>NC_056726.1:1966341261-1966998761 GCF_019279795.1 Protopterus annectens
AAAGGGCACACAACCATGTAATAGATGTAGTTTCTGTAAATGCATACATATAAATATATGCACACACACACACAGAAACATCATTTATTCATCCTTTAACTAATAAACACTTCTTTTTAAAAGTACATGGTAAATATTTAGTATACATGGCTAGATGCTATGTATGTTCTCCTTTTTTATGTAGGTAAAACTAATCAGAGACTGAAAGATAGGATAAGTAGCCATACATCACAGATTACAAGATGAAAGACTATGAATGCATTATATAAACATATATTAACTCAGGGTACTAATCATTATTTTAAGCATCTGATAAAAACAATTACAAACCAAACCCAATGTAAGAGTCCAATAATAAGGCAAGTCCACCAAGTGAAATCAATAAGCCAAAGGGACTCAAAGACGGCCAGGTTATCCACTTGAGTGCACAAGTACTTTCACAGATTATCTGCATCATCAGATGCTAACACAAAACTCAACAAACAACTCACTTAAATACACACCTTATATTCATTAATTAATAATGTGACTTAAAAATGAAGTCTCTTAAACAACCAAATACCAAAATTCAACAGCTGTTAACCAATGTAATGCTGTTCCATCTGTCCCTACATTCTGATTGTGTGAACAACTGCTTCTTCTTCTTTCGACCTTTCCCGGTTAGGGGTCGCCACAGCGGATCACCTGTCCACTCATGATTGGCAGTGGAGTTTTACGGTGTAAAGTTGCCAGCCCGGCGCCCAACCTTCCACAGAAGGCACACACACTCACACCTAGGGCCAATTTGGAGTGTCCAATCCACTTACTGCATGTCTTTGGGATGTGGAAGGAAACCGGAGCACCCGGAGGAAACCCAGGCGACCACAGGGAGGACATGCAGATTCCGCACAGAAGGCACCCCAGCCAAGAAGTGAACAGGAGAACCTCTTGCTGTGAGGTGGCAATGCTAACCGCTGCACCAACGTGGCCGCCCAGTCTGATGGGTGAACAGTTTTTTATAAAGAACTTTACATTTTATATAAAAGGAGCATTTAACTGTCTAACAGGAGGGGTAGTATATGCTGCACTCTGTCAACACTGCCCTGTTTTCTACATAGGCAAAACTGAGCGCAAGTTCAAAGAAATAATTGCTGAACATCTATACAACATTTAAGAAAATGAAAACAAACAATGCCATAGCCAAACAATTAATGGAATGGCAGACCACATTTTTAAATTTGCAATTATGGAAAAGGTGTAACCCTTAGTGAACGTGGTGGCCCATGACAACTGAAGCTGGAAGAACATGAGTTATATTGGCGGCTCACACTTAATGCAAGTTCTTGGTCAAGGATTAATAACTAGATTTCTATTAGCTGTCTTTTAAAACTAAGAGCTTTAGAAAGATAATATCACTACCTTTTTTATCAGACAGATTTTCTCAATATAGCATTTACTATTTAATGATTGCTCTTACATAAAACTATTTATTAATGCATGGTAAAAGAAAGTTTTACAGGTTGATCTATTCAGATATTCAGCCTTTGTTTCTTGTTTATTTCAATTTTGAACGTATTGAAAATGTTGCCTTAATGCATGATTTGTTCAGGGGATTCGGCTGTCACATGATCTAAAGCTGATCACATGATTTTAAAAGTTTTTGGCTATCACATGATTTTAAAGAAAGTTGCCACACAACCTTTTAGAATTGTATTTAAACAGTGTGTGTGTTTGGTTCACTTCATCTGAAGAAGTTTTATTATAAAATAAAAAAAGAGCTAATATTCTATTTCAAGTTGTTGAGCTGGATTTGTCAGAATCTCTGTGGCCTTGCAAGTTTTTTTTTTTTATCAATTTAACCTCTTACTGTGAGGTGACAATGCTAACCGCTGCACCACTGTTCTAACCAGCTATAAAGACTAGTCTGCTGGAGTTTTTCAACTGTTAAATGCTATTCATCATCGTTGTAACATTGTGTATACAACTTTAATAATACACATATGCATACACTTACTTGTGTGAGTAAATCTCAATATTATAATTGACATAGTATACTTATATAAAAGTAACCCTTTACTTTAGTTAGCAACTAGTAAAATAAATATACTACTATTAATATACTACTATTTTTAGAAAAGTAATAAGTAACAGTAATATATTACTTTAACTGAAAAGCTACTAGTAATAGTAACATTACTTTTATAAGTAACTAGCACAACAGTGGTAGCAGGTGTCATAAGACTGAGTTTGGAGACAAGTGTAGTGACATTAAACAAACAGATTTGCCCACAATAATTATCTATCACTGCTGTGTGTGTTTGTGTGTGTGTGTGTGTGTGTGTGGGGGGGGGGGGGTATGCAAGAACTATGGATCAAATCTGTACTGACATCTGCTTGCTGCCTACTGAGGGGGACACTTGTGTAACTGGAGTAGACTGGTTCCAGTAGTTAGGGATGGGAGTCCTGAGCTGACATCCATCAATCATTTTCATTTGCCAAAGCCATTATAACAGTGTTTTACAATGAGGTGGGAAAACCCTCAAAGTTGATTGGCATGCTGTGTGGTTGTAGGTGGCTGTGTGTTTGTGGGGAGTGAAAGTGTGTCTTTTAAGTGTGGTCTGAATGCTATGCATTGTGAAATGGAGGACAGATTAAGAGTACAATTGTTCTGAACGCCCTGCTTGGAGTATGGAATCACTACTACAGCTGCTGGTACTGTCTCAATACATGTGTGCCATGAACTACATATATGCCTATCTGATTTGTGGTTGTTGCAATGCAGAACAGATGAATAGAAGTGCTGGATCGCTTATCAGTGTACCACACAAGTGTCCGCAAGTGTGGCTTATACTTTTGCTTTGACATACTACGATCCATAACGCTTTTTGAAAAAGGTGTTGAATTCTCATGAACAAATAATGACATTTACTTCAATTAAATACATTTTTTTCTACAGAAAATGAATGCTAATTCATGTAGTCTTATTTTGTCTGCTTACTAAATCAATAGTATTGCTATTTTCAAAAGTATCTGACTTTGAAGTTTTCTCTGTGAGTCTGTTGCTGACAGGATGAGAGATAGGCTACAAGTATACAACTAAGACAAACTATACAAAGCAGTGGTGCACAATGTCCGGCCCTTGACGCAACACCATCCGGCCCCCAGAGAGTAACTAAAAATTTTTAAAAAAGTGAAAAAATGCTATGCCTTACTCCAGTCACACAAACTTTCCAGCACGTACTTACTTAACTGACTGCAATTGCGCACACCTCTAATTTTTGCTGCAAAAGTCACTATTCTTTGTTGTTTATAACTTGTAGTCTGTAAACAGTAGTAACTTTCTCCAAGAGTTTGTAATAAGTCATGGCTGCAAGCCAGAATAAAGTTAAATGCAAAGTTGATGTAGAAAACGGGCAATTTCATGACTCCTATTTTAAGTAAAAATGACAATCACCTGTACCTACTGTTAACTGGTAATGACCAACTATTATTTGAGGTGGCCCGCAGATGCAGTAAGAATTCATGAAGTGGCCCTCCTCACAAAAAGATTGTGCAACACTGATTTAAAGCAATAGTAACAGAAAGTGCTGGGTCACATCAGAGGCTTGGGAGGTCACTGTTAAGAAGAAACTGAGAACTGTTTCATTGCTATGTAAAGTTTTGTATTAAATACCACACTTCAGGTTATGCTATAATAGGGTAAATATGCAAAGATAACCATGTGAGCAGCCAGGATGAATTATAATCAAACTTTGCTGTGCACATTTTATGAAATAGATACATTGGCCTAAACTCTGGATTGATGTGTGTGCTTTCTTTTAGAAATACTTCACAAGTGAACAGACATATGAGGGAACAGTTTTAGTGGCCAGCAGGCAGGGATTTGCTTGATGTCTGTTGTCAGAAAGTTGAGTATTCAGTTTAATCTAGCCAAGCTGGAAATGTGACACTCTAGCTCATTGAAGGAAGGGAGATGGGATGAAGTAATTTGTGCAAAACTGACACTTGCAAAACTGCTGTTTGTAAAAAGTCTTTTATCTCAGTAATTTTTTGACAGTTTTGCAAGCTTCTTTCAGAGAAAGTGAAGTACATCAGTAGGAACAAAGTACAGTTTTGTACCTACAATAAATGTAGATGTTCGAGTGCTAATACAGATGCAGTCATAACAGATGGGTTCTCCTGCCGTCAGGCGGGTCCTCGGTCGGCCGAATTCCAAAGTCTAGGTCCGGCGTCGGTTGTCGTCGCTTCTTCCCTGACATCAGTGCGACAGGGGTATAAAAGAACCAGCCAATGCCATTTTCTTCAGTTTTTCTTGCCCCAGATGTCAGGTGCCCCCAGAAGGAAGGCAAAACATAAATTTATGTAATAATGCAAATGCAATATAATCAAAAAACAGTAGTTGCAAGCAAATACACCATAAAAGAATACCCCCAATGAGGTTGTATGAGGAGGTGTTAGCCATTAGGCCTGTCCCAAGAGGGGAAGGAGGGAGGGAAACCTGGACTGCAGCTGTATTAGCACTCAAACATCTATATTTATGGTAGGTACAAAACTGTACTATGTTCATCGTGCATACGGCTGCAGTCATAACAGATGGGTAGAATCCCAAAGCTAATAAAGGGGTGGTAGGCACTAAGTGGAACTAGGAGGAGCCAGGATGCCCTGCACGACTGCAGTGGCAAAGCCTGCTCTAGTTTTGGAGAATAATGGTAGGTGATAGTGCAAGTATGTACAGAACTCCAAGTGGCTGCTTCCAAAATATCTTTGGTAGGAACCCCCATGAGGAAAGCTGCAGAGGTAGCTGTGGCCCTCGTGGAGTGAGATCTGATGCCAGTAGGTACAGGTTTACCATGAAAAGAGTAACAAAAGCGTATGCAGTGGGCTATCCATTTTGAGATTGTCTGTTTGGAAACAGGCTTCCCTTGAGCACCTGTAGCATAGGACACAAAGAGTTGCTCTGATTTTCTGAAAGGCTTTGTTCTGTCCAAATAATAACGGAGCTGTCTGTGAATGTCCAAGGAATGTAGTAGTCTCTCCCCTTTGTTTTGTGGATTAGGGTAAAAGGTAGGTAAGTGGATAGCCTGATTCAAGGCTACCCTGGATACTACCTTTGGCATAAATGAAGGATTGGTTCATAAGGAAACTCTGTCCTGATGGAAAATGATGAAAGGCTGCACAGCCATGAGGGCTTGTAGTTCCGAAACCCTGCGTGCTAAGGTGATAGCTAGAAGGAAGGCTGTTTTCCATGACAAATATTGCAGATCTGTTGAAGCAGCTGGCTCAAAAGGAGGCAGGGTTAGTTTTTCTAGAATTAAATTGAGGTCCCAAGCAGGTACTGGTTGCTTCCTTGGGGGTTTTATATTCTTAGCCCCTCTGAGGAACTGTCTTAAAAGAGGGTGAGAGAATAAAGGAGGATCAGTGTTGTACTCTGCAGAAATGGCTGAGGCATGGATTTTGATGGAGGAGATTGAAAGTCCACTGCTTAGCAGCTCAGCTAGGTACTGTAATATTTGAGGTAAATTCAGTATTCCAGGATTCTGACCCTTTTTCTGATTCCAGGCACAAAACCGTTTCCATTTTGCGGAGTAAGCTTTTCTAGTAGAAGGCCTTCTGGCCTCCAAAATGACATCCTGCACCTCCTTGGAGAGTAGGGTCTGCTGTGAATTTAAGGAATCCTCCATGCGGCTAGATTGAGTGTTTTCAGCTGACTGTGAAGAGTTTTGAAGTTGTGCCGAGTCAGCAGAAGAGGCATTAGAGGCAGGATCCATGGTGGGGAAAGCGTCAGGCTCCTCAGGAGTGGGTACCAGTGTTGTCTTGGCCAGTCTGGAGCAATGAGAATCATCTTTGGTCTGTCTGCTCTGGCTTTTAATCGAACTTTGGCCAGCAGTGGAAGAGGTGGAAAGGCATAAACCGTCATTGTTATCCAACTGAAAGAGAGTGCGTCCACTTTCCAGGCCTGTGGATGAAAGGTCCTTGAGCAGAATTTTGTCAATTGGTAATTTCTGTGGGTGGCAAAGAGATCTGTATCTGGCCTTCCCCATGCTTGAATTATCATTGTAAAAACTTCAGGATGTAACTTCCATTCGTGCGGATCTGTCATATTTCTGCTCAGGTTGTCTGCCAGTGTGTTTTCCTTCCCTGGCAGGAATTGTGCTTGAAGTTGGATTTGCAATTCCAGAGCCGTGTTCCAAAGGGGCATGGCAAGTCTGCACAGGGGGTATGAATGAGTTCCTCCCTGTTTGTTTATGTACCACATCACTGTGGTGTTGTCTGTCCTTATCAATAGCTGGCCTGGATACAGTAGGTCTTTGAAAGCCATAATAGCATTTATTACTGCTAGGATTTCCTTTTGATTGATGTGTAGGTGCTTTTCTTTTTTGTGACCATTTGCCCTGAATGCACCGATCTGTCATGTGCGCCCCCCAGGCGTAGTCCGAGGCGTCTGTTGTGATGACTTGATTTGCTTGAGGCTTGCAGAATGGGAGACCTATGTTTCTTTGGCATGCTTGAGCCCACCACAGAAATTCCTTTTGAAGACATGGAATCAGTGGTATGATTGTTTCCAAACTGTGGCTGTGTTGAGACCATAAGTTTTTTAGGTACCATTGAAGTTTCCTCATATGCAGCTTTGCACATGGGATTAGCAGGATGCAAGATGCCATGAATCCCAGAGCCTGCAGGATTTTCCTTGCAGTCAGCCTGGTGAAGGTTGCCAGTTTTCTGAAGTATTGAGTTAATTGCCCTTGTTTCTCTGGCGTGAGGTAGGCCATCTGGATGTTTGTATCCAAGCTGGCACCCAGGAAAATTATTGTTTGAGAGGGTATTAGTCTTGACTTCTTTTTGTTGACTGTGTATCCCAGAGATTTCAACAACATTATTACAAACGCCAGGTGTTTCAGAAGAGTGTGTTTGCTGTCCACCTGGATCAGGCAGTCGTCCAAATATGGGTATATTTGTATCCCTTGAAGTCTGCAGAAGGCAATTACTGATGCCAGGCATTTCGTGAACACTCTGGGCGCAGTAGATAAGTCAAGGGGCAATGCAGAGAATTGATAATGGGATGAACCTGCAAGAAATCTGAGGTATCTTCTGCAATCTTGTCTGATTGGGACATGCAGGTATGCCTCCTTGAGGTCCAATGTTACCAGCCAAGACTCTTTGCCCAGCATGGGAAGAAGCTGCTGTAAAGTGAGCATCTTGAACTTTGGTACGAGTAAATATGTGTTTAGGATGGATAGGTCCAAAATAGGTCTCCAATCTTTGCCCTTCCTTGGTACCAGGAATAGTCTGGAATAAAAACCTTGACCCTGTTTTTGTGCAGGTACCTCTTGAATAGCTTTCATGTCCATGAGATCTGAAATTTGTTTTTGTGCTTCTGCCCTTTGATTGTGTGGCAGGTTTGGCATGCCTCTCATTTTTGGAAGGGTGTGAAAGTGGAATCTGTAGCCTCTGTTTATAATGTCCAGGATCCATTTGCCTTTTGTGACGATATGCCAATTTTTCGAAAATAATGCCAGTTTTCCGCCTAAAGGTGCTGCCATTTGAGCCTTGCTTGGCATGCAAAGGGGGAAGTCATTGGGTCTGCTTTCTGAATGGCTGTGAACTATCCTCACCCCCTCTTGGTGTAGGTGTTTGCCATTGTCTGCCTCTAAATGATCCTTGAGATTGCCCTCTACCCCTCGGGCGCCTGTATCTACCTCTTTGAGGTCTGTCCGTGGTTGGAAAGGACCAATTTTTTGAAGGCCAATTTATACTGAAGCGTGGGGGTTATACCTGAAAGAAATCTTTCACTGTTTGCATAGATTTTGCCTTTTCCTCCATTTTCTTTAATACCTCCTCAGCTTTAACACCAAACAATACATCTTTTTGAAGAGGTGCATCTAGTAATTTAGGTTTGACATGATCTGGTAAGGCTTGTTCTTTGAGCCAAGCATGTCTACATATGACTGATCTTGTAACAGCAGCTCTACAAGAGGCCTCTAAAGCATCAAAACCACATTGCAAGGTATGTTTACCCACTTGCTCTGCACTATGCAACAAATCCTGCAACTCCTTCAAGTCTGGTTGTTCAGGTTGTGACATTTTGCTTTTCAACTGAGATAACAAAAACTATCGATACTTTAACATATGGAACTGACAGTTTAATGCCCTCATGGTTAAGGTGGCCGAGGTGTATACCTTTTCCCCCCATCTTTCTAAAGCTCTGGAATCTCTCTCCGAAGGTAATGGATTTTTGGCAGTGGAGGCCTTAATTCCCTTGGGACCCTGTGAAATAGTTTCTGGGTCAGCCGCATGGCTTTTGTATAGGAATTGGTGTGAATCAGGAACCCGGTAATACCAGTCAGGCTTGACTGGAGCTGGAGGTAAAGAATCTGGGTTAAGGCTGGCCTCTGAATACACATCATCTAGTATGTCTAAGACAGGAGGTATAGCCAGAGGCCTGTGCTGAGGGAGCAAGAGGAAATCCATGAGCCTTTTCTTGGAGTCTGAGTACTCTTGGCCTTCCCAGTGGAAGTGTTCCCTCAAGGTATGCAAGGTTTCCCCAACAGAGTAATCCTCAGGGGGGGAGACAGAGGGAATGGACTCCTCTGCATCAGAATCTTCGAAAGGGGAGTAAGAATGTTCCTGGTCCTCAGAATGTTCTGAAGTAATGGAGGCCTGGTCCGAGGAAGGGTATTCTTCCTCCACTCTGGGCCTTTTGTCCGGGGGGGGGGGGGGGTTTGAGAACCCCTGATAAGAGTAATCAAATCCTCAGCCATTTTGAGCATCTGCTTTTTAGGCATGGGGCCTTGAGAGGGGCCCTGTGGAGCTTGTCTTTTAGAATGCATGGCTGCTTTAGTTTTACTGTAAGCCTTAATGGAAAAAGAAGAAGAAGGCCTGAAAACACCTTGAGAGGTGGCAGGCCTGTCTGAACTCTGAGTTTCCCCAAGAGTGGCTTCGGTATCTGTAGTCGGGGTGTGGGCCGAAGAGCCTGCGACCTCGGGCACAGAAGACACCACTAATGAAGTGTCATCGGTAGTCAGGGGCTGCGTAGGCGCCTCGCTGAGAACCGGAGCACATGTAGTCGGCTTTAGAATGGTGTCGCTAGAAGTCACGGACCTCGTATGTCGGTCCTTATCTTTACGTCGTTTACTCAAAACTGGAGTCAGAATATCCGACGACATGTTGTAATTAAAAACTTTTTGCCAAAATAGTGTTGGGTGAACTCCGCCCGACGCTTAATAGTGCGTCTGTTGAATGTAGTACAAAAACGACAGGCTGAGACGTCGTGGTCTGGGCCTAAGCAAGGTATACAGAGGGAATGGAAATCCTTATGCGGTATTTGCATCCCACATGAAATGCAATTATTAACTTTGTCTGACATCGGTCTGAGGCAAGAAAAGTTTCCCCAACGGGGTACTTAGCTTTCAAGAAGTCTTCGGTTGAAAAATATTCGTAATCTCAGGAGCTGGCCGACCGGCACTTGTGAACTGCTTCTGCTTCGGGCACCGCGCGGCAAGAAAGACTGAAGAAAATGGCGTCGGCTGGTTCTTTTATACTCCTGTCGCACTGATGACAGGGAAGAAGCGACGACAACCGACGCCGGACCTAGACTTTGGAATTCGGCCGACCGAGGAACCGCCTGACGGCAGGAGAACCCATCTATTATGACTGCAGCTGTATGCAGGATGAACATCAGTGTAGGCCAGTCAATGACACATGATCTGCAGACTCTCAAACTTAGCAGTTTTTTTCAGATGTTCCATGCTAAGTGAATGGAAATGTAATCTGACAACAAACAGTAGGCGTACTTATTCTCATAATATGTGCTCTTCATAGTACCTTACGGGAGAGATTTAGTTTTCCAAATTTCCAAAGGAATCAGGATATCTACCCCCACGAGGGCAGGCTGGCAAGGATAAAATAAATAAACAAAATTAGGAATGGTTACTTTTTTGTTACAGGCAGCTTTGGGAATGTGCAGTAATTCAAGGCAAGATTTAAAAAAATATATATACATATATATCTATATATCTATCTATATATATATATATATATATATATATATATATATATATATATTTATATATATATATTTATATATCTATATCTATCTATCTATCTATATATATATATATATATATATATATATATATATGAGTCTACATCAAAACATCTAAAACCCGTAACATCTAATTTCATAACATCGAGACCAGAACATCTAAAACCCATAACAATGAATTTCGCAACATCTAAAATGTGCATCAGAACAGTGAACACTACAAATCACATGAAAATAACATCCCCACTGTATCAAGCCCCCCTGCAGAAACATAGTAAAAAGTGTGTTTCGTAGTTTGGTGTCGTTATATGTGGAGGGGATGTTATTTTCATGCGATTTGTAGTGTTCGATGTTCTGATGCACATTTTAGATATTATGAAATTCGATGTTATTGGTTTTAGATGTTTTGAAGGGAACCCATATATATATATATATATATATATATATATATATATATATATATAAAATTTGCCCACAGTGGTCCTTTAAGGTTAATGCTACTTAAAAAAAAAAAGCATTCAAAAACACATTAAAGGTGAGTAACAAATGCATGACAAGGATAAAGCTAGCATTACTAAGCAGGAGATACTGATTTTAAAAATATAGAGGATTTGCATGACATAAAATTTGCTTTTGTCCTTGTCGATAGTATTTGACTATGGTACTTCAGCTGTGTCAAAGGAAAAGGGAAGTTTTCTGGACAAGTTAAAAATAATATCCTGGACTACTGTCTAATTTTTGTAACCAGAAAACTGAAGCAGTCAAACAGGTGACTCGTGATCATTTCCACTGTTCCACCCAAATAAACCAATTGCAAAAGTCCCTTGTATACAATTAAACTATTCCACAGAGAGAAATGACACACACTTACATATGCATGAAAAGAACCACAAAAATAATTCTTTAGATACAATGATCTGAAAATATGTTTACTTCCTTTTCTCCATAAAATTAGCCTTTGCATGCTTGTAGTTTGTTAGTACAGTGTGTAAACTAATCAAATGGACCTTTACAAGTTTGATTAAGACCATAAAGACAGTCTTTACAAATGGGTTAAAAGGCAACAACTCCAACTACTGGGTTAGATCACTGAAGAATTACAGTCCTAAATGTAAGCATATATACAGCATTCAAAACCACTGGTCACAACTGTGCTTAAAGACAAATGCGTCATAAATGGCTGCTCAGAACTTAACAGTAAATTGAGCTTTTTCTTTTTTGAAGGTATATAGGGCCCGTGGTACAGCTAGCCACCCGGTGGTGTAAAGCATGGATCTAGATGGCTGTCACTATTGAAGGAACACACCGACTCCATGTGTAAAAATGGGGAAAGGGGGTTGTGAATGGATGGATGGATATATAGTTCTAAGGATTTAGGGGCTCTACTCCTGATCAAGCAGTGTGGAAAAGAAAGCCTACTCCTGCCCTAAGAAAAAAAGATGATTTCCTCATTTTGTTCAAGTTAGTCAAGCACCATTTAAGACTGCGAGGCATCAAAATAGCTGGGATCAAGGGCATAAGTTCGATACTACCAAGCTGTTGATGGCAGCCTTCCCTGGTATGTATGAGGAAGCATGCATATGGAAGGTGCTGAACATGGGTTTTCACATCAGCCACCAGGGTTTTGTGGTTACAAATGAATAGATCCATTCAGCTACCCATATTAATGATACCTCCCTTGTAAATATGGACAGATAATGAAACTAGCAGATTGCAGGGGAGTGGTGAACCAGTTTAAGTCTGCAGAAAATCATCAGTAGTGACAATTTGTGGCAATGGCTTGACAGGCTATTTGGCGATGAACTACAGGCTGCAAGGAAAGCTGATCCTCTGTGGATAGCCAGAGAAAGCAACCTTTGTGCCTTTCTGGATGATGGGCTTACATTAACTGGTGGAAGACTGACAATCCCACAGATGGAGGCAAAAAAGAATTCATATAAAAATAAGCAGTTTTTGGTTTGATAGCCAAATAAAAAAAATCATCAGAAATAATAAAAAAAAGATTAATGCTTACGACTAGGTAGAAGATAAATCATACCATTCTCAAAATGATTCTACAAACAGCACAGAGGAAAGAGAGTCAAACAATTTCAATAAGATAGACTATGAGGTCTAACACTAAATGATTTATTATTGTAAACACTATAAACATTTTTACATGTTTATGCACAACCTTACTTATACTTACTTCAATTAATTAAGTTAAACAATTTAGTAGATTGGACTGGTCATGTTTTGAACAGTTGCCTTCTTACTACGTATTACATATCCTTCTTTTATTTCACATTTTATTTATTAAATAAATAAATAAATATATCATCTACCATACTATATGATGACTATATACACTTCTGGAGTGGGGAATGCTAAGTGAAAGACCAGCTCTGGTAGAGTTTTCAGTTCAGCCTACAACAGAAGCTGCTGTTAAAAAGGAATAATTGGTAGGGCAGTAGGGCATATGAAATGCATGACAACTATAAGAATCAATGAAAAGAGGTTAGAAGAGATTGGCAAGACAATTTATAAAAACACAATGAGAGGACATTTTATTTATTTTCTTTATTTTACATTTGTGAACCGGGAAATTCCGACTGGACCAGGTCCATTTTCTGCAGAGGCCCGGGAGAAATTTAGTTGTACAAAAACAAGACAGCAAATATAATACACAAATAAGATGTAGTAAACAGATTTCAACATATATGATGAACATAATAAATACAACAAGAAATTACTAAAACACTCCAAATATACGAAGATGTGAAAAATGAGTAGAATAACATTATCAGTTATATATTGGTAAGAGAAGAAGTTTAACTTTTCAAATGCACAAAGCATGCAGGTGATCAGAGAGCCATCTGGGGAGTTAATAGCAGTGTGGGTATGCTTATGTGACACAAGGGTATAACCAGGTACTAAGGAGATGTGATTTGAGGGAGTTTTTGAATATAGAGGTGGAAGGGGCAGTGGACACGAAATGGGGAAGAGAGTTCCATTTTCTGGCAACGGTGTGGGAGTAGAATGTTTTCCCTGCGTTATTATTAGCCTTGGCGATGGAGAGGAGAGATTTTTCACTAGATCTAAGGTACCGGTATGCAGTGTAGAGAGTAAATAGATTGGATAATGGGTATTTGCGAATATTGTAGGCTGTAACTAGCTGCTGATAGTTAAGTAGCTGTGATAGCTCAAGCCACTTTAGTTCTTTTAGTGCAGTACAGTGATGGGTTCTATAGGTTGAGTTTGTAGCAAACTTGGCTACTTTATTAAAGCAGGTCACACTTTCTGATTTGGGTGAAGATTGGTGCTGCATATAATAGAGTTGAGAAGAAGTGGCTTTGTGCAAGAGTGACTCTAGCTTTTTGTGAGAGAAAGGACTTGTGCCTGTATAGGGAGCCTAGCTTTTTGTGTACTAGTTTTATGATATGTGAGATGTGGACATCAAAGTGAAGATTATCATCAATTTCAATGCCCAGAAGTTTGGTGTGGTTAGAAGGGGAGATGGTGGTGCTCTCCTTAGATGTTATGGTAAAGGAGAGAGGTTTTTTTATCTGTTAGGGGAAAATAGTAACAATGTTGTCTTCATGGGATTTAGAATTAGTTGGATACCTGAGATCCATTTTTCTACAGAGTTGAAAGTATCCTGAGTGAGTGTTTGTAGGGTGGTGGGAGATGAGATGGGGCAGATCAGGGTTGAATCATCTGCATATTGAATGCGTGTGGTGTACTGTGTTGAGCTACTGAGGTTATTTGTGAATATAGAAAATAGTAGTGGGCCCAGTATAGAGCCCTGTGGGATTCCTATGCTGATTGGAAGTTGTGGAGACAGAGTTCCTTTCCACTGGACAGATTGGTGCCCGTCAGATAAGTAGCTTCTGAACCAGGCTACAGTAGAGGAGGTACAGGAAAGTGATGTTAGTGAGTCTAGAAGGATTGAGTGGGAGACCATGTCAAATGCTTTTGGGAGGTCCATGAAAATGGCCGACACATATTTGTTATCATTCTTGTGAAGGTTGACATGATTAGAGAAGGACAGAAGGGCGATGGTAGTGCTGTGATGTGGACGGAAACCATGTTGTGTTGTAGATGGGAGATTGTGTGTGTTAAGAAATGTCATCACCTGCAAGTGGATGTATTTCTCAAGAATTTTAGATAGGGGACATAGAATGGCAATAGGTCGGTAGTTGGAGAAGTCATCTATATGACCATCATGTATTCAATAAAGTCCAAAAGCTTTAGGATTTTTACTTGAAAGTATCTGCATAGGCATTTTTATACCCCAAGCAGAATTCAAATAATTTTTCTTCAGGTAGATAGCAATTGCTGGAGATGTTGTGGGAAAGAGAAAGGTTATTCAGAACACACTTTCTGAGGAATACAACATATTAGTAGATTTTAAAAATTCACTCCAGTGGACTTTGTCAGGAATGTTAGGGGGCAAATGATTGTCATTAAGGGGGCGATTACTTTAAGCAGGGATTTGCAAACAAATATAAATGCAACAAAAAAATCTGAATTGCTATGTGTAATGGGCACCACAGTGGTACAACGGTTAGCATTGTCACCTCACAGCAAGAGGCTCTCCAGTTCAATTCTTGGCTGGGGTGTCTTCTGTGTGGAGTCTGCATATCCTCCCTGCATTCACGTAGGTTTCCTCTAGGTCCCCCAGTCTCCTCTCATATTCCAAAGACATGCATCTGGAGCATTCTTCCCCGGGCCTCCACTGAAAATAGTCTCTGTCCTAGTCGGACTCTCCCAGTCAAACAAATGTTAAATAAATAAATAAACAAATGTTACTGGCTGACAAAAAAACAATACTAGAAAATGGATATCAAAATCTACACTAAAACCATAACTGAGGTACTAGACACTGTACAGAAGACAAAAGATCTAGAGGTAGGATCTTTAGAAAGGAGGAGTAAAATGCACAGAAATAAATGGAATATGCAGTAACAATACCTGCAGAATAATGCTCAGGAGGAAGAGTGGACTTTAAGCAGAGGCAGGTGCTGAGCAATTTATGCAATAGAATGAATGAAAGTTATTAAAAAAAAGATATCATATACATAAATATTGCATGAAAATAATATAACTGCTGTTATGGTTTGTTTTCTTTTTATTACTGTGTGTGTACTTCTGTCACTTTTTTAAAAAATGTCATATTTAACAAAAATGTTTAAAAAAAATTTAATTTCTTTGACTTCATAATTCCAAAAATGAACATAAAAGTCCAGATGAGGCCTCCGCAATATCCAGTACAATAGGACAGTGGCCTTAATATTGGTAGAAATAAAGCTCTTCAAATGTACATACCCTAATACTGGCAACATCACTCATTGGTGATGACTGGTGAAGAGAACCTAGATACCTAAACATACAGTGAGGGTTGTCCTGGAAATGCTTGCCATATGTTTCAGTATTGGATGAGACTAGCTCCCACATTCAGAATGAATTCTCTGAAATACAGAGAAAGTGGTGAACCTGGAGTAGAATGTAATCTGTTCAAGATCTCAGTAGTTGAAGAGGCCTCAATGAGCTGTGGGAAGCACTTGTAATGGTGTTAATACTTTATTTTATGTCCCTTGAAGGTGGCCATCTCTGGCTTCATAGACTTCTTAATACAACTTTTAATGTGATGCAATAAAAAGTTAATCAAGACATCAAGTGGTGAATTTTGTAATCACATACACAATGTCTCGTTACATATGGAATAACGGCAGTACCCATAATACATACCAGAGAAGTGATAAATTAGTTAAGAAACAGATAACCTCTGTCCTACAGCCCATTTAAAACAGGAGACCTAGGAGCTATCCTCTCCTGTCTAACTGGTCAAGTATAGTCACTTAGCAGCATGACCCTCAGACTGCATTGTTTGTAGCTGTTACGGTGGTAATATGGTCTTTGGAATACCACCTAAAAAGGCACTATAGGGGTGGCAAGAACCTGGCCAGTATCCAGAAGCCCAGGGGTGACAGATGCAGGCCATCTCTGGCAAAGCATCAAGGTCTGTCAATCATGTCATCCCAGGCAGACAGATTCTGAATCCCCTTAGAATGACACCAGAAACTTAGCCAATTGTTGAAATCAATCATTTGCTGCTTTTAATGTGGTATAATTCTAGGTGATGGTAGGAGGCCGCTTAGGGCTAAGGTATACCCGCCTGGGCTACATAATCCAATAGCTCCTCCATGTCTCTTTTCATGTAGTCCAGGGAGGTACATCAGGTCATTCACACCCACATGTACAATGACAGAGACATATTTGTGCCTGCTGTACCTGAATGCTTATGATATGTGGCGGATCCTGGCACCTGACAGGCAGCTGACTGTTACTTTCTCCTTATTCAACCTAGTGAGTGGGACATCAGTGTGCCTCACTATTGAGTCACCTATGATTAGTGAGTTGGGCATGCTGTTTTGCCTTAGGTGCTTTGGTTGAGTGGCACATTGTTTAGGAATGTTGTGTGTCTCATGATTAGTGTTGTGTTGTGGTGGTCAAGTGTGTTTCTGCCTTGGAGGTCTCTGCTGTTTGGGTAGATTTTTATTGAGAGCCTCTGTGAAGGTGTGTGTGTGTGTGTGTGTGTGTGTGTGTGTGTGTGTGTGTGTGTGTGTGTGTGTGTGTGTGTTTATGTGTGGTTTGTTTTTATGTGAAGGCAGTGCTAGTGTATGTTCTGGAGGGCTATGTGTTCCATGTGGTGTCGTACAAGTGTTGACCTTCTCCCCTTGACCAGCTATTCTGGTCTTGGCTGGAGAGTGTGTGGCTTCCAATTTGGAAATATAAGAGCATCTCTCGCAAGTCTGAGTGTTGGGAGGTAAGAGGAGAGGGTTGTCAGAGTACATTAGGCAGTTGCTACATTGCCTCAGGATGCCCAAGTTCACCAGGTTAATAGGAGAAAGCACAGGGAACTGACCTTTAGATATGGCCGGAGGAGTGACCATTAATAATAAGTACTGGAGCTCTTTCCTTGTAGAACGTTTAGTGCTGGTAGCACTTTTGTGTGCTACAATAATTTCTACAAGAAGTCTGGTAAAGTGCTAGACTAAAAAGCTAGTAAAAGTGCAGGAGAGGAGAGAACTAGCAGATCTAAGGGAAAAACTGAAGAGCAGACTTTTTGGCACTGCTCAGAAGCTTACAAATAGTCCTGGCTACAGCAAATCTGATCTGGACTAGTTACTGGAAAGGCGGGAAACAAACACAAATGCGGGCTTTTAAACCAGAAAGTTGAAATAGATGGAAAAACTGCCCAAATGGCCAATAAACTACAATTTCTGGGCCAGAAACCACTCCTCTTGTGGTAGACAGGCTACCTAGTGCTTACCACTCACACTGACAAGCTAGAAGGCTTCCCTCTGACACAGAAAGGTTTGGGGGGGCTCAGAAGCTTACAAACAGTTCTGGATACAGCAAATCTGTATCTGGACTAGACTACATACAGGAAATACAGGAAAACAAGTGCAAACCCAGGCTTTTAAAACAGAAAGTTGAAAGAGATGGAAAAACTGCCCAAACAGCCAATAAAAAAATAAACAAATGGACAATAAAATGAAAAACAAAGGCTGCCAACTTCATACTGATGAGTTAACCTGCAAAAAATGCATGTACACTTACAATTAAAAAGTGCAAATGTACATCTGACTGTACTTTTGGTGGGTGTACAAAAGAGTGAATGCATGCAAATATGAATTTGTGAATAAACTTATGACAGAATGCTCATATATGTAAAGCTATGCAAGAAAATGAATGCTTGACTGAAAAGGTTACAGTGGCTAGTGTTTATGTAGAATTCTTTGTGGGTCAGGGTTTGATGAGAGGATAGGATTTCCTGTTTTGTATGTTTGGTGCTGCATATGTTCTGTGTTCTTTTGTCTTGTATAGCATCACTTTTGGGAAATTTTTTTTTTTAGAAATGTAATGTGTATAGTTGGGGCAGGTTTAGGGTTAGCACAAATAAGTAAAGTGAGGTAGGGGGGGTGTTACATTGCTAAAAATCTTTTCCATAACAGTACCACTACCAGGAAGACACTTTGTCTTGGTTTTGTAAATGAAGCTTAATGATGCAGGGCTTTTTGTCGGGTAGAAGTATTCAATATTTTGTGATTAACTCTTACTTGTGTTTCATTCTTTAGTGATTCTCCCTCTTCTTTCAATCATTTATGATTCTCTCATTTGAGTTTTTGACTTTCATGACAGGGTCATATATGATTGACTACACATTCCTTCCCAATAATTACATATTCAGTTCAGTCCTTAAGTCTATGGCATGAACCTCCTGCTGTTTGCAATGAATGATTACCACATGGGCAGCTTACTTCCAAGAGTCATTTAGGTAGAGATTACAATTAAACCTCTATTGTTCTGACAAAAGATGGCTTTTAAGGTTTACAAGCATATCATGGTTCAAAGGATACACACAGTAGGCATTATCTGACAAATGCTACTGCAATCTACTCATCGACTAAAACTGAACTCCTCAATGCAGTATATAAATGGAGACTTCTGGATTGCAAATTTAAACCTCAACAGTATGCCTCCATCTGCTCAGTAACATACAGACATGTTCCAACTGGGTGAGGCCATACACAGTCAAACAGTAATCAAAACATGTACTGAATAGTAGTAACAACACCTATAAACAGTGTGGCACACTGACATAGTCCTTCAAAATATCCCAGATCTCCCCAAGGCCAATCAATCCACCATCACTGTCTTATGATTTGGAGCTCTTTTGAGATTCTTCATTCCAAATACTTTATTTTCTCTATCTATGGAATAAATCATAAGCATGGTTCCATCTAAGGATCCTGCTAATGAGTATCTTCACTATTTCAGAAAAGACCACCTTCCAGAGGGGAAATACAACCCTAATTTAGCATGGAAATTAAATACTATTTCAGTTTCCAAACTCAAAATTCTCTCTAATGGTATGATGTAATATCTTTACGGGGACAAAACAGCACTGTAATCACTGTCAACAAAGAGTTGAGAGGAGCTATCCAAGAAGACTTTCATGTCATTGAGTGGTTCACAGCAGCTCACTCTTTTTAAAGGAAATTCAACATACTACACAATTACACAAGGTTGTGAAGTAGGATCCATCCTCCCTAGTCAAAGTGCCCAGTATTCAGACTATCACATATGTCCTACATTGTTCCACATGCAGTGGATCACAATATAGGTGATCCATAAAATACTACAATTTTGGCCCCCTCCAAACTACCGTACACTTATATGTTATATTATATGCCAAAATTTTCTAAGCTATCAATTTTTTTCTTTTAACTGTAGATCAGTATGCACCAGGTTAAGAACCACATTGTGCAAATTACATTTTACAGTCACAAAAAAATAAAAAAATAAAAAAACAAAAGAGAAACTCAATGTAAGCGTGTATACAATTTTAACATATTAAGCAATAATATATGACTGGGTGTGGGTATATCAAGATTTACCCTAGGCTGGCATGGTTTGACATGAGGCTGAAGCCCGAGTGATTAAACAAAGCCAGATGTGGGTAAATCCTGATAAACCCACACAAAGGAGTGGACTATTGCTATTATATAATGACCTTTCTTTTCTTAAATAATGTCTTTGTATAAGGGCACTAAAGTGCTCCTCTGCATTCTTCCTTCTTTGCTGACATACTAAGCATGCATGTGGGGCTTGTGTCCCTACGCTTGCACAGTACTTCAGTGCAGTGCAGAAGATGCAATGGAGAAAAGATAATCTCCGTTGTTCTGGGGGGGGGGTTGTCAAGATTTTATGAGGGATAGCTCAAAAATAGAAGGAAATTCAGGTACATTTTTGTTTATTTTTTGAGAAAATACCTGATTTTTCTTCTATTTTGCTCTGCTCCTCAGCATATTCCAATAGAAATTCCAGACACTCAATGGCACTTCAGAGTCCTGACATTATTCTGTTGGTATAAGCTCGATTTACAACAGACATGCTGATTAGCAGTCCAATCAGGGTCCTCGTTTTGGAATACAAATGATACATCATTATATAATTTAAATTACTTATATATAAAATAGTGATGCATTTAATAAATAAAAAAACATAATATTCCACAGAGAAAATTTAAGTGATTTAAATGGTCCAGTTGTTATAAAACCCTAGTTTTCTTCTCATCTACTAAGTGTATGTCAGGCTAGTTTAGGACTTGGTGGTGCTGCGGTAGTGTTGTTGCCTCACAGTTAGACGTTGTCCGTTTGATTCTCAGTTAGAGCGTCTTCTGTGTGGCGTCATGCGTGAATGGGCGTTCCTTCATTGAAGGTTGTGCGTTAGGCCTGGCAAGCCAGCACATAAAAATCTACTGCCAATCATTAGCGGACCGGAGTTATGCTGTGGCGACCCCTAACTGGAAAAAGCCGAAAGACACAAACAAACAAACTTGGCATTAAGGCAGTTCTAGGCCAGTCATCTCAGAGCTAAGGGTCTAAGAATTCCAAAGTTGCTGTTTACTGTGATTTTTTTAAATTTTTGCATTGTAATAATTCCATATTATGGGGTCTGAATGGAGAGATGATAAAATTAGCAAGAAAAGGAGAGTAGTACTGCTGGAACTGAATTCATCTTCAAATTTTGGTGAATACTTTCACGAGTTAAACTTTGTTTCTACAAAATCTCACCAAGACGATTCTGACATATGGACTGTATTTAATATAGCACATATCATGGACATAAGTGTGATAAAAAATAAAAAAAGGCAGTTGGGTGCACAAGTCCAAGAATAAAAAAAGAGCCTAATCCTGGTATGTGCACTGAAGCCAGGACTGGAAAAAATGACAGTGTAGAACCCCCAAGACATAGAAACATTTCAATAATGGGGTTAGGCCATTGTCAGGGGGAGGATGGTCTCCCTGCTGCAGAACGAAGTAGTAGTCCACAACAAAACACAGTCCAAAAAAGAGCCACAAAGATGACAGTGGACCACTGAGGTTAAGAAAGGAATTGTGTATTGTTACTATTATGCAAGAGAAAAGTTAGAAAGACAACACTTTTGCAAGAAAAACTGTCAAAAGTGTCAAATACAAATTTGTGTTCATTAATACAACAGATTCATGAAAAACATTATACATACCAAGAAATCTTGGGCTGTTTGGAAAAAGAAGCAACTGAGGAAGTGTGAAATATAAAGAACAAAACCTAGAGATTTTTGAAAGGTATAAAAATGAAACAGACATGAGAAAGAAAGAGAGATGGGATATGGTGCAATACTTATGCAAAGAAAAAAGCCAAACTAGTCAATACAAAACAAGCTGCTCCAAAGATATTTGAAGAAAAATACAGGCAAACACACCCAGATATGGAAAACTTCACAATACAGAAAATAAGAAAACAAAGGAGGAAGTAGAAAAGAGGATCAGTAATGCAAAATTAAAGAAATAGAAACAACAGCTATGGATTACCTACAACGTGAAGGATCTGGTACTGAAAATTCAACTCCAGTAATGCCACAGCATGATGGAACAATGAGTCCCCAAATTATGGGGAAACACGTAGAGTGGAAAGCATTTGATCAGTTGCCACATGAAGATACTCAGGAGCTTTCAGTGGGAAGCCAGTGCAGAATTTAAGTTGGAAATGCACAGCAAGGGAAGGAGCAGGAAACGGTACCAACTGTCATGCAGTCAATGTTGTGGCATGATAGGCAGTGAGTTCCCATATGAAAGAGCAACAGATGACGCAGAATACAGCTGAAAAGAATATGTCACGGGAAAATGTTTTGAAACTTTCTGTAGAGTGCCCACAGGAAACGGAGAATAAATTATGTGCCCTCAATTTAGATGAAAAAGATGCAAGAAAAGAGTTTCTTGATTTAATAGCGATGAATAGGCATATTAAGATCAATGAAGGAAATGGATTACAGAAAGTCAGTAAGACCCAAATGAACACTTGTAATCAAAACTATTAACAGAAATTCATGTGATATAACTAAAGTAAATAAGATATATTATCGTGCAACTAAATTAATAGCGGATAAAGACTTGCCACAAAAATGCAGGGCAATAAGGGAAAGGAAGAGAAAAAATCAAACGCTATCATGGAAGCATCAAATAGCAAAAAATATACAGCAATTAATACATGAAATGTCACTGTTACAAGAAAACAGAAGAGGGAACAGATCAACAAAAATACTTAGAAATACAGAGATAATAAAAGCAATGCACAGTATCAGAACAGACCAGGATCTATCACACATTATTGCAAATAATACACTAAAAATACCAGCACAGGCAGAAAAACTTGGAAGAAAGTACAAAATAAACAATTCATTGAAGAACCAAAAAAGGTTTATAGAGAAATGGGAAACAAAGCAAAAGGTTCAGAAAAGTACAGTTGTGTACACTTACCATAAATGTAGATGTTCGAATGTATTCACTGCTGCAGTCATTACATTTGGGTAATCTGCTGGCAGGCTGCCCTCAGTCGGCCTGATTAACAAAGTCTTGGGTCCTGCGTCAGTTGCTGTCCCTTCTTCCATGACGTCAGGTTGTCAGGGGTATAAAACATGCAGCCAACGCCATTTTCATCAGTTTTTCTTACCCTAAATGTCAGGTGCCCCCCAAATGGGGAGCAATATATATATATATATATATATATATATATATATATATATATATATACACACATATATATACACATATATATACATACATGTATATGTGTGTGTGTGTATATATATATATATATATATATATATATATATATATATATATATATATATATATATATGTATATGTATGTATATATATATATATATATATATATATATATGCATGTAATTTACAACACAAAAAATATACCTCCAAATAAAAACAAATACACCAAAAAGGCTTTTAAGCATAGTAAAAGAAAGAAGAGATATAGTAAGAGAAAAACAGGGGGCTGGAGGGTGGGTAACCATGACTGCAACAGTGAATACACTCGAACATCTACATTTATGGTAAGTGTACATAACTGTACTATGTTCTTCGTGTTTCACTGTTGCAGTCATTACATTTGGGTATAATCCCAAAGCTATGGTTGGGAGGATGGAATTATACAGCATTAGGAGCAGCTATAAGGCCCTGCAGGACAGTAGTGGCAAAGCCTGCTCTAAATTTAGAGAAGAGAGGTAAATGGTAAGGTTTGGTGAAAGTATGAACTGAGCTCCAGGTAGCAGCTTCTAGAATGTCTCTGGTAGGATCCCCTCTGAGAAAGGCTGCAGAAGTAGATGCAACCCTGGTGGAATGGGGTCTGATCCCCTTGGGGACAGGTTTACCATGGTGCATGTAGCAGAAACGAATACAATGGCTTATCCATTTTGAAACAGTCTGCTTTGAAATAGCCTTCCATTCTGCCCCTGCAGCAAATGCCACCAGTAATTGCTCAGCTTTTCTTAGAGATTTTGTCCTGTTTAAGTAGAATTTTAGTTGTCTGTGTACATTCAATGAATGCAGAATCCGTTCACCCTTGTTCTGTGGATTTGGGAAGAAGGTTGTCAGATGAATGGTCTGAGAGCCACACTAGATACCCACTTTAGGCATAAAGGATGGATTGGTCATGAGAGCCACCCTGTCCGGGTAAAAGATAATAAATGGCTCCACTGCCATGAGAGCCTGTAGTTCTGAAATCCTTCTAGCTGAAGTGACTGCTAAAAGAAAAGCGGTCTTCCAAGAGAAATTTTAGGTCTGCAGTAGCAGCTGGCTCAAAAGGAGGTAGAGTGAGTTTTTCCAACACAAAATTGAGGTCCCATGCAGGAGTTGGCGCTCTCCTGGAAGGTCTTAAATTTTTGGCCCCTCTGAGATATTGCTTTAGCAGGGGATGAGAAAAGAGGGGAGGCTCTGTGTTGTAATGAGCTGAAATGGCAGAGACATGGATTTTTATGGAAGAAAAAGATAGGCCCTTGTGAAGCATCTCAGTTATATATTGCAGAATCTGAGGAATATTGGGTATTGCTGTGCTTATTCCTTGTGCTTGGTTCCAGGCACAGAATTTTTTCCATTTGTCAGCATAATATTTTCTAGTACTAGGCCTTCTAGCCTCCAAAATGACATCCATCATAGGTTTGCTGAGAGATGTAACTGGTGAAATTAGTTGATTAGCCATGCTGCAAGATTCAGAGTTTGGAGCTGAGTGTGCAGAATTTGATAGTTCTGTTGAGACAGTAGATAAGTTGTCTGAGGCAGGTACCACGGAGGAAGGTGCAACATATTGCATAGGGGCGGGTACCATTGTTGGCGAGGCTAGTCTGGAGCAATCAGAATCATTTTTGTTTTTCCCTGTCTGACTTTTAGTAAGACCTTGGAGAGCAGAGGCAGAGGGGGAAAGGCATAGACTGATAGGTTTTTCCAGATGAAGGATAGAGCATCCACTTTCCAAGCTTTGTTGTGATAAATTCTTGTGCAGAATTTGTCCAACTGATAGTTTTGGGGTGAGGCAAAAAGATCTATGTCTGGGCTCCCCCATTTGTGTGCCAAGCTGAAGATTTGTGGATCCAGTTTCCATTTGTGTGGGTCCATAAGATTTCTGCTTAGTTCGTCTGCCAGAGTATTTGGCTTTCCTAGCAGGAAATGAACCTGTAGATGTATTTGATAAGTCAAGGCCGTGTTCCACAAAGCCCATGGCTAGTCTGCAAAGGGACTAGGAATGGGTACCCCCCTGCTTGTTTATGTACCACATGACTGTGGTGTTGTCTGTCTTTATCAGTAGTTCTCCTGGATGAAGATAGTCCTTGAAGGCTGTCAGAGCATTCTGTACAGCTAGCATCTCTTTCTGGTTGATATGTAGGTGCATTTGATTTGGGCTCCATTGGCCCCGAATGCATCTCCCTGCCAGATGCGGCCCCCCCCCCCAAGCATAGTCTGATGCATCTGTAGACAGGGTTTGGGTGGCAGGCGGTGGAATGAATGACAGTCCCTTGTTTTGGTGGTAGGCCTCTGCCCACCATAGGAACTCTTGCTGCAGGCAAGGAATGATAGAAATCATTGTTTCCAGGCTGTGACAATGTTGACTCCATAAGCTTTTTAGGTACCATTGAAGTTTCCTCATATGCAGTCTTGCATATGGAATTATTAGAATGCAGGAAGCCATGAACCCCAAGGCCTGCAGAATTTGTTTTGCAGACAGCTGGGTTTTTGTGGCCACTAGTTTGAAGTAAGTCATCAATTGAATTTGTTTTTCTGGCGTAAGGTAAGTCATCTGGACAGTTGTATTCAAGCTTGCACCCAGGAATGTAATTATTTGAGAGGGTACCAGTTGTGATTTCTTTTCATTTATGGCGTACCCTAAACAGATTAGAAGTTTTTTTTACAAACGCCAGATGTTTTAGAAGGGTGTCCTTGTTTTCTGCCTGAATTAGACAATCATCCAGGTAAGGATAAATTTGAATGTTTCTTTGTCTGCAAAATGCAATTACTGGTGACAGGCACTTTGTGAAGACCCTGGGCGCAGTAAATAAGCCAAAGGGCAGTGCAGAAAACTGGTAATGCAAATAGCCTGCTTTGAAGCAGAGGTATCTTCTGCAAGATTCCCTGATTGGGATATGCAGGTAAGCCTCTTTTAGTCTAGATTTATCAACCAGGCATCCTTGCCTAGCATAGACAGTAACTGTTGTAGAGTCAGCATCTTGAATTTTGGAATGTCCAGGAATGTATTTAGAATGGAAGTCCAGAATTGGACGCCATGATTTGTCTTTTCTGGGTACCAGGAAAAGTCTTGAATAAAAACCTTGTCCCCTTTCCTTTTCTGGTACTGGTTGTACAGCCCCCATATTTATGAGGGACATAACTTGTTTCTGGGCCTCTGCCCACTGATTTGGAGGCAGATCTGGCCATCCATTTTGGATTGGCAATGTGTGGAAATGAAATCTGTATCCCTGGGATACTATATTTAAAACCCACTTGTCCTGGGTAATTAGTTGCCAGTTTCGTGCATGAAGTGCCAGTTTTCCCCCCAAAGGGGCGGCCAAAAGACAAGTGCTTGGTGATTGCAGAGGAAAGTCACTGAGACGGTTTACCGTAGGAAGGTGCCTTGTTACTTCCAGATTTGGAGGTGAAGGCACCCCATTGTTTTGTTCTATAAGTTCCTTGTGACTGAAGCCTGGAGCCGTTGGAGTGTCTGGGTTTGACCTGAGTGGCTCTGATGGGTACTGGAAATGACCAATTCTTAGTAGGCCAGTGCCTACTGAACCTGGGTGGCTGCACTTGTAGGAAATATTTTACAGTTTGCATAGATTTAGCTTTACCTTCCATCTTTTTCAAAACTTCTTCTGCCTTATTACTAAATAGACTGTCCTGTTGTAAAGGAGCATCCAACAATTTTGCTTTAACATGATGAGGCAGATTTTGCTCCTTGAGCCAAGCATGTCTTCTTATCACAGATCCAGTTACAGCGGCCCTGCAAGATGCCTCCAAGGAATCAAAACCACAATGCAAATTATGCTTGCCAACTTGTTCAGCTGAATGCAATAAATCCTGCAACTCTATTTTCCACACAGTCAGAAATCAACATCATTTTCTGTTTAAGTAAGCCCATGACATGCTGCTGATATTTAAGCATATGAAATTGACAGTTTAAAGCCCTGATTGCCAAGGTTGCAGACGTGTAAACCTTCTTACCCCATCTATCCAGCGCCCTGGAGTCTCTATCAGAAGGGGCAGGATTTTTAGCAGTAGAAACCTTAACGCCCTTGGGACCCTGAGAAATGGTTTCAGGGTCAGCAGTAGGGTTTTTAAAGAGGAATTTGTGGGAGTCAGGAACCCTGTAATATCTGTCTGGCTTACAAGGAGCTGGAGGCAGGGAATCAGTAGCCATGCTGGATTCTGAGAAAACATAATCAACAATGTCTAGAACAGGAGGTATAGCCAAAGGCCATTGCTGAGGAAGAAGAAGGAAATCCCTAAGCCTCATTTTAGATTCTGAGAAATCCTGACTCTCCCAGTGAAAGTGTCCCCTTAAGGTATGCAAAGTTTCTCCAAAAGAAAAATCCTCAGGAGGAGAGGCAGAAGGGATGGAATCTTCCACATCAGAGTCCACATAAGGTGGAATAGATAATTCCTGATTAGAAGAGGAATCATAAGAAATAGAAACCTGATCTGATGGATTCACAGTCTGTGCCTTGCCCAGGCCTCTTAGCAGGAGGGGGATGGGAACCCCTGATCAAGGTAATTAAATCCTCAGCCATTTTGATCATTTGTTTTTTGTAGGCATAGGGGCCTGTGCATGTGGCCCAAGTGTCAGTTTTTTAGACATAGAAGTTGATTTTGGCCTAGGTTTTGAAGATGGTGTCGGTTTAATATACAAATCTTTAGGCCTGAAAACACCATCAGAAGCCGGTGCCTGCTCAGCGGCTCCGGACCCATCTAAGGTAGAGACATCCGCGGGTTCAATACTTAAAGTGTCTCGCAGCATACCGGACTCCAAATGGGTCTCAGTAGAGGCCTGCGAATCAAAAGTAGCGGGTATCGGGGCTGTGAAAGCGCCTCACTGAGTACCGGCGAACCGGCGACTGGCTTAGGAGAAGCTTCGTCGTCGGTTTTGGACCTCGACGGCCTGTCTCTGTCTTTTTCTTTGCATTTTTTATGTATTCCGGTAGTCGGACTGCTAACCAACGACATTTCTGGATAGTTAAATCTTGAGCCAAAATATTTTGATGCAAAAATATACCGACACTTAATAGTGCGTTGATTAAATTTAGCACAAAACCGACAGCAAGGCACGTTGTGGTCAGGGCCTAGGCAAGGAATACAGTATAAATGAAAATCCTTATGAGGTACTTGCTTCCCACAAGTAATACAATTATTAACTTTTACTGACATCGGTAAGGAGCAAGAAACAGTTTCCCCAATGGGGTACTTAGCTTTAGGTTGAAGATTACGGTTCTGAAACTCGAAAACAAAACTTTCAGGAGTCGGCCAACCGGCACTTGTGAACTGCTTCTGCTTCGGCACCCGCTGCAAGAAAGACTGATGAAAATGGCATCGGCTGCATGTTTTATATCCCTGACGACCTGACATCATGGAAGAAGAGACAGCAACTGACTCAGGACCCAAGACATTGTTAATCAGGCCGACTGAGGGCAACCTGCCAGCAGATTACCCAAATGTAATGACTGCAACACTGAAACACGAAGAACATCACCACCAAAAAAAGAAATACACACATTTTAGAGAAATGTCTAAGACCCTGTGGAGCATAAAGATGCTGAATGAAGAGAAGTAGTAGAAGAAACAGTAAGAAGTTTAAACATACAGGACTTGAAATGGGATGAAGCAACAGGCCACAGAAATTGAAACAAAATTAAGAAAAGTTCCTATCTGGAAAATCCCAGGCCCAGATGCAGTACCTAACTTCTGGCTAAAAGTATTAACATCTTTACAAGAAGATTTAGGATTTAGCCCTGAGTAAAATCTACTTATATGCAAATCCTGAACAGACACCAACCTGGTTAACAACAGGAAAAAAGTACAGATGTAGCTGTTCGAGTGTATTCACTGTTGCAGCCCTAACATATGGGTTATCTGGCTCCCGGTAGCCCTCAGTTGGCCCAAATACCCGAGTCCTCGGTATATGACATCGGTGGTAAACTGATTCAGAACGTCAAGTATAAAGGGAGGCGTCCAATGCCATTTCTTCAGTTTTTCTTGCCTTAACTGTCAGGAGCCCCCCAAAAAAGGCTAAACCAGGAAGGAAACACCCTGGAAACATGCCATCCAAAAATAACATATCTAGTCTGTGCCTTAGGAAAAAAGGGGGAATGGAGGGTGGGAAACCAGGACTGCAACAGTGAATACACTAGAACATCTACATTTAGGGTAAGTGTACACAACTGTACTATGTTCTTCGTGTTTCACTGTTGCAGTCCTAACATATGGGTTGATTCCCAAAGCCCAGGAAAAAAACAAAACGGGGGAGGAAGAATCACAGATTAAGGGTTGGTAAGGAGGCTTTGCAAAACTGCAGCCCTGGATTTAGAAAACAAAAGTAGATTGTAATGCTTTGTGAAAGTATGGACAGAAGACCAAGTAGCTGCTTCTAGAAGACCAATTAGCTGCTTCTAGAATGTCCTTAGTAAGCAAACCTCTCAAAAAATGCTGCAGAAGTAGAGGCTGCTCTAGTAGAATGGGTCCTAATACCCTGAGGCAGAACCTTCCCATGCTGCAGGTAATAAAAGTGAAATACAATGAGCAATCCATTTGGAGATGGCTTGTTTCAAAATAGCTTTACCCTGAGTCCTAGGAGCAAAACTAACCAACAACTGCTCAGACTTCTGAAAGGGTTTAGTCCTATTTAATTAAAATCTCAACTGTCTGTGCACAGTGCAGAATCCCTTCCCCTTTATTCTGGGGGTTATCGAAAAAGATAGGCAGATGAATAGACTGGTTAAGGGTCAGACTGGAAAGCACCTTAGGCATAAAGGAGGGATTAGTTCTCAGAGAAACCCGATCTGTATGAAAAATAATGAAAGGTTCTACTGACATTAAGGCCTGCAGCTCCGAAACCTTTCTGGTGGAAGTAATAGCCAAAAGAAAGGCAGTCTTCCATGAAAGAAACTAATTCTGCAGAGACAAACTAATTCTGCAGAGACAGCAGGTTCAAAGGGAGGTAGAATAAGCTTCTCCAGCAGAAAATAAAGATCCCAAGCAGGAGTAGGCGCTCTTCTGGGAGGTCTAAGATTGCTAGCTCCCCTCAGGAACTGCTTCATCAAGGGGTGAGAAAAAATTGGTTGCTCAAAAGTACAATGAGCAGAAATTGCTGAAGCATGAATCTTAATTGAAGAAAAGGAAAGTCCGCCATTAAGCAAACCTGCTAGATAATCAAGAATGAGGGAAAGAAGGCTGAGAACACTATTCTCCTTTAGCCTGCATCCAAGAGAAAAATCTCTTCCATTTATCTGCATAGAATTTCCTGGTGCTAGGCCTCCTGGCCTCATGAAGAACTTCAACCACCTGCCGGGAAAGATTTAAAGTATTAGCCAGGCAGTTAAATGCAGAGTTTGAAGATGAGGATGAAGAAACTTTCCCCCTTCCTGAACCAACAGATCTGGTACCAGGGGAAGATGCCAAGGCTGAGCTTGGGAAAGGCTGTGAAGAAGGGGATAGCAATGCTGCCTGGGCCAATCTGGTGCTACAAGAATAGCCTTTGGTTTTTTGTCCCTTATCTTTAGCAGCACTCTGGGAAGAAGAGGCAGAGAAGGGAAGGCATACATTGAGAGTTGTGTCCATGGGAAGGACAAAGCATCCACTCTCCATGCTTTGTTGTGAAACTCCCAGGTGCAGAAGGTTGTAAGGAGATGATTGGTGTGAGAGGAGAAAAGATCCACCTGAGGAGTGCCCCAATACTGAGTGATGCGATGGAAAATTATCTTGTTCAGTTGCCACTCATGAGGATCCAGAACATGTCTGCTCAATTGAGCCGTCAAGGAGTTTAGCCTCCCTGGAAGATACTGGGCTATGAGATGTATGCCCATGGAAGCTGCTAAGGACCATATTCTCATGCGTCTGCACAAAGGGTAATAGTGAGTCCGCCTGCTTGTTGATGTACCACATGACTGTGGTATTGTCTGTCCTGATCAGAAGAGTCCCAGGGTAGAGTAGGTCCTTGAAAGCCAGCAAGGCCTGCTGCACTGCCATCAATTCTTTAAGTTTATGTGCAGATTAATCTGTTCAGTGCTCCATGTCCCCTGTATGCCCCTGCCTTCCAGATGTGCTCCCATGCATAATCTGAGGTGTCTGTGGTGAGAGTCTGGCTGGCAGGTGGTGGGCGAAAAGACAGACCCTTGTTCTGAGAACAGGATGTCGCCCACCATAGAAACTCCATTTGTAGACAGGGAATAAGGAGAAGAATCAAGTCCAAGTCCTGTGTGTTGACACCAAAGGTTCTTGAGGTACCACTGAAGCTTTCTCGTATGCAGCCTTGCATATGGGATCATCAGGATACATGAAGCCATGAACCCTAGTGCTTGCAGGAATTGCCTTGCAGAGAGCTGGGTCATGCTTGAGATTTGCAGCTGAAAGGTTTGCTAGTAATCTGGAGGGACTCGGGAGGGCTAGCAACTGCAGAAGTCTGAGCTACAGTAGTCGATCTGGCTCTGGTCTCATGTCGAAGAGAAGAGGCGTCAGAATCCGATGCTTGCATAGCGGTTCCGGACCCATCTGAGGCAGTGGCAGGTGGAGGGTCTGAAGACAAAATAGCAGCCTGTGGCATGGAGGACTCTGTAATGGTCTTGGCAGAGGCCTGCGGCTGAAAATCTGCGGACTGTAGGGGCTGCGAAAGCCCCTCACTAACTACTGCTGGGCCGATGACCAATTTTACCAGTGCGTCGTCAGAAGCTTTAACCCTAGGCCTGTCACAGTCCTTGTCCTTGCGTTTCCTAGGTATATCCAAAGTCGGGAGACCAGAAGACGCTATACCGACGAACTTAGGCCAGGGTCCAAAATGCTTATATAAAATCTTAGCTCTATGGCGTATGGTACGTGGGTTAAATAAAGCACATAGATCACAGTTAGGGAAGTTGTGCTCAAGCCCCAAACAAGTTATACAATAGGAATGAAAATCACAGTGTGGAATCCGTTTTCCACAGGCAAGACAATTATTAACTTTATCTGACATTCGTTAAAGCAAGAAAAGAGGGTCCCCAGTGGGGTACTTATCTGAGGGCGTCTTCAACTTGGTAGTCGGAATGCAGAAAAAAGGTAAACGGCCAACCAGCACTAGTTCGAATTGCATCTGCATCTGCTCCGTGGCAAGAAAGACTGAGGAAATGGCGTCGGCCGCCTCCCTTTATACCTGACGTTCTGACATCAGTTTACAGCCGACGTCATATACTGAGGACTCTGGTATTTGGGCCGACTGAGAGCTACCGGGAGTCGGATAACCCATATGTTAGGACTGCAACAGTGAAACACGGAGAACATCAATAGTCTTCCTGAAGAGTGAATCTGTAAGCTATCCTACAAACTACAGACCAATGACTTGCCTTTCGACGATGTATAAATTATATACTGGAATTGATGCTGTCAAGAATTTACAGTCATTTAGAAGAAAAATCAATTAAGGCAATATAAAAAATAAGGTAACAAAAAAAGTGAAGTAGAACAAATAATCATTTGCTGTTAAATAAAGTTATAATGGAGAACTGTAAAATGGGGAATAATGTAATTATGGCATGGATAAACTACAAAAAAAGCATTCTACATCAAAACTGTTTTTCCAGTCGGGTTGCATAGGACATATGTTTGAGGCCAGTAATCCTCTTGGTGAGGTACTTTTGTGGTCTTTCCAGCTGTTGGAAGTGTCTTGTGAGGTACATCCCAATTGAGGCATTGTACTCTATGATGTGTCTGATGAGTGACGAGTAGAGGGGCACTATAACCTCTTTATTTCGAGATGCAAACCCTTTAGTAATTAGATGGGCTACATAGAAGGATTTCCTAACTACTTTGGCAATATGATTGTCAAAGGAGAGATTACTATCTACCTGGGTCCCCAGATCTCATTACCTCTTCTGTAATAAGGGGGCTGCCACGTATGTGGTAATTCATGGGTGTTTTGTTTTTCCCATGGACAAAGGAGTACTTACAGATGTATAAAATAAACCCTACGTTGATCAATTACATGAGTGTATATTACCACATTGAAAAAGCCATTAATCGAATGGCTTTATAACCAAAAATGCCGATAAAAGAACTGTATATTGTGAGATCTCAATACAGTGAAGATCAGAAAATTTGCTCTTTCCTCACTGTAGTGCGATCTCGGAGTTGGTACATATAATGAGCAAGGTGTGTGCAAATTCTATTAACCGCATTTTCGGTTATAAAGCCGTTCGATTAACTGCTTTTTCGATGTGGTAATATAGACCCCAATTACATTACAATGACTACGAAATAGTGGCAAACTACTTTACAGCTTAGCCATGATAAAGTACAAATTATTATCCCAGAGATAAAAATTCAGAAGGGGATATTTCAGTGTGACTCACTGCTGCTCTTTTGTCTTGCCCTTAACCCATTAAGCTGTCTATGTAACAGATTAGGTCATGGTTACAATTTGGCTTCCAGACAACAACAAAGTGTAAAGATTTCTCAACTTCTTTTTGTAGATGATTTAAAAGTATACAGTTCTTCAGATGAGGAACTGAAAGCACATCTTAAATAGTCAAAACTTTTTCAAATTTTAAGAATGTCATTTGGTACAGGTAACTGTTCAAAAGCAACATTTAAAGCATGAAACCTGCAGCACCAAGAAAATATCAGTCTGGGACAGGAATGTGATATAAACGAACTTGAGCAGGTGGGAGTGTATAAATATTTGGAAACTGATGAAGAATCAACAACAGAACGTGAACAAAACGCAATAAGGAATATTTCAGAAGACTAAAATAAACAAACAGTGAAAACAGCTCTGACATCTAAGAACAAAGTTCAAGCTATAAGCCAGTTTGTTCTTCGTATTCTAACTTACAATTTTGGTTTGATTGACTGGCCCCAAAAGTTATGGGATCAGATGGACAGGAAAACAAGAAAATGCTTCACACATCAAATAATATATAAAAATCAGTGTATACCAAGATTATATATTCCTTGTTCTGAAGCAGGTATGGGCCTCCTCAAAATTGATTACATGTACAGATATGCAGCTGTAGGACTGCATACATATTTGTTGACCTCATGCAGAGTAGAGGAAGAAATGGAAACAGATTTTCTACTGTAGCGTCCCCTAACGTGAGCAGCCGAAAGAAGAAGATCAGATCCAAACATAGTGAAAGTTTTGAGACATGAAGAGAACAATCTAAGATGATTTCCCTGCTTAGTTTAGCAGAATCATATCAGTGTCAAGTGGGAATAGAAACCAAACCGGAAGTAGACAAAATCAAGCAGCATCTGTATGAGCCAAAAACCGAAAGAATATAAAGAGAAAGATCAGATGATAAGACAAGAAATGTGAAAAAGGCATAAATATAGTTGCAAGTACGAAAAACTCCAGGAACAATCAAATGCCAACAAGGATCTGTCCCAGGAATGGTTAAGAAGAATTTAAACCAAAAGATGAAATGTTAGTATTAGCAGCCCAGGATACTGGACTACATACATGTTGGTTTACAAAGTCCACTGAACATGTGGGAGAAACAGGCAAATACGGATTCTGTAAAGCAGAAATAGAAACAGACAGCCTGTACACTGAAAGGCATAATAATGTGGCAAGACTGTTACTTTGGATTTTGTACAAACATTACAATTTTGAAGTAGCTGAGAAGCATTGGAAACATGAGCCACAAAGCATTATAGAGAATGATAAAGTTTATATCACATGGTATTACTTATTATCAATAGTTCAAAAAATAGATGTGAGAAAACTAGATACAATAGTATACAAAAGTGGCATTGATCAATGAAAATACTACACCCAGTGATTACAGTGTCTTATAAACAAAGCGAAAACAAAGTAATAAAATACCAGGATTTGCAGGCAAAACGATGTCAGTGTGGAAGAAGGATGCCCAGACAGTTCCAACAGTGCCAGGAGCAATGGGTCTCAAACAATAATTTACAGCCTTATTTTAATATTCTACCGGTAACATGCAACTCCATACGAGTTGCAGAAGAAATCAATTCTAGGCGCAATGTGGGTGCTATGAAGTGCACTTTTGGCTAACATCAAAGACTGAAACAATAATTCCACAGACCTTAATCATACTTTGACTTGGGAATGGGGTCCATTTACATCATTGTATTAGAAGTCTACAAGATTTGTTTAAATTATACCCAGAAAGACAAATAAGCATTTTCATTTCCTGATCTAATTAATTCATTTTAACAGCCTGTACATGCTTAAGCTAAGGTCTTTAAACCTGTATTAGTAATTACAGCACATAGTTGCACTGCATTTCGCTGTTTAAGTGGTCTAGCTGTTGTTATTAAATCCTAGTTTCATTTTTATGTACTGAGTGTATGTCAGGCTAATTCAGGACTTGTCTTTGCATTAAGGCAGTTCCAGGCATCACCTCAGGGCTAAGGGTGTAATTTTTTCCCCTCCATTCCACTTTGTTTTGTGTTCTTAAACCCAGTGTATCTGCTGTCGCGTGCCCCTTATTTAGAAGTATACCCCCACCCCGGATTACTGGCTGTTGACAATTAAGCAGAGAAGTATCATTTTGTAAAATCTTTCCCTTAAACTACTCACCAGGTTAAAAGACCTTTGATAAAATTGCTTAATATTTAGTGCACCGATACTGCTTGCACTGATTTTAGTATCATATTAGTGATTTTTTTTAACTATAATTTTTTTACTGTTTCTTGCTGAAGGCAGAAGAAGGTTTCCATGCTGTGTTTTGTAATGAAATTTAAATACTCAGTAACAAGTGTACCCAAACAATCTAAAACTGAACTCCAAGCAGTTATTGTTACCCCTAGCCCCAGAGTCATTCCTGTCAGTATCTTGGACCAGCACTTCCTCACAATTTCTCTAGCCAGTCTAATTGAGAAGGGTATCTTGAGAAAGTGTAAGAACTGCCTCAGTGTCTGACGATCATCTATTACTCAGACAGCATAACATATTGTGTGAGGGATGTACATATATAATATCATTGGAAGCAACAATATCACATACAGTAAACTCAAGACACCACAATAGTCAGCAGTAAACCACTCATCACACCTTCAAAGGCCAACACAATACACATAATCTAGCATATGCTGAGGTTCTAAAGATTAACTTCCCTAAACCCCAAAAACCGCTAAAACACAACATAGGGGCAAAACATACTCAGCATGTTAAGCCTACTTCCTCACAAAGCACAAGGAGTCCCAAAGTCACAGATATTGAGCCTGTAAGGTAGGCATCAACTCAACCAAACATTCCTGTTTTATAGGTGACTCGAGTGTAAGACATACTAATGTGCCCCTTACCAGGCGAAGCAAGGAAAGAGTGACAGCTAGTTGCTTGTCTGATGTCAGATCCATCAGATCGCACGTGTACTCAAGTTCTCGAAATAAGAAGTATCAGTATGGCTGTCATAGTTCATGCCAGTATCAATGATTTGAGGTGTACCTCTCTGGACTATATGAAGAGAGACATGAAGGAGTTCTCAGACTGTGTCGAAGGCAGATATGAGCCTAGCACTAAGAAGGATTCTACATTCTCAAAGGTTGATGATGTGACCAAAAATTAAATGACTTCAATAATTGGTTTAGTTTTTGGTGTCATTCAAAAGGGGCCCAATATTTGTCAGCCTGGGAGTATATAATCGACAGACCACATTGCTTTGAGAGGGATGGCTTGCATCTCTTCCTCTATGGTTTTAATTACTAGCAAAGATATTGACTATGCAGAAATGTACACCACCACAGTGTACCAGCAAGTGAATAGTTGCAGAGATCCAGATGTACTTTGTAAGAAGAACAAGTGCACGGCAAACACCAGAAACAAACCATACATGGAAGAACTGTAATATTAACAAGCTTTATATAATAAAAGGAATTTTTTTTTTTTACCAAAAGTAAGAAGAGCAATTTCCACAACGTTAGAGCCATTGTCGGTGAAATGAACACAACTCGGGAGCTTAATAAAATCCACCAAAGCCAAGTTTGTGGCTAAAATAGATACCCAAGCCAAAGATGATCAAAGATCATTTTTTAGTTATGTTCGTAATCTCAAAACTACAACACAGCAATGCATTTAGCTAACTGTGAGTGAAGTTAACTAAACTGAGGCTAAAGATATAGTGAATCTAGGGGCTGACAAATTTAGCTCTAACTTTACTCCTCTCTCTTCTCCATCTGTCCTTCAAGATATGCCTAAAACCGGCTCGCCTCCAGCTATCACACAAGACCAAGTCCTAAAAGGGCTATCAAAAGCTAAGAAATACTGCATTGAAGGTTCCTGACAATATCCCTGGACACATCTTAAATAGCATGAAGCATGATTTAGCCTAACAACACAGTTCAATTTCAGCCTCCACACAGGTTTTGCACCAAGTGAATGGAAAACAGCTACAGTCATTCCCCTGTATGAGAGAGGACCTTCCAGAGACCAAGGCAATTACAGATCCATAAGTCTGATCAGCCTCATATGCAAATCCATGGTAATAATCACCATGGAATTAATTAATCAGGACATAGGGAACCTCTGAACACTACACCCGTCTCAGTTTGGATTCATCCAGGGCAGGGTATTTGAAAAGGTTACCAAAGCAATGGATGAAAGCAACATGGTACATACTGCATACCTAAAGAGATCAGTCACCAGTGGAGTCCCACAGGGTTCTCTGCTGGGACCTCTCTTGTTTGCCACCTACTGTTCTGAAGTAAAAGCCAAAATCAATGAGCTCTAGCTGACAGTTTGCAGATGACTGCAAGCTAGGAGCAGTCACTGAAAGTCCTTCTATACTGCATAGCTTATAGACAAAGGGATTGTATCTAGATCTGGAGATGTCATTGGCCTAATGAGGGCTAAGTAAAGGGGGGGGGGGGCGCTCATTGAATTGTATGCCACCTTTGGCATGCATCTGTCCAGATACATGCAACACTGGAGCACCCACAGAGATACCTTACTAAAAGGAAACAAGGCCTAAACCACTTGTCCTGTCACTATACTTAGTATCCTACAGACTGCCAAGAGATGTCCTGTGCCTGCCACACAAGGTGTCCTCTGAAGCATTACTGATAGATCTACTGCATATCGGCAAGTCAAATGGAATCAGAAATAAAAATGAATTAAACAACAAAGCCAAAAATACAGGAAGTAGATATTAACGGAAGGCAAAAGGTGGGACATGAAACAAAATGCAGTCATGGAACAAAGTGCAGTCTAAAAGATGTTTAATGTAAACCATTTAATATAAACAAAAATAAATCAGTTAAAATATAAGTGCTTTTGTCCTGGTAGCCTCCAAGACTTCATATATATAAACTTTAACACAAATCCCAGGTTAAAAAGGCGTTTTTTTTTTTTTAGGTCACATGACCAAATAAATCAGTATGTCCTAAAGTGATATCAGCCGGAGTGCATAAGAACTTCAAAAGTGTACAAAAAATAGATATCTAGTCCTTCATTGGTATTACAAAATACATACCTAAAATATAATCACACACAACTTCCTTTGTACAAAACCCTATCGAAGAGCATGAAAACCATCATGCATTAGCACCTATTAAAACATTAATAATTTTTTAAAAATAAATGTTATATATTATTATTAATATCAACATTAGTTCTACCACCCCACAGTACCTAGCCGCCAATCTTATAAAATCAAATTATCTTATAAAAATAGTATATTATTAACTACGCATTATATATAACAAGAGATTTTAAAATGCTCAACTAGAATAGCATAATGTTTAATAAGTTTAAAAGTTCCTTAAGCAATAGTAAAAGCCCATAAACAATAACCCTTAATCTGATAAAAGTTAACCCATAGGTCATCTTTCAAGGACTTTCTTTTTCAATAAACACGCAATGTTACAATTAGCATTTAAGCCTGGGGGTTTAAAAGCATTAACCGCCAGTTGCCAATACAATTCCCTTAACTGTCCATGCCCTCCCTTATCTGGCTGAATTTGTTCAATAACAGTAAATCTGAGTTCATGATCTGGATGTACTAACAAATATTTTGCTAGAGTGTTACTAGTTTTGCCTTTTTTAATCTCGTACGCACATAACTTTCCTTCAAGGTACACTCTGTTTTACCTATGTAAAAAGATTTTCATCCTTGACATACAGCAACATATACCTTGAAGGAACATATGTATGAACATTTTAAAATCTTACATTTTAAATGGTTTATTTTTGTTTATATTAAATGGTTTACATTAAATGGTTTTTAGACTGCATTTTGCTTCATGTCCCACCATTTGCCATCTGTTAAAATCTACTTCTTGGCATCAGAAATACTCTGTATAGGGATCTAAACTTCTTATGTAACATCATCAGAACAGTTTGCAGGCACAGGTTTATCTCACAGAGGATACCTGTGCTGTGAGCAGACTCCCCATCCACATAAACTAAAGTTCATCCTTGTCCATACTTAAGTGCAAGTTAGACCTTTAGATGAGAAACAGAAACATTTCCCCAGGACTGCTCCCTGTACAGAGGCAGCTCCAAAATGCTTTATCCCATGCATGGGTCCCTGCAAATTAGCTGTGTTATGATACCAGTTATGCTCATTAGGGGTAATATACAATTATCAACCATGGTATGGGTAAGGTCAATCTATAACCAAATGGGATAGTTTATTTTGAGCACAAAGAAGAAAAATAGCTAGGCTTAAAAGGTATGCAAGGGTAGCTAGCCTACTACTTACCTATGAGAAATAAGCTTCACAATTTAAAGAGAAATCAGTATCACAACGAGAGTAGCATATTAATCAACTGACAAAGTATGAGTACTCAGCAGGTTTAAAATTTCTACCCAACATTCCAATAGGATAGTTTCCTTTTTATTTACAGAATGTGGTGGAATTCTGCAGGCTGTGATGTTGTTAAAAGCCATTTCCTTGAATATTTCCCATTGTAACTGTTTAAGGTCCAGCCAGGTTTTGGTAATATAAAAGCATGAAAACAGTTGTCAAGACCCTCAGATTTAAGTAAACTGGAAAAAAATGAAGAATGGCAAAATCCAGGTGATACAATCTTCATGACTGCCCAGAGGTTGGACTCATTACTTAATTCCCCACAATTTGCTAGAAAATCTACAGTTCAAAACAATATGTCATTTCTGCATTATCTACTCCACATGCATCGCATGATGGAGAACAAGTTGGAAAGCAAGCAACTTTCTTTTTAACTTGTGTTAGGCAGGCATAGTGTATAATCACTAAGTGCAATAAACTTTTTAATGGGCATACATTTCCAGACTGATTTGGAAGGTTTGCCTTTTTATATCTTCTTCCACTAGGAATTCAGCAAGAGTTACACAGAGCACAGAATAATATGCTTTTTATGAAATGAAGTCTAGTATTAAAATTTATATATTTTGGAAATAAGCTTGTCTAGTATTAATGATGCCCAATGTTTTTTCAAGAATTATTTTATGAACAAGTTGCTGATCTACACTGACTTCTGAATGAAAGAGATAGATTTAATTTAGGATAAGTAGATAATCTCTGAGTAGGTTCATAGAGGACCTCAGAGTTATAATGGATTTAGGATTTTATGAGCTAAAGTCCCATATTAATTTATTTTTAATTACAGGAAAAGGGGCTAAATCAATCATTTTATGTAGTTTAATTTTCTAGCTTAGAATTCATGGTTGAAAAAGAATGAGAGCTTCATTTAAGTTTAATATTTTGATTATCTTTTAAAAAAGATAAGATTAGGTTGACAAAAAGGTTTTAAAATCTTTAGATGTCAGAAAAGTCATGACAAGGAGATTGCAGCTATGTTTTAGTCATTTGGACTAAATATTAATCCATGTGGGGTTCCAGTGATTTGTTTTTGTGGAGTACTCAACTATTTTTAAAAATTTGCTTGAGTTTACAGTTAGATAATATATAAAATCAGGAAGACCTAGTACCCCAACAGGCATAGGTGCAATACGTTTACTGTATGAGATATGAACAGATTTAGGTGACCACAGAAATTTATTAAGAATAGAACAGAGTGTTTTACAACATTTTGATGCTACTTTCTGAAAATATGTTTAATATAAACTATGATTCTTAGAAAAAAGATTCCTTTTAATTACTGCCACCTTAGAAAGAAAGGCAATATTTAATATGATCTATCTCAAGTTGTTTTGTATATTAGACCATGCTTTTAGTATATTAGATCGGTAGTTTAAAGTTTAATTTTGATGAACTGATAATCTCAGATGTTTCATACATTGATATAGTTTTAGTTCCACTAAATCAGCTATATCATTGCAGCTGACATTTTGGACTAATGAGGATAGGGTGCATTTTTGAAGGTCTAGTTTAAATATTTTGAAAAAAAAATAAAATGATTTATGGAATTTTACATTTTAGGTATACTGGAGTTTAAATAAGTAAAAGAGATATAGGCATCATCCACAAAGGCTGTTAGGGGAATTTTTATTCTGAAGGGTTATGGGATACTGTAGTAAGGCATTTGTGTAAGGAAAAAGAATAGGATTCAATATGTAGATTAAAAAGATAAGGAGGTAGTGGACACCTTGCCTGACTCAATTTTTAATACAAGCTGAATTAAGGGATTAGTATAAAAGTACATGAACAGACTTAATAAAGGAAACAGGAATGCCAGGCTTGGACATTACAGTAAAAGAACAGATTTATCCTCTCAAATGCCTTAGTAGCACTGATAGGCAAAGCAAATTATCTATACAATTGTTATTTAGGGCTTGTAAAGATTCAAGTGTTGGTGTCTGGTGAGTAGTTTGCCTTTAGTGAATGAAGCCTTATTGGAAAATTAAAATAATTGAAGGTAATATTGTTTTTAGTCATTTAGGATATACAGAAGCATATATTTTGAGGTGGAAAGTTATGATGGTGATAGGTCTATAGTTTGTAGGATCATGCAATACTGAGTCTGGTTTCAGAATCAGGATGGTTTTTGATCTGTTTAAATACAGATCCAAAATACAGTTTGTCACTGAAGAGCCTATATAAGTTTGCAGGATCAAGCAATGCTGAGTTTGGTTTTGGAATCAGGATGGTTTTTGATCTGTTTAAATACAGATTCCAAAATACAGTTTGATTTAATGTCACTGAATAGCCTATAAAGAGTTTTGTTAAAATATTTGCAAAACATTTGAAAAATTCTGGGATGAAGCATTCTGGTCGTGGTGCTTTTCCATTTTGAAATTTATTTTATCATGTATTTGATTTCTCATTAACTAACAGGGTTAGCCTAAACACTGGGCTATTATTTGTATATGACACCAAGATATGTATGAGATGCATTCACACAGGCCCTCCTTTTATCCCCCTTCTTCTATTTTAAGAAAATTACTCACAAAGACCTTGACCCCCTACTAGAAAACATATCCCTAGACAACCTATTGCTTTGGTTTGTATCACTCTGCAAAGACATCATTGCCATGCCTTTTCTCCATATTTATACCTTCTGCTTAACTCAAAATGCATTGCTAGATAGATATGCAAAACTGCTGTTGTCAAACCCTTATCAAACAGCCCCAGCCTAAGACTGCCTCTAACTTCCACCCTATCTCCATCCTCCCTGCACTTGAGAAATTACTTGAAAAAAATAATCGATTGTCCACTTATATCTAACAGTACCCACTTCCTCACACTTAAACATCTTGGAATCTGGGCTGGTCAGAGCACAATGACAGCACTATGGTCACTTACAAATGAGATATTTCTCAACATGGATAAAGGAAACCTTGGAGGAGTTCTTTTCATTGACCTTACCAATGCTTTTGATCCACTTACTGCTCTTTTACCCCCTCCAAGAAATCGGGATTAGTCCAAACACTGTTATCTGGTTCCAACATATCTTAACATACAGGTATTTCAGATTACAAACCGGCTCATCCCTTTCACCTCCAGAACATCTTACCAGAGAACTGCCCCAGGGATCAATACTTTCACCACTGTTGATTTCCATCCTTATTAACAAACTGCTATCTGACTTACCTAACCTTCATACCACTCTTTATGTAGATGACATAGTGATTCTTGGAGCCAGTCCCTCATATTCAACTATTCAAATCCAGCTTTAGCCTGACAGTTTCTGCCTTAATTCTTGGCCGAACAACCATAAGCTACTCCTAAATGCCTACAAAACATAAATACATTTGGAACCTCACAAAAGCTGAAAAAAAGGTCTCATAAAATAAACAGTTACCCAATACAAACAACCACATCCTTTAAATACTTAGGTTTATGGATAGGCCAAGTCAGTTACCTTACAAAGCTACATTGAAAACATCAGGTAAAAAAAGATCATTTCTCTTTTACTCTGGTCCTGGGAATATCACCCGTTCACTTCAGACCAGCTAGAGCTGCAACAGGCAAAGGAGTCTTCTATGTTCTTGACTTGAACATAGCCCCCCCACCCCATTATAATCTCAACCTCTAAAAAAAAAAAAAAAATCATCCACCCAAAATCCATTGAAAACAAAATCTTACAAATAATTTCCAATTCCATCTCCCATGAGCACCACTGCAACACACTCTCCAAAGCCAAATGGCTACTAGTCTCCTACAGAGTTCAGGTACTCTTAAGGTCTCTCTTCAAATTACTTCAAATAGGTGCCATCCCACTTCTTTCAGCCAAACTTCATAATAAAACCACCCCCTACGACCATTGCAAACTCTCAAAATTAACTCCTTCACTCTAGACACTATAAACCAAACTATACTGTACCAACCATTCCTTTTACATTCTTCTGTCCAAACTCCGTCGAGCCTTCCCACCACCTAAAAGAAGTCTCCTCTTTTCCCACATTCAAAATACAACTCAAAAGAGAACTCGTATCAAAAATGTGAATGCAAGTGTTTTACCACTGGAAGCATAACCTACTTAGCTCCTCACCTGCATTACTGCTTCTTTAACCCTCTGTTCACACTTACTGCTTCCCTTTCATATTATCTACTAAAATTAATTCAAATTTATTTTTCTACTCTGTTAACATATACATATTATTTTAAACTGTCCATAGGATTATCACCCTTCTGTGGTTTCTGAATGTGATCAGTGTGATTTATTTGTGAATTATTTCACTTAGTTTGTACTTGCAAATAGTCCACCATAATTAGTGTACTTCCCAGTAAACAAACTAAATTAAATAAATAAATGTAGAAAAGGTTAAGTTTTTGTACGATGTTCATGTGCTCATCTCAGTCAGAATTATAGTGGAAGAGTTGTTTAGTTTCCAAGTCCAGAGCTTTTTTTTTAGTTTTTTTTAATGTTAAAATGATAATATGGGACTTTGCTTATAAGTAGTCTACTTGACTTCGACTTCAAGGTGGTGCATTGATTATAAAACTGTATCCCTTCTTTTCTCCAAATTATTATAAAAATCTTCAAACATTAATGTAATTTCCGACTTGACTACTTCATCTTGTAGTAATATTAATTTTAATATCCAATGATATCTTGATTTTTTTGAGTATGAGCAGATAACTGTGAAGTAAAACTAGACCTCAGATGGAATTATCTGAGAAGTATTCGGGTTCAGTGTTATATTTAAGCAATAACCGATGACGTCAGTGTGGTATATTGAAGATTCACCCACGGTTGGTGTGATTTAATCATGAAGGCGAAGCTAAAGTGATTAAATAAAGTCAACCGTGGGTAAATTTCAGTATACCACAACCACAGAGTCAGTTCTTGCTATTATACAATGACATTATTTAAGAAAAAAACTACTTAATTTTCTTAAATAATGTCTTTGTATAATGCCTCTGTGCTGCCCTTCTCATAGGTTCATAGGTAGGTACTAGGCTATCGACCTAAGGGCCTACGTAAACCTAGCCAACAAGGTTCCCTGGCATACGCCACCCAAGAAAGTTATTTTCCCATGCACTGTCGAGCAGAGACACAGAAGTGATCCCCGGGGTGTATTTCCTATTTCCCATCCACTCATCAAGATTTTTCTTGAAGAGTGCTAATGAACTTTGCTTGACATAGATGGATAGCCTGTTCCAGAGTATGAGGAGTCTCTGGGACAGGAATCTATCCCTCTAGCATGTCCTGTTTATTGTGGTGACAAGGTTTAGGTCCCTAGAGCGTGTAGCTCGTAGGGATTGGGATTCCTTAAGGTGTAGCATGTCCAACAGCTCTGGGTTTGACATAGCTTTATATGTAAGGCGGAGATCACCTTGGAGTAGGCGATATGCTATGGAGTAAAGCTGGAGTTTTTTGAGGTGGTCAGTGTAGGGCAATTGTTTGAGGCCAGTAATCCTCTTTGTGAGGTACTTCTGTGGCCTTTCCAGCTGCTGCAGATATCTTGTGAGTTATATTCCAAAAGGGGTGTTGTACTCTATAATGGGACTAATGAGTGTCGAATAGAGGGGAACAATGACCTCTTTTTTCCTGGATGAGAACAGTTTTATGAAGTGTGCCACATAGAAGGACTTCCTGACTACTGTGGCGATGTGACTATCAAAAGAGAGACAACTGCCCATCTGGGTCCCAAGGTCTCTTATCACGCATTTGGTGTTAAGTAGACTGCTGCCTATGTGATAGTTCATAGGTACAAAGTTTTTACCAAAGGGGATGACACTGCACTTTTTGGCATTGAGCTTGAGGCCATGGTTCTGACATCAAGCATCTGCTCCGCGAGGCCCTTCTGTAGGATGTCTACATCATTTGGGGACTTGACTATGGCTCCAAGTTTGCAGTCATCTGCGAACTTCATTAGCCAGAGGCCTTCTGTGTTAGTCTGTACTTCAGAGAAGTAGATACCAAACAGGAGAGGTCCAAGGACGGAACCCTGTGGTACTCCACTGGTCACTTCTTTGAGGTCAGATTTGGAGTCTGCAACTTTTACAGTGTGGGTTCTGTCAGTGAGCCACTTGGCAACCCATCTTGTGACATAGGGATTTATGCCTAGTTTAGTGAGTTTAGCTATAATTCCAGAATGGGGTATGGTGTCGAAAGTCTTTGCGTGGTCAAGATAGGCTGTGTGAACCACCTTACCCTCATCTACAGCTTTGGTGACTGCCTCAAAGAAGTAATCAGGTTTAGGACGCATGATCTGCCTTTCACAAACCCGAACTGGGTGAGATCCAGAGTTTAGAGGTTACCAATGTATTTGTTTAGGAGTTCCATGATGATGCGTTCCATGGCCTTGCAGACCAGGCTCGTCAGGCTAAAAGGTCGATAGTTCCCGGGATCAGTGGTGGCTTCCCCTTTGTCGAGTGAGATAACTGTTGCTGTGCACCATTCAGTGGGCACAAAGCCTGATGCGAGGCTATTATTGAACATGGTGCTTAAGTGGGGAGCCAGTTCGTGTAAACCGCAGCCTGGGATGTTGTCCGGTCCCATGGATGCTGTGTTTTTGGCTTTAGAGAGTGCAGCTTATACCTGCATAGTTGTGATTACAGGGACTCTGCATTCTTCCTGTACAGATATAGGCCCTTTAAGGGATGAGAGGGGGGGTAAAGTTAGCACTGAACCTATCTGCCAGGATGTTGGCAATATCAGTTGGTTCTGTAATTTTCTTGCCTTTGTGCTGTAACTCAGAGCAGATCTGGGTATTGCCATTGAGATTCTTGACATAGCTATAGAATGCTTTGTGGTTGTTCTTGGAATTAGTGGCAATTTTGTTTTCGTAGCTAGCTTTGGAGGATCTTATAAGGGATCTCAGCTTCTTACTGAGGCTGACCATGGGAGCTCCTCCACTCATGGGATTTTACTCTCTTTTGCAGCAGTTTCTTCCTTCTGTTGTACAGTTTGCTTATGGCAGGGGATCACCAGATTGGCTTCCTTTTTTTGAAGGATAGCGTCTTGGTTCTGTTTGGGATAGCACAATCCATGCACTTGTGTAAGTGCTTACAGAGTGCATTTGTGTAGGATTCAGCAGTTGTAACTGTATTGTCCATCTGCATGGGTGTAATGAAGTTCACCACTTCTGTCTTAAGAAGCAAGAAGTTGGCTTTGGAGAAAATTTTTCCTTTGGTTTCCTTAATGGGGGGTGGGGGCGGGATGTGGATATCAAGGGTGATTAGCTTATGGTCGGATCGGACCAACGAGGAGTTGACTTCAGGTGTGGAACACCGGTCACTCATGTTGGTAATGACTAGGTCTAGGATATTGTTGCCCCTGGTGGGAGTGTAGATAAGTTGATCCAGGGCATTGAAGTTTATGAATTCCAGAAAGCATTGAGCTAAGGAGTTGGTATACAAGTAGTTTTCCCAGTTAATGGTGGGGTAGTTGAAGTCGCCCATTATTAGGATGTTTGGTTGAACCCTGATATTTTCCAGTACATCAAGAAAAAAGGAGTGGGAATCCTGGGGCATGGTGTGGCATCTGTTGCAAGCTACAATTTGGATTGCAGTTTTGCCCAGAGTTAGTTGCACTTGGATAACCTCGGATGCATTATGCTGAGCAACTAGCCTGGAGGTGTGGATATCCTTAATGAATATGGACACACCTCCGCCTTTAGTGTTTTGGTCCAGGTTACATGGCCGAAAAGTGTGGTATGAGTTACAGCCTGGTAGTGCAGGGGTGCTCTCTGGAGCCTTGAACCAGGTCTCAGTCACTGCACAGATATCGATGTTCTCCATTTTAAGGAGTGCCTCGAGTGAGTGCACTTTCAGATTTAGACTTCTAGCATTGAGTAGCATTACCCTCAGTTTTTGCTTGCCTGTTCCTGTTACGATGGTGAATTTATTATTTGAACCTTGCCTAAAAAAGGCACTATAGGGGCAGCAAGAGCCTTAGCCAGTATCTGGAATCCCAGGGGCGACAGTTGCAGGCCATCTGTGGCAAAGCATCGTGGTCTGATGACCATGTCATCCCAAGCAGACAGATACTGGATCCCCTTAGAATGACACCAGAAGCTTAGCCAATTGTTGAAGTCGATCATTTTCTCCTTGTACTGCAGTATTATTTGGGGCGATGGCAGAATGCTACCCAGGGCTTGGGTCATACCTGCCTGGGCTACAAGATCGGAGAGCTCTTCCATGTCTCTTTTCATGTAGTCCAGGGAGGTACGTCTCAGGTCATTCACACCAATATGGACAATGACAGAGTCATATTTGTACTTGTTGTGGAGTGACCTGAGTGCGTGGGTTATGTGGTGGATCCTGGCACCCAACAGGCAGCTGACAGTAACCTTCTCCTTGTTTAACCTGGTGAGTGGGACATCAGTGCGCCTGACTATAGAGTTACCTATGCGTAGTGTGTTGGGTACGTTGTTTTGCCTTATTGGCTGTGGTTGAGTGGCACACTGAATCTGTGGGATATGTGTCATTTGTGTTGTGTTGGGGGATGGAGGTTGCTTGCGTTTCTGCTTTGGAGGTCTCTGTTGCTTAGACAGATTATTATTGAGAGCCTCCGCGAATGTTTTTGTGTTACTATATGTGGATTTTGGTGGTGTAGATTTAGTGACACTATGTGATGAGTGTGGTGTGGTGCAAATGTTTACCTTCTCCTCATGACTGTCAAGTTCAGTGTTGGTTGGAGAGAGCTTTACCTCCAGTTTGGCTAGATAAGTGCATCTCTCACAGGTTGTAGTGTTGGGTGGTAGGAGGAGAGGGTTGTCTGTGTACATGAGGCAATTTCTACATTGCCTCAAGATGTCCACATTCATCAGATAGACAGGAGAGAACACTGGGAGCTGACCCTTGGACATGCCTGAATAAAAAACTATTTTCCTCTAGATAAGTGAGGGAAGTGAGTACACAAGCTGTTTCTCTCTAAACAAGTGAGAAAAGTAAGTACAAAAAGTGTTTTCCTCTAGGTAATGAGGAAGATTGAGTGCTATACTAATTAGTAGCTTATTTAGTGTTTACAAGTTCTGAACAAATGCCGAGCATGAATAAACAAATTTAAGTGCTAAAACTAAGAATCTGTATCTGCACTAGATGAGTTACAGGGCAGAAACAAGTGCAAATGCAGGCTTTCAAATCAGAAAGTTGAGAGAGATGGAAGAGATTGCCCAAACGGACAATAACTATAATTTCTGGGCCAGAACCACTCCTTATGTGGTAGACAGGTTACCTAGTGCTTACCACTCCCACTGATAAGCTAGAAGGCTTCCCTCCAACACAGAAAGGTGTGGGGGGCTCAGAAGTTTACATACAGTCCTGGATACAGCAAATCTGTATCTGGAAAGTCAAGTTGTGTACACTTACCATAAATGTGGATGTTCGAGTGTATTCACTGTTGCAGTCATTACATCTGGGTAATCTGCAGGCAGGTTGCCTTCAGTCGGCCTGAATAACAACGTCTTGGGTCCTGCATCAGTTGCTGTCTCCTCTTCCATAACGTCAGGTCATCAGGGGTATAAAACATGCAGCCAACGCCATTTTAATCAGTTTTTCTTGCCCCAGACGTCAGGTGCCCCCAAATGGGGAGCAAAAAAAAAAAAAATTTATACATATACATATATATATATAAATATATATATATATACACACACACACACACACATATATATATATATATATATATATACATATATATATATATATATATATATATATATACATACATATATATATATATATATATATATATATATATATACACACACATACACACACACACACATATATATATATATATATATATATATATGCATGTATTTTAGAACACAAAAAAATTTACCTTCAACTAAAAGCAAATACACCACAAATTTGAGCATAGTGAAGGAAAGAAGAGGTATAATAATAGAAAAGAAAGGGGGCTGGCAGGTGGGTAACCTGGACTGCAACAGTGAATACACTCGAACATCTACATTTATGATAAGTGTACACAACAGTACTATGTTCTTCATGTTTCACCGTTACAGTCATTACATTTGGGTAGAATCCCAAAGCTATGGATGGGAGGATGGAATTAAACAGCATTAGGAGCAGCTATAAGGCCCTGCAGGACTGCAGTAGCAAAGCCTGCCCTGAATTTAGAAAAGAGAGATAAATGGTAATGTTTTGAGAACGTATGAATTGAGCTCCAAGTAGCAGCTTCTAGAATGTCTCTGGTAGGAACCCCTCTGAGAAAGGCTGCAGAAGTAGAAGCAGCCCTGGTGGAATGGGATCTGATCCCCTTGGGCACAGGTTTAGCATGGTGCATGTAGCAGAAATAAATACAATGGCTTATACATTTTGAAATGGTCTGCTTTGATATAGCCTTACCCTCTGTTCCTGCAGCAAATGCCACCAGTAGTTGCTCACACTTTCTTAGAGATTTTGTCCTGTTTAAGTAGAATCTTAGTTGTCTGTGTACATCCAGTGAATGCAGAATTCTGCAGAATTCGCTCCCCCCTTGTTCTGCGGATTTGGGAAAAAAGTTGGCAAGTGAATGGTGTGGTTAAGTGCCACACTGGATACCACCTTAAGCATAAAAGAAGGATTGGTCCTGAGGGCCACCCTGTCCGGGTAAAATATACTGAAAGGCTCCTCTGCCATGAGAGCCTGTATTTCTGAAAGCTTCTAGCTGAAATGACTGCTAAAAGAAAGGCTGTCTTCCAAGAAAGAAATTTTATGTCCGCAGTAGCAGCTGGTTCAAAAGGAGGTAGGGTGAGTTTTTTTCCAGCACAAAATTGAGGTCCCATGCAGGAGTCGGTGCTCTCCTGGGAGGTCTTAAATTTTTGGCCCCTCTGAAGCACTGCTTTAGCAGGGGATGAGAAAAGAGAGGAGGCTCTGTGTTGCAATGAGCCGAGATGGCAGAGGAATGGATTTTTATTGAAGAAAAAGATAGGCCCTTGTGAAGCATCTCAGTTAAATATTGCAAAATCTGAGGAATATTGGGCTTTGCTGTGTTTATTCCTTGTGCTTGGTTCCAAGCACAGAATCTCTTCCATTTATCAGCATAAGATTTTCTAGTACTAGGCCTTCTAGCCTCCAAAATGACATCCATCACAGGTTTACTGAGAGATGTGATTGGTGAAATTAGTTGATTAGCCATGCTGCAAGATTCAGAGTTTGGAGCTGAGTGTGCAGAATTTGATAGTTCTGCTGAGACAGTAGATGAGGTGTTTGAGGCAAGTACCACAGAGGAAGGTGTGACATATTCCTTAGAAGTGGGTACCAGTGTTGGCGAGGCCAGTCCGGAGCAATCAAAATCATTTTTGGTTTTTCGTGTCCGACTTTTAGTATGATCTTGGAGAGCAGAGGCAGAGGGGGGAAAGGCATAGCTGAAGGATAAAGCATCCACTGTCCAAGCTTTTTTGTGATGTGTTCTTGTGCAGAATTTGTCCAACTGGTAGTTTTGGGGAGAGGCAAATAGATCTATGTCTGGGCTCCCCCATTTTCGTGTCAACATGCTGAAGGTTTGTGGATCCAGTTTCCATTTGTGTGGGTCCATAAGATTTCTGCTTAGGTCATCTGCCAGAGTATTTTGTTTTCCTGGCAGGAAATCAGCTTGAAGATGTATTTGGTAAGTCAAGGCTGTGTTCTACAAGGACATGGCTAGTCTGCAAAGGGGGTAGGAGTGGGTACCCCCCTGCTTGTTTATGTACCACATAACTGTGGTGTTGTCCGTCTTTATCAGTAGTTGTCCTGGATGAAGGAAGTCCTTGAAGGCTGTCAGGGCAATCTGTACAGCTAGCATTTCTTTCTGGTTGATATGTAGATGGATTTGATTTGGGCTCCATTCTCCCTGAATGCATCTCCCTGCCAGATGGGCCCCCCAAGCATAGTCTGATGCGTCTGTAGTTAGGGTTTGGGTGGCAGGGGGTAGAATGAATGACAGTCCCTTGTTTTGGTGACATGCCTCCGCCCACCAAAGGAACTACTGTTGCAGGCAGGGAATGAGATGAATCATTGTTTTCAGGCTGTGACAATGTTGACTCCATAAGTTTTTTAGGTACCATTGAAGTTTCCTCATATGCAGTCTTGCATATGGAATTAGTAGAATGCAGGATGCCATGAACCCCAAAGCCTGCAGAATTTGTCTTGCATATAGCTGTGTTTTTGTTGCCACTTGTTTGAAGTATGTTGTCAATTGAATTTGTTTGTCTGGCGTGAGGTAAGCCATCTGGGCAGTTGTATTCAAGCTTGCACCCAGTAATGTAATTATTTGAGAGGGTACCAGTTGTGATTTCTTTTCGCTTATTGTGTACCCTAGGCATGTTAGAAGCCTTTTTACAAATGCCAGATGTTGAAGAAGAGTGTCCTTGTCCCCTGCCTGAATGAGACAATTCGTCCAAATATGAATAAATTTGTATGTTTCTTTGTCTGCAAAATGCAATTACTGGTGCCAGGCACTTTGTGAAGACCCTGGGCACAGTAGATAAGCCAAAAAGCAGTGCAGAGAACTGGTAATGCAAGTAGCCTGCTTTGAAGTGTAGGTATCTTCTGCAAGATTCCCTGATTGACATATGCCTCTTTTAAGTCTAGAGTTACCAACCAGGCATTCTTGCCTAGCATAGGCAGTAGCTGTTGTAGAGTCAGCATCTTGAATTTTGGAATGTATTTAGAATGGATAAGTCCAGAATTGGACGCCACGATTTGTCTTTTCTGGGTACCAGAAAAAGTCTTGAATAAAACCCTTGTCCTTTTTCCTTTTCTGGTACTGGTTGAATAGCCCCCATATCCATGAGGGACTTGACTTGTTTCTGGGCCTCTGCCCACTGATTTGGTGGCAGATCTGGCTATCCGTTTGGAATTGGCAATGTGTGGAAATGAAATATGTACCCCTGGGATACTATGTTTAAGACCTACTTGTCCTGGGTAATTAGATGCCAATTTTGAGCATGAAGTGCTAGTTTTCCCCCCAAAGGGGCTGCCAAAAGATAAGTGCTTGGAGATGGCAGAGGAAAGTCACTGAGACTGTTTACTGTAGGGTGGTGCTTTGTTACCTCCTGATTTGGAGGTGGAGGCACCCCATTGTTTTGTCCTGTAAGATCCTTGTGACTGAAGCCTGGAGCCTTTGGAGCATCTGGGTTTGACCTGAGCAGTTCTTTTGGACACTGGAAAAGACCAATTCTTAGTAGGCCAGTGCCTACTGAACCTGGGTGGCTGCACTTGCAAGAAATCTTTTAAAGTTTGCATAGATTTAGCTTTGTCTTCCATCTTTTTTAAAACCTCTTCTGCCTTATTACCAAACAGACTGTCCTGCTGTAAAGGAGAATCCAACAATTTAGCTTTAACATGATCAGACAGATTTTGCTCCTTGAGCCAGGCATGCCTTCTTAGCACAGATCCAGTTACGGCAGCCCTGCAAGAGGCCTTCAAGGAATAAAAAAGTACAGTTGTGTACCTACCATAAATGTAGATGTTCGAGTGTATTCACTGCTGCAGTAATTACTCTTGGGTTATTCTGCTGGCAGGCTACCCGCAGTCGGTCAGAATTCCAAAGTCTAGGTCCGGCGTCAGTTGCTGTCACCTCTTCCCTGACGTCAGTGCGCCAGAGGTATAAAAGATGCAGCCGACGCCATTTCTTTCAGTTTTTCTTGCCCCAGATGTCAGGTGCCCCAAATAGGTAGGCTGAAAAATATAGCAACAAGAAATGCATGCACAAAAATAACATTTCCTTCATCTACAAGCAAATACACCAAAAACGTTGTATAGGATAGAGAAGTGCAGATAAGTCCCAGCAAAGAGAAGGGGGATGGTGGGTGGGTAACCTGGACTGCAACAGTGAATACACTCGAACATCTACATTTATGGTAGGTACACAACTGTACTATGTTCGTGTTTCACTGTTGCAGTCATTACTCTTGGGTTGAATCCCAAAGCTGAGGATGGGTGGCTGGGCTAAATAGGATTAGGAGAGGCTATGAGGCCCTGCAGAACTGCAGTGGCAAAGCCTGCTCTGGACTTGGAGTAGAGAGGCAAGTGGTAGTGCTTTGTAAAGGTGTGCAGTGAACTCCAAGTTGCAGCCTCTAAGATTTCTTTGGTTGGTACTCCTCTGAGGAAGGCTGCTGAAGTGGCTGCTGCTCTGGTGGAATGAGGCCTAATGCCCTTAGGCACTGATTTGCCATGTTGAGAATAGCAGAAATGGATGCAATGGCCTATCCATTTAGAAATAGTCTGTTTTGAGATAGCCTTCCTTGTGATCCTGCAGCATATGACACTAAAAGTTGCTCAGTCTTTCTGAAAGCTTTAGTTCTGTCCAGGTAGAAGCATAACTGCCTGTGTATGTCCAAAGAATGCAGAATTTTCTCACCCTTGTTCTGTGGATTTGGGTAAAAGGTAGGCAAGTGAATGGTTTGATTGAGGGCCACACTGGACACCACCTTAGGCATAAATGTAGGGGTTGTCCTCCGAGAAACCCTGTCTGGATGAAAAATGATAAAAGGTTCCACAGCCATGAGTGCTTGTAACACCGAGACTCGCCTTGCAGAGGTTATGGCTAGAAACAGAGATGTTTTCCAGGATAAGAATTTAATATCCGCTGTTGATGCTGGCTTGAAAGGAGGCAGTGTGAGTTTTTCCAAAACATAATTGAGGTCCCAGGCCAGAATTGGTGCTCTCCTTGGAGGCCTAATGTTTTTGGCCCCTCTGAGGTACTGCCTTATTAAAGGATGAGAAAAGATAGGTGGTTCCATATTGTAATGTGCAGAAATGGCAGAGGCATGAATCTTAACTGATGAGAAAGAAAGGCCTTTGTTCAGTATCTCAGTTAGGTATTGTAAAATCTGAGGAATATTTGGTACAGACGTGTCAATGCCTTGTTCCTGGTTCAAAGCACAGAATCTCTTCCATTTTTCTGCATAAGATTTTCTGGTACTGGGGCTCCTGGCCTCCAAGATAACATCCATAACAGCTTTGGAAAGAGGAGTTTTCTGAATGGCTACATTATCTGCCATGCTGCCAGATTTAAGGTCCTGAGTTGGCTGTGCAGGATCTAATTGTTTTGTTGGGTCAGCAAGTGAGAAGTTTGAGGCAATATCCATGCTGGACCTTGAGACAAGCTCTTTAGGACCGGGTGCCAGTGCTGGCGTGGCCAGTCTGGTGCAATCAGAATAATTTTTGGCTCTCTTGTCTGACCTTTAGGAGTACTCTGGGAAGGAGAGGCAGTGGAGGAAAAGCATATACTGTTAGATTTTTCCAGCGGAATGATAGGGCATCCACTTTCCATGCTTGCTTGTGGTAAATCCTTGTGCAAAATCTCTGCAGTTGACAGTTGTGAGGGGAGGCAAATAGATTTATGTCTGGGCATCCCCATTTCCTTATTAACATCCTGAAGACTTGTGGATCCAGTTTCCATTCGTGGGGATCCATGAGGTTTCTGCATAGTTCGTCTGCCAGAGTATTTGTTTTTCCTGGCAGGAAATGAGCTTGCAAGTGAACTTGAAAGCCAATGCTGTGTCCCATAAGGTCATTGCTTGTCTGTAGAGGGGATAGGAATGAGTACCTCCCTGCTTGTTTATGTACCACATGACCGTAGTGTTGTCTGTCTTTATCAGTAATTGTCCTGGATGAAGCAGGTCCTTGAAAGCTGTCAGGGCATTTTGAACAGCTAGCATCTCTTTTTGATTGATGTGAAGATGCATCTGGTTTGCAGGCCATGTGCCCTGAATACAATTTCCTGCCATATGGGCCCCCCAGGCATAATCTGATGCATCCGTTGTCAGTGTCTGTATGGCTGTGGGTAAACTGAATGACAGACCCTTGTTGCGGTGACAAGGCTTCTGCCCACCATCGAAACTCCTGTTGTAGGCAGGGAATGAGTGCAATTACTGTCTCCAGGCTATGGCAATGCTGAGTCCAAACACCTTTCAGATACCACTGTAGTTTCCTCATATGCAGTCTGGCATATGGAATTAGTAGAATGCAGGATACCATGAAACCCAAGGCCTGCAGGATTTTCCTTGCAGATAAGTGGGTTTTTGTTGCCAATTTCTTGAAGTAAGTAGTCAGAAGTAAGTAGGCGTGAGATAAGCCATCTGGGCAGTTGTATTTAAGCTTGCCTTGCACCCAGGAATATTATCTCTTGAGAAGGTACTAGTTTTGATTTCTTTTCGTTTACTGTGTACCCTAGGCCAATTAGTAATCTTTTTACAAACGCCAGATGCTGTAGAAGAGTGTCTTTGTTCTCTGCTTGAATTAGGCAGTCGTCCAAGTAGGGATATATGTGAATTCCTTTTTGTCTGCAAAACGCAATTACTGGTGCCAGGCATTTTGTAAAGACCCTGGGCGCAGTAGATAAGCCAAAGGGCAGTGCAGAGAATTGGTAATGCATTGAGCCAGCTATGAATCTGAGGTATCTTCTGCAAGACTGTCTGATTGGGACATGCAGGTATGCCTCTTTTAGGTCCAAAGTTACGAGCCAAGCCCTCTTGCCAAGCATTGAATTTTGGAACTTCCAGAAACGTATTTAGTGTAGACAAGTCCAGAATTGGTCTCCAGGTTTTGTCCTTCCTGGGTACTAGGAAAAGTCTGGAGTAAAATCCTTGCCCCTGCTCTTGTTTTGGTACTTGCTGAATGGCCCTCATGTCGATGAGGGTTGTAATTTGTTTTTGTGCCTCTGCCCATTGATTGTGTGGCAGGTCTGGCATGCCCTTTGACCTTGGTAGAGTGTGAAAATGGAACCTGTAGCATTGGGACACTATGTTCAGAACCCATTTGTCTTGGGTAACCATTTGCCAATTTGATGAAAAAAGTGCTAGTTTTCCCCCTAAGGGGGCTGTCAAAAGAAAACTGCTTGGAACTGGTAGAGGAAAGTCATTGGGACTGTTTCCTGTAAGGCTGTGATTTGTCTTCTCCGCTTTTGGAGATAGGAGCACCCCATTGTTTAGGTTTGTATGAGCCTTGGGGCTGAGATCTGCCTCTGGGACGCCTGTATCTGCCTCTTTGTGGTCTGTCTGAGACTGGAAAGGACCAATTTTTAGAAGGCCAGTTTCTGCTAAACCTGGGTGGCTGTACCTGTAAGAAATCCTTGACTGTCTGCATGGATTTTGCTTTATCCTCCATTGTTTTCAACACCTCTTCTGCTTTAGTACCAAAGTATCATGCTGTAATGGTGCATCTAATAATTTTGCTTTAACATGATCAGGTAGATTTTGTTCCTTTAACCAAGCATGCCTTCTAATAACAGAACCTGTAACAGCGGCCCTGCACGAGGCCTCCAGTGAATCATAACCACATTGCAAAGTATGCTTTCCCACTTGTTCAGTTGCATGCAATAAATCCTGCAATTCCTTGTTCTCTGAACATTCAGTATTTGTCAACATTTTTTGTTTAAGTAGTGACATTAAATATAGCTGATATTTAAGCATATGAAATTGACAATTTAAAGCCCATACAACCAGGGTGGCAGAAGTGTAAACCCCCCCCCCCCCCATCTGTCTAGAGCCCTAGAATCCCTATCAAAGGGGACAGGGTTTTTTGCAGTGGAAGCTTTAACCCCCTTGGGACCCTGAGATATAATTTCTGGGTCTGCTGCGGGGTTTTTATATAGGAATTTATGAGAATCCGGGACCCTGTAGTATCTGTCTGGCTTAGCAGGTGCAGGGGGTAAAGAGTCAAGGGACAGTCCGGACTCTGAAAATACATCATCTACAATGTCTAGAACAGGTGGAATAGCAAGGGGTCTGTGCTGAGGAAGAAGCAGGAAGTCTCTGAGCCTTTTCTTAGACTCAGAATAATCTTGGCTCTCCCAGTGGAAATGCTCCCTCATAGTATGCAGTGTTTCCCCAAAAGAATAGTCCTCAGGAGGAGAGGCTGAAGGAATGGATTCTTCAGCATCAGAATCCTCATAGGGAAGCATGGAGTAATCCTGTTCAGAAGAGAAATCATAGGAAATAGATACCTGATCAGAAGAATCATACTCTGTCTCTTGCCTAGGCCTCTTATCAGGAGGGGGATGGGAGCCCCTGATCAAAATAATTAGGTCTTCGGCCATTTTGAGCATCTGTTTTTTAGGCATGGAAGTCTGAATAGGAGAATGCTGTACTTGTTTCTTTGTCTTTAGTGCTTTAGTCTTTGTCTTTGAAGCTGAAGATGGCTTAACATATAGTTGTCTAGGTCTGAAGACACCCTCAGAAGCTGATGCCTGCTCAGCGGCTCCGGACCCATCTGAGGGATTGATTTCCAAGTGTCCAATACCTTGAGTTTCCAGAGGCCTAGTTGGCTCCACGTGGGAGTCGGCAGCGGCCTGTGGCTCTGAGGTAGCGGGCGCCAGGGGCTGCGAAAGCGCCTCAATGAGAACCGGTGAACCAGCAACTGGCCTAGAAGAGGCTTTGTCGTCAGTCTTGGACCTTGGATGCCTATCCTTGTCCTTGCATTTTTTGTAAACTCCAGTTGCCGGCTGTTCCGCTGGCATTATATAATTAAATCTTCGGCCAAAGTAATGAAATGCAAAATCGAACCGACGCTTGATAGTGCGTTGGTTGAATCTAGCACAAAACTGACAGCTAGCAACGTTGTGATCAGGGCCTAGGCAAGGAATATAGTAAGAGTGAAAATCCTTATAAGGTATTTGCTTCCCACAAGAAATACAATTGTTAACTTTTTCTGACATCGGTCTGGAGCAAGAAAAAAGTTTCCCCAACGGGGTACTTAGCTTTAATGAAGACTTCGGTTCTGAAATTCAGATTTGAAAATCTCAGGAGTCGGCCGACCGGCACATGCGAACTGCTTTTGCTTCAGGCACCGCGCGGCAAGAAAGACTGAAGAAAATGGCGTCAGACTGCATCTTTTATACCCCTGGCACACTGACGTCAGGGAAGAGGCGACAGCAACCGACGCCGGACCTAGACTTTGGAATTCTGGCTGACTGTGGGTAGCCTGCCAGCAGGATAACCCATGAGTAATGACTGCAACAGTGAAAAATGATGAACATCCACATTGCAAAGTATGCTTTCCAACTTGTTCAGTTGAATGCAATAAGTCCTGTAACTCTTTATTTTCCACACAATCAGAAATCAACATCATTTTCTGTTTCAGTAAGCCCATAACATGTTGTTGATATGCGTCTCAGCCTCATGCACTTTTGGCTGAGTGCTGATGTTAGGACGTTTATGTGTCTTTCATGGGGTTTTAATTATTTTTGTTTTTGTTTTTAGTGTAACGCTAGGGATATTGCTAACCTTGGCGAAACGTTGTCTTCTCTGTGTGGTCCACCGCTAAACAGCCCCTGAACCTTAACTCCTTCTAATCTCAGGCGCGGATGTTAGTATTGTACTTAAGTTACATATGTAGAATGTACTGTTTTTGTTTATTGCTATCTCCTGTAATTGGAAATCCTATTTTCCTTGCTTTGTGTAGTTGCTTGTGTAGTTTTTAGCTGAAGCTGTTGGAATTACTTATTGTTTTCTCCCGCCTTTTCATGGCTAGGCTCCCTCTGGCAAGTTTGTTAGTATGCTGTATCACAGTAATGCAGCTTGATTAGGCTATTTGTCTCTGTACTGTGTTATTGCCCTATGTTTATTTTTTTTTACTGTTGTGACTTGTATACCCTGATCCTGATATGTTATGTAGACTAAAGAAGTTGTAACCCTGTTTATGCAGACATTAGAAGTTATAACCTTGCTCTTGGCTCTAAGCTGACAAACATTTAATACCTGGTGTTTATTGCCTAGTAGGTATATATACTTGTTTCTCCTTGTATAAAATGATTTGCATGTCATAGCTCCATATTAATATATGCTGCTCATTGTTGTCTTTTTTTTCTTATCATTTCTCTACTAGCTGGTATAAGATACTTTTTCTCCACTCTCTTAACTCCTGGAAGTATTCATCCTGGACTCCTAAGAACTGCTATAACCACCTACCAGATCCTGCCTTGGGTTCCCCCCCGGGTTATCTAAACCACCCTGGAAATATCCACAGTAAAAATTTAGTGTATGTTACAGTGCTTTGTTTTTTGAGTGTATCACAAGTATTACTATATGGTATTAGTTATCCTCTACCCTTGTAACTTTAACTTGAATACTGCCAGTCACTGCCAGCAGCAAACCCCCCCCCCCCCCCCCCTTTTAGTTACTACTCTATCCCTTAGACTGCCTTTTCTCTTTCCTATTTCCTTGTTGTTTTTCTTTCCTTTCTGAGCCCTGACTATAGTCTCCAGTCCCTTAGTCTTATCAAACTATTCTCTTGGCTGCACCTTCACCACCTCTACCGTCTCTAGGCTTCCCTGGTGCCTATCCCCATACTGTTTTTCTTTTTAGCCTCACTTATCTTAGTAATTTATCTTCTCCCTTCCCCTTTCTCCACTTTCTACCCTTAGCCACCCACCGTTAGCCTGCCTCCTGCCCTTAATTTGCACCTTACTGATTGTTTTCTCTCCCTCTTGCTCTCTCCTGGTTTTGTGTCTGTCCCCGCCTCCCCACCCTACCCCCATAACCCACCCACCCCTAGGGTCCTTAACTTATAGCTCACTAGACACTCCCCAATTCCTTCGCCATCGCCATCCTTCATAGTAATTGTCCTCTCCTCCTACCTATTATCTCTCATTACTCTCTTTGCCCTCCTCTTGCTACTCCAATCTCTACTATTTTACCTCCACACTACCGTCTAGTTTCCTTGTACTCCTATTTTATTTCACTTCTCTCCCTATCGGCACCCCTTACCTAACCAATCCACCCCTTACACCTGCTACTTTCTTCTAACATCTACTTACTATTATTAACAACCACTATACTGTTCCTGCTTTCCCCTTTTTTTCTTTCTCAAATAACCTTACATCACTACTCATCTTATCCTAACACTTACTCAACACCATGCCTCCTACACTTAAACCCCTCCTCTCTTACATCCTTCTCTTTACCTTTATTCTAGCCTCTCTTTCTATAACCTACTATATCACCTTCTTTGAAAACAACTATTTAAAGACACAAAATCACCATCTCAAGCAAACACTACCATCCTCTTCTCTCACTACCCTTAACCACAGTAATATAACTTGTTCCACTACTTATCTTCTACCAAAATACCACAGAACAACACATATATCATTCTACCTTAACAAAAAATATGCTAATAACTTGCTTAAATTCCTTAAATGCTTATTCAATTACAATCATTACCTCCTCTTACATGGTGATATACATCCTAACCCTGGCCCTACACTAAGACCAATCCAAACACAAATAGACATCCTCTATCTATACCTCCACCTTGTATTAAAACATCTAACCCTCTTCTAATAGCTCACCTTAATATTAGAAGCATAAATAATAAAGTACATCATATCCATGCACTATTAAACTTGCATTCATTTGACATTTTATGTCTTACTGAAACATGGTTAAAACCCTCCACTCAGGACCAGGACATTACCCCCCCTGGCTACAACATACTCAGAAATGACCGCAAAACTAGGAAAGGTGGTGGTATAGCCATCTTCTACAAAAATAATCTCCAACTCTCCCTCCATAATGAACTTTCACTATCAGACCCTAAAGCTGAATCCTTATCCACCAAACTCCAGATCAACAATAACAAAGCTATTTATCTAATTTGTATGTATCTTCCCCCTGGTAATAATACTCAGACCCTAGAAAACTTACTCAGTTCAACATCCAACCAACAACCCCAGGAAACCATAATACTAGGTGACTTTAACATTGACTGGATAACCTGCTCTAACCAAAACCCAACGAACCATATTAATCTCTATGGTTTCTCACAATTAATTACAACTCCTACTAGAACCCATAAACAAAATAGAAAAGAAACCACTCTTGATTGGATACTCACTAATAGCCACCCCAGCATCTACACCCCAGGAACCCTTCCTGATTGTATCAGTGATCATATGCTTACATATGTCATAAGACAAAAGTGAATATTCCACATACTCATAAACTAAAACATCCCACTCAAAAAGTGTTTTAACCTTGATAACTTTCTTACAGAATTGCAAGCATGTAACTGGTCACCACTAACTTACCTTGAACTTAATAAAGCAGTAACCTACTTTAATACAAACTTTCTTCAAATCCTTGACCATCATGCCCCTTATCACACTACTAGAATAAGAACCAAACCTGCCCCATGGCTGTCTAAGCTAACAAAAGATAAAATGGTCCTTAGAAATAAAATCTGGACCAAATGGAGAGCCAGTAGATGCCCATCAGATCATCTCCTTTTTAAACAATTAAGGAATGCCACCAAAAGAGATACTGTTAAAGATAAAAAGGATTATTATCTTCACCTTCAACAAGGTAGTCAAAATTCCCCTCAAAAATTCTGGGCAAGCATTAATAAACTTCTTAAACCTGGACACTCACCGACTCCTACTCCTACAGGCTTTCACCCCAACAATGCTACACAGATCCCTGATGCCTTTAACAACTATTTTACAGAAGCCATTAAATCCCTAGCTAACTCATTACCTATACCATCTGTAACCTTACCAAACATCTCTTCTCCCTCATATAGTGACTTCCAAATCCAACCCGTTGCCACATCCCTTATTTATAGGCTTCTTAAGAAACTCAAACCATGCACCCCATCTGCAGACCAACTCCCATCTGAATACCTACAAATAGCTGCTAAAGCTATCCAATATCCGGTATCTATACTGATAAATAGGACTATAACTGAAGGAACAATCCCCACCTTATGGAAAATATCTCATATAATTCCCCTACATAAAGGAGGCTCATCAAATGAACTCTCAAATTTTCGCCTATTGCCTTACTTTCCCCATTAGCCAAGATAATGGAAAGATGTATTCACAAACAAATGCTTAGCTACCTTCTACAAAACAAACTTCTAGCTAACTGTCAACATGGATTTAGGCCTTTCCACAGTACTACAACTGCCCTCCTTTCCTTCGCTGACTCCATAAATAAAAATAGGAACAATAATTCTTTCTCCTCAGCACTTTTCATAGATCTTTCTAAAGCCTTTGATATGGTTAACCACAATATACTTTTGGACAAACTAAACCTTTTTCTCTCAGCCCACACTCTTTACAGTGGTTTAAGAGCTATCTCCACAACAGGCAACAAGCAGTCCTTTGGGAGAACAACCTATCTTCCCTACTCCCAGTAAATATTGGTGTTCCACAAGGATCTATCCTAGGTCCCCTTCTTTTTCCTTATTTATCAACGACCTATATCTGAATATACCACAAGCCACCTGCATTCAATATGCTGATGACTCAACGCTAATCTGCACTGAAAAATATTTCCTCCCTCCAGTCCCTGACCCAAACAGTCTTCCAAAATGTGGAAAATTGGTTTTGCAACACTGCCTCCTACTTAACCCCAAAAACTAAACTCCTCCTCTTTACTCCTACCCAAAAATCTCCCACTCCTCTTCACTATCTCTTCAAATAATGCAACCTGTATTAACCCTGACAAGACCACGCGACTGCTAGGTGTAACTATCGATAACCATCTCAATTATGATGAACACATTAACACCACTGTTAAAAATGTCAACAAAAAATTGGGACACTCTACAGAATTAAACCTTTTCTTACCCCTGAAACTAGAAACAACATTGCACAAACACACCTGATCTCCACCCTCTTTATGCCTCACCCATCTATACCAACGTATCCAAAAGTAACACTACCAAACTCTCCATCTGCTACAATAGTATAGCCAGATTCATTACTGCTACTCCCCTAAGAACTCATCATTGTCTTAATCTCAAACAACTAGATTGGTTAGAGCTAAATAACCAGTTATTCTATCAACAACTACTTATCATTCATAAGACCCTTCACTACCCTGAGGTTACCCCCAGCCTTTCAAAATGATTATACCATATAGAAACCTAGCCACACTCCGTTCTGCAAATCGACTACTAGTATCACTACCTAAATCAAATAATAAAGCTGGTGATTCATTACTTGCAAACTCAATAGGAAAATCTGGAATCAACTCCTCAAGGAATAACTAATCTAACCTCTACCTCTCTTTTCAAAAACACATTAAAGAACATCTCAAAACAAAATGGATATGTCCATGTGCTAATCCTGACTAAAATAATGTCCACACTCTCCCAGCTCTTCCACCCTACCCCTCCTGACTTAACTCCTCTATAAACTATCAGGAGTTTTGAGAGTTATTATCTAAGAATTGGGCTTTTTACCAGTTAAGTTTGTTCTGTCTGTATCCTGTGTTACTGTTACATCTTTTATATAGTCTAATATAGTTGTATATAGTATAAGTTTATTTCCTATTATGAGTATTTGTTTTGTATTTAAAAAATTTTTTCTTTTTTCTACCTTATATTTTGACTAATATTATGCCTAACGTGATAAATTGTTGTGTATTTACCTGTAATGGAGCTTTTCTCCCCGGGCCTCTACTGAAAACGGATATTGTGTCCAGTTGGACTAGCCCGGTCAACAAATGTAAAATAAATAATAAATAAAATAAATAAATTGGCAGTTTAAAGCCCTGATTGCCAGGGTTGCAGATGTATAAACCTTCTTACCCCATCTATCCAGCGCCCTGGAGTCTCTATCTGAAGGGGTAGGATTTTTGGCTGTAGAAGCCTTAACACTCTTGGTACCCTGAGAAATAGTTTCAGGGTCAGCAGCAGGATTTTTGAAAATAAATTTGTGGGAGTCCAGAACCCTGTAATATCTGTCTGGCTTACTAGGAGCCGGAGGCAGGGAATCAGGAGTCATACTGGATTCTGAGAAAACATCAACAATGTCTAAAAGAGGAGGTATAGCCTAAGGCCTATGCTGAGGAGGAAGAAGAAAATCCATAAGCCTCTTTTTGGATTCTGAAAAGTCCTTACTCTCCCAATGAAAATCTTCCCGTAAAGTATGCAAAGTCTCTCCAAAAGAAAAATCCTCAGAAGGAGAAGCAGGAGGGATGGATTCCTCTGCATCAGAGTCCTCATAAGGTGGAATAGAAAATTCCTGATCAAAAGAGAAATCAGAAAAAACAGAAACCTGATCTTAAGATTCATAATCAGTGACTTGCCTAGGCCTCTTATCAGGAGGGGGTTGGAAACCCCTGATCAAGGTAATTAGGGCTTCAGCCATTTTGATCATCTGCTTTTTCAAGCATCTCAGTCAAGTATTGTAATATAGGAGGAATATTTGGTTTTGCTGTATCAGTTCCTTGTGCTTGATTCCAAGCACAGAATCTCTTCCATTTATCAGCATATGATTTTCTAGTACTAGGACTTCTGGCTTCCAAAATGACATGCATCACAGCTTACTGAGAGATGGTGTTTGCATAACTACATGATCAGCCATGCTGCCAGGTTCAGTGTTTGGAGCCGATTGTGCAGGATCTGATTGTTTTGCTGGGACAGTAATTGAGGTCTTTGAGGTAAGGTCCAAGCTGGGTATTGAGACAAGTTCCTTAGGACTGGGTACCAGTATTGGCAGGGCCAGTCCGGGGCAATTAGTATCATCTTTGGTTTCTCTTGTCTGACTTTTAGTAGGACCTTGGGAAGAAGAGGCAAAGGAGGAAAGGCATAAACTGATAGGTTTTTTCCAACTGAAGGACAGGGCGCCCACTTTCCATGCTTGTCTGTGATAAGTCCTTGTGCAGAATCTTTTCAATTGATAATTTTGAGGAGAGGCAAATAGATCTACGTCCGGGCTCCCCCCATTTCTTTATCATGCTGAAGACTTGTGGATCTAGCTTCCACTCGTGAGGGTCCATAAGGTTTCTGCTTAAATCGTCTGCCAGAGTATTTTGCTTTCCTGGCAGGAATTGAGCTTGAAGATGTACTTGGTGCCATGGCTAGTCTGCAAAGGGGATATGAGTGCGTGCCCCCCTGCTTGTTTATATACCACATAACCATGGTGTTGTCCATCTTTATCAGTAGTTGTCCTGGATGAAGTAAGTCCTTGAAGGCTGTCAGGGCATTTTGAACAGCTAACATCTCTTTTTAGTTGATATGCACATGCATTTGTTTTGGGGTCCATATACCCTGAATGCATCTTCCCACCAGGTGGGCCCCCATGCATAATCTGATGCATCTGTTGTTAAGGTTTGGCTGGCAGGGGGTAGACTGAAGGCCCGTCCCCTGTTTTGGTGACATGCCTTTGCCCACCATAGAAACTCCTGTTGTAGGCAGGGAATGAGAGGAATCATTGTTTCCAGACTGTGACAATGTTGACTCGATAAACTTTTTAGGCACCACTGAAGTTTCCTCATATGCAGTCTTGCATATGGAATCAGTAGGATGCAGGATGCCATGAACCCCAAAGCCTGCAGAGTTTGTCTTGCAGATAACTGGATTTTTGTTGTCATCAGTTTGAAGTACATAGTCAGTTGCCTTTGTTTGTCTGGTGTGAAGAAAGCCATCTGGGCAGTTGTATTCAAGCTTGCACCCAGGAATGTTATCTTTTGAGAGGGTACCAGTTGTGATTTCTTTTAGTTTATTGTGTACCCTAGGCATGTTAGAAGCCTTTTCACAAACGCCAGGTGCTGAAGAAGAATGTCCTTGCTCTCTGCTTGAATGAGACAGTCGTCCAAGTAAGGATATATTTGTATACTTCTTGTCTGCAAAAAACAATTACTGGTGCCAGGCACTTTGTAAAGACCCTGGGCGCAGTAGATAAGCCAAAGGGCAGTGCAGAGAATTGGTAATGCATTAAGCCAGCCTTGAAACGGAGATATCTTCTGCACGATTCCCTTATTGGGAAATGCAGGTATGCCTCTTTTAGGTCTAATGTCACCAGCCAAGCATTCTGTCCCAGCATGGGTAGAAGCTGTTGCAAAGTTAGCATTTTGAATTTTGCAATGTCCAGGAATGTGTTCAAAATTGATAAATCCAGTATTGGCCTCCAGGCCTTGTCCTTTCTGAGTACCAAGAACAGTCTTGAGTAAAAACCTTTTCCTTTTTCCTGTTCTGGTACTGGCTGAATAGCCCCCATATCCATGAGGGACGGAACTTGTTTCTGTGCATCTGCCCATTGATTTTTTTGGCAGATCCGGCCAACCGTTTGCCATTGGCAGAGTATAGAAATGGAATCTGTAGCTCTGTGATACTATGTTTAGCACCCACTTGTCCTGGGTTATTAACTGGCAGTTTTGAGCAAAAATTGCTAATTTTCCCCCTAAGGGTGCTGCCAAAAGATAAGTGCTTGTTGATGGCAGAGGGAAGTCATTGGGACTGTTTTCTATAGGGTTGCGCTTTATCTCCTCCAGATTTGGAGGTAGAAGCACCCCATTGCTTTGACCTGTAAGAGTCTTGTGCTTGGTATCTAGAACCTTTAGGACGTCTGGATTTGCCCCTTTGAGCTCTGTCGGACACAGGAAAGGACCATTTTTTTGTAGGCCAGTGTCTACTGAATCTTGGTGGCTGCACTTGTAAGAAGTCTTTTACAGTTTGCATAGACTTAGCTTTGTCTTCTATTTTCTTTAAAACCTCTTCTGCCTTAATACCAAACAGAGTATCATGCTGTAAAGGTGCATCCAGTAATTTAGCTTTAACATGATCAGGCACATTTTGCTCTTTTAGCCAGGCATGCATGCTAATAACAGATCCAGTAACTGGGGCCCTGCAGGAGGTCTCTAAGGAATCAAAACCACATTGCAAAGTATGCTTTCCAACTTGTTCAGCTGCATGCAATAAGTCCTGCAATTCTTTATTTTCTGCACATTCAGAAATCATCATCATTTTCTGTTTCAGCAATCCCATAACATGTTGTTGATACTTGAGCATATGAAACTGGCAGTTTAAGGCTCTAATTGCCAAGGTTGCAGATGTATAAACTTTCTTTCCCCATCTATCCAGTGCCCTGGAATCTCTGTCAGAGGGGGTAGGATTTTTTGCTGTTGAGGCCTTAACTCCCTTTGGACCCTGTGAAATAGTTTCAGGGTCAGCAGCAGGGTTTCTAAATAAACATTTGTGTGAGTCAGGGACCCTGTAATATCTGTCAGGCTTGCTGGGAGCCACAGGTAAGGAGTCAGGAGTCAAGTTTGACTCAGAAAACACATCATCCATAATGTCTAAAAACAGGGGATACGGCAAAAGGCATGTGCTGAGGGAGAAGAAGGAAATCCCTGAGCCTCTTTTTTTGATTCTGAGAAATCTTGACTCTCCCAGTGAAAATGCTCCCTCAAAGTATGCAAGGTTTCTCTAAATGAATAATCCTCAGGATGTGATGCAGATGGGATAGATTCCTCTGCATCAGAATCCTCATAGGGCAGAATAGATAATTCCTGATCAGAAGAGAAATCAGAAAAAACAGAAACCTGATCTTAAGATTCATAATCAGTGACTTGCCTAGGCCTCTTATCAGGAGGGGGTTGGAAACCCCTGATCAAGGTAATTAGGGCTTCAGCCATTTTGATCATCTGCTTTTTAGGCATAAGCGGCCTGTGCATGTGGCTCATGCATCGTTTTTTTAGCTTTAGAAGTTGCTTTTGTCTTTGGTCTCGCAGCTGTTGTCAGTTTTATATAAAAATGTTGAGGCCTGAAAACACCCTCAGAAGCCCGTACCTGCTCAGCAGCTCCAGACCCATCCTAGGGAGAGACGTCCGTGGGTACAATACTTTGAGTATCTCGTGGTGTGCCGGACTCCACATGGGTCTCCGTAGGGGCCTGCGACTCGAAAGTAGCGTGTATCAGGGGCTGTGAAAGTACCTCACTGAGTACTGGCGAGCTGGCGACTGGCTTAGGAGAAGCTTCATCATCAGTTTTGGACCTCGAAGGTCTGTCTCTGTCCTTTTCTTTGCGTTTTTTGTGTACTCCGGTAGTCGGATTGTTATCCGATGACATTTCAGGGTAGTTAAATCTGTTTCCATAATATTTTGAGGCAAAAATATACAGGCGCTTAATAGTGCGTTGGTTAAATCTAGCACAAAACCGACAGCCAGGCACGTTGTGATCAGAGCCTAGGCAAGGAATACAGTATAAATGGAAATCCTTATGAGGTATTTGCTTCCCACAAGTAATACAATTATTAACTTTTTCTGACATCGGAATGGAGCAAGAAAAAAGTTTCCCCAATGGGGTACTTAGCTTTAGTGAAGACTTCAGTTCTGAAACTTGAACTCGAAAATTTCAGGAGTCGGCCGACCAGCACTTGCGAACTGCTTCTGCTTCGGGCACCGCGCGGCAAGAAGGACTAATGAAAATGGCGTTGCCTGCTTGTTTTATGCCCCTGACGTCATGGAAGAGGAGACAGCAACCGACGCAGGACCCAAGACTTTGGAATTCAGGCCAACTGAGGGCAACCTACCAGCAGATTACCCAAATGTTATGACTGCAACAGTGAAACATGAAGAACATCGAAAATTTCAGGAGTCGGCCGACCGGCACTTGCGAACTGCTTCTGCTTCGGGCACTGCACGGCAAGAAAGACTGATTAAAATGGCGTCGACTGCATGTTTTATATCCCTGATGACCTGACGTCATGGAAGAGGAGACAGCAACTGACGCAGGACACAAGACTTTGTTATTCAGGCCAACTGAGGGCAACTTGCCAGCAGATTACCCAAATGTAATGACTGCAACAGTGAAACACTAAGAACATCACTAGTTACAGGAAAGGTAGGAAACAGATTTTCTGGTATCCTGGGGCTTTTTTTGATGTACTGCGCATGTGTATCGTACTTGTATTCCCACGCTTACGCAGTACATCAGTGCTCTGCAGAGGCAGCAACGGAGAAAGGAATATCTCTTTTGCTTTTTTTTTTTTAAATTGAAAATAAAAAAAGAAATCGGGAGACTTTTTATGTTTGGGAGAGCTAGGACAGATAAAATAAAAGGATAATCGGGTAAGTTTTGCAGAACGTACTGATTATCCTCTTATTTTTGTGTGCGCCATCTCCCTCATTCGTTTTAGGTCTTTGTTTTCTTTTTTGATGCAAAAAAAGAAAGGGAAATACTAATGGGAAAAAGCCAGGGTGACCGGACCTTTTCCCAGTAGTATATTATCAGATTTACAATGGCCATGCTGGTTGGGCTGGCCAATCAAGGTGCTCATTTTTTAATATTAATGGCCAGTCATTGTATAATCTGCAATTGCTTCTAGTTATCTGTTAGATATAAAGAAAATAATCTGCTCTGAATCATGGTTTATGGCAATAAGAGAACTAAATTTACTTTTGTATAGTTTGGTGTGTCATTTTTGGAGAGGGTCAAAAATCTCAAATTCAATTTTGTTAAGGACAGCTGCCATAGTTATTTCTATCTGAAGAACTCATTTCCATTTGTTGAAAATGTACATAGTTCTGTGCGTTTGTTCTAAGTTAGTAGAGGATGGGGTTTTCTGAAAATGCATTTTTTGTTTGATGGTTTTCATTAAAGCAAAATGTCTTGAAAAATTTGAAATACCTTCTAGTGGAGATAAGAAAACTGTATGCCAAATGTTAGCATGCGCATGTACATTCAGAAAAAAAAATGTCAGGTATAACAGGTGGAAGCAACTGCTTTTTATTATAATGGCTACTCTAGCCATATTTTCTTGAATATAAATGGCAATACAAATATTGACAAAAATGAAGAGTATTGAATGTTATTGAGTGCACATAGGAATGCTACAAGACACACATTCAGAAAGAAATGAGCATGGAAATTTGGAAAGAAAGGATTTCATAATGGATATTCAGCAGAATATTGGGGTCAAAGGAAATAATCTGATTACTTAAGGGGCTACAATAGTTACAGAGAAGGAAAATAGTACTCGTGATTTGTGGTAGTAAAGGGGTACTAGCAAGAGAGGAGGATTGTGGTGTCTTGTACTCTTTATTCAACAAAAAACTGCTATTGTAGAGCTTAAGTAAATTTTGGAAGAAATAACCAGCTTTCAGCAGGGTATATTACTTATAGGTGAGGCCAGGTACTTGATTTACAAAAGTGATGACGTATTGGGGAGAAGGGAAAATATAATAAAAATGGGTATTTTTCTGACAATGTTTATGAAAATATTTGATATGGAAGACATGACTACAGTAGTAGGAACTTAGACGGAATTTATACATTACTCCCCAATGTACAACTACACTAGATTGAATAAAAAGTATATTTCATAGCAGCTTGTGTATTTGACAGCTATGAGATAAGTCCAATAACTATTTCAAATTATCCACCGTTAACTAAAATAAAAATGAAGGGTCAATAAAGTTAAAATGAAGCACTGGTGCTTTCCTACCTAACTGTTTAAAAAAAGAGGAATTTACAGGATGCGCCATAGAAATTATTCAAGAGTTATTAGGGAAGATAGAAATGTTATTAGGGAAGATAGAAATGTCTTCAGAAGAGGATAGCTAAAGAGTGGGATAAAATTAAAGTGGAGTTTAAAAACAGAGTAAAAATAAGAGACATCATTGTGGTTAAGAAGCAATAGGGATTATCTAAAGGGGCTGATAAAGGTAAAAGTATTGCAGAACATGGGGAATCTCAGAGAACAAGAGAAGAAGAAACAGCATTGTGCTAAACAAAAAAACAAACACGTGTTTGGATAATATGCATTACTTTAGAAAGATTGCTAACTGTTCCTGATAACTCCAAAACACAAAAAAGTTTAGCACAACGGCTTAGGCAGCAGAAAGATGAAAAGGTTGTCGCCAAATTTAGGGAGCTTATAAAAAGACAAAAAAAGAGAGATGCTTCACAGGAATTAGAGATGTTTTGGAAATTTTAGGAACATTTGTGTAAATAGGTTCATAGATTAGTACTAGGCTAACTGCCCTTGTGGGCTATTTTAAGCCTAGCCAATTACCCTATGTGAGAATCAAACCTTGCACTTTGTGTCTCCAAGGTAAACACCTTAACCATTATGCCATCCTCCCACCCTTCAAATTAAAGAAATATGGAAACCAAGAAACAGCATATATGAATATATTTATGGAAGACTTAATTATGACTAGGTTAGAATACGTTGAGGCTCAACAACTAATGGTTAAGACAGGAGATGAGATAAAAAGTGATATACAATCAACCTGAAAGGAAGTCTCCAAGAACATATGGTATTTCCTATGGAAGATTGGAAGTTAGGAGGGAAGAAAGTGATAAAGATCTGGAAGATTTTGTTTAACAGTATTTTAAAAGGAGAAGAAGCACCTTGGAAGAAAGATGAGGTGGATGTATTACCTAAAGAGTGTAAAGCCCCATCAGACCCACCTTCACATACACTCATTTCAATTTTAAATCATGATTAGACAGTGTTTATGCTTATACTAGCTAAAAAGTAGCAAATATGTTACCAAAACTGACAGATATGGATCAGTGTGGTTTTGTGGAGGGAAGGCCAACATTTGGCATTGATAGAACAATGATGGTCCAGAGGGAAACATAACATAAGAAAATATTGTTGTTTGTGGATCTTGATGCAGAGAAACATCTGACAGAGTAAGCCGGGATTTTATTATTAGGGCAATGGAAGCATTTACATTCCTTGATACAATAATAAGGTTAACTGGGTGGACTTAGCAAGAGTTAAAACGGGAGCATTCCTGTCTAAAAGTTGTATTTGTACAGAGGTACCAGGCAGGAGTACCCTCTTTCCTCTGTCATTTACTTTCCATTTAGAGAGACTGTCAAAGAAAATAAATGACTCAGAAATTCAAGGATAGAATTGATATGGAAATCATGAAAGTTGGCTTTATTTGCAAACATTATTTTGTATTGATAAATCCAGAAAAGGACAGCACAGGGTTGTGGAACATTCTGAGCCCATTTCAAGTCTTTTTGGTAATTAAAATTAATAAAGATAATAAAAAAGGCTAAAGTCACAAATGATGTACCTACACATTAATTTTTCAGCAATACCCATATTTATGGCTACACAGTAAGATGAAGAATTTAGGAGTATGGATGAAAAAGGCTTCTATTATGGCAGCAAAGGATATCTAGGAAGAGGCAAAACAGAATATAGTACAAAAACTGAGAAATTGAAATCTCTTGTTTATGGATATAGACAGTTGGATACCAGCAATGAAAATGTTTTCAATACCTTCAGTTTTAAATATAGATCAGGCATAGTTTTATCAACCACGGGAGAAGTTATGGACAGAAATTAAAAGAGTTGAATGAATTTATATGGGAAGAGAAGAAGGTAAGAGTTAAATGGGATAAGTTGATCCTCCCAATAAGAACAAGGTGGTTTAGAAATGCCAGAGTTAAACAGATATTTTAAAGCTACACTGTTAATGGTCATGTACATAACACAAGCAGAAGTTTGTAATTCAAAGTGGAAAATGATGGTAAAGTGGTTCAGGAAATAAGGAGAGAGTGGGACTTTGGATGCAGATCCTTGAGGAGAATAATAACAACCAGATTGTTGCACTCAAAGTCGCAGAAAGCATTCTTAGAAACAAGTCAAAACAGTAATGGAGAAAGAAGATTCTGGCAATAGAGATGCCTGCAAGCACAGGTACAGAAAATAGAGCAAAAGGGACTAAAATTTACTAAAGAAAACTGGCAAAGGAATCAATGTACTGAGGGCAAACAATATGAGAAGGATGAGGTCAAGAAGAAGTTTGGACCGTAGCTTAGAAACTGCCTTCCTTACCAGGGATTGATAGCAGAGTACATGCAAACAGAATAGGATAGGACAGTCTTTAGTAAAAGACCTGCTCTGGTAGAGATTTTAGTCAAATTTGTAACAGATGCTGCTGTTAGAAAAACTAGTACAGCATATAAAATTGTAGGTTCATAGGTAAGTACTAGGCTAGCTGCCCTTGTGGACCATTTTAAGCCTAGCCAATTTCCCTTTCAAATGTGAGAATCAAACCCTGTACTTTGTGTGTGTGAGGTAAACACCTTAACAATTATACCAAACCCCAACCCTAAAGGACAGGCTTGATGAGAGTTGAACTCATGACCTCTGGTTTACTAGACCAGTGCTCTAACTCCTGAACTACATGTCCACAAAGAGAATTCAAAGGTATGCACTTAGCTAGTTGTGCTGCAAGCCATTTTAAGTGCAGCCAATTTCCCTTCATAGGTGAGAATCAAACCTTGTGTCTGTGAAGTAAATACCTTAACCATTATGCCAATCTCCAACTTTTCCATAAGAATCAAAGGAAAAGACTGGGAAGAGAGACTAGAAAAGTACAATCATTAGAATATGAAAAGAGCAAATTACAAAGATATAAATGGAGTTTGTGGGAACAGTACACACATAGTGTTCAAGAGGAGAGAAGTTTAAGTGAAAGCCAGAACGGATCATTTTATGAAATGTAAGACTGAATGACAATTGTTGTAAAGAAAGAAAACATAAAAGCAATATACAATGCAGGTAAATGGAAAAAAAATGCTAACCTGTTTTATTTCTTTTCTATTAATGTTTGTGTGCGCCTGTGTCTTAAGTGATAATTTAATAAAGGTGTTAAAAAAAGACAGCTGACATAGCGTTAAGGTTAAAGTGTCTATTGTGAAGGTGAACACATCCTGGAATATTTGCCCCACTTTATTGCAATTTTTAATTGAATACGTATTACCATTGTAGCTGCATGACAGATTTGCTAGGCAAGACATTTAGAACTTTGTTTTTTATCAGATAAAAGCAAAAGGGTGGAAGCTTTTGTCTTTGCAGTAGACAGTGTCAGATGCTGTGCTAACATTATTTTATGACCTTTCCAAGTTGTTTATTATTTTTGTTGCAAAAATAAGTTTAGCGGTTTCTTGGTAGTTTACTGCCTTGATGTATATTTGTCTGGGTTTCTCTTCCTGTTGTGATTTTCATAGTGCACTGTGGGCTCCTTCTATAGTTGTTTCTTCCTGATTATGGTTGTCTAGCAAGTGCACAAAGATGTCTTGTACCATTTTTATCAAGTCTGGCTGTTCAAACTTCTCAGGTAATCCCCTGATGAAAGTGTTCTTTTTTATATTCTGAGCCTCTTTATCTATTTTTTCAGTTAAACTTGCTAATTTCTTTTGAGTGACATAGTTGAGTTGTTTCTGTTTTTAGATATATGAACATGACAGACTGCAAGATGGCCTTTCACTGTGAGAATTCTTTTAGTTATGTTCCGAAGAGTAATATTTATTGTGGTAAGCTGATCACAGAGAATTAGGATTCCTTGGTGGAGAGGTTGTACAGCTGTTTTCAATTCATCTATAGCAAAACTTCGTTCAAGTTCAGACTTGGCTGAAGGATTTTTCTTTTTGCCTTTATTGGCTGATGCGTATCTTTAACTAAATACATTTTTCTCAGTTGTAACTATATATATATATATATATATATATATATATATATTATATATATATATATATATATATATATATATATATAAGAATTTCTGAAGTTTACGCTTTCACTGATTCCTGCATTTGTGAGGTTTTTATGCTGTAAAGTTTAGTTTCATTTTATAGGCAAGTCTGACTAGGTTTGATTTGTTTATATCTTTGGTTGATCCAGATGAAGCCTTAGCACACAACAGCACAAGGATATCTTCCAGATTAACCAAAGACTATCTCAAGACAGATATTTCAGGTAAGTTCTACACAGAAATTAAGTGGCATTTGGTACCCTGGAATACTGAAAAAAAGTATGATGCATCTGGACAGAGTATAGCACAGCACTTCAGATGCTGTTCACTATCTTGAAAACCTCCATAAAGTAGGGGGCATGGCTTGGATGCTGACAGGTTAGCAGCACCACTTCTCTGCTCTGCTACTCTATTTCTATTTCTGACAGGAAATTTTATTTTTATAATATCCAAAATCATTTTTTGAAGAGAATTTTTTTTACCTGATACTATACTGAAGGATATTATATAAAAAATTCTAAATATTTCAAATTTTTTTCCTGTCAAATTACTCACTAGAAAGGTCTTTACCTGTAGCTGTGAAATGAGTCATTCAAAGACGGTCTCTCTCTCAGAATTTCAATCTATTCTTTGTAATATATAAGAATTTTCTTTAAAATCTGACAAAATGAATAAACTTGGCAGCTTCAAAGAAAAATGTACCAAACAGATGGAACAGATACATGAGACATTAAAACAAATAATCCAGATATCTGGAACAGAGGATGCCCTTAATGACATAGATGGAAGTGTAGAAGAGGATGAAAATAATATTGAATTTCTACTGTGACAGAATACTCTACAGGGTAAATAAATGTCAGCTGATTTTATCTTTCTTCCTATATATATTTATAAGTTAATATTTTACATTCAGTATTCTATACTAAATATAAACCTTAGTTTAATAAGCATTTAGTAATTAATTCTTTCAACTAAAAACAAGTCACTTTTACATATATATCCTAGTTTCCTTTTTTCATATACATGACACATTAATCTTAATGTAATGGTTTATGATAACATAATATAATAAGTTACTTAAAGTACATTAAATAAGTATACTAGTCCAATTCAATACACACTAAAACCAGTAACTAAAACAAACAAAAAAATACAGAATTAATCCATACCGTGATCACTTTTTAAACAAAATGCAGTGTATTTGTCAGTAGTATCTCTGACTTCATCAGAATGAACAAACTACAAAATCACACTCAATTTAAAAGATTCCCAGCTGATCACACATTCAAAACTTAATCAGCTCATTAAGGAATTAAAGAGCAACCAGTTTTAAAATACAGTGTCCAGATTTTTGTATTTGTAACTCCAGATAATAAAGAACACAAACACACACACACACACACACACATATATATATATATATATATATATATATATATATATATTGTCTCTTAATTAAAAAAAATAATGCAATAAAACATTTGTACTTATAAAACCAATTCTGCCTTTAGTTTCAGTACACTATTAATAGAAATGGTCTCATTTAGACCAGTGAGGGATTGCTGTATTATACCTTAACTGCCACCTCAGTTCTTTGCATTTTAAATAGAAGTAAGCTGTTCCCCCTCTTGGTCTCAAATCCACTTTGTCAACTGCTATATATTTAACTTGTGAGTAGGGAATTTTTTTACATGTCTTGCTAGGGCATTTCTTTCATTTCAACTGGAGATATCGTATTGGTGCTGGTAAATTCTTTTTCTAAACCTGTCTTTTGCCTTTTTATATAGAAACTTTGACAGTCCTGGCAAATAGCCATATAGACTATACAAGCACTATAACAGTAAAACTTAAAAGGAATTTTTACAAGGTTCCCGGTCACAATCCTCACTTCTACTCCTTTCTGTATAAATCTGCACTGAGGACATCCCCCACATTTGTCATTCCCCCGTCCTTCAAGGCTGTACCTCCCCTTTCGAGCAAAGTTTTAAAACACAAGTCCTTTTTATAGATAATAGTAGGTTTTACACCAACCTTCTGAAATAAATCCAAGTTGACACTAAAGATGTTCCAATTATGTTTAATAATTTCATGCAGGCCATTAAAATATATATTGTATGGCAAAATAAGGGTTCTTTGAAAACCACCCTGTATATTTTATATCGACAATTCACTCTGTTGAACCAGTAGTGTCCCTTCAGAGCTCCCTAACAATGGTAAAAAAAAAAAAAATCACTTTTCTTTTGTTTTTCACTTCATCAATAACTTTGTCTAACAAGGGTCAGGGTATCTCCTCTCATTTTCAACATGCCCCTTTGAAAGGAGTTTTAAGAAGCACTTTGAGGATACGCTTGTTTCTATGCTCTACCAGGGCCCCTGTTCTAAATGAGACTATTTTTATTAACAGTACACAGAAATTAAAGGGAGAATTTGTTTTATAAGTACAAATGCTTTATTGCATTTTTTTAAACAAAGAAACAATATATGTGTGTTCTTTATTATCTGGAGTTACAAATACAAAATGTGGACACTACTTTAAAACTGGTTGTTCTTTAATTCCTTAATGAGCTAATTAAGTTTTGAACATGTGATCGGTTGGGAATCAAATTGAGTGTAATTTTGTAGTTTGTTCATTCTGATGAAGTCGGAGATACAAGTGATGAAAGCGCTAAATTTTGTTTAATAAAAAGTGACCACTGTACAGGTTCACTCAGTCTTTTTTTTGTTTTAGTTACTGGTTTTAGTGTGTATTGAATTGGACTAGTTTGCTGTGTTGTTTGGCAATGGATATGAACCCAGGTAACAGTCGGAGTAACTCAGCATTGGGCATGGATTTGGCTTCTTCCATCGGAAATTTAACTGAATTAATACAGAATCAAACCCAGCAGTTATCGTTATATTAAATTCCCAGTGGTTTTGTTTTTAACTGCAATTATTTGGATCCAAATACAAATTATTTTAACTCCCAAGGATATGTGGATGTGGGTATTACACTAGCACAAAGAACTGCAAATCCCATGGCTTTAGATTCTTTTTAGTGTAAATAAAGGAAATACAATCTCTTAACCAGCTTGACAAACTTTTAGATAGGAAGGCCAGAAAACTAGATAGGGACCTGTCTGAATATAGAGAGGGTAAGGCCTATCCAATACCAGGTAGGCACAAACAGGCAGCTGCTGATTCAGATGGTTCACATATTCCTAACGAAAACAGGAATTTTGTTAGTACACCAAACATGGAACCACTCAGAAGGAGTGAGCGTTTAGCTCAAAAAGGTGGTAGAAATCAACCGCAGGTTTTTCAATTCCCCCAGGGCAGACCAATGGGGAGAATCAACACACCTTACCAACAGAATTGGGGGAGGGCACGCAGGCAGTAACTGACCTGGATATTACAACTTTAAATATGGTTGTTTCTGCTGGGTTGAAACCAAACTACCAGGTAGTTTCCAGTAACAACTTTAAAATTTTTAACTACACAGAGTCTGCTGTGACTCCTGAATTTTTTGATGTTTTTACAAAGGGTTTACACTTTGTTCCCCCTAGACCATCTTTTCTGCCCAGATTGCTAATTGAATCGAAGCTGTTTGTTAGAAATTTGAATTTGGCTATTTACTTTAAGGATTCAACTCCATCTGACAGTGTCATTAGTAGGTGTAGTACATTTAATCCACCTACACACCCTAGTCTTAAAACATTTGAAGAGTTGGTGGAAAAAACACTTAGGTTGAGTCTTTCTAAAAATGTTAATACCTCTCAGAACATCTGCAACCCTCAACTATATTCAGTGGTTGATTTATTAAAGAAAGAAAACATCAGGGTTATGAAACCCGATAAGGGAGGTGGGGTGGTCCTTATGTACAGTTCAGATTATGAAAATTCTATTTACAATCTCTTACAAGACACTAACACTTATGAACAAATTTCTAAAAATGAGCTCAACGTCGCTTATGCCAAAATTAATTACATTTTGCAAGACCACCTGCTTCAAGGGGCAATTAATGAAAAATTGTTTAATTATCTTTTTGTCCCTAAGCCAAAAATTCCAGTCCTTTTTGGAATTCCTAAGGTTCACAAAGGGCTGGAGCCTTTGACATTTAGACCCATTGTGGCTGGGGCAGGTGGGATCACAGAACCTCTCAGTAAATTTGTGGATTACAATTTAAAGCATTTTGTTTCCACACTTACTTTAATTTGCAAAGACTCATGGGAGTTTTTGGCCAGTATTCCTCCTAATGTCTGCAACCCTGACCTATTAATGGTCACCATAGACGTCATTGAATTATTCCCCAGTATTCCACATACTACAGGTATTGATTGGTTTAATGAAATCTTAGTTTGTGAATCTGGGTTGAGTAACAATTTAGTCAATCTATTAGTAGAATTTATGGACATCATTCTACACAACAATTTCATTTTTTTCAATGGGGAATTTTTTAGACAAAGAAAAGGAGTGGCCATGGGTGCTCCATGTGCATCAGCATATGCGAACATCGTATTATACAAATGGGAGAAGCTCTATATCCACTCTACCAAATGGAAAGACTTCATTGTCTTTTATAAGCGTTACTTGGATGACATTTGTTTATTTTGGCAGGGCAATAAAGAAAGTTTTCCGGAGTTTTTTGAATATATTAACTCTACCATGGACTTTCTTTCCTTTACCTATGACATTAGTGAGGTTTCTTTACACTATTTAGATGTGCTCTTAACTAAGGATACTGAAAAAATGGACTTTCAAACACAAATCTATAGGGAAAACACTTTTTCTAACGCACTCTTGCACTTTGACAGTTTTCATCCATTTTACATCAAGAAAGGTATAGTTAAAGGCCAACTTATAAGAGCATCTAGGATGTGCAGTTCCCCTAATTTGTTCCTAAAGGAAGTAGAATTTCTGAGAACTTTATTTCTCGAAAGAGGTTATCCTACCCAATTGATACAGAACATTATTGTGGAAATTGCTGAGAAAAGGGATTCTGCATATCCCCCTTTGCTAGGTAAAGGTTTGCCATTGCCTACATTGTCATCAGCAAGTTCTTTGAACATGCACAGGAGTTTTGTTTACACATATGCTAATGATTCACAGTTGATTGAAAATACTATGCGTTCTTTTTGGCCCATATTAACATCACAAGAAGATATTTGTACACTATTACCTGATAATTTACATTTTGCAAGGAAGCGGGACATCAACCTTAAAGGTATGTTTGAGCAAACATCTCACACCCAGAGTTACTTTTCCAGTATTTTCTCATCTAAAAGGATAGGTTTGTTTAAATGTGGGATGTGTAACCAATGTCCCTACATGTTAGATGATGATCATGTTTATTTACCATCTAGACGTACAACTTTAAGGGCCCAAGGTTATTATTCCTGCACTTCCTCTGGGGTGGTCTATCTTGGCATTTGTCTTATTTGCCATGGTTTTTACGTGGGCAAAACCGAAAGAACGCTCAAAAAAAGAATCTATGAGCATGTTTATGATATTGCTAAGAATAAAGAGACCAATGCCTTTTTCAAACACTCTTTAATCTGCAATCACATGAACATTAAATTCTTTGTATTAGAACGAGTCATTCATGACCCTAGAGGTGGTGACTGGGAGACTCGTCTTGTGAACAGGGAATTGACATGGCAGCTTAAGTTAGATGCCACCAAGTTTCCGGGCATGAACGACAGTATTAGTCTTGCTTGTGTTCTTAGGGCAAACAGGGACAAATTATAACAATTTGTTACGGTTTACAACATTTCTATGTTTGCGTTACGAACTCCTTCACAAAACACCAATGTTATAGACATATATTTTCTACACATTTTTGTTTACTCCTACTAGCATTCACATAAATGTGTTATGTTACAGTTGTCAAGCTTTTTCATTGACTTGGTCAAGTGGCATATAGATTATGCATCCCCATTTTTTGGTCATGATTGTAGCAAAACATAATATATGTTTTCTAGTCATCTTATTTTGCTATGACTATTATTTCTACATATTGCTGTTGCACTTATCATTCATCATTTTTTACATATACATTTGCATATTTTTTGCTTTGTCTGAGTTGTATTCCCCTTATGGTTTTTAGAATTTCCTTGCGATTTGGCAGTAGAACTGTAGGACATGGCTTTTTAGTTTTTTATTATTATTATTCTTATTGTTATTAAACCATTACTAGTTAAAAGCTTTGACAGTTTTTCGAACATACAGCTAGTTGTTATATGTATTTGATTTATTCATTCATTACCATTTTTATTATTTTTGTTATGTTGTCGAAAGAAACCTTTTTCTTTTACCTTGAACTTAAGTTTCAGGCAGACACAATTTGTATCATAGTACCTTTAAGCTGTTTAGAATATTTTAAGTTATTTTGACAAATGCATCAATCAATTGATTTTTTAATTATTGTAATTTGTGATTTTTTAATTGATTAATTGGCTTAGCAGTTCAGTATATATACACTGCATTGCCATATTGGTATTGTAACTTGAAAAAGCCTGGGATCGCCAGGCGAAAGCGCTTGTTTTCACTTTGTGCTGTATTAAAGAAGACTTCTTTTTAACATTGCTTTTGGAGTTGCAGTTTTACCAGTTGAACTATTTCGCACAGAAGTTCGACAGTGGAACTTTTAATTTGTGGGCATATTTTTTTGCAACTGCCGTTGGTCCAGTACTTTTGGTACGCTGACTTCTCGCCTATACTGATTCTTGGTTGGTTTTCTGCTTTGTTTTTTCGTAGCTTGACAAACTAACCTTAGAGACAGGTTTGCCCAAGGTTGCACCCGCAAATGAGAGAAATAACTGTTCTGACTGTCTGAATTGCTTAGTTCTGTCCAGGTAAAAATGTAACTGCCTGTGCACATCCAAAAGGTATAAACAATATTCACCCTTAGTAGAAATACTTGGGGGAAAAAATACAGGCAAATCTGTAGACTGATTGATGTTGGCCTCTGAAACCACTTTAGGAAGAAAGGACGGGTTTGTTCTAAGTGAAACTCTGTCTTTATGGAAAACTAGATAAGGGGGCTTTGAACATAGAGCTTGTAATTTGGAAACTCATCTTGCAGATGTGACAGCTATTAAGTAAAAGTGTTTTCCAAGAGAGGAACTTTAAGTCATAGATAACTGCAAGTTCAAATGGAGATAATGTAAGTGACTGCAAGACAATCGTATATGATGGTAAAGGATTTTTCAATGGGGCCTTTAAACGAATTGTCTCCTTAAGTAAAACCTTACAAAGTCTGTGAGAAATTAAGGGCTGTTCACCAAAACTATTATGAAATTTGAAATGGCTGCTAGGATAACCTCAATAGTAGAAGCAGAAGCCCCCTTACCAAAAATGGTAGCTAAAAACTCTAGAATTTTTCCACTGGAACTGAAAAAGGATCAAGTCCATTATCATAAGCCCAGCTAGAAAATCTCTTCCATTTACTAAGGTAGAGATTCATGGTGGATGGTTTATGGGATGCCAATAAAATGTGTCATACAGGAGATGGAATGTCATTATGTCTGGCGACTAACAGAACTGGAGAAACCATGGAGTCAGCTTGCGAGTTTGTAGACTGGGATGCACCAGTCCCTGGGGATGAGACAGAAGGTCTGGAACTGGGTCCAGAATCCATGGGGGTCAAAGTAGATGAGGCCATCGAAAGGGAAACCAATTCTGTCGAAGCCAGTAAGGTACAATGAGGATTACTTTGCTTCTCAACCGAGCTGCTTTCTTGAGTAAAAGGGGAATCAGAGGAAAAGAAGGAGAAGCATAAAGGAGACCCGGAGGCCAATAGAGGAGAACAGCATCTCTTGGGGACTTCCTCTCAGGGGGAATTAGGGCAAAATAGCTTCTGCACTTGTTGTTCAGGGGTGAAGCAAACAGGTTGCAGCAAGGCTGGCTTCAGTGCAGAAAGATCTTCGCCATTCTGGGATTTAAAGACCACTTGTGAGACATGAGAATGCATCTGCTCAGTTTGTCTGTTATCATGTTTTAACTCCCTGGGATGTGTGTTGCTATCATAAAGTGTTTGGAAGTTATGGCCGACTGCCACACTCAAAGGGCTTCTCGATACAGCGGGTAGGACTTGGTACCCCCCTTGTTTGTTGATGTACCAGACTACAGACATATTGTCTGACTGAATGGGTATTGTCCCTTGAGGTAAGGCAGAATGAAATGCTTACAGTGCTAGAAGCACCGCCCTCAATGCCAGAACACTGATATGCATATTGGCCTCTAAAGGGGACCAAGTGCATTGGACTGTTTTCCCCAGATAATGTCCCCCCCACCCCATCTGGGAAGCATCCGTGGTCACTATGGCCTCAGGCTGAGAAGGGACAAAGGGACGGCCCAGAAGAATCTCTTTGAATTGCATCCATCAGGATAGGTAGTCTTTGCATCAGCTGATTATAAAGACTGGGTGATTCATAAGATGGGTTAGAATTGACCATTGGTTCGCAAGAAGCCACTGAAGGAGTCTCATGTGAAATCTTGCTAGTGGGAATAGAGTGATCACTGCTGCCATGGAGCCCAATGCTTGAAGTACTAGTTGTGCCGATATCTTGCTTGAATGAAGAATAGGCTGAACCTGAGATTGTATTTTCTGCAACCTGTGGTGGGGTAGAGAGTCTACACAAGACAAAGTGTTGAGTCAAGCACCGATAAACTCCATGTCCTGAGAAGGGATCAGTTGAGACTTTGCAAGATTGACTGTGATGCCCAACTGCTGAGATAGTTTCAAAATGAAATCCATCATTTGAAGAAGTAGATGCCTGGTGGAAGCAGTGAAGAGCCAGTTGTCTATGTATGGAAACCCTCAGAATCAGTGCAGCCCCAAGTGTGTTGTTACTGCTGCTATACATTTGCTGAACACACTGGGGGGGCTGTGGTGAGACCAAAGGGCAGCACCCTGAATTAGTAGTGTCCGTCTCCTATGTGGAAGTGTAGAAACTTTCTTGAGCATTTGTCCATTTGTATGTGGTAATAACACATCTTGAAAGTCGATACAGCACAACCAATCATTTCCCTCTAGAAAGGGAAGTACTGACTGAACTGTGACCATCCGGAATTTTGACTGTTGGACAAATTTATTTAGAATGCTGAGTTCCAAAATTGGTCTCCAGTCCCCTGTCTTTTTTTGGGCAATAAAAAGAACCTTGGGTAAAATCCAGATCCTAACTGGTCTGGTGAGACTTCTTGGATGACTCTTTTCCAACAGCTTTTGTATTTCTAATGCTGCTTGGCCCCTCTGACTGGGTGGAATGTCGGGGAGTTTTGTATGGATCCTTGTAAAAAAGGGGATTAAATAACATCAGGAAATAATCCTTAGCAACCAGGCATCAGTGTTGCCAGGCTGTTGGGTGCAAGGAAAATCTTCCCCCGACTGCATCCAGATGCAAGCAATCGGGCCTCCTTTCAGGAGTGCTGGTAGGGTTGGCCAGAGAAAGACTCCCTGGAACCCTGGTTCTGCGGACCACCCCTGCCTCTGGGAATGCCATCTTCCATTGTAACCCCCCCCCCTCTGCCCCAAGGGGAGTCTGCATCACGTGTGTCCTGGAAAGGCTTCTGGGATTTCCATTTTGCCACTCCTTTGATTCCTGGAGTAAGATCATTGAGGAGTGGAAAAATGTATGCCCACAGCAGACAGAGTCTTTCTATCTTTCTCACACCTGGATAGAGTTTCCTTAACTTTGGTGACAATCAGTGAGGATCCATCAAAGGGAGCATTGATGAATGAAGACTTGAATGTTTCTGCAAACTCACACAGGTGCATCCAAGTGTGTAGTCAAATCGCAAAACCTGAGCCTGCTGACCTGGTTGCCCCTTCAGCTGCATGTGCAATGAGCCTCATGGACGAGTTCAAGATAGACTCCAGGGTAGCTAACTGGGACGCAACTTTTTCCTTGACCCCCCTCAGCTACTGTTCCTGCCAGGGTATCTGACAGCTCCTTGACCAGATCCCTCTGTAAGCCTAGTGAAGTGTGCCAAGAAATTCAAAAACCTGATAGAGAAGGTCGATGATGAGTGAACCCGCTTCCCAACCCTGTCCATCGCCTTGGACTCTCAGTTAGCGGGATGCACAGTAGAACTTTACTCAACCAGTTTTTTTTGGTGGCAGCCGCTACCACCAAGGCATCAACTACTAAACCTTTTAGCCAGTGTGGATGATCCTCAGGAGCAGAAAGAATTTTATCAAGTCTCCGGGGGATAGGTTCTATAGAGTCAAGAGCTTTCCAGGCCCACTGAGTGATCAATTTAATTAGACTGTCACCAGGCAGGAGGTTACCCAGCAGGTAGACTGGCGAGCTCCAAAGGCCTGCAAGTACAAAGATTCCTCAGAAGAAGAGTCTTTGGGCTTCCAATCACCCTACTGTTTTAGGATCTCCAGAATGTCTCCAAAGTAGACGTCTTCCTTGGTGACCAGGGGGAACCCTCTCCCTCATCGAAATCTGTGTCATCTGTGATGGATTCTTTAGGAGAATCAAGGTATTTCCTCTTACACAATTTCTTCTGAGAAGGCTCTTAAGTGGGAGCATCTGAAGAGGATTCCGAAGAGGTTAGACCTTTGGCAGGTAACTCTTGTGACCTTGGAGCTCGGAGGGGTAGAGGTTGGTGGTAGCTCAGGTAAAGCAGGGGTCATGGGGTGAGACTCCAATAACACAGAAACCACCTGAGATGTGGAGTTGGCTAAAGCTCTTTCCATAGCCTGAAAGGCAGGTCCCCCCTGAGGAGAAATGGGAGCCCAGAACACAGACAAACCTGGAATCGGGGTCACACCCCGCCCCGAGAGTCCGACCTGAAAAGCTGGAACTGAGGACAGGTCCTCTGTCAGCTCAGCTCGAAAAGGTAAGGTTGGCTCCAAAGAAAAAAAATGAGCTGAGTTGAACTCCTCAGGCCCGACAGCAAAGAGACGGTCCCAAAGACAAAAAGGTTGTCGGTGCCAAGGTTAATGGAATCTGTGTGGTTGCAATCGACTGCTTTAATGCCTGTGAAGAGATTAGAGGAGGAGTAGTATAAGAAGGGGCTGTAGGAGAGAAACCCCCTAAACCAGAAGGGAGAGGGGGCTGAGAAGATGGGGGAAGACCCCTAGCTGTCAAAATCTGATCCACCAACCTCACTATATCACCTTCTGAAGGACTCCTGGTGGAATGAACAGACAAGCCAGATGGGGACTCAGGTCTCTCTAAAAAGGGACTGGGGAGCTGCCCCGAAAAAGGGTCAATAGATGAAGAATAAGTAGCCCTGGGTTGAATCTGAAAATCTGTCTTCGGCACCATCTGCACGGCTGTAGGAGATATCGGTGCGATCACAGCAGCAGTGGGAGTTGGTGTGACTGTCGGAACTATAGCCAAACTAGTAGTACTTGGTGTCATAGCCTATGTGGAAGTAGTGGTCAGTGTCGATGGCACCAGTAAGGGGTCGGTGCTGAAAAGTCACTCCTTCCTGAAAGCTTCGGAACCTTAGATTTTGGTTCTGAAAAGGAACCTGCAGAGGAGTGCTTATGCTTCTTTTGTGTTGGTGCCGAAGGAGATGTTGGCACCGAACGAAAAGTATTAGTACCAGAGGAGACTGGACGGTCTTGAACAAGGCTTCTTTGAAAGGAGCTTTAAGAAGCCCTTTGAGGATGAGCCTGTTTCTATGCTCTACCAGGGCTCTGTTATTGAAACCCTGGCAGACAGCACAGTCAATATTCAAATGGGATGCACCTAAACAGTACATGCAGCATTCATGTCCATCAGAGTTTGGCATTTTCCTGCCGAACTCTTTACTCTGCTTAAAACCAGTTGTAGTAACTTTAGATTTATCTGCCATCACTGTAAAATACACTAGGAGAGGCAGAAAAGGAAAGAAGCAAAAAACACTCACACCACAAGGGAAAACACTACCAGCAGCAATGGTTAGAAAGATTATCTAATGGTAAGAGGAGGGGGACTACCAACGATGTAAGTTAGAAATACAAAAGGCAAAAAGAAAAGGGGAACACACACTCTGCTACAGGGTAGATTCAATTATGAAAAATCTATAGAACTATAAGGTAGAAAAAGGTAATCAGACAAATTACAAGAAAAAAATAAATTTTTTACTTAGCTACGAGAGAAGAGTCGGCTGACACTTCTTGCTTTAAGAGCGGCAAACAAAATCTGAGGTAATGTACAGAGGGGCCATTGTGGGTAGACTTTTAGCTCGAGTGTTTTTGGCTGACGTAAGCTATATAACAGCTAGATCGGTTCAGAGGATCGGAACCTTAACCCAGAAGTCAGGAATAGATGAAGATTGACAACATCAGATCAATAGTTATTTCTGACCACACTGTTAAACTTTCTAATAATACAGTCAGCGTGTTCATTTTCTTCAAAGTGTTAGATATTAATAATGTTGCTAGTCATGAAACAGCCATATTCAAATATACTTCATTTCAAAATCAACAACATATTTACAAAAATACACTGTATAGGTGCGACACTCTCTACAGCATGTTGAAAAGCTACATTTTGACTCATGACTTCTTGTTTTTGGAAATGAAGAGAACACAATGGACTCCTGTACTGCAGCAGCAGTTTACTTGTATTTGGGATGGATCTAGTGAAATGTCTACAAAGCTTGTTTATTAAACTCATCATGCCTCTCAGTCACTTACATTATAGACTATGCATTACATGGTAGGTTTTCCAATATGGTTGTCACTCTCACACATGAGCTTTCTGTAGATTATTCGATTTGGCTTCTCTGCAGTGCACACAGATTATTTACATAACATATTTCTAGTGTTGTTGAAACACAGATTCAAGCAGTCACAGAATCACAACGGAACATGTCTGAAATGGCACTATTGCTGTTTCCTTATATAGGAGGGTATTTCATGATTAGAAAGTCTCACATTTGGATACTTTTTCTGTTGTTGTACCTAAAAGGAAGCTTGAGTAGACACCAACAAGGAGTGTCATGTGACTTTTCCACCTCCCTTCAACTGTTACAATACCCTTGCTACATTTCAGTACTTATTGGAATTTTTACAGCACATTCATGGTAAATTTACAGCTGTCCATCTCAATGATTAGATAGTTAATACCACAAAATGACAAAAATCCTTACATTACTTAAGTGGAAACATGAATAGACTATGCATGGCAAAGTTGCCCGTAGCTTGGTTAAATATGAAGTCGGTCAAAAAGCTGTTTTCTGTTTGATTTTACATATTAAGTGCAAAATAGTAAAAGGGTATTAATTATTTTGCACTTTCTCCTTTATTTGTTCCAAAAGTGCTATGTCAGTACCTGTAAAGTCTGTATTCTTCTCTTTCAGGTATACAATATATTTTTTGTATTGCGGTACTATACACAGTATAGAATTCATTTACTCAACTCATCTTTTATCCTAAGATCCTGTATTATACAAATTACACTTTGTTTTATTAATTTAAGGAAGTGAGGATGATTTTGTTTGTATCTGCTGATCTCAGCCTTTTGCTTGGCTGATTAGTTCTGCATACGTGGGCAATGGGAATCATATCTAACATATCTATGCTTTTGGTAATGGCTGTAGTGATGATTTCTGTTGGTTTATATGTAGATATGCTACTTGAACAGGAAGTATAGTACTCAAAATATCCCTCAGTATAAATATAATTCTAGATACACTTTATTGCATAATTTTGTCATTACAGCTATTTTATTATTTTAGATCTCACAGCAAGTTCTGGTTAATAAGACATTTTATTTATAGAACAGATATGTTTTGACTGGTAATATGCAAGTTCGCATAAACAGACACAAACTTTCTTTGAGAAGTTCATTGGTATTTTGAAATACCATATGTTTGCCATAATATCCAAACTTGTACAGTCTTACAGTCATAACTGTATCTTAATAGTTAACTATTTACTCACATTATCAACCATATATGACATATTATAATTATAACATGGCAATTGTAAATAATGTTATATGTATTGCCTTTTATTTGAGTTCATTTCTCTTTTTTAAGGAAATAATGATTTGATTTACTGTAATAGTATATAGGCTTTTATAGATAAAATCAAATTACTGCAAGATTTGTTGTACTTTAAAGCTTATTACTTGTATAGTTAGTAAATGTATGTTTATAATTTAAATATTGGGAATTTTAATTTTGTTAAATAATTAAGACCTTTCACATACCATAAATTTAGAAGTAATAGGGTGGTGCTTGATACTTATTTGTAGGTAGGTTGTAGTGCCTGAAAAGAATTGCTATTCAAACCAGGAGTTTTAAACTCCATGAGGGGGAGATGAGAAAGAGCAGTTCATGTTCATAAATTTTTTTTTTCTTTTTCATCTACTATTATTGATAGAAAGTTTGTAATTAACAATCTTAAATATCCTATATTTATAATTACAAATAAACAGTGAATATAAAAATAGTTTTTCAATACCATATTATTTGCAAATGTTTGAGGGGTATTATAAGTAATGTTTACTTTTTTCATGATCTAGCAGTATGGCCATCTTGAAGTGTTTCTCAATTAATATCAGTGGATTAAATAATGGTTGTAAAAGGGGTAGTTTATACAAATTTTTAAAGACATTTCATTCCCAAGTTATCTTTCTACAGGAAACTAATTTAATAAAACAGGATTTGGACAGAATTAATACAAAACATTTTTCTGTATTCACAAGTTCTCATTATAAACAAAAGAAAAGAGAGGTGCTATTTTATGGAAAAATTATTTGCCTCCATCTAAAATCCTGAATGCATTTAGTGATGAAAAAGGCATGTATTGTCGAGTGGCATTCGAAAAAAGGAAACTATATACTTTTATCAATGTCTTCTGGGTACCAGGATTAGGAGTACAAACAGTTAAACAACAGCTGGAGGAAATAATATGAATATCAAAGTAAGCATTATTTTTACAGGTGACTAACTGTATTTTACCTGATAAGGACACTAACTGTACACAGAAGAAACCTGCCTCAGTTAAAGCTTTGATAGTTACCTGATCTATATAATATGATATATGTAAATGAGTTTTCAGTATCAGACTCACTTTTCTTTACAGATTTCTCACATAGACATGGGACGTAATCAAGAACAGATAGGGTATACGTTTCAAATGAGATCACTAGTAGAATAGATAATGTTAAAGTAGTTTCTTGACCACTGTCAGAACAAAATGCGATAACATTTGAAGTTATGTTAAATTTAATATCATCATCCCAACTAAAGGATTCCTACATATATAACTAATATTAAATACTTTTAAGGAGTTCTTTAATAAAGAAACTCAAACTTTTATTGAAATTAATCATGTAGGTGGTACTTCAGAGATTTTCGTATGGGACTCGCTTATACATATATGGCAAAATTATCAGTTGGTATGGACACAAAAAAAAACAACAATGGTATAAAGAATTGATGGATTTACAGGAGAAACCGGATAAGTTAAAATTAGACAGTCAAAAACGGAATAATAACAGAAGAAATAAATAGATTAAACAGTAAATATTTAGAAACTTTACAACATAAAACTATGATAAACTTAGGAAAGATTAAAATAAGTAATTTTCCATAAATCCATGCATAAATTAGCTTCTAGAACAAAAATAATTGTTAAATCTAATCATACAAGGGAATTATGCTCTCCTAGTGATAAGAAGGTTACTGAAATAGAAGATATGCTAGATGTGTTCAGGTCTCATTTTAATAAGATTAATCAACACAAACAGACAACAGACGCACACAGTTTAATTAACACATTTATAAAAAAGTATACTGAAAATCGGATATCAGAAGATCAAATAAAAATAAATGACAAGCCTACATCTATGTCTGAACTCAAAATTCAAATTAATAAATTAAAACCCAATAAGACACCTGGAAATGACAGTATAATACCTGAATTATATAAAATAATGTCTAAAGATGTTCTGAGTATTTTACTGGAGGTATTTTCGATAGTTAAAGACTTTACAAAAGTTCCACCTTCCTGGAAATATGCAGATTAGTTGTGTAAAATCTTACTGTAACGATATATGTCCTCTTCTCTATTGCAGTATTCTTTGCATGAGGGAGTTGCCTGTCACAATGACCCGGTGTCGGCCAGTATACAAAAGACTTTTACTACTTAGACGTGTGTGGTACATCACACATAGGCTGCTATTGGACGTAGGCCATAAAACTAACATACGCACACACCATCCTCAGAACTAAGTGCCCCAGGAAGAATGCCCATCTAAGGAAAGTACTTAGGCTAAGTACATCCAAGGAAGAACAAAGTCAGAGGAAAGGAGGAAGGAATGGAATACTGCAACAGAGAAGAGAAGGACACCTATCATTATTGTAAGATTGTACACAACTAATCTATGTCCTTCTATTCCTCTGTTGCAGTAATCTCTTCATGGGGTAGAACGCCAAAGCCCATGAGGAAAGGGAGGAGGTACGGGCAGGGCAGTGGAGCTCTTCATGAAACCGTGGTGAATAGCCCTCGCAAACCCTGCCCTAGATTTGGAAACGTTGCCCGGTTTGTAATGTTTGGTGAAGGTATGGGCTGAAGACCAGGTAACTGCCTGCACAATGGAGTTAGCCATCCAGCCTTTTGAAGAAGGCACCAGAGGAAGCAACAGTCCTGACAGAGTGTGCCTTAACAGGAGAAGGGAGGCTCTTTTCATGGTACGCATAGTAAAAGGAAATAGCTTTAGAGATCCAGCTGGAAAGGTGAGTTTAGAGACAGGAAGTTCTAAAGCTCTTGGGTGAAAGGAGACAAACAACTGGTCGGATTTCCTGATTCTTTGTTTTGTCAAGGTAGAACCTAAGATGTCTGTGCACATCCAAAGTGTGCAGAATCCTTTCCGCATAGTTCTGTGTAGAAGGAAAAAAGGAAGGTAAATGAATAGACTGGTTGATGGATAACTCGTTAACCACTTTAGGCATAAAAGAAGGGTTGGTACAAAGATACACACTGTCTCTGTGGAACACCAAGAAAGGAGGAGAAGCCATAAGGGCCTGAAGTTCAAAACCCCTTCTGGCTGAAATTAATGCAAGTAGTAAAACAGTTTTCCAGGAGAAATATTTCAGGGAAGCAGCTGCCGCCCACTCAAAAGGGGCTAGGGTCAGTTTCACCAATACAAAGTTAAGATCCCGGGGGGATGGAACAGGTTTCCTGGGGGTTCACATATGAAGGATGCATTTTAAGAACTGTTTAGCCTCAAATCTAGAAGCTAAATGTGGAGAAAGAGGCAGAAATAGTGGACAGGTACACTTCTACTGAAGAGCAAGTTAAGCCAGCATCCAGTAATTCACACAGGTATGAGAGAAAGTACAGTTTTGTACCTACCATAAATGTAGATGTTCGAAGATCCACATTGCTGCAGTCCTTACATATGGGTAGTCCGCTGTCCTCGGTCGGCCTGAATACCAAAGTATTAGGCTGACGTCGGTCATGGGCACTCAGATCTGACATCAGAGCGTCAGGGTATAAAAGCGCATGACCGACGTCATATCCTCAGTCTTTTCTTGCCCCAGATATCAGAAGGCCCTAAAAAGAAAGGCCACAGCCCAAAAACAGGATACCTCCCAAAAACATGCACAACAACGACCATCACCCAAACCCTATAACCATGCCAAACTACAGAGGGGAAGGAGGGAGGGTAAATTGGACTGCAGCAATGTGGATCTTCGAACATCTACATTTATGGTAGGTACAAAACTGTACTATGTTCTTCATCTCACATTGCTGCAGTCCTTACATATGGGTAGAATCCCAAAGCAGAGGTAAAGGGAGGATGGCAAAATCATAAAGCAGTAGGGGCTGCTAAAATGCCCTGTAATATTGCAGTGGCAAATCCAGCCCTAGACTTAGAATAAAGAGGAAGGTGGTAATGCTTGGAAAAAGTATGTACTGAACTCCAAGTGGCTGCTTCCAAAATATCTTTGTAGCTACCCCTTAGAAAGGCAGTAGAAGTGGCAGTAGCTCTAGTGGAATGAGGTCCGATTCCAGCCGGAACCTCCTTACCATGATGGGAATAACAGAAAGAAATACAAAACCCAATCCATTTAGAAATAGTTTGTTTTGAAACAGGTTTTCCCTGAGAACCCAAAGCAAAAGAAACAAACAACTGCTGAGACTGCCTGAACCCCTTGGTTCTGCTCAAATAATAACGTAACTGCCTGTGAATATCCAAAGTATGCAAAATCTTCTCCCCTTTATTTTGGGGGTTTGCATAAAAAGTAGGCAAATGAATAGTTTGGTTCAAGGCCACACTAGAAACCACTTTAGGCATAAAGGTAGGATTAGTTCGCAAAGATACCCTATCCTTATGAAAAATCAGGAAAGGTTCCACTGCCATAAGGGCCTGTAATTCAGAAACCCTTCTTGCAGAGGTAATGGCCAACAAAAAAGCAGTCTTCCATGATAAATACTTTAACTCGGCAGTAGCTGTAGGCTCAAAAGGTTGTAGAGTAAGCTTTTCCAACACAAAATTGAGATCCCAAGCAGGAGTAGGAGCTCTACGTGGGTCTTATGTTCTTTGCCCCTCTAAGAAATTGCTTAAACAAAGGATGGGAAAATAAAGGAGGGTCACAGTCATAGTGAGCAGAAATGGCTGCAGCATGAACCTTTATCGAGGAGAAAGACAAACCCTTGTCCAATAACTCAGTAAGATATTGAAGAGAAACACTTAAATCAGGCTTGGAAACATCAAAGTCCTTCGCTTTGCTCCAAAGAAAAAATCTCCTCCATTTATCAGCGTAAACTTTCCTTGTACTAGGCCTTCTGGCCTCCAAAATAACATTCAAAACTTGTTGTGGAAGCTGAGACCCTCCAGGGTCTAAAACAGAATATGCCAGGCTGTGAGATGCAGAGACTGAATCTTGACATTGAGGAAGTGATTGCCCTCATGAGACAAAAGATGCGGAATCAAAGGCAGAGGCCATGGAGGCTCCTGTACTAAACTCCTCAGTAGTGGGTACCAGTGCTGTCGAGGCCAATCCGGCGCTATCAGAATCATGGATGGCTTGTCTATTCTGGCCTTCAGGAGTACCTTGGTAATGAGAGGCAGAGGTGGAAAGGCATAGAAGTGAAGATTGCTCCAACTGAATGATAGAGCATCCACCTTCCAAGCTGTGGGATGAAACATTTTTGTGCAAAACTTTGGCAACTGGTAATTTAGTGGAGAAGCGAACAGATCTATGTCTGGAGTCCCCCATAACACTGTCAACTTTTGAAACACATGAGGATCCAGTTTCCACTCGTGAGGATCCACAATTTGTCTGCTCAACACATCTGCTAAGGAGTTCTGTGCTCCTGGTAGAAACCTTGCCTGAAGATTGAGGTGTAAACTGAGAGCAGTCTCCCACAAAATCATCGCTTGCCTGCAAAGAGGGTGCAAATGGTTTCCCCTTGCTTGTTGATGTACCACATGACAGTAGTGTTGTCTGTTTGAATCAACACCTATCCTGGGTGAAGTAAATCCTTGAAAGCCATCAATGCAAATTGGACTGCTAACATCTCCTTCAAGTTGATATGCAAATGTTGAAGTCTGACAGGCCACGTGTCTTGCACCCATTTTCCATTGAGGTGTGCTCCCCAAGCCTTGTCCGAGGCATCTGTCGTTAGAATCTGACTCGCCTCTGGTCGGGTCACAGAGAGTCCCTTGTTTAGGTGACATTCCTGAGCCCACCACAAAAATTCCTTCTGAATGCAAGGTATTATCTGAATGACAGTGTCTAGATCTTGGCAGTGTTGTGTCCATACATTTTTGAGATACCATTGAAGCTTCCTCATATGCAGTTTGGCATTGGGAAGCACCAGAATACAAGATGCCATGAACCCCAAGGCTTGAAGGACTGTCCTTGCAGTCAGCCTGGACTGTAGAGACATTTGATGGAAATAAAGAGAAAGGCTTCTTTGTTTGTCCGGGGTCAAAAAGGCCATCTGGGAAGCTGTATTCAGTCTCACACCCAGAAAGTACATGTCCTGAGAGGGTACTAGACTGGACTTTGTTTCGTTCACAGAATACCCTAGGCATCTTAACACTACCATCACATACTGTAGATGATGAAGAAGTTCGTCTTTGTGTTGTGCAATAATTAGGCAATCGTCCAAATAAGGATAAATCTGTATTCCTCTTAACCTGAAAAAGGCTATCACTGGAGCCAGAACCTTTGTGAACACTCTGGGTGCAGTAGATAAGCCAAAGGGCAATGCAGAGAACTGATAATGTAAATTTCCAGCCCGAAAACGCAGGTACCTCCTGCAACTGGGCCTGATAGGAACATGAAGATAAGCCTCTTTGAGATCCAGAGTTACCATCCAGTGATCTTTTCCCAACAGAGGTAAAAGCTGTTGTAACGTCAGCATTTTGAACTTTGGAATGTCCAGATAAGTGTTGAGGATAGATAAATCCAAAATTGGTCTCCACGTGTCCCCTTTCTTTGGTACTAGAAACAGGCGAGAATAAAATCCTAGTCCCACTTCTGACAGAGGAACTGGCTGTATAGCTCCTATTTGAAGAAGTAAAGAAATCTGCTTGTGAGCCTCTATCCTTTGCCGAGGAGGAACATCTGGCATGCCTTTGAAAGGAGGCAATGTATGGAAATAGAACTTGTAGCCTCGGTTTATAATGTCCAATACCCATTTGTCCTGGGTGACCAAAAGCCAGTTTTGCTTGAAGAGTGCTAACTTTCCTCCCAAAGGAGCTGCCAGGCAAGAAGAATCTGGCAGCTGAAAATGCAGGTTTTGTTTACGAAAGGACTGGCTCCTGCCCTCACCTGCAGATTGTGCAGGCGAACTCCAAGTTCTAGGCCTGAATGTACTGTGAGCTCTGCCCCTGCCACGTCTAGATCTACCCCTAGACTGAGAATCAGAAGAAGGGTAGGTCCACCCCTTAGTAGGCCAATTTCTACTAAACTTTGGAGGTTGCACCTGCAAAAAATCTTTAACAGTCTGCATAGACTTAGCCTTGTCTTCCATTTTCTTCAAAACCGACTCCACAGGGGGACCAAACAAAACTTCAGACTGTAAAGGAGCATCCAGAATTCTAGTTTTAACATGCTCGGACAAATTCTGATCCTTAAGCCAGGCGTGCCTACGAAGAACTGAACCAGTGGCAGCCACCCTAGATGAGGCCTGTACAGCATCAAAACCACACTGCAAAGAATGCTTACCCACCTGTTCAGAGACATGTACTAAATCCTGCAATTCTTTACACTCTATGCCCTCTGCCAAAGCATCCACTTTAGATTTTAGCTGAGAAAGGAGGAAATTCTGATACTTCAACATATGAAACTGGCAATTTAAAGCCCTCATTGCTAAAGTAGAAGAGGTATACACCTTCTTACCCTATCTATCCAAAGCTCTAGCTTCCTTATCTAGAGGAACCGGATTCTTTACAACAGAGGCTCTAACACCCTTAGGCCCCTGACTAATAGTTTCTGGGTCCGCCCTAGGACCCTTATACAGATATTTATGAGCCTCAGGCACCCTGTAATATCTGTCCGGTTTAACTGGCGCAGGAGGCAAAGAATCTGGATTAAGGGAAGCCTCCGAGAAAACATCTTGAACAACATCCAAAACAGGAGGTATAGCCAAGGGTCTATGCTGTGGTAAAAACAAGAATTCCCTAAGCCTCTTCCGTGAATCAGAGAAATCCTGTCCTTCCCACTTAAAATGCTCCCTCATGGAATGCAGAGTTTCTGAAAAAGAAAAATCCTCTGGAGGAGAAGCAGAAGGAGTGGAATCCTCTGCATCAGAATCCGAATAAGGAGGAAAATCTAGAATATCTTCAGCAGAAGACTCTGAGTCATCTGAGGCCTGATCCAAACTTTCCCACTCTGGCTCCACCCTAGGCCTCTTATCAGGAGGGGGCATAGAACCTCTAATTAAAGTAATCAAATCTTCTGCCATTTTAAGCATGTGCTTTTTAGGCACAGACCCTGAAGTACCTGAAGGGACACCAGAGGAAGGCAAAACAGACCTGCCCTTAGAAGAAGCCTTAGAAATAGAAGCAGAAGGCCTAACCACCTTAGGCATAGAAGGGAGAACAGTAACTTGAGAGGCCCCTTCAGCCTGACCTGACTCCTGGGAGGCCACATCCTGCAAAATCAAAGTTTCCCCCTGAGACTCGACAGAAACTTCAGCCGGATCCACCTGCTCTACTGTAGCTTCTGCAGGACCGGCGTCCGAAACGGACGAATCAACCTGTCTAGGTTTCAAGGATTTGTCTTTGCGCTTCTTCGTGGAAGCGGACGTCAGAGGATCCGACGGCATATTATAATTACACTGCTTACCAAAGACTAACCTAGCACAATCTAACCTCCTTTTTATAGTGCGCTTATTAAACCTAGCACAAAACCGACACCCGACTACGTCGTGGTCCGGTCCCAAACAAGGAATGCAAAGAGAGTGATAATCCCTATGCGGTATCTGTTTCCCACAAGAAATACAATTATTCACTTTTTCTGACATCCGGTAAATAACTGAGGCAAGAAAAAACAAAAATACTCCCCAACGGGGTACTTAGCCCAACTTGGTTTCGGTCTGAAACTCGGAATTCGAAAATCTCAGAACGCCGAACGGCACTTGCAACGCTGCTTCTGCATCGGACCATGCGGCAAAAAAGACTGAGGATATGACGTCGGTCATGCGCTTTTATACCCTGACGCTCTGATGTCAGATCTGAGCGCCCATGACCGACGTCAGCCTAATACTTTGGTATTCGGGCCGACCGAGGACAGCGGACTACCCATATGTAAGGACTGCAGCAATGTGAGATGAAGAACATCCAGTGGGGCTTCCACTGTGAGTGAGTCCTGGTTACATGAAAGATACCAAAGTGAAAATCACTTCCGTTTACATAATAAGATTTGCTAGTGCTGGGTTTGCTGGCCTCATGCAGAACCCTAAGCACGTCCTCTGAAAAAAGGTGTCTGAAAGGAATTAAAACCCCATCACTCACAACGTCAATTGAAGAGTAGACAAGTGGGGATAGATGAGAGTTCCTTTGTGTTGTGTGAGAAGGTCCATTCTGTGGGGTAACTTGTGGTGATTGCCCTTTGGCTAAATGCAGGATTTGGGGGAACCAATGCTGTCTTGGCCAAAAGGGAGTGACCAGCAAGATTTTTGGTTTGTCCTGCTGAATCTTTAGCAGGAGTTCTGCAATGAGAGAAAGGGGAGGGAATGCATACAGAAACATCCCCTTCCATGAAAAGCTGAGGGCATTCACCTTCCAAACCAGAGGATATGGATCCCTGGCAAAAAAATGTGGAAGTTATCTGTTCATGGGGGAACCAAAAAGGTCCATTTGTGGAGTACCCTACTGGTGGGACAATGTCTAGGAACACATCCCTGTGAAGCATCCCATTCATGGGATTGTGTTTTGGACCTGCTCAAGGTGTCTGCCACTACATTCAGGCTGGAAGGGATATACACAGCCTGAAGAAGGGTTTGAAGTTTGACAGCCAGTTCTCACACTTGCAGGGCTAGTCTGCAAAGGAGATGAGACTTTTCCCTCCCTGCTTGTTCACATACCAGTGAATGGTCATGTTATCTTTGAACATTTTTAGAGGGCCTGGGATAAAGAGGGACTGAGAGGTTTGAAGAGCCAACAGCAGTGCCCTCATTTCTTTTATAATGATGTGTTCCCTTCTTTGAGGGGGGGGACCAGGTCCCTTGTGCTTTTCTGGAGCCAAAAGCTGCTCCCCATCCTATGTCTGAGGTATCTGAGAACATCTCCTGGACAACTGTGGTAGAGGATGGAGTGGGAGACGTGGGTTGGCAGTCACCTGCTGAATTCACTGAATGATCTTCCTCTTCAGACAAGGGAGAAGGGGAACTGGAAACTCTAGTGGATGTGCATGTTGCATCCACACTGATTTCAGGAACCACTGTAGTTTTCTCATGTGCAGTTTTGCCAGAGAAAGCATTGGGATGGTGGATGCCATGAAGCCCAGGGTTCTGAGAAAATTCCTGGCAATGTTGTGAGCTAGAGGGATGAGGCTTTGAAAAACAAAACTGATCTCCTGACTTTCTGAGAGGGGAGAGAGATCTTCATAAGCTCTGTTTGTATTATGCATTCCAGAAAAATGTGGTCCTGAGATGGAGAGACAGCAGAAGATTTTTGGTAGTTTATTGTGAAACCCAGAGACTGTAGGATGGAAATGGTGGAGCTTAGATTGTGCTTTAATGCTCCTGGACTGACTGCTTGAAAGAGAAGGTTGTCCACGTATGGGAAGACCTGAATGCCCTGAAGTCTGCAGTAAGCAATAACTTGGGCTAGGCATTTCATGAATACCCCTGGGGCCGTAGAAAAACCAAAAGCCAAGGCAGAAAATTGAATGTGCCAATGTGGCAAGAAGCTACAGAGAATCATAAAAAGTTTCTGTAACTGGGATGAATGGGTATGTGTAGGTAAGCATCCTTTATGTCTATGGAGACCATAAAAGCTTGTGGGATGATCAGAGGGGAAAAGGATCTACAAAGTAAGCATTCTGAATGTAGGCACTTTCAGGAAGATGTTGATGTAGGAGAGGTCCAGGATGAGTCTCCAAGGGCCCTCTTTCCTTGGTATCAAGAACATCCTTGAAGAGAACCCTTTTGATATAATGGAACAGGTTGAATGGGGCCTTGGTACAACAGGTCTTGCAGCACCTTTGGGAAATGTGGCAGCTGCTCTCTGGGATGTTGTGGGATACCCCTGAAAGGTGGAAGTGCATTCCAGACCATGAAATAACCCTTTTTATGATGGACAGCACCCAAGAATCCTGTGTAATGTTTTCCCAAGCTGGAGTTGAAAGGGAAGGTGGGGGAGGTGCTTGGGGTCCAAATAGTTGGACAAACCCCAGTCTGTCTGGAAAGGGCAATTTTTGAAGATGGGTCTTGCTGGGGGGGGTTGTTAAAGCCTCTTATCAGACTTTCGAGACTTAGCCTTCTAACAAACACACACATATACAGAAGGATAATTCCTTTGGAATTTTGGTACAGGGGAAACCAGGAGGTGTTTCAGTTCCTGCATCTCCTCAGCCTTCTCCTGTATGGTTTTAAACAATTCTGCACCAACAGGCCCAAACAGGGCTGAATTGTCCAGATGAGCATCCATAAGTTTGGACTGATAGTCCTCTGGTAAAGGTTGAAGTCTCAACCAGGTAAATCTTCTCAGGACCAAACCTGTGGCAGCTGCCCTAGCTGAAGTTCCCACAGCATCCTAACTACATTTTATTGAATGGTGGGCTACTTGGGAGGATGCCCCAAGCAAGGATGAAGCCAAAGACTTATTCTCTGAGTCTGGCAAATCTGAAATAATTTTAGAAAGTTGGGACAAGAGTTCCGAGGTGCATTTAGTCATGTGTGTTTGATAATTAATAGACCTAAAGGTGAGGATGACAGAAGTGTATACTTTTTTCTCTAACCTCTCCATATATCTGCTATCTTTGTAACAGGGAAGAAGGGTGGTGGAGAGAAGTAATTTAGCGGGCTTGTCAGAAGCTACTGTGATGACAGAAGGGTCAGCAGAAGGGGCTTTGAAAAGAAACTTAAGAGTCTCCAGGCACCTTGTAGAATCGTTTCTTAGTCACTGGAGGCTGCATCCAGAAAAGCAGGCAGGGCAGGAGGTATGGCTGAGAGACTGAGGGTATCTACCTGAAGTAATTCGTAGTAATATTTTTGAACTTCAGACATCTGACAACTGTCCCACTTGAAACATCTAAGTGGTGCAGTGGTTAACGTTGTTGCCTCACAGCAAGATGTTCTCAAGTTCGATTCTCAGCTGGGATGACTTCTGTGCCGAGTCTGCATGTCCTCCCTGCATTCACATGTTCTTCCTCGGGTTACTCCGGTTTCCTCCCATATTCCAAGGACATGAATCTGGAACCTTTCTCCCTGGGCCTCCGCTGAAAATAGGCTCCGTCCTAATCAGACTTTCCCAGTCAACAAATGTTAAAACAAACAAATAAATAAATAAATGTTCCCTCATCTTACCCAAGGTCTCACTGAAAGTAATTTCCTCCACTGGGGCGTCAGTACCATTGGAGTCCTCCTCTGGGGAAGCATAATCCAGCAGGGCTGGGGACTCCTCTTCTAAGGATTCTTCCTCTTTTAAAGAAGCCTCTTCCCTAACCCTCTTCCGAGGAGAGATAATCCAAGGTGTGGCCGATACTAAAACACCTGCAGGAGGCCTAAGGGACATAACGGCATTAAAAATGCCCTGTGTAAAATTTTGCCAATCCTTGTGTGGATCAGAGGAAGGTGACAAATGCTTAGTTTTTTGTTTCTTCTTGGCAAGCAGATAAGCCCTATGTAAGGTCAGAGGACCAGACGTAGGCCTCCACTCAATAATGTCTGAATTAACCCCCCCCCAACCAGTATTTGAGAGATCCCCCTAGGGTCCTCGGTAAAGTCTCGGCTCCCCCTGGACATCCGCACTGGATGCCTGCAGTACCTCCATGGACATGCAGTCATCCTCATCCAAGGTGACCTCCATTACGGGCTTTGCCTATGAATCTGACGCAGGGACTGAACACTTCTCTGGGCTAACAACTGCCTTGGGAGAGACATCTGCCACAGGAGGTGCAGCTCAAGTTTCAGGCCTAAGCTTCTTGGTCTTCTGCTTCACAAGTGACTCAACCTCAGGCCCTGAGGAACCCTCCATAGAGCTTTTCATAAGGAATTTCACGCGCTGATTCTCTAAATATATCGAAAGGGAAGATAACCTACTTCTCAATGTTTCAGACACAAAGGCCTGGCAAATAGAACAAGATCTGTGATTGTGGATAGGCCCAAGACAAAAAAAGACAGTGTTGGTGATTGTCTTTATGTGGAATCTGATGTCCACATTGGCATTTGCTTTTCTTGGATGATATTAAACCTAACCACAGTAAAAAAAAGGCAAACAAAAGGATTCCCCAACAGGGCACTTATCTGAAACACTGAGACAGCAACAACTTTGGTGAGCAAACCGTATGCACAGGTGAAACTATCAAACTGGTGGCAAAGAAGTTCTGAGGAAGGTGCGTGCGTATGTCACTTTTATGGCCTATATCGGATAGCAGCCTACATGCCACGTACCTCTAAGTAGTAAAATTCTTTCGTATACTGGCTGACTTTGGGTCACTGTGGCAGGCAACTCTCTCATGTAAAGAATACTGCAGAGGAATAGAAGGACATTCTTATATCTCCAGTTTTAAAACCTGATAAGGATTCAACACAATGTTCCTCATATAGACATATTTCATTGTTAAATTTAGATGATTAAATATTCATGGCAAACTATGCATCTAAAATAAAACAATTTCTTCCTTTGTTGATAAATAATGATCAGACTGGGTTTATAATGAACAGAAATACCTATGATAATATCAAGAGAGTACTATCAATAGTTGGCTATACTAATAATTCAAAAAAAAACTTCAGTTAATCTACATATTAATAGTGCATTTGACTCACTTAACTGGGAATATTTACTATTAGTAGTGGAGGAATGTAACTTTTCAAATAATTTATTAGAACTAATTAAACCTCTCTATGAAAATTCCTTTGCATATGTGATGCCCCACCACTAGGCCATTAATCAAGGAGCCTCAATCCTCACAACTAGCACCAGTGGGGGGGCATACACAGGGAGGATGACAAGTACACACACAGTATTTCCAGATGCAGCTCTCTGCATCAAGTGCACTTTTTAAGACTCTCCACTGGCACAGCTATAGAGTTGAGATCTCAGCTGAGTGGCCAAGCCAAGACCTCTAGCACTCTCTCTCTGTCCAACAAGTGCTTTGTGTCCCTGCCCAAATAGCTGACACACACACACACTTTGAGGTTTGATTTATACACAGACACACACCTGGGAAATGCTAGCACAGGTTTAATAGCTATGTTCCCTTCTGCCCAGATTATAAAGTAGTTTTCATGCCACCAGCCAGCTGCTTATCAGTTCCCAAACAGTATTAAATGTGAGAGCATGTGTTAACATTTCTACTAACTGGAATTTTGCAGGAGCACGCGAGCACACACACACACACACACACACACACACACACACACACACACACACACACACACATACACATGCACATACACACACACCTTTTCTCTGCTCTCATACAGCCACACACACACACGCAGCTACTTTCTCCCACAGTAACACACACACAGACACACCATCTCTCATACAAATGGCTAGTTTAAAATCACACACACACACACACACACACACACACACACACACACACACACACACACACACACACACACACACACACACACACACACTTTCTCTGTCATACAGAGAAACAAACTGCAAGTTTAACACACATTTATACACTCATACACTCACTCACTTACCTCAGCATGGCAAGTTTAAATTCCAAAGTAAGTGTAGACTGAGTTTACATCCATGTCAGCATGCGTGCATGTGAAGCACGCATGGTCCTACTTAAAAGGAGACACTACCACCATGGAGTGTTTTTTGGGGGATTTAAAGGGGTCATGTACACTATTCTCATATTTTAATTATTAGTTTAATATTTAACATGACCCACCCAAAATCAGCTTGCAACCCACCAGAGGGTCAGGAACCTTGACGATTGGATGGGAGAAAGGAAATTCACCCCAGGGATCACGTCAGTCACCCTGTTAGACAGGGGTCCAGAGAAGTAAATAGTGTGGGAAGAAATAGCCAGTGAATTGTTATGGCTAGGCTTGTATAGGCCCTAGGGCTGATAGCCTAGTACCAACCTATGAGATTTGTGAATCTCTGGTTTAAAATTGGTTATACAGAAAGAAATTACTGTTGGTATGCATACCGTTTACCACTGTCCCCAGTGAAGAAACTACAAGCTGTCACTTCAATATTACAGCACATAAATTGTCCTGGCAGCACTGCATTTGGGTTGGACTTAATAAGTAAAGATAATGCATCATTGTTTATAGCACTATCTACTTTAGTAAAGTTATATATAACAGCTTTCCAGAAGCCTCAAGTCACACCCCCTCCCTAAAGAAGTAAGGCCAAACAAAAGTAGTTTCCAGCTATGGACTTACTACATCACATGTAAAGGGAGTTCATATTTATATTTACAAAAAAAAAAGAACCTTAACCTCTCTCCCAGGATTTATTTTAAATGCATTCTTTCCCAACACTTTATCCCCTGCTGTTTACTGATCTTCAGCCCCTTCCTGGCCAACTGGTCCATTCTATCCTCTTCATAGGTTAGGTTACAGTTCTCACTGGGGCAAGGGTTGATGGAGAGTCCTTCAGTGAGGCAGCCATAAGGCGTCGTTTGGATTTTTATTTATTATTCCTACCTGGACATGCTAGCTTACTTTCACAAACTACGTGTGGATGTATAGTGGGACACTACAAAGGGACTTTTCTCATTTTTTGCATCTGCCCACATGCTTACTCCTCAGCTGATCTGCACTGTCCAGTCCTACAACCAGCAACACGGAGAAACAACTTGCTCCCCCAAGCATGTCCCCCACTCAAAGAGAGGCAAGCAGCCATGAGCCTCTATTACTCTCATGCCAGTGTCAACAGGTACCTGAGCTGCTAGTCTAACTCTGGTCACTTGGCTTACACTTGTGGCTTTATCAGTCTACACCTGCAGAGATAGAGTAATTGTTTTAAAATGTTAGCAAGTGGTACTAACAAACCTCTCAATTCTTAAAAAAAATCTACAGCAGACAGCAATAAATTCCACTGGCTTGTCCATATTTACCTTCCTGAGTCCTAGAGCTCTACAATTTTTAAAAGGACTCCTACAAACCCATTATTGCTGAAAGTTACCCTAGCTGATTTTGGTTTTCATTCAGTAGCCAAGAATTTTGGCAATCTTCCTCTGTCATTATCCATTTTACTTAGGCTCATTATTTATTCTCTGCAAAGTATACCAAAGCAGTCACAACCTACATGTATGTGTACCTTTGAATGCAACTTATTTAATTAACCCCAGTATTCAAGTACAACAGACATCCTCATTCTCGAGAGGATTACATGCCTCACAATCCATGCAAGTCATTAAGTAAATTAACCCTAAATATAGGAGAAACATAATATATTATAAAATAGCCAAAGCAAGTACTGCACACAGTGAGTATACTAAGAAACGTGAAAGGCTTATTTGCAATACAGTATGCTTACAACAGATGAGGCTGCTCAATTATTTTTGTGTTATAGTAAATCATGACAACTAAGAAACCAGATGACAGAACTGAATTAAAAATAAACATAAATCTCTATAAAACCTGTTGTATAAACTTATCACTTTGGTCAACATCTATCGCTGACAGAAATAATAATGCTAAGCTATATACAGTAAAAATGCTTCATCAGAAAGTTATTCTTCAAACGAAAAAAAAGAAATGTAGCACTGTACTAGTAGTCACACTAGATTGCAATCCCATGTAGTTAAACTGAGCAATAAAATAATATTCAGATTTTACTGCTTAAACACTTGCTTTACTCTGATAAAATGGCCAGTTTCCAGAGAATCCTGTTACTGTATTAGTCTTCTGAATATGGCATGGAATCATAATCTTTGCATCTGAGAAATAATGCAGTGCAACACCAGTGAGTGTAAAAGGGACACTGTTGCGGCATTTTCACTGAATTTAAGGGCTCTTACATAACAAGGAAGATAAACAAGGCACTGTGCTAGCGCATCTAAGAATGAAGTCCTTTTCAGTGGAAACTCTGCCAGGGTTTTAAATAGAAGGGTCATTCAAGTCACTGGATGTTTGACAAAGGAGACTAACAGAGTTAAACAGATCTAGAAGTTTCCAGGGTCAGGTCATATGTTGTTTCTTGTTACTGACCCAACCAGATACTTCTAATGTGATGGCTGCATAATAAGTAGCACATATTACAGTTTACGTGAGAAAATAACCTGCTGCCCTGTTGCAAGCTCAGATTTTTTATCTATTTTTTTTAAGATTCAGACTTGTCTTAGCTACGAGGCATTACACAGCCATAAAACATACTACAAAGTCAGCAGTGCCTATCCTTCTAAATGCCAAATACAATTAACAGATGGTACTATAGGCAGATCAACTATTTGAATTACTTCACACCCTAGGTCTCCTCCACATGGCATAGTTTAGGTATGTGGAAAAAACTCTACAAAACGATTACATCAGGAGTGGAGTACATGCAGTGAGTGGACCGAAGACAAAACAGCTGCCATTTAACATCTGGCAAAATTCTTAATTTACCTATGAGCTCAATTCTCTTTCTGCATTTATTAGATGTTATGTGTGACACCTCTCCGAGATAAAATCTAGCCACACCACAGTCTTTTTTGCAAAATAGCAACCACTTGTTTACATCAACTACTGCTTAGGTGGCAATGCCTTGACAGTTGCCCAGATTCAGACAACACTATAGCAATAACCCATGCCTGGGTGTGGGTAATGCTGGATTTACCCACGGTTGGTGTGGTTTGGTCATGAGGGCGAAGACCGAGTGGCCAAACAAAGCCAACGGTGGGTAAATCCAGCACTACCCACACCCAAAAGTGGGTTACTGCTATTATACAATGACATTATTTAAGAAAAAAACTAATTACTTTTCTTAAATAATGGCCTTGTATAATGCCTCCTTGCTGCCCTTCCACAGCTGTCTGGTATTCTGCGGCAGTTCTGATGTACTGCACAAGCGTATGCCTAACGCAGTACATCAGAGCTGTGGGCAAAAGCAACGGAGAAAGCAAGATCTCTGTTGCTTTTTGCAAACTGTTTTGCTATGTTAAATGGGTTTAACATAGCGAGACAGCTTTAAAAATAAGCAACGGAGAATCTCTGCTGCTTTTTTTAAAGCTGTCTCTCTATGTTAAACCCATTTAACAAAGCGAGACAGTTTTGAAAAAAAGCAATGGAGAAAGCAAGATCTCCGTTGCTTTTTACAAACTGTCTCGCTATGTTAAACTCATTTAACATAGTGAGACAGCTTTAAAAAAAGCAACGGAGAATCTCCGTAGCTTTTTTTAAAGCTGTCTCGCTATGTTAAACTCGTTTAACATAGCGAGACAGTGTGAATCAACGGAGATTTTGCATTCTCCGTTGCTGTAAAAAAAAGAGTTATAGTAATGGAAAAAGTCCGGGCGACCGGACCTTTTTCCATTACTATAACTCTGATTTACAACGTGCTCGCTGACCAATCAGCATGCACGTTTTTGAATATTAATGGGGGGGGTCGTTGTATAATAATTAATACTTCACAATGTCTCAGAAATACTACACTGAACTTAACACCAAGGGTTTCCAGCAAAACATTAAATAGAAATTTCATTCCTTAGGGCACACACACTGCTACTTCTGAGCTCTGCATAACACCAGATATGGAGAGCAGAAATTTACAGTATCACTGAGAATAAAGTGATGTTTAGCCTAATTTTTTTAAAGATGGTGAGGGGTAAATAGCCTACATGGTGGAAAAGGGAAATATATATGGTTGGCTTCTTTTGCACTTTCACAATATTATAGAATAGGTGTCTGATACAATACGAGATGCAGATGAATCAATAAAGCAACATCATGCCACTACACTCTAGAAGATAGCTTTATTTTTTTACATTTAAGTACAAGTATGAAACCTATGCAACACTATTCTATCTTTACCAGTCAAAAGCTATTCTTGGTTTGTGATCCTGTGTATAAAGCTGTAAGAGTTGGAACTCAATGATATGCAAAATACTACACCACTTCTTGCAAAGACAAGGTAGCCCACTCTAAACAATCCCGAATTATGAAGATGCCCTCAAGAAAGGTCGTCACTTTTATAAATCTGAAAGTTGACTTGCATACACAGATAAATTATGAGCACTAGAAGGATGCAAGAATAAAAACCTCACACCATGAGAAAAGGTTCTATACTATATTACAGTGACATCTACATGAAAAGACAGTTCTTGGTTCCGTGATATAATTTAAAAGCATAGGCTTATTTGTTGTGTTAATGTGCAAAGCCAGAGTAAAACACTACTGGAGAAAGACTAAGTCAAGTCAGTCTCATTTCCAGCCTACTGAAATGAGAAGCTGATCTCTGAATGAGACCAAAAGAAGTCTTGCGATAAGGATATGTTAAGCGCATAATGGATCCAATACATCTGCTTTGATAACATGTATGTGAACAATGGACAAACAGATCTACTCACTACAGGGCCACTTTGTGCAGTGAATATGTAATAATGCTACACAACTTGTTGCCTTCTATTTCAATGGACTCCAAACACCAACAGTATTTATTATTTATTTATTTACATCCGATTACCAGTAAAGTCTGACTGGGTAGAAGCCCATTTTCAGCACAGGCCCAGAGAGAAAAGCTACAAATTATTACAAAACATTTTAAGAACAACTGTACAACCTTCAAAAATAAAAACAAAACATCTGCAGTTTAAATAATTATAACAAATCAGACAATATAAAAACATTGGTTAAGAATCAATACAAGTTACGACAATCATTTAATATTTAGAGAAATTTTAGAAAGTTTGTAGAGAAATTAAATGTAATACAAACAGGAACTGTAACATGAATTGAGGGAATACCAGGCTTATGGCATATTTAGAGATAACGTGAGGGAAGAGAATTTGATAGAATCAAGGAAGTATGTGAAGAAGGGAGAGTTAGGAGGTATAAGGAATGAAAAGGTACTAGTTTGCATTTAGGGATATTGTTTATCCTGGTTTTGAGAAAAAAATGATTCTAGCTAGAAAGTCTTTCAGAGTGCTTTTGAAAGGTGGGAGGGAGAGTATTGCCCTGATGGAAATAGGTAAAGAGTTCCAGGTCTTAGCAACCTTGTACGAGTACAGACAATGCCCAAGCAGATTTGATTGGTATGTAGACAGACAGGACTTTTTGGTCACTGGATGGCAACGATCGACTGGGGACATAGTTTTGTAGAAGGTTTTGTAGTGCTAGACAGACAGATGGATGCTGGATAATTTTATAGGTGGTAAGAAGTGCATACCTTAGTTGATGAGTCAGTTCTAAACAATTTAGGCTTTTTAGTGCTATACAGTGGTGGGTTTTGAAAGGGGTATTTGCTGCAAATTTAGCAACTCTGTTATAGCATTGTTCAAGTTTTAATTTTTGTGAAGTCTGACAATGAGGATGAGAGTGCCATAAAGAAGTGTGGGAAGGAGATAAGTAGTGTAGTTTTATTTGCGTCAGTTTTTGGCTCTGTAAAGCATCCCTAATTTTTGATATGAACTTTTCTTATGCAATTTTGTATATGCAGGTTGAATGTAAGATTATCATCCACTACCACCCCTAATAATTTGCTATGAGAAGTAACTTCAATTGTTGTATTATCAAGACGGAAGACTTTACATTTTGTTTTTTCATGAGAGGGATTTGGGGAAAAAAGTAGTAGTTTGGTCTTTTTTGGGTTGAGCTTCCTGAGTAATTTTTTGGAGGTTTAGCATGTTGTTAGATGTGCAAATGAGAGTGGAATCATCTGTGTATCATATCTGGGTGGTCAGTTGTGTGGATGCATAGAGGACGTTGGTGAAAATGTTAAAGAGGAGGAGACCAAGGATAGAACCTTGTGGTACACCAGTGGTGACTGGGAGGTAAGAAGAGAGCATGAAGTGCCATTTCACTGATTGGCACCTATTGGACAGGTAGCTTCTGAACCACAGAAGGGTGGGCTGTGACAGCCCTAGTGAGGACAAATGAAGTAGAAGTTTCCTGTGACAAACTGTGTTGAAGGATTAAGACAAGTCTAGAAATAAGAAAGAGACCAGTTTGCCATTATCTCTAGCTTTACTGACAGCATCTATATAGGTTAGAAGGGCAGTGCTGGTACTATGGAAAGGATAATGAAAACAAAGGTACAGGACGGCACAACGAGTTCTCAGCTGGAACAGGTGACAGTTTATTAAAAAGAACAACGCTGATGTTCCACAGCAAATGTAATAAAGAACAATAATCCAAAACGTGGTCGACAGTTAAGCGCTTTCATCTGGCTATGCAGACTTCCCCAGAACTGCCATAATAAGTACAACTTCCTTTTTATATTAAATGTTGGCGCCAACCATTATCCAACTCTTAAAAAGATATCTACCTAATTCTGGGTGAAGTGCAACTATAATGTAGACAATAAATACTAAACTAAAACTATTCGTATGAACCATATAAACAAATCTATCATTTTATTTTTCATTAATAACATTCATTTGTATTCATTATCAAATGGAAGTATTTATTAATACTCAGAAAGATTCATGTTTTATTATGGAATTTATTATTATTATATACTGAATCCATTTGTGTACGTGTTCAAATTATGTAGCTCTCAAATGTGATTAATTGCGATTTTTAGTATTTTTAAGGAAGATTATTTAGTCTATATATGAAGTTTATGTATGACATTTTTATATGACAACTTTATTTAAATATTATAACATTCAGATGTATGCATGTGATGTTTACAGTATTTTTATGTACACATGTTTGTTTATATGGTTCATACGAACAGTTTTAGTTTAGTATTTATTGTCTACATTATAGCTGCACTTCACCCAGAATTAGGTAGATATCTTTTTAAGAGTTTGAATAATGGTTGGCGCCAAAATTTAATATAAAAAGGAAGTTGTACTTATTATGGCAGTTCTGAGGAAGTCTGCATAGCCAGATGAAAGCGCTTAACTGTCGACCACGTTTTGGATTATTGTTCTTTATTACATTTGTTGTGGAACATCAGCGTTGTTCTTTTTAATAAACTGTCACCTGTTCCAGCTGAGGACTCGTTGTGCCGTCCTGTGCCTTTGTTTTCATTACGTTGTTTCTTTGCTGTGAGTTTTTCTTAACTATGGAAAGGATGGAAACCATGCCGTGTAGGGGACGGGAGTTTTTCCTGCAAGAGATAGTCTAGCAATTGTTTTTGAATACATTTTTCAAGTATTTCGGCAAGGAGAGAGGGAAGATTGCTATAGGTCTAAAGTTACTAATGTTTCCTGAATTTCCTCCTTTGTGAAGAGCGATAATGACTTTTTCCAGAGAAAGGGAATGTGGGATTCCTGGACTAACCTATTTATAGATACTGAGACAGGCTAGGCAATGCTACTGGCTGCTACTTTTAGGTACTCACTTGGAAGGTCATCAGCTGAAGAACAGCATGGTTTAAAAGTTTAACAGTAGTTTTATATAGGATGTGGGCACAGGTTTGAAAGTGAAGGTGGGTGTGGTGATATTTGGCTGTTGGGCAAGGATTAAATTAGATGTTAAGGAATCTTTGCTGAGAGATGCTATACTAGCTATATAATAAGAGTTGGACTAAACTGCAGTTTTCATTGGTGAGTTATTGGGACAGGGGTTTGGGTTGAATTTTTGGCCAGTATGTAAGATTTATTTAATGGATGTCCAAAATGTTTTAGGGCTGTGTTTAGTATTATTCTGAAAGTCAGTATAGTATAGTTTTTTTTCTTCATTTATTTGCTTTTTAGTACAATTATGAGGCATTCTGGTGTTTTCAAGATACTGAGGTGTTTTATACATTCCACGCTTTTTCTCTATCCTGCATTAGCATTCTACTCTTTCTGGATAGCCAACTTGCATTATTTATTGCTAGTCTCTTCCTTTTAGGAGGTTCAAGGCTATACAAAATATTTAGAAGAGTTGTACTGAATTCATTTACAGCTTTGTCCAAGGGGGGGGGGTGTTTAGGAAGTTCCAGTTAATTGATAGTGTAGTAATGAGTATTTCTGGGTTAAACTTGGAACGTTTGCATGTTATTTTATAAATATGCTGTTATCTGGATGTGTGAGATGCCTGGTCATATAGATTGGAAGATGATGAGTCTGGCATTGTACATCTGGTGGAGTATTTGCTATGGTCTGATAATCCAGTCTAATAGGGAATTTGATGTCTTGCTATAATGTGCAAGATTATTAATTAGTTGTGTGAAACCATGTAAGTTCAGGCTAGATGTAGAAAACTTAGTGTTTATATCCAACCAATTGACATTCACTTCACCTAAGTATTTTCCTTCTGGAAATGTTATGGATATCCACTGTAGGATATTTTCCAGTATAGCTATACTATCACCAGGAGGGATGTAGAGGGATGTAAAGGACAGTAATACATATTTGTTTATGATTGTTTATTTTGAGGAAAGCAATAAGAAGCTCTGCTGAACTGAATTTTTATTGGATTGCTGTTAAGAGAAAATGTGGTAACATTAAATCAATATCACCACCTTTCCTCTTTATACGGTCATTACAGATGACATTACAGACAGCAGACATAACTTTGCAGTTTTTTATGCTGGGTTTAAGCCAAGTTTCAGTTACATTGAGAAAGTCAGTAGGCTTATACTGAGTAATCCAGGCATGTAGTTCAGCAGTTTTAGTTCTTATGCTTCCAACATTTATTGCAGCAAAGATTAGATTACCTGGGTTTTGGATTGATGGTGTTGGGTTAGAGAAGTGTGCGAGACAGAATTATCATTGTGTTCATTGTGATAGGTGGATCCAGGATTAGGGTGTATATCTCCTCCTAGAAAGATATTAATATAGTGGAGAATTACGCATACTTGTTTTTTGGAGAGGATTCTTCCCACCCTCAGGTCAAATTATAACCAAGAGCAATCGGTTTTATAGTCAGTACAAAGAAATGAACAAACAGATGCCAAATTAAAACAGGTTTTCTGTCATTTCCTCAGGTTAAATAACTGGGAAATGCAGTACAGTCTACTGGTCAAGAAAAAGAGGGCAGTAGCCAACTTAGTAAGAGGTACTTGGATTGCACTGACTGTTTCAGAGATTTTCAATCACAGAGCAGGCATGTATTTAACTGATTAATTTAATACACATAAAGGTTCTTCATGATAAAAGTGCTTACATTATACAATGACAAAATTCTCTGTAAACTTGTAGCAATACGGTTCTTGTGACAGAGTTCCTGCAGTATCAAGGTCAGATGTAGTGAATGCAGGCTATTATACAATTACATCATTCGCAGTAAACTTGTAGGAGTAGGGTCTTGTGGCAGAGCTCCTGCTGTATCCAAGTCAGATGTAGAGACAGCAGTAATAATGTAAACAATTGTATAACACTGAGGCATTACATCAGCAATCTCACTTAAGTATTCACATATATAAAATGGCCCAAGCAGGAACACTGTGACTTCTTTTTAAAAGCTATGCCTGTTCAAATCAACTCTTCTTTAATTTTCAGTGACAGGAATGTATGTCACTGGTCCTGAATAAAGCAGTCTAACAGTAAGTCAGTTGTCATCAGCTGAAGAGAAAGAACTATTTATATTAGACTTCTGCTTTGACCTTTCTTAAATGTTCTTCTCTTACCTGTTACCTCCTCAAAAAGACACATTTGCATTTCACTGCCTTATACATACTGACATTGTTTGCGACCATAATGCTTTTAAGCAATAACTAAAGCCTGGGTGTGGGTAATGCTGGATTTACCCATGGTTGGCGTGGTTTGGTCATGAGGGCGAAGCCCGAGTGGACAAAGACAACCGTGGGTAAATCCAGCATTACCCACACACAGAAGTGGGTTATTGCTATTATACAATGACATTATTTAAGAAAAAAAATACTTAGTTTTCTTAAATAATGGCATTGTATAATGCCTCCTTGCTGCCCTTCCGCAGCTGTCCAGTATTCTGCGGCAGTTCTGATGTACTGCATATGTGTACGCTTACGCAGTACATCAGAGCTGTGGGAGGAAGCAACAGAGAAAGCAAGATCTCAGTTGCTTTTTATAAAGTGTCTCGCTATGTTAAAGGAGCTTATTAACAAAGCGAGACAGCTTTAAAAAAAGCAACAGAGAGAGTTCCGTTGCTTTTTTAAAAGCTATCTCTCTATGTTAAACTCCTTTAACATAGCGAGATAGTTTCTAAAAAGCAACAGAGATCTTGCTTTCTCCGTTGCTTTAGAAACTGTCTCGCTATGTTAAAGGAGTTTAACATAGCGAGACAGCTTTAAAAAAAGCAACGGAAAGCTTCCTTTCTCAGTTGTTTTTTTTAAAGCTGTCTCGCTAAGTTAAACTCCTTTAACATAACGAAACACTTGCTAAAAAGCAACGGAGATCTTGCTTTCTCCATTGCTGTAAGAAAAAAAAAAAAAAGAGTTATACTAACGGAAAAAGTCCGGGCGACCGGACCTTTTTCCATTAGTATAAGTCTGATTTACAACGTGCACGCTGACCAATCAGCATACACGTTTTGAAATATTAACGGGGGGGGGGGTCGTTGTATAATAAGTAATCTTCAATGTTTATGTTTTCTTCTTCCCAGAAGTAATGCAATGGCTTTCAAATGAAAAGGGTCTGCTCAGAAGGTTTACTTGGTGAGCAAAAATCTAATAACTATATAAATTAACTTTAAGTAACCCAGTGTTGTGTCTAATAAGGCAGACACATATTCTGCCTTAAATAAAATATACAAATTCAAAAACAAGTTTGCCTGGAGCTGACACACCAAAAACAAGCTATGTAAACAAGACAGCAGAAATATATTTCTCTTTAAAAGTCAACTACCACTGCCATCAAACACTAGCAATCTATATGACAAATCAAGTCAGCATTTCCAAGAATACATGGCAAATGTGTTAAATGCGGAAAACGTGATTCTTGTTTTTGTAGAAGGGAATAAAAGCTACCAAGAAACAATAATGCTAGGTTTCAAAGAAAGCAACCAGTACTATGGTTTTAGTAAACTATCTATGCCTCTTCCTCATCTTATTTTGGGATCTGCAAGCATCTGTGAGTAAAACATAACTTTTGCTCACTTTTTGTTAAGGAACTAATTCTGCAACTACACTTTAAAACAATGACAGCAATTTTTCTTTAGTCAACCACAGGTCTGTGCTACAACAGAAACAAAGTGGAAAGATTTGGATGGATTACTAGTTAGGCCTGCATAACAATGCACATAAAAATTAGACATGGAACCTCGAGACTCTTAAAAAGTTTATACTAATGCCATCTAACCCACCTGGTTATGTATTGCACAGTAAACCTAGACACCATATCCTGAGCCATCAAACCAAATTCATTGGGGGGGTACTGGGCTGGCATCATCTGACACTCATGTCAAAAAATATAGGTGCTCAAGGATGTTTATAATCTGACACAGCCTTTCCCTGCAGAAAAAAAAAGTAAAACTTTTAAATGCCATTATGCACTGGGATGCATTCAGTCAGCTGTGTCACCAAACGCAATAAATCACATACATATGCAGGCTGAGGACATGAGATCAGAATGAACCTCTGTTCAAAGCATCAACAGCTGAGGAAACAAGCATCTATGGCCTACAGGTCTGAGCTTATCATGATGGTAACCTTAGAAAGGGAAGATATGAGGTTAAACAAAAAGGCTTTCCACAATGGGAATGTGAGGTCTCCATTTTTTAACATATTTAGTAAATCACCACATTTAAATTTCTATCATGGGTTTATGCATGCAATAATAGAAAAGGAAAGCCATAATACGTTTCCATTGTTATTGTCATGTAGTATATGTACTCTGACGTTACACAAACTGCTTAATTCCTGCCTTCTCTTAAATATGTCTTCCTCCTGAACATTATTCGGCATGTATTGTTCCCACAAATCCCACTTATTTCTAAACAAAATTGCTTCGTCCCTTTTCTAAACACCTCGCCTCCAGTTCTTTTATCTCCTTTTATAACAAAGAACTTCCGTTACACTGGGAACAGATTTTGATTTTCTAGTAACTGCATTTTGGCAGTCACTAACATTAAACTTATTATAAGGCCTCACTACAATTCAGATCCTGTATCTCAGCACAAAAGAACCATTTCCTTAGTTACAACCATTTCCTCTACAAACAGTTCTGTCAAATAATTCTGTAGGGAATTTCCAGCATCTGTCAAGTTGCTACATTCACAAAAAACATGTTCCCAATTACCTCTCTCTCTTCCCCATCACACCTCCAGCACTTATTTACCTACATTACAAAAAATTCTCTAAGGGTTTTCCATTTTGACCATAAGGTACTGTAAACCAAAGAAGTTGCACCCATGTTGTTATTATCAAAATTAGAGAAAAGATGACCAACTACGGATATTGTTGGGAGTTTGAAATAACACTGAAGGACTCCTAAACCTGGTAGACATGTCCTTTTTAAAGTAGCACTGCCAGGTAAGTCTGGGTCTATGTCTCTAGATGATATCAGTGGAACAATTAAACAATTTTGAAGGGGTAAGCCATTATGAGTGGATTAACAGTTGGGTTGAAAAACTGAAGGCTTTGCATAATACTGGGGGGAGTCATCATGCCTAAATAATAGCTACAGGGAGAATTCAGTCCATATTAACTTAAAGACTTGATGTGCTACGTATGCTCAGCTTGGCAGATATAACTTTTCCAGGCTATATTTGCACCTTTTCCCTTCCATAACAATTCATGTGTTTCTCCTTCCATGTTCCTGTTTCTGACTAAGCTAACATGAGGTTAAAAATGAACTCAATCAATAGACAGTCTGTTACCCTAGCAGTTGGATGGTGGTTGGGTTGTTAACAAAGACTGAAATCTCCAAAGAAATTTAGGGTTATGTTATAAGAACAAAAGTTTTTATCTGCCAAGGAAAATTCTGTCTTTGTTAAAGTGATTTGTCACTATTCTTACCTTCATGGTTATTTTATCTTTCTAATGCCTCCTTCTGTGGTTTTGACATAATAGTTTCATGATTTGAGATCATTTTCCCATTATTTTCTATATTCTTCATTCTGAGAATGTTCTGTCCCCATGTAATTCTCTGTGGAATGCACCCCGACCTTTGATGTCAGGTGAGGGAGTCCACTAAGGCTGTCAGTTCAGTGGGTGAAAGCAAAAGACTGTTTTGTTTCCTAGTGAAAGCAATAATTTTCAAGTCATTGGTTTAATTTCAGATGCTGAATTTCTAAATCCTTACAAGGATGACCCTGAATTGAGTTCAGCAGGAAGATTAGATGACAATGGTGATGAGTCTGTGTTGCCTCCTCCTCCTCCTCCACACCACAGTGATAGGCATTTGGAACATCACAAATTGTAGGGGCTCCTCTACGATACAATGAATTTCTTTTGCTACCAGTTAGTAAATGAAATATATTTAAACTGCTGAATGCATTGCTTTCATTTAGTCATACTTAACTGCTATCATTGTTCATTCCTAGCGCTGCACCCAGTGATTTGGCAGCAGTGTATATATGGGCAAAGTGTATTTGGTGAAGTAGTTAGTGAACAGAATGGATCTGTTTGAAAATTAGCTATGAATATGAAATTAGGAATTAGCAATGTAAAGATCCTCATAGAAGCTGTCTCTCACACAGAGTTATACACATAAGCCAACACATCTGGACATACACACAGTTGTTCTTTGGCAAGGGAGGGAAATTTGGTGTTTTAATATCAATTCTTCTGTAATGTAATGGGATCTATTTTTTTCCTCATTTCTGAAGAAAACGTAGTACGAAACTGTAGGACAGGTATATTAGTGCAGTTTACGAGGGGAACAAAGGCTTATTCCTAAACTGCTTGAAGGCTGGTAAGAGAGAGGGTGGAATGATGACACTGTGGTGAGTAAATAATGGTGATAGACTGTGATGTGTACATGGAAGTCATGTAGTGACTATACAAAAACATTGTGTTAGAACTTCTGCATGCATGCATGAGTTTGTGAGAAAACCCAGTCAAGGACATTCTGCAACATTCTGGACAGTTGAAAGGTATGAACAGCACAACTAACTATATCTTGGCTTAGATAACTGAAAATAATACACACGTAAATTATTCCACAGAAACAAAACACACCTCTCATACCATTATTAAAAACAAAACGAAATAAGCATGAGGCTACCTGCATTAAAACACACAGATAACACCCCTTGAAAAAGTACTGCCTGACAGTGTAATACTGATGAACTTACAAAACTGAATGCGAGTGCATTTACATTGTTTTTATCCCACCGTGGCTGAAGCCCAGGAAAAAAAAGCGATTCTCTAAAAAAGGCCAGATATACTTCAATACTTTCAGTTCTACCATAGCAGTGTTTACCTAACATGACATCAAGCTGGAGGGTAGAATTTCACAGAAAAATACATTTTATGATGTCCAAAGAAACTCTGTCCTGACAGTTTCAGCTAGGAAACAAATAATTCTACCAAAGAAAACGCACACAACAGTTGCCACTATGGTAAGCAATACTACTACTGTAATACATGCAAAACAAAACGAGGACTATTAAAATCATGTGACAAATCATTTTAACCTTAAAAATCATGTGCAGACATTTATGCAAGCCTTCTGGATGTCCTTTGAGTGGCAGCCCTAGTAGGATCCTAAAAAAAACTCAAGTGGAATTCTGGGGGAATACATACCAAAATCATTTTTAGCATTAAAAAAACAGTGTAAAGTTAGTACCTTCTAGGAACTTGTGGGACACATTCTCCTGTGAGACTATGGCAGTGTGAGATTTAGTGGTCAGTTCAGTGTCAGAAGTACTTGGTGCCTTCGATTAATGGTCAAATGAGTGAAAAATGTCAATACATACACTGAAATAAGTAATACTAAATGAATACACTGTTATTCATTAACTATTACTTATTTAAGAGTAAGTGTTCCGTCATTGTTTTACTCCTTCGGACATTGCTATTAAGGGAGAAACCAAGTACTCCACACAAAGCAATGTGGGTACAAGACTTGAGGTTCACTGCAAAAAAAAATCTGATTTATTTTTCTTTAAAGTCATGTGTAAATCCTTTCTTATTAAAATGGTATAATTCAGACTTCATAATTATCACTCTTTCTCCTTCTTGGTTCTTGAGTCACAAGCTACTTCAACAATTACTGAGATTGTGGAAGCAATGAGAGGAAACATTCCAGCAATGGGATCACATCATTAGATCACACTCTCTGCAGCCACACAAAAGGAAGGACTAGGACGACAGACATGACTGCTCCAGTTTTAAATATGCATTTTCACAAAAAATCACTGTTTTATGTGAAAATATTACCAAATCAGCCTCTACCAACACAACTGTGCAAAATGTAGAAACAGAACCTAATGCTCCAATGACTAGATTTGCTGGGGGGTGCTGGGATAGCCAGAATTTGTTTGATATGCAATCTTAACATGTACATTAAGTCTGGAGGTAGGTAGGTAGGCTAGATAATTGGCTGTGTCCAGACATGCTCCTAAAAAGTCTATCATCTGTACATTCTGTAGTTGAGATTTTTCCATGTTGATTGTGATACCCAAAATTGGGGGGGGGGGGGGGGGCGGCTAGATGTAGCAGATAATCTCTGACTTGTATTAGTAGATGCCTGGTTGATGCAGTCAGGAACTAGTCACCTAGATAAGAAAACATGCAGAATTAGTGCAGTCTCAGTTGGAGCTGCTAGTACTGCCATGAATTTGGTGAACACCATGGAGGCTGTGGTGAGACCAAAGGAAGTACTCCGAATTGATGATGACTGGCTCCCAACCTGAGGCAGAGAAACCTTCTGGAGCTTCTGTTCATTTTGATATGACAGTAGGTCATTTCGAGCACATCCAATCATCTTTTTCTAGTAGAGGTAAAATGCACTGGAATGTGATGATCCAGAATTTTGAGTTCTTTATTGACCTGTTCAGAAATGTTAGGTCCAAAACTTGCCTCAGGTCCCCTGTCTTTTTTGGCACTAAAAAGACACTTGAGTAGATTCCGGATCTGATTTATTCTGGTGGGACGTTCTGGATGACTCTTTTTTTTTTCTAGCAGCATTATAATTTCTAATGCTGTCGCTTCCCTCTGAGTGGGTGGGACCATTGGGGAGATTTTTCTTTGGTTAGGGGAGTTGTAAAAATGGGATGAAATATCCTTTGGATATGATCCTCTCCACCCTAAGATCATTTGTGATGGCTGACCAGATGGCTGGGTGCAAGGATAAGCACCCCCCCCCGACTGCCTCCAAAGGAGGACAGTTGAGCAACTTCTCAGGAGCGCTGGAAGGATATGTTTGAGAATGAATCTTGAAATCCTTGATTCTGCACACCCCCTCTAACGTATGGGTGGCATCTACCATTGTAGTTGTTGCCCCCTCTGTCTCTGTGGGGAAATCTCCCTGTGATTCCTGAAAAGGACCTTGAGACTTTTTGAACATTATTTTACCATCACACTGGTTCCAGGAGAAAGGACTTTGTGGTGTAGAAAAATGGATTCTGATGGCAGACAAAGTCTTTCATCCTTTCTCACTACAAGAGAGAGTCTCTAGCTGTGGGGCCAATCAATGACAATCCATCAAAAGGAGCCGTGATGAAGGACGCCTTGAAGGGTTCTGCAAACTCTCAAAGCTGCATCCAGGTACGATGCCTTATGGCAATGCCAGAACCAGCAGCCCTTGAGGTACCCTCTCTGCAGCATGTGAGATTAACCTCATGGATACATTTGATACAGAATGTAGGGTGGCCATCACTGAGGAAAATGTTTTCTGTTCCTCAGCAGACATGGACCCTGGGACAGAACTAGAGAGTTCTATGACTAAGTCCCTCTATAGTCTGGTGAAGTGTGCCAGGTAGTCCAGCAATTGTAATGCAAAGGTCACTGAAGCGCAAAGCCACTTACCAAACCTGTCAAAAACCCTAGACTCCCTTGTCAGGGGGGATGGACAGTGGATCTTTGCTCAACTAGCTACTTCTTGGTGACTGCTGCAACAACCACTGCATCTACTGGGATACCCTTAGTCTAGTGTGGTCTGTCTGAAGGGTTGCTAACAATTTTATTGGGGCACTTAGGGATGGGCTCCACAGCATCCGGCTCCTTCCATGCTCTGCGGGAGACAAGATCAATAAGGTCATCTTCAGGGAGACAACCAAGATGTAGATGGGTCATACACAAAAGCTTCCAAAAACACTGATTCCTACTCGGTAGGGTTGTGGGCAGACCAACCATGTTCGTAGCGAAGGATTTCAAGAATGTCTCCAAATAAGATGTTTTCAGGTGGAGATCCTGGGCCCCCTTCCTGCTCATCAAAATCAGTGTCCACTATGGTTCTTGGGGAGAATCCAAGTACTGGAGAGGTATTGGAAGAGACAAGTAGCTCCGAAGGTGGAACAAATTGGAAGCTCTTCTGGGTTGGCTGTCCAGGAGGTGGTAGAAGGGAGGACACAGGCACAGGGTCCAAGGGGGTGGGACACGGATCTGAGTAAGTGAGAGTTGTGGCACTCTTGGGCAATAACAGGACCCTCTCCACCATCTCAAAGGCAGAAGGACCCAGGGATGTCGAAGGCAATCCCTCTGGAGCCAAAGCTCTCACAGCAGACAAACCCCAACCTAGAGTTCCACGGTGGGGTGAGTCAGGGCCAAACTATCGAATGCCGAAGCTCTGAGGAACGACGGCAACCCCTCAGACTTGACATTGGGGCTTTGGCTCAGATGCTCCAATGTGGTTAGAGCCAAGGGGGCCTAGGAGATGGTCAGAATCAAAGTAACAGGTAGTGTCAGATCCAACGTGTTGACTCTTGGAACCTTTGGATTCGAGGACTCCGAAGCATTTGGTTGAATCGGAGAAGGAGCAACTGGGACAAAGGCAAAACGATGGCTTACAAATGCAGTGAGGGACACAGCTGGCAAAACTCTCATCTGGAAATGTGTCCTGAGAAATTTTTCTCTTCATTATATCGACCTTGGCTTCCAAAAGACTATGAGAAGACTTGATGGATGAGGAGGGGGAAGGAGGTCTGGAAGTCCTTAAGACTATTGTTGGAGAAAGGGCAATCGGAGACTCATGGAGACAGGCTCCAGTGAAAACCATGGAGCAGAAGGCTGAGAAAGTGAGGTCTCTGAAAAAGTCAGCTCCAAAAACTTTGGATCCAATGGTCTTGGAACCTTTTTAGGAGGTTCAGTGGTTTGAGGAGATGTCTTGTCTGGGGAGCACTTTCTGTGTTCCTGGGACTCTTTTGTCTTCTCGGTGGGGAGCTGAGCCCCTGAAGAAGAGATGCCTATAGAAGAAGCAAAAGATGAAAGTCAATTTAAAATGAGTTTATTTCTTCTGTCACTAAAGGCACGCTTGTGAAACACATCACAAATACAGCAGGGTGATCCCAGGCACAGCGGGCCAAGACAGTAAACGCTCTCTCTCTGGACATCAGATTGAGGAATCTTGAGCCCACAGATGTACATTTTTTAAAACCAGCTGGTGTGTCAGACATGCTGGCTATTTTAAACAAGCTATACATATCCCATAAAAGAAAAAAAGGAAGGAAGAATGAAAAAGATATAATTGCCAACTATGGTAATAATTACTACACACATACAGGAAAAAGTAAAGAACTAATAAAAACCTTTTTTTTTTTCTTGTTATAGTAGTCAGAGAGTAAGGACGTGTAGTAAAATGGGAGAAACTTTTTGACAGAAAGAAACTCTGAAAAAATAAAACAACACTCACTAAACCGAGAAGGGGCTCAAGAGATTCGCAATCCTGGCCTGTCTTCGATGAGAGGCAAACAAGATCTAAGGTATTCTGGGGGAATGAGGCATTATGGGTAAGGAGCTCGAGAATCAGATCCTGGAGCTATGGAAAGTGGATGAGCTGGATCCGAGAATCTGGTCCAAACACACAGGTTGAGGAAGAATGAAAATGACAAAATCAGATCCCACATTTTCCAGTTCCTTTATACATTTTAATAGCTGGCACCCCAAGTATCAAAAAAAGTCAATTGTCAAGGGACTAGTCTGTTTAGCCAGAATTATTTCTTGAGGATGATGTATTTTATCAAGAATGCGACATCTTAGTAGATATGTTTTATAAAAGGGGATATCCAGCTAATTTTGTGATGGAAATCAAAGATGAAGTGGTCACACAGGAAAATCTGGGTTTATTTGCCTATTTTAAGTTCCAGTAATGAAACTACAAATTCTTTGAGTCTGAAACCTAAACATGAGGGCAACAATAAAATGTTTATTACTACATTCACACTTGATAGCAAAGCTGTTGTGAATGTACTTTATAAGAATTGGGCCCTTTTTACTACTGATAAAAGTTTACTTGATGAAGTGTTGAAAAATCTGCTATTATTTTTAGAAAATGGTATTGCTGTCTGCGCTCTGCATTTCTGGAACAGAATAATGATAGAATGACAAGGAATGAAAGGAATTAATGGTGTGTTTAGATGTGGCCACTGTTCCACGTGTTTACTATTGTAAGTGACCATTTTTAATCAAGTCAGGAGAAAAACATTTAGAATTAATAGAATGACAAGGAATGAAAGGAATCAATGGTGTGCTTAGATGTGGCCGCTGTTCCCAGTGTTTGATTATTATTGTAAGTGACAATTTTTAATCAAGTCAGGAAAAAAACATTTAGAATTAATGACTGTTTTTCATGTAATTCTAAACAAGTTGTTTATTTAGCTAAGTGTTATTTATGCTCCACATTTTATGTAGGTATAACTTCCATGAAACTGAATGATCAAATTTATGAACACTTATTTGATAGTAGGAAGGGTATCCATGGTGGTGGTGGTGCTGCGATAGCATTGTCGCCTCACAGTAAGACGCTGTCCGGTTCGACTCTCAGCTAAAGCATCTTCTGTGTGGAGACATGCGTGAATGGGCATACCTTCGTTAAAGGTTGTGCATCAGGGCTGGCAACTCAGCACATAAAAATCAAATGCCAATCATTAGTGGACCGGAGTTCTGCTCTGGCGACCCCTAACCAGGAAAAGCCGAAAGACACAACAACATAGGCACACATGCATTGTTTTAACATTTAGAAATGTGTAAGACCCATCATTTTGGTTTAATTGTTACTTAGCTAGTTAATAGTGACCCTAGAGGTTTCATAGTGGATGATCATCTGGAAAAATGTGAACTTAAATGGCAAATAAGACTGGATGCTACTACTTCTCCAGGGTTAAATGACATGTGCTCCATAAATTCTGTTTTAAAGTTGAAGTATTATTAGGCTTAATTCTTTAATTGATTTGCCATGTTAACTGGTGAATTTCATCAAGTCTTTCAATGGTCACATTATTTATAGTGCTTTTAAACCAATGTTTATTGTTCTAACAAAGTTCCATAAAACTGGGAACAAAAGTGTTTAACGTTATTAATAAAAGTTTTTAGGGTGTACATGGTCACTTGTCATCTGTGCACTACACCAAGCTATTTTATAAGTTTGTCAAGTCAATGCTTGTTTTTGGTTCTTGAGTAAATATAGTAACATGGATAAAAAGAACTGGAAGTGGAATCTTTAGAGAAGGGTAAGTGCGAATTACATAGAAAATGGGAATCTTGGGAGGAATCTTGGGAAGAATATGTGCAGAAAAATGTTTAAGAAGAGGAATGAGGTTTAAACGAAGGCAGTAAATGAATGAGCTATGTAATGTTCGATTGACAATGACTGTACAGAAGATTATATGTGATGTAGAATGTTTGTAATTGAAACTATGTCAATGTGCTTTGTTTTCGTTGATATAAATGTATGATTACTTATGTCATGGGTGATCATTTAATAAAGATTCCTTTTTTAAACTGAGTGGAAATGAGTAAATATGAGATTACTGAATATAATGAAATGTTTCCTTTAGCAATAAATGTTTCACCTCGTCTTTCACGCTACAACAGAGGACAGCATTTTTCTTTTTTCTCTTACTTTTCAATGGAAGCTAGCTGATAATAGGGCAATAAAAGACAGAACACTGGTTTCTTCAAGGCTAAAAGTTAATGATTTTTGAAAAAATACCAGTAGTTTTCACATCTGGCTCACTGGGTATAAAGATAAATAAAACGACAGACACCAATCAGTGTAAGTAGAAGCACAGGCAATAACATGTATTTTAGGCATGAATAACCTCAATTTCAGGTTAATTAGGGCCTGTATTAGCAGCAGTCTATCTGGCACAAATGTTAGTATTAGGAGGGTTAGACTTCATTATTTGAAAATGTACATAGTTATGCATGCTTGTATTAAAGTTAATAGGTTCTGGGGGCATTATTGGGGGGTATTTTTGAGAGGTTTTTATTAAAACAAATAGTCTTGTAAAATGTAAAACATAATATGGGCTCCAATGTTAATAAGAAATAACATATAAAGAATTAACTTGCAAAAATAATGGATGTATGTTTCAAAACAGCTGGAAATAGACATTTAAAAAGGTTGCCACATATAATAGGTGGGAATAATGACTTCTTACCATAATGGTGGCACTTTCCATATTACCTTGGAATGTGAATGATCTCACAGGTATAGACAAAAAGGAAAGAACATTTAATTATGCTAAGAAATGCAGAGAGCAATACCACATGAGACACATTTGGAAAGAACTGTGCATGTGAACATGATAAAGAAAGATTTCTGGATAGATTTTCTGCAGAATATCAGGGACGAAAGAAAAGAGCAGTACTTGCATTAATTGCTGAAGTAGTGTTAGAAGAAGAAAATAGATAATGGCAGATTTACAGTAGTAAGGGGCTATTGGCAAGGGATGAGGATTACTCTGGCATTAATTTATATTCCACCTAAAACTGCTATTCTGGAGCTTAAAAATTGGGGGGAGAAACAATTAGCTTTCAGCAGGGAATATTACTTTCAGGTGGGGACTCAAATTTGATTTGTAGCAACAAGGATGTATCAGGGGGATAGAAGGGAATATATAACAAAATAGGGTTGATTTCTTTAGAAATTTAAGAAAATATTTGGTATGAAAGACAAGAATTTAATAGTAGGAATGTTGAGAGGATTTAGATACTATTCTCCAATGTACAATAACTCAGCCAGACAACAAATTATATTTCACAGCAACATGTCCATTTAATTGAGAACTTTGATACACATCCAATAACTATTTCAGATCATACATCAATAATTACAAAGATATTTTTTTGTATCACCAAACCACAAAATGGACTACCACAGTTCCTGAGGACTGAAGCAGTTACAACAAAAGAAGTAAATGTATATGCTTCCCATTGGAAACTGTACATCATCTGAACACCAGGTAAAACACAGATTAGCCATCACTCCTACAGTGGTGCAGAAATATTTAGAGAACTCAGGGGCATTCTGCTAGGGCAGACAGCAGTTTATTTCTTCCATATCCCATTTAGATAGTACAGTCTGAGTTAAGGGAGGGGGCTATCTACCAAATTCCTACCACTACTCCCTTACTCTGGGCTTGATTAGTCTGACAGAATATTCTTTAATTTACAAACTGTCTTATTTCTAGTAGTAAACTCTCACAGTTGAAGAGCATGGTGACTAGAATGCTAAGTACCTGGGGTTAATCAGTGGGTGGGAACCTACCTGATTGCTTTTTCTCACGCTAAGGCCAGGGTCTACTGACTATGCTCAGACTCGCTCTGCTCCCCTATCCTACCCCCATTCCCACCCACCTCAGAATACATTACTTTTATAGCTAGCCAACAATTTCCCCCTCCCCTAGGCACCTCCTCTTCCTCTCACTCTACACTAATTACTTTTTACCCAACTCCTTACTTATTTAACACTAACAGAAACCTACACTGAAACCTAAAACTTCTCTACCCTCCCATGCACTATACACCCCCCTAACCTAACAAAACTCCTCCTCCAAGGTAGCCTGCACATTTCCATAAGTAATTTTACTTCCAACATAAAATAACTTGCTAGTTTACACCATCTCTAATATATCTAAACACCATTCCATATGACACTCTCACAAGAACTCCCTACAAACCTCTACTTGCTCTGCTGATGGCTTATAACACACCCAACACTACTCTCATCCTCTTCTATAATCCAATATATTGAGTAATAACTCTCTATTCTTACTTTGTACCTACTCCTACTCATCAACCAGCACTTTTACATCATGATATTACCTTTCCTCACTACACCTATTCTACTTCTCTCATACTACCTCTCCTCATATAACACTCAACCACTATACCTTTCTCCTACCTCTGTCTACAATACTCCATTCCTTCAGTTGGTATACTCATTCAAAACTGCTCCCTCTATCTTTCCAACTACAAATTTCTCCCTTCCTAAAATCAAAATTCCCCTCTATACTACATCATCTCCTAAAGTCAAGCCAAAATATCACTTCTATCACCTCTCACTCCCATACGTCCTATATCATGCTCCTATCTGGCGATATTTACCTCAATCCAGGCCCAAACTCCATCCCCCTCACTAACAACATTAACACTAATCCAATCACTCCTCATGCTAAACTCAGGAATAAACACTTATCACTACACTCCATGAATATCTGAAGTATACTCAACAAAGTAAGTAAATTTCATGCTAGGATGGCACAACAGTCCCCTGTTAAAACAACACTGACTGAAACATGGCTTAAACTTCATATCTCCGAAAAAAAATTCCTCCCCCAGGTTACAGCATCCTACGTTTAGACAGACCAAAGAAAAAAGGTGGCGGTGTTGCTATAATTTATTCCGACCAGCTCACTCTTACCCTTTTAACAAACCCTCCCCCTTCCTTTTCTCCTGCAGAACTTCTGACTGCCAACTGCAAAAAAAAATGCCCACAATAAACTAACTGTAGCTGCAATATACATACCCCCCTGGTGACAATATCTCTTTACTGGAACTCCTGGCTCACACAAAATATACCTCCATTGAAACATTTTCCTTGGTGACTTCAACATAAATTGGCTGTCTCTGACCTCCGACAGTTCCATGTATTAACCTGCATGGCTTCTTGCAACTAATCTCCACTCCTACACAACACCAGTTCTCTGACTGCATACTAGCTTCAAATCCACAGAAATATCACTACCCTGAATCTCTATTTGACTCACTAAGTGACCACTCAAGAATTAAAGTGCTTAGATTCTCCCTTCACCACACCTGACAAATAAATGCATAGAATGCCGTAAACTCTCCAACTTCCAGACACCTTCAATAATCTTCTCTCTGCAATAAACTGGCCCTTTCTAACTCCTCTACCTCTAGATAAGGCAGTACAAAAATTCAAAACTCCATATTCCTAAACATTCCAAACTCCCTTGCTCCCTTATGAACTGTAAGAATTAAATTACTTAGTTCCCTGAGGCTAACTCAATTTACATGGTCTCTAATGCATAAAAAAGACATGTCATGGAAAATCTGGTCCAAAAACTAAACCCCCACACCACTTTCAAATGTATAAAGAACTTTGCAATCTTACCAAAACACTCATCAACAAAGATAAATATAACTTTTATAACCGACTGCAAATCTCACACATGACCAACCCCAAAACAAAAATCTGGAACTCCATTAATCAAATACTACACCCAGAGAAGCCCATAACTCCTAATCCCTGTCCTAATACTTCCCAGGAAACAGAAACTATATTCAACACCTACTTCATTGACTCCATCAGCAAACTAACACAAAAAAACAACTCTGACTCTAACCTTGTCAACTCCCAGGATATTCCAACCTCTTTTAAATGCAAAAACACTTTCACCCTTAAACCTATATCTATGAGCTATATAAAATATCTACTTCTCAAACTGAAACCGTGGTCCTCTTCTGCTGACAACCTACCTCCTCTTTCCTTAAGTCAGCTGCAAACTCACTAGCCTTCCCAATCTTTCTTATCAAGTCCTCTATCTGGAAACTTTTAGTTATGTACTTACCATAACTTTAGATGTTTGGGATCCATCTCGCCTACATTCTGTACTGATGGGCTCGGAGCCGATCCTCGGCTCCGACTCGGCACGCTATGCTATAGAGTGAAGCCTCTTATTGGCTGAGCTATTCTCTATCCCAGGATGCACCACCACTAATCCCCCAGATCTTGTTTGTCCGCATTCATGCACACACACATAACTGTTTATATAACACTGCCAGATGTTTCAAGATGAAACAACAGAATTCGGACCGTCCGATCTCTTCTGATCTCCAAGGCAGGGGGAAGGAGGGTGGGTTATTAGGAATGTAGGCGAGATGGATCCCAAACATCTAAAGTTATGGTAAGTACATAACTAAAAGATGTTATGTGATCCTATCTCGCCTACATTCTGTACTGATGGGACAGCGTCCCTAGCACCTAATTCCTGGGTGGCTCACTGGAAAACACTCCTGAGCACTGTGGAACCAAATGAAGCTCGCCCCCGAGATGACACATCCAATTTGTAGTGGGAAATGAAAGTGTGCGGGGAAGACCACGTAGCCGCAGCACAAATGTCACTAATGGCAAGCTTAGAATGGAATGCTATTGAAGTAGCCATAGCTCTTATAGAGTGAGCTTTGATAGAGGTTGTAAGCTCTTTATTAGAAGAGGAATAAGCCTGACTAATACAGTCCCTCATCCATTTGGCAATAGTGACCTTTGTGACGGCTTTGCCCAATTTATTATCCGAAAAGGACACAAACAATTGATCTGTTTTCCGTGTTTGTTGAGTCCTGTCTAAATAAAAACGCAATTGCCTATGAACATCCAATGTGTGGAAGATGTATTCCGCTTTGTTTGAGTACTTTGGAAAGAAAACTGGAAGTTCTAATGACTGTTGCAGGCAAAAACTGGAACAAACTTTAGGGACAAAAGATGGATCAGGCCTGAGGGATACTCTATCTTTGTGAAAAACCAGGTACGGTGGTTTTACAGATAGAGCTTGAAGCTCTGAAACTCTTCTGGCAGAAGTAATCGCGACCAGAAAGGCAGTTTTCCAAGAAAGAAATTTCAAATCACATGTTGCTGCCGGTTCGAAGGGGGAGGAGGTTAAGGCACGTAACACCACATCGAGATCCCACGGAGGAGCAGGATGAGAAATCGGAGGTCGTAAAAGCACAGCACCTTTCATGAAGGTTTTACACAATCTGTTGCTCATTAAAGGTGGGTTTATAGATTCATGGAAATTGGAAATAGCTGCCAATTGGACCTTGATGGTAGAGACTGAAGAACCTTGATTGAATAGGGAAGTCAAAAATTTCAGGACTTCCGATACCGAAACAGTGATGGGATCCAGACCTCGGAGTTGAGCCCAAATAGCAAATCTCTTCCATTTGCTAGTATATAATTTCTTAGTGGCAGACTTGTGGGCCGAGGATAAGATATGTATGACTTCCGGGTCTAAGGTATGATTCCTGACTATAGTCGGAAGAGGAGGAGCCAAGCAGTTAACTTCAAAGTGTGAAGGGACTGATGGAGTTGTCCCGACTGATGAATCAATAGGTCCGGGATCTGATCCAGGAACCATGGACCGTCCAGTGCATATTTCCGAAGATAGGGGAACCATACCTGACGAGGCCAGTAAGGGGCAACTAAAATTATTCTGCTCCCCAAGTGAGAAACTTTTTGGATCACTCTGGGAAGGAGGGGAACTGGAGGGAAGGCGTATAGCAAGCCGGTGGGCCAAGGATGGGCTAATGCATCCATAGGACTCTCCCCCGGAGCTGGAGTGAGAGAGAAGAACTTTCTGCACTTCGCGTTCAGCGGGAGTTCCCCATCTGCTGAAGATCTGAGTTGTCACTGCATCGTTCAGAGACCACTCGTGAGGAGAGAGGATAGTCCTGCTTAGTCTGTCAGCTATCACGTTGGAATTGCCAGGGATATGAGTTGCTACCAGAAAATGTCTGGTCGCCACTGCCCATTCCCAAACTCTCATGGCCTCTCTGCAAAGAGGGTAGGATCTGGTCCCTCCTTGTTTGTTCAGATACCAGACTACTGACATGTTGTTGGAGTGAACGGCAATTACGCCCTGAGGGAGGTAATCGTGGAGGGCTTGTAGAGACAGAAACACCGCCCTCATTTCTAAAATGTTGATATGAAGGAGACTCTCTTCTGAATGCCATTTGCCTTGGACTGACCTGCCCAGGGAATGCCCCCCACCCCACCCCATCTGGGAGGCGTCCGTTGTCAATGTGGCCATAGGAGGAGGTGGAACAAAGGGTCGTCCCTGATCCAGATTGGAGGGCACCAGCCACCAGCGAAGGTCCCGTTTGCAGGTTTCCGTGATCCGTATGAGGTGACTGAGAGGGAGATCCTGAAAGGACCACTGTGTCGAAAGGAGCCACTGGAGAATTCTCATATACAATCTTGCTAAAGGGACTAGAAGAACAGTGGCCGACAGAGCCCAATAGCTGCAGGACCATCCTGGCTGGAGCTTTGGATCTGAGAAGCAAGACTCGGACTTGAGCCTGTATAGTTTGTATCCTTTCTGTAGGAAGATAGACCCGCATTCGGTTTGAGTCTATCTCTACTCCGATGAACCTTATACGCTGAGATGGCAGCAACACAGACTTTGGCCAATTGAAGGTGATTCCAAGGGAAGTGCCTAGTGATATTGTGGCTTGTAGGTTCTGCAATAGTAGACGCCTGGAAGTGGCAGTTGGGAGCCAGTCGTCCAGATACGGAAACACCTGGAATCCTAGACTCCTCAGGTGAGCAGTCATGACCGCCAAACATTTGGTGAACACCCTGGGGGCTGTGGTGAGACAAAAGGGCAGTGCACAGAACTGAAAATGACTGTCTCCCAGGCTGAAGCGCAAATGTCTCCTGGATGCCTGATCTACCAGGATGTGGTAATAGGCGTCCTTGAGATCTATGGAGCACATCCAAACACCTTTCTCCAGCAGTGGGAGAATGGATTGTAAGGTGACCATTCGGAACTTGGACTTTTTGACTGATCGATTTAGGATGCTGAGATCCAAAATGGGCCTCAAGTCCCCGGTCTTTTTTGGCACCAAAAAGAATCTTGAGTAAGTCCCTAATCCGATCTGGTCTGCGGGGACCGGTTGGATGACTCCTTTTTGAAGCAGCTTTGAGACTTCTAAGGCTGCGATTTCCCGTTGACTGGGTGGCGGGTCCGGGATTTTCTTGGACGGCAGTGGGGAGTGAGAAAAAGGGATGGCGTAACCTCCAGCAATGATTCGAAGCACCCATCGGTCCTGAATGATACCTTCCCAGGCTTTTAGGTGCCTCGAAAAACGACCCCCAACTGGCTCCGGAGCTGCACAGTCGGGCAATCCTTCAGGGATTGTGGAAGGCTGAAGAGCCACGAAAGGACTCGCGGTCTCCAGTGTTGTGGGGGCCTCTGCCGCCTCTGGGACGGCGTCTTCCAGAAAAATTTCCCCCTCCTCTGCCTCTAGAAGGGGGATCATCCTGCTGCGAGGGATAAGACTTCTGGGATTTACGGAACCACATTTTCCCTCCTCTTTTAGCCTTGGGATAAGGCCGAAAGGGAGTGGAAAATCGTGCCCTGACAGTCAAAGTCTTACCTTCTTGCTCGCAGCGGGTCAATGTGTTCTTTACCTTAGGTCCAAACAAAGAGGACCCATCAAAGGGAGCGTCAGCAAAGGAAGACTTAAAGGCTTCCGCAAAATGACACAGGCGGAGCCAGGCTTGCCTCTGTAGAGAAACACCCGTACCCGCCGCTCTACTCGCCCCCTCGGCTGCATATGAAATGAGCCTCATGGACGAGTTTGATATCGATGACAACGTAGCCAACTGAGAGCCAACCGTCTGGGCCAGCTGCTCAGGTAGGTTACCCAAGAGGGTATCTGAAAGCTCCTTGATCAGATCCCTCTGAAATCTAGTGAAGTGCGTTAAATAGTTCAGGGACCTTAAGGTAAAGGCCGCTGAACTGAGGGTGCGCTTCCCGTACCGATCCATGCTCCTAGACTCCTTATTAGGAGGATGGACGGACGTCGAAGCCTCTGCTACATCTTGTTGGGTAGCAGATGCCACCACCAAGGCAACTACAGCCACACCTTTGGTCAAAAACTCCTTCTCTGGGGGTGCTGATAAGAACTTATTTGGACGAGCAGGCACCGGTTCCACAGAGTCTGGATGTTCCCACGCCCTCCGACAGATCAAATCTAGGAGCTCGTTGAAGGGCGGAGACACCCAGGAGGCGGAGGGCTGAGCCCCGAAGGCCTTGAGGAACACCGACTCATCAGCGGAAGGGGGTTTGGAATGCCAGCCGCCTCATTGTTTGAGGGCTTCCAAGATGTCTGCAAAGGAGACATCATCTGAGGACGACTTAGGGGACCCCTCCGCATCATCAAGATCGGTGTCCGACGTGAGAGACTCATCGGGGGATTCGACGTGCTTCCTCTTGCACAGTCTTTTCCTTGGGGGTTCCTCTGAAGAAGCTTCAGAGGGACCTCCAGGAGGGGGGGACCCCCACTGGGGGTGACCTCAGGCCCCGGGGCTCCCCTGTCTAGGGACAGGGGGACTACCAAAGACCCAGTCTCCGTGTGTAGGGAAGGTGTTGGTGAGACCGTGGAGGTAGCCAAAGAAGATTTGGCCAAAGCACTCCTCATGGCCCTGAAGGCCGGACCGCCAGAGTCCTAGGAAGGTCCAACCCCCGTGGCCACAACAGTAGACGGTACCCCCACAGCCGACTCACCGAGAGGAAGGCTCGGAACCGAAAACATCGGTCCCGAAGCGTCCCCCCAGGGCCGACAGAGGAGGTCCGTGTACCGAACTCCGACTCGAGAGCCGGGGTTGGAGTAAGGGTCGGGGCCGACCCGAAAACCTCCATCGGCTCCACCAGCACCGGCTCCAATGGTGCCGAGGCTGTTGGAGGAGGAACCAGAACTACAGGGTGGGCCATCGGCTCCGAAAACAAATGGGCTGGAGCCGAAACTAATTTCTGGAATACAGGAGACTGAAACAGTCTTAGGAGCACCCTGTCGATGTCCGAATCAGACATCTTTGAAGATCGGGAGGAGACCGACCGGGTCCGAACTGACTTCTCCATCGGCTCCGAAGGACTGGGGGACCGGCTCCGAATAGACTCGACCAGTATCGGTGCCGAGCGAGATTCCAAAACAATTTCCCTCGGTGCCGAGGAGGGCTTCGGCTCCGAAGGGGAAGAGTCTGAGCCGGCAACCCTCATCGGCTCCAAAATCAGTGGAGCCGATGAAGGTGACCCGCCTCTCGAAGCCCCAGCCATCAGCTCCGAAACCAGAGGAGTCGAGACTGGAGGCATCGAGGAAGACCGTTCCGCCCTCGGCTCCGAAGTCCGTGGAGCCGATGGAGAAGCCTGTCTAGATTTCTTACTGGTCGGTTCCGACGGACTGGTCGGAGCCGACGATTTCTTTTTCTTGGCTGGAGAGGAAGAGGAAGATAAGGCCTCCTCGAAGGAGGGTTTAATCAGCCCTTTCAAGATTAATTTATTCTTCCTCTCTTGGAGGACCCTGGAGGAAAAAGCGTGACACAAGCTGCAAGACTCCTGTAGGTGTTTGGCGCCTAAACAGTACATGCATAAGGAGTGATCATCGGTGATGGACATTTTATAGTTGCATCTCGTGCACTTCTTAAATCCTGAGGGTCTATGCTCTTTGGACATAATGCCTGTAAACCACTCACTATATCAGTAGAAAAAACACTATGTATGTCACTGAGTAAAGATTTTTAAACAATAAAACCTCTCTCTTTTTTTTTTTTTTTTTTAAACGAAAGGCCAAAATTAACAAGTACAATTACAAGTACAAAAAACACCAAAAAGGAGGGCCAAGAACCCTCTAACTTAAACAGGTACTTGACCTCTCTAAAAATAAGAAGACTCGCTAAAGAATAGGGGAAGGCCCCTCTAAGTTAAACAGAAAACCTTTCCCTATTCAATCACACAAATTCACCACAAAATTTAACCAAAAACACACTGATACACAACGATAGCTGTTAAAACAGCTTTTGGGTAAAGAATAAATAATTTCCTGACAGGAAAACTTTAAGAAAAAAACAGTACTTAGCTCAGCCAAGTTCGAGACCACGTCCTAGCTTGTAAGCGGCAAACGAGATCTGGGGGATTAGTGGTGGTGCATCCTGGGATAGAGAATAGCTCAGCCAATAAGAGGCTTCGCTCTATAGCATAGCGTGCCGAGTCGGAGCCGAGGATCGGCTCCGAGCCCATCAGTACAGAATGTATGCGAGATAGGATCACATAACATCAATACTTTAGCCATGCACAAAGGAGGTAGCTTTACTGAACTTGCTAAATTCAGGCCAATAGCAATCCTATCCTCTCTCTCCAACATATTAGAGATATGTGTGCATAAACAAATCTTGGACTTTCTAACACAAGAAAATTTATTAAACTCCATACAACATGGTTTTCGCCCCAACCATAATACGTCAGCAGCCCTCATCTCTTTCACCAATACTATGTCACTAGACAGAGACAACAAACTGGTCTCCCCTGTCTATTCCTAGGCCTTGCCAAAGCATATTATACAGTCTTCCCACCCCCTGCTGCTGGCAAACCTCTCTGACCTAAACCTGTCTAGTTCAAATATTTCCTAGTGTTCCAATTACCTGACAGACACCAATCTGTTAAATGGATTTCTACCCTATCCCCTGCTCTCCCTATCAAGACTGGAGTCCCTCAAGGATCGATATTTGGTCCACTACTGTTCAACATCTTTACAAATTCTATACATCTTGTCCACAATCATCACTCATACAATATGTAGATAACTCCACAGTCATCACCATTGCAGATAACCTTACAGATCAGCACACCCTTACCCCAAAATCCTTTAAATCTATTGAAAACTGTCTTTCTTTTAATCAGTTCATCTTAAATCTGAAAAAGAATGAACTCTTACTCTTTCTGCCAAAATCCCTCAAGTATCTTAAACCTTCATTGTCTATCTCATCCCTTAAAATACTTATCACAGTTGAATCACATAATCAGTTCTGCGGGCCATCAATGATGACCAACTCAAATTTGACCTTCATGTACTACACACTGGATCAAGAAAACTCACTAAATACTTGGCCTGCTCTACAGAAACAAAAAAACCCTATCAAACAGGGCTAGGATCTCTCTTTCTCATGCCTACCTTTTCCCTAGCATTTTCTACAGTTCACAAATCCTCACCAACCTACAGACCAATCTCTCTTAACAAAACCAGAAACTACCTATAATAAAGTTGCCAGATTTGCTGCTAACCAAACCAATAAATCTGACCACTATCTTTCTCTTAACATCTTAAACTGGTTCAAATTTCCCACCCTACATCTCTCTCATCTGCAGATCATAGATTCCATCCTGTTTAAGATCTCCTTCTGTCCAGGCATCTCCTTACTTGTCCCCCTATACACCCTTTTCAGGACTCTCAGAAGCACTGACCACAATCTGCAACTCTACAAACCAAAAAGCACAACAGGACAAAATATTTTATCCTTACTTCCTAACTCTTGCCCTGCTAGTAAATCGGCTTCCCTGCACTCTTTAATACCAAAGCTCAATCTTCTGATACTCCTATTACTGTATAAAAAAGGCTTTAATACCACTTTGATAAAATGCTATCATTATACTTCTCTACAAAAACACATTAATAATACCACTCTGAGTAAATGCTATCATTATACTTCACCCAACTACAAATTTTTTCCGTTGTGTATAATGAAACTATCCTGGAAACGAACTGCTTTTAATTGTCTAAATCAAACTTATCTTGCACTATCTTACTCAGTTAAACAACTTGTGACTTAAAAGATTGTACATTTTAAACTGCAAATTATGAATATACTAGTCTAGTTTTTGTACTATGTGATACTTTATATCTTGCATCTTAAAATTTTGTGTGTATAATTGGGGAGCTTTTCACCCCAGGCCTCTTCTGAAAATGGGCAACAGCTCAGGTCAACTACCCAGGTCAACAAATGTCAACTAAATAAAATAATTAAAAAAAAATTCAGGAATCTGAAATAAAGTTGAAACATTGGCAAGTCCCCACCTACACTGATAAAAAGAGAGGAATTTAAGGAATGTGTATTGGACATTATCTGGGAGTTATTAGGGAAGACAGAAAGTGCTCTAGAAGTTATAACTACAAAGTGGGATAAAATAAAAATGGAGTTCAAAGTAGGGTAGAAATAAAAAAATATCCAGTTAAGAAGTAATAATTGTTTAGAGGGACTGACTAAAGTTAAAGTATTACAAAATAAGGGGAATCTCATCAAACAAGAGGAGGAGCAATTGCAGAGTGGTAAACAGAAAATAAGGGGAGCACCTGGATAACATGCACGGTTTTAGAAAGATTGCTGTTTAAGCAACTGTTTTTGATAACTCCAGAGCACAAAGACTTTTGGAATAACATCGTAGGTAAGTACAAAGGTCTGTTGCCAAACTTAGGGAGTCTATAACAAGAAAAATATGTGCAGATTCTGTAAAGGTTTTATGTAAAATTGTATAAAGCAGAGAAATGGGGAAATCAAGAAAAAGCACATAGTCTATATGTATATAGTCTATATGAGAAGATGAGATAAAAAAGTGATGTATAACCAATCTGCAGGAAAGTCTCCAGGAACAGACGGCAGTCCAGTGGAAGTTAGGAGGGAAAAATAAAAATCTGGAATGTTTTGTTTAGCAGTATTTTAAAAGGAGGAGAGGCATCAACATCCTTGGGGGAAAAGCTGTAATACATAAAGACTGTAAAGACTCATCAGATCCAGCATTTTTAAACCATGGTTATATGAAGTGCTTATGTCTATAATGGCTAAAAGAATAGTAAATGTGTTGCCAAAACTGAAAGATATGGATCCATGTTGTTTCGTGGAGGGGAGGCAAATATTTGATAACATTAATAGAACAATGATTCATAAAGTAGCATCAGGTATTCTAAGAACTAAGCCAACACGGGAATGGAGAAGAGAGACTCAGTCAAAAGGGATGACTGCAATTAGGGATACAGACAATAGGCAAGAGGGAGGTGGAATTTACTGGAGAAAACTGGCAAAAGAACCAAGGCGTTGGGAGCATATAATTATAGAGGGAAACATAAAAGAATGGGAATAGGCCAAGAATTTATTTGGACTGCAGGCTAGACATTGCCTTCCCTATCAAAGACTGATATCAGAGTACAGACAAAGAGAAAGGAATAGGGGGAGCATAAGTGGAAGACCAGCGCTGGTAGAATTTTTAGTATACTCTAGAACAGAAGCTGCTGTTAAAAAAATTGAATAATTAGTACAGCATACAATACATTAAACGATAACGGTCAGAATTAATCAGAGGAGGTTAGAAAGGATTGGGAAGAGTGATTGGATAAGCAATTCACAAAGATACAATGGGGGACATACGTATGCCTCCCAAATATGCAACAAAGTCTAGAAGATTTAAGATCTCTGCTTGGAAGTGTTTACACAGGTATTTTTATACACCAAGAAGACTCCAAAGATTTTTTTCCTCAGCAAATGTTGGAGGTGTGATGGGGAAGAGAGAGGTAACTGGGAACATATTTTCTGTAAGTGTAATGATTTGACAGACTTTAAAGATTATCTGCAGACTGCTCTGTCAGAGATACTGGATGAGCAAATTGGACTAACTAAGGAAATTATTTTTTTGAGCTAGGACACAGAATTGGAACTGCCCAGACACAGTAAGGGCTTGCTGAGTCCAACTATGGTGGCTGCCAAAAAAAAGCAATTACTAGAAAATGGAAATCAAAATCTAAATCAACTTTACTAGGAGTAGTGAATATAGTAACAGAGTTTAAGCAAATGGAATTGGGATCTTCAGAAAAGGGCAGGAGCAAATTACATAGAAAAAATGGGAATTGTGGGAACAATACATGCAGAGGAGGAAAGACGTTTAAAAGAAAGCAGGATTTGAATGAGTTGTGTAATGCTTAAATGATAATGACTGGACAGAATATAAGTAATGTATAATGTTTGCAAATAAAATTACTTCGATATGGTTTGTGATGTATAATATTTGCAACTAGAATTACATCAAGATGTTTTGTTTTCATTTATATAAATGTATGATTGCCTATGTCATACATGATAATATAATAATGTTTTTTGTTTAAAAAAAATTAATAGAACAATTATTGCTGGGTTTTGATGCAGAGTAAGCTGGGATTTTACGAGTAGGGCAACAGAAGCATTCACATTTCCTGACAGATTGATATGGTTAATTAGAAGGCTATAATGGGGATCTAAGACAAAAATCAAAGTGGGAGGGTTCCTCTCTGGTAAGTTGTGTCTGAACAGAGGATGTAGGCAGTGGCGTCCTCTTTCCCCTTTGTAATTTGCATTATATTTAGAACCACTGGCAAAGAAAATAAGGGACTCAGAAATTCAATGATATAATTGGTATGCTGTTCAAGAAAAGTTGACTTTATTTGTAGACATTATTTTGTACCCGATAGAACCAAAAAAGGACATCTCATTGCTGTGGGATATTCTGAGATAGTTCTAATTTTTTTGGGATATAAAATTAATGAAGGTAAATCAAAGGCTATAGCTGCAAACTATGTATCAACATTTGAATTGGTCCAGCAAAACCCATATTATTGGGATATGATAAAATTATGTATTTATAAGCATGGATTAAAAAGGATTCAGTTATTGAAGCTAAGGATATATGGGGAGATAAACAAAAGATAACTCAAAAGCTCAGAAATTGGAAACCCTTGTCTATGGATATAGATAATAAGATAGAAGAAGTTACAAGGTTTTTAGTTCTTTTAGTTTTATACACCGATCAGGCATATTTTATCAACCAGAGGAGAAGTTGCAGACAGTGATTAATAAAGAGTTGAAGAATTTTATTTGGGAGGGAAGAGCAACAGCCAAGTGGGATAAGTTGATCCACCCAATGGAACAAGGAGGTTTAGGATTACCTGATTCAAAGGGATATTTTAGCACTATACGTTTAAGGCTCTTGCACATAACAAGCAGATAGCTACAACTCAAACTGGAAAGGGATGATTATGATGAAGTAGACAGTAATTAAGGAAATATGGAAAGGATGGTATTTTTGACACATATCCTTAAGGAGAACAACAGTCATTCAGAATATTATATTCATAAAGTAGAAAAAAGTATACTAAGAACTAAGTCAACACAGAAAAGAGAAAAGAGACTCTGTCAATAGGGATAACTGCAATTAGGGGTACACAGAATAGAAAGAGGGGGCTGAAATTACTGGAGGAAGCTGGCAAAGGAACCAAGGTAGTGGGAACAAATAATTAGAGAAGAAAAAGTAATGGAATGGGAAAAGGCCAAGACAACATCTGGACTGCAGGCTAGTGATTCCCTTCTCTATCAGGGATGAATATTGGAGTATAGACAAAGATAAATGGATAGGGGAATCCTAAATGAACAACCTGCACTGGCTGAGTTTTTAACTGAATCTGAAACAGAATTAAAAGTTATGTACTCATCGTAACTAGGCATCTGTGTTGTCCATTTTCATTCTTCTTCAACGTATGGGTTCAGATCTGATCCTTGGATCCAACTCGGCTGCATATACCAGACTTTGGATCCAGTTCGAGCTCCTCCTTCTATGTTTAATGCCCTACTCCACCCCCATTGCCTCAGATCGAGTTTGCTGCCCTATTTCCAACAGTTAAAGAGAAACAGGTAAAGACAAAAAGAAAACAGGGCTCAAATCTGGAACTGTAGGTTCCAACACAATCCAATAGGTCCTGTCAGAAGAAAGAGGATAGGGGATGGATGGGAGGGGAGTTGAGGAAGAATGAAAATGGACAACACAGATGCCTAGTTATGGTGAGTACATGACATTTAAAGCAGATACTGTCCTTTTCATTCTTCCTCAAAGCATGGGACAGAGTCCCCAGATATTATGATCTTGGGTGGCCCTCATGGAAGGATATTCTGGAGTACTGTCGAACCAAAGGCAGCTCTGTTTCTGGAAATGTTATGCAATTTGTAATAAGAAACAAAGGTATGAATCTTGGATTGTGTAGCTGCAAAACAAATATCAATCTACGCTCTTGACCAAAAAGCAGATAAAGTAGCCATGGATTTGGTTGAATGAGCTTGGGGAGGTTTAGGTAGTGTTATACTTTTCTGAGAGTAAATCCATGAAATACAGTCTGAAATCCATTTAGCAAGGGTAACTTTAGAAACTGGGTGGCCTAGGTGACACAAAGATGGTCTGAACGGTTTTGTCCTGTGAAGGTAAAAACATGGTTGACTGTGCACATCAAGGAGGTGCAGCATGTACTCCACTTTACTGGAAAATTTTGGAAAGAAAACTGGAAAGTGAATGGATTGGTTGATGTTACTTCACAAGGTCTTCAGGTAAAAAAGGGTTAATCCATAATTAAAACACATTTTTATGAAAAATAATCTGAGGACTTTTAGACAAAAGAGCCTGGAGTTCAGATATTCTTTTTTCTGAAGTTATAGCTACAAGGAAAACAGTCTTTCAAGACAGAAATTCTAGATCAGATTTGTCTGACGGTTCAAAGTTTTTTTGTGTTAAACCCTCAAGTACAGTTGTTAGATCCCAAGGCAGTGATGGGTCCTTTATTGCAGGCCTCTGAAGAAAAATGCCTCTCATAAAAGCTTTACACAACCTAGAGGAAGCCAAAAAGAAAGATTTATTCCCTGTGTGAAAATTAGAAATTACTGCCATCTGAAGCTTAATTTTAGAGAAACGTGCTCCTTTTTTAAAAAGGGTTGTCAAAAAATGAAGACTAGCAGAAATTGGAGCATTAAAAGGGTCAGTTTCCTTATTTGAACCCCAAATGGAGAACCTCTTCCATTTGCTCTTGTAAATTTTTTTGGTAGAATCTTTTTGAGAAGCTAAAATAAAGTCACTTACAGGGGAAGAAAGCCTGGACTGTAACTATTACTGGAGGTGGAGAAACCATGCCGTTAGTTTGAGGGCCTGAATATTGGGGTGTTCAATCTTTGACGGATGAGACAGGAGATCCTGAGTAGGCTACAGTATCCATGGAGGACAACGAAGGTGAGACTGTAGAAAGGGGAGCCATACTTGCCAAGGTCAGAAGGATTACTGAGCTCTTCAGCCAACTTGCTTTCTGCAGAAATTTGGCAATTAAGTGCATAAGAGGGTAAGCATAAAGGAATCCCGAGGATCAAGCATGTTTCAGATAGTCTCTTGATGACTCCCATGGGGGGGGGGGTGATAAGAGTGAAGTGCTTGCTACACTTGTTGAGAAGAGGTGGCAAATAGTTCACAGCAACGTCAGCCCCAACACCAGAAGATTATTGCTACACTTGTTGAGAAGAGGTGGCAAATAGTTCACAGCAAGGTCAGCCCCAACACCAGAAGATTATCTCTGCTACCGACTGATTGAGCGACCATTCGTGAGGCACTAAAATGGATCGGTTTACTTTCTTTGCAAGCACGTTGGTCTTCCCCGGAATGTGTCTTGCAATTAGAAAGAGGTCTGATGAGATCACCCATTCCCAAACCCTCATGGCCTCTCTGCAAAGTGGATAAGATCGAGTTCCTCCTTGCCTGTTGATGTACCAGACTACAGACATGTTGTCAGTCTGAACTGCAATAGTCCCCAAGGGAACAGCATCTTGAAATGCCTGCAATGCAAACAGGACTGCTCTCATCTCTAAGACACTGATATGCAACTTGATCTGTTGGGGGGACCACATGCCTTGGACAGTTCTTCCCAAGAAATCCCCCCCCCCCCCCAGTTGAGAAGCATCCATGATCACTGTGGTTACTGGGTTTGGTAGAACAAAGGTATGCCCAGAAAAAGACCACTGGATTGTATCCACCAGCTAATGTGTTGCGTGCAAATCAGAGTGAGCTTTTGAAAGGACAGGGGTTGATACAGAATGGACCACTGTACAGCTAGAGTCCACTGGAGAACCCACATAAAGAAGCAAGCTAGAGGAAGAAGAACTACTGCTGTTGCCATTGAACCTAGTGCTTGAAGTACCAACCTTGCCAAAGGAGACGGGTGGGCAAGGATGGTCTGAACCCTGCTTCTGATAGATGTAACACGGTAAAGAGACAAATATGCTACCTGCATTGTCTTATCCAAAAGTGAAACCAATGAACTCCAGACTCTGAACTAGTATAAATTTTGATTTGGCAAGATCTACCATAATTCCCAAAGTTTCGCAAATCTGGAACAAATAGTCCCTGGCATGCTGTAGAAGATGGTTAAGAAGGGGAGATGAGGAGCCAGTCATCTAGATATGGAAACAAACACTTGGAATCCCTTCAGCCTCAAGTGAGCTGTCACTACTGCCATACATTTGGTAAACTTTCCTGGGGGGGATGTGGTGAGTCCAAAAGGCAGAGCTCTGAACTGGTAATAACTGGCTCCCAGCTGAAAGCAAAAATGTCTTCTGAATCATCTATTTTGATGACATAGTACACATCCTGAAGAGCTATAAAGTACATCCAATCATCCTTAGGTAGAAAAGTCAGGATGGACTGAACCATGACCATTCAGAAATCTGCTTTCTTTACATATTAGTTTAATTTGCTTAGATCCAAAATGGGTCTGAGGTCCCCTGTTTTCTTTGACACTAAAAATAAATGTGAATAAGCTCTAAATCCTATCTGGTCTGGTGGGACCTTCTGAAAGATTCTTTTTCTTGCAGCTTTTGAATTTCTTGTGCTGCTGCCATCCTCTGACTGGGTGGAACACTGGGAAGTTTCCTCCTTTAATGAAGAGGAAGAAGGGAAAATGGTATCCAAAAGCCTCCTGATATTATGCTTAGCACCCATAAATCTTGTGTTACACTTGCAGAGGTGTCTACGTGCAAAGAGAATTGACCTTCGACTGCTTCTACAGAAGGACAGTTGGGCGGCACTGCAAGAGTACTGAAAAGGCCTGTATGAAGAAGAATCTCTAAGGCCCTTGTTCTGTGGGCCGCCTCTGCCTCTAGGGTGATGTCTACCATTAAAATTTCCTCCTCTGCCTCTGGAGGAATTATCCCCATGCGAACCTTGGTAAGGTCCCTGAGATTTATGGAACCACATTTTCTTACCACCTCTCTGTTTCCTAGAGAAGGTTCATTGAGGTGCACAAAACTTGATCCCCAAGGCAGACAGGATCTTTCCATCTTGCTCACTGTGCATAAGCATATCCTTTACTGAAGGCCCAAACAAACAAGTGCCATCGAATGGGCTCATTAATAAAGGATGTTTTAAAAAGCTCTGCAAAGTTGTACAGCCTCATCCAGGCATGTCTCCTTATAGCAATGCCTGAACTGACTGCTCATGAGGTACCTGTCTGAGATGTTAACCTCATTGAAGCATTTGATGTAGATAAAAGAGTGTCCTGTTGAGATGATGTCCTTTTGAAATCCTCAGCAGGCATGGACTGCGAGACAGTATTTGATGGTTCTTTGGTAAAATCCTTCTGAAGTCTAGTAAAGTGCATGAGGTAATTTAATAACCTCAGAGCGAAGGTATCTGAGGCAAATACTTGCTTTACAAATCTGTCCAATGCTCTAGACTCTCTATTAGGCTAATGGACAGAAGAGCTCGGTTCTGCTAGTTCTTTCTTAGTGGCTGCAGCCACCACCATAGCATCAACTGGGACTCCTCTGCTCCAGTGAGGTCTGCTTGCAGGCAGGGCCAGAAGCTTTTTGGTACATTTGGGAATGGGCTCAACAGTATCCATCTCTTTCCATGCCAGGCAGGAAAACAGATCAAGTTCATCCGCTGGGGGGGGGGGGGGTACCCAAGACAGGTCAGACCCAAAAGACTCCAAGAACACAGACTCTTTTTGCAAGGGATTTTGAGATAGATAACCACCCTTCTCTTTCAGGATCTCTACAACATCTCCAAAGGACATGTCATCCAATGATGACCTGGGGGATCCCTCTACATCAAAATTGGTATCCTCCATGAGAGACTCCATGGGGGAGTCTATGCGTCTCCTTTTGTACGTTCTCTTCCAGTGCACCTCCTCCATGGGGTGTTCTGGAGAGGTGTCAGAAGACAGGGGAAGTTCCAACACTGTGAAATAGGTCTGACTGACTCAGAGCTTGGAACCAGTGAGAGAGAAGGGGTAGTTTCCAAAATATGAAGCGACCGTTCTCTCTGGAGAGAAAAAGCCTTTTCCACCACCTCAAAAATTGAAGGGCTGGGAAAAGCTTCCACCTGCCCACTCAAAGCCAAAGCTCCTGAAGAAGGTAAGTCTAGGCCACCCCCAGATCCATGCCTCAGGACAGAATCGGATCTGAACTGTCCAGGGCTGAAGCTCTGAGTGGGAAGGGTGGATTTGACAAAGTTGGAGCCAAACTTATCCCCTCGGATCTGATGCCAAAACTTCGGCTCCGAGACCAATTCTGATTAGAAGGTATTGGAGCAGAACCAGTCAAGGAAACAATCAGAGTGGAGAAAGTAACCTTCCTTGGATCAGACACTAAACCTCTCTGAGATGTTGGATCCCGGAACTCCGAAACCACTGGATGGACAGGAGAAGGAAAAACAATAGTCTTAGATGTGGCAGGCATACTCACAGATCTGTAAGGTGATGGAGCTTGTAAGACCACCATCTGGACATGAGCTCTGAGGAACTTTGGCACTGCACTATCCAGAGCAACTCTTTCTATATATACATATATACACACGCGCGCAAGAAAAAGAAAGAGAAAGAAAAATTACCAGCAATGGTAATATAGAGATATTATTAAAATAGAATGGAAACGAGAAAGAAAGGTTTTCCTAATAACCAGCAAATAAGAGGGAGTGAGTCAAAAGACTAGAAAAATAGACATTTTTAAAATAGAAAAACTTGAATAAACTCACAATAAAAGCTCTATAATCGCTCATGAGTGGGACCTGCGTCCGTTCGCAATGGAGGCCAACAAGATCTGAGGCAATGGGGATGGAGTAGGGTATTATGGGTACAGGGAGGAGCTCGAGAGCTGGATTTGAAGTCTGGTACATGCAGCAAATAGGATCCAATCCATACGTTGAGGAAGAATGAAAAGGACAACATCGGATGCTGCTGTTAGAAAAAGAGATGATTAGCAGGGTATATAAAATACTGCAAAACAACTACACAAATTAATCAGAAGAGGTCAGAAAGCATTGGAAAGAGAGATTAGATATGCACTTCATAAAGAAACAATGGTGGGACATATTTACGGCTCCCAAATAGGCAACAAAATTTAGAAGATTTAGCATTTTGCCTGGAAGTGCTTGCACAGATACTTTTAAATCCCAAGCAGACTCCAAATAATTTTTCCTCAGGTAGATGGCAAATGCTGGAGGTGTGAGGGAGAAGGAATAGAAAAATGGGAAAATATGTATTGGCTGTGTAATGAGTTGGCAGACTTTATAAAATCCCTCCAAAGTACTTTGTCAGGAATACTGGGTGAGCAAGTGAGTGTAACTAAAATAAATTACTTTTTGAGCTGGACTACGGAATCTGAATTGGCTAAACATAGAAAGGCCTTGTTAAGTTTAATTCTGGTGGCTGCCAAAAAAAGAAATTACTAGAAAATGATAATCAAAATCTAAACGACCTATACTTGAAGTAGTGAATACTGTAACAGAGATAAGAATACAGAACATGGGATCTTTGGAAAGGAGTATGCGTAGATAGAAATAAATAGAAATTGTGGGAACAATACATGAAGAAAAATGTTTTAGAAGAAGAATGAGGTTTAAGTGAAGGAAGGAATTTAATAATTTATGTAATGTTGCTTTAATTATAGGATATGTACAAATGGGTCTCCTTCAGTCAATTGAACGTTTACAAGTTCGAACCACATATGGCCGAGACCATATGTTCGAACTTGTAAAAGTACGAACAGAGTGAATGGAGATCTCCGTACAGAGCGGAAAGGGAAGATTTGCCATTTCTGCAATGTAGTGCGATCTCGGAGTTGGTACATTTAAGTAAGGGGTGTGTGGGGGGTGCAGGGGGCATAGCCCCCCTGCTATAGATATTTAGTTCTGTGTTTTTTTGTTTTATATGTTTTTATTTCAGTGTTAGAACTTTTACGAGTTTGAACATATGGTCTAGGCCATATGTGGTTCAAACTTGTAAAAGTTCGATCTACTGAAGTAGATCAGTACAAATATATGTGATATGTTGTGTATTTAAAATATGAACTTAATATGGCTTCATTAATTTTATATAAATGTAAGTTTGCCTTTGTCACAAGTGCTAACTGAATAAAGGTGTTTAAAAAATGTTGGGCAGCTCATGTGGAGAACTTTTCCATTTATCCTTCAGGTTGAAGACTTCTGAAAGGCTAACAGAAAATCCACCATAGGTGCATAAGTAAATACTAGGCAGTCTATATACTATGACATGCCTGGCCAATAACCAATGACTAACGGTCATCATGCTGCAGAAAATTCACTGCCTCTGGCTATTAGTGGAAGAAGAGAGTCAAACTATCAATTTCAGAGCTTGAAGGGTCAGGTGCACCTTCTCAGCTGGGTAGTTCAAGAGATTCTTCACCACAGGAAACCTAACGGGGGTTCAACTTTAAATCTCCACATCAGTGGAAACCATGCCTCTCTGGGTAATTTTGGGGCTTCTAAAATTACCAGGCCCTGAGAAGCCTGTCCGTCTGAATAAATTTCATTATCAGAGGAAACAGAGAAAATTATAAAGCCACCACAGACACCACTCCTAGATTAACACATCCTGCTCTGACCATATGGCAAAGGGATGAAGGAGAAAAATCTGTAACACCTAGCATTTACCACATATGAAAACAGACTGCAAAGCAAGTAGCTGTACCTCACGAGCAATGCCCTGGAAAAGGTCAAACAGAGTGACCACCCCCATGGAGCATCAATAAGCAATGACTAAGACTGTCCACAAAAGAAAGTACAGTTGTGTACACCTATCATAAGTGTAGATGTTCAAGCGTATTCACTGTTGCAGTCATTACATTTGGTTAATCTGCTGGCAGGTTGCCCTCAGTCGGCCTGACTAGCAAAGACTTGGGTCCTGCGTTGGTTGCTGTCCCTTCTTCCATGACGTCAGGTCGTCAGGGGTATAAAACTCGGAGGCTCTAAATAAAAATCTGCCTAAGCAGCAGAGACCTCCAAATCAGACACCCAAGCAACCGCTACCCCAAAACAAAACACGTGCAACACATAGCTCACAAAGCCAGTGTGCCGAACAGTCACAGCCCTTAAGGCTAAACAACACACCTGATACACTTGTAATAGGTGACTCTATTGTCAGGCACAGTGACATCCCGCTCACCAGGCTGAACAAGGAGAAGGTCACGGTGAGCTGCCTGTCAGGCGCTAGGATCCGCCACATAACACAAGCACTCAGGTCACTCCAAGGCAAGTACAAATATGACTCAGTCATTGTCCATGCTGGTGTGAATGATCTGAGACGTACTTCCCTGGACTACATGAAAAGAGACATAGAGGAGCTCTCTGAGCATGTAGCCCAGGCCGGTATGACCCTGACCTTGAGTAGCATCTTACCCTCACCAAGAAGGATGCCACAATATGAAGACAAGATGATCAATTTCAACAATTGGCTTAAGTATTGGTGTCTTTCAAAGGGGATCCAATGCCTGTCAACCTGGGATGACATGCTTGACAAGCCACGATGCTTCGCTAGGGACGGCTTGCACCTGTCACCACTGGGCTTTCGGATATTGGCAAAGGCTCTTGCCACCCCCAAAGTGCCTTTTTTAGGCAAGGCTCAAAAGACAAACCCACCTCCATAGGTATCACAAGGGATAAGAAACTAAGAGTAATGCTACTCAATGCCAGAAGTCTAAACCTCAAGATGCATGCACTCGAAACTCTCCTTAGAATGGAGAACATCGATATCTGTGCAGTAACAGAAACCTGGTTCAAGGCTTCCGAGAGCACCCCAGCACTACCAGATTATACCTCATACCATGCTTTTTGGCCTCAAAACTTGGACCGAACCACAAAAGGAGGGGGAGTATCAATATTCATCAAAGATACCCACACCTCCAGGTTGGTGGCACAGCACGAAGCATCAGAGACTATCCATATGCAACTAACAGTGGGTAAAACTGCCTTCCAGTTTAAAGCCTGCTACAGACCACCCTCCCAAACCCAGGAACCCCACTCAGCCTTCCTGGGAACACTGGAAAATATGAAGGTCTCTCCAAACACCATTATATTGGGCGACTTCAACTACCCAAACATAGACTGGGAGCATTACTCTAGCTCCAACACCCTAGCCCAAAGGTTCCTAGAATTTATAAACTCAAATACTATGGAACAGCTTGTTACCACTCCCACAAGAGGGGAAAACATACTGGACCTGATCATCACCAACATGGGGGCTCTATGCTCCAGACCAGAAGTGTATCCCTCACTGGTAAGATCAGACCATAAACTAATCTCACTGGATATTCACATCCCGACCCCACCCCCTGCCCAGAAAACCACAGTGAAAACCTTCTCTAAAACAAATTTCACACTCCTCAAAACCGAGGTGGAATCCTTCAAAGCCCACGGGCCTGTGGAAAATACGGCCCAGACCGCAGAATCCTTTATACATGCATTCTATGAACACCTTCAGGAATGCATGGATCATGCAATCCCAAATAAAACCAAGACCCAATCCTCCAAAGGCAGGCGTCCTGTCTGGTGGACCCCAGCCATAAACAAACTATACAACAGAGGGAGGAAGCTACTACATATGATAGAGCAGAATCCCAAAAAGGGAAGGCATCTCTGATCAGTATTAGCAAAACACTACGGGCACTCATAAAATCGTCTAAGGCCAGCTTCGAGAGAAAAATTGCACAGGACACTAAGGATAATCACAAGGCTTTCTTTAGTTAAGTTAGGAACCTGGGTGGGAATTCCCAGATATGCTCAGAATTAGTCCAAAATGACAAAAAATACACCGAACCCACAGACATTGCCAACATCCTAGCTGACAGGTTCAGTGCAAACTTCTCTCCCCCCCTCCCCACCAAAAGGGCAAATATCTATCCCAGCAGAGTGCTGCCCCCTGACATCTCAGATGCTCAGGTAAGAGCCGCCCTCTCCAAAGCAAAAAACACAGCATCAATGGGACCAGACGTTGTCCCGGGCTGCGTCCTACATGAACTTCAAGAACAGCTAAACCCAAACATAAAACTACTGTTCAATCTCAGCCTTACTACAGGATATGTACCCAAAGAGTGGCATACAGCAACAGTGGTCCCTCTCCACAAAGGTGGTGCCTCAACGGATCCTGGAAACTATCGCCCCATAAGCCTGACTAGCTTGGTCTCCAAAGCTATGGAAAGGATCATCATGAACCTCATAAATAAAGATATTGGGGACCTACAGACACTGGATCCTACCCAGTTTGGCTTTGTTAAGGGCATATCCTGCCTCTTAAACCTGGTCGATTTCTTTGAAACAGTCACCAAGGCCAGTGACGAGGGGAAGGTGGTCCACACAGCCTACCTGGACCTCGCAAAAGCCTTTGATACAATACCCCACTCGGGCATTATAGATAAGCTCACCAGCTTAAATATAAACCCCTATGTCACTAGATGGGATGCAAACTGGCTCAAGGACAGAACCCACATGGTTAGAATTGCTGGAGCCATGTCAGACTCCAAACCAGTTACAAATGGCGTCCCACAAGGCTCAGTCCTGGGACCTCTCTTGTTCGGTATATATTTCTCGGAGGTACAAGCCAACACAGAAAGACTGTGGCTGACCAAGTTTACAGATGACTGCAAACTAGGCGCCATAATCGACTCTCCAGCCGACACAAGCATCCTACAAAAGGGCCTCATAGAAACAGACAACTGGTGCCATAGCCATGGCCTCAAGCTAAATGCCAAAAAGTGTATAGTCATCCCCTTTGGCAAAAACACATAGGTGGTAATCCATTAAGTACGGAAGAAGTAATTAGGGACCTGGGGACCCAAGTTGATAGCAATCTCTCATTTGAAAACCACGTGGCCAAAGTGGTTAGAAAAACATTTTATATAGCCCACCTAATCATGAAGGGATTCACATCTAGATCAGGGGAGGTCATCGTGCCTCTTTACTCATCCCTCATCAGGCCCATAATTGAGTACAATGCCCCTTTTGGGATGTACCTTACCAGACACCTGCAGCAACTGGAAAGACCCCAAAAGTACCTCACCAAGAGGATCAAAGGGCTCAAACAGATGCCATATGCTGCCCGGTTAAAGAAACTCCAGATCTACTCAGTGGCATACCGCCTGCTCAGAGGCGATCTGTGCCTGATGTATAAAGCCATGTCCAACCCGGAATTAATGGACATGCTGCACCTCAGAAAATCCAAATCCCATCGAGCTACGCTCGAGAGACTTGAACCTCAGCACTGAAATAAATAGGACATGCTGGAGGGACAGATTCATAACCCAGAGGCTCCCTTCACTCTGGAATAAAATCCCAGTCCAGGTTAGACAGAGTCCCTCATTGACTCTCTTCAAGAGGAATCTTGATGAGTGGATGGGAGATCGTAGGTTTACCCCGGGTATCACTTCTGTGTCACTGTTAGACAGAGGCACAGTATACTAACCTCGAAAAAGGGCACAGCAAAATTCATTTAAAATGGGTGGCGAAAGCCAAACACACTCTGGCTAGGCTTATAAATGCCCTAGGGCAGATAGCCTAGTATGAACCTATGAACCTATAAAACATGCAGCCGATGCCATTTTCATCAGTTTTTCTTGCTGCACGGTGAGCCATGGCTAGTTTGCAAAGGGGGTAGGAATGTGTACCCCTCTGCTTGTTTATGTACCACCTGACTATGGTGTTGTCTGTCTATCAATAGTTGTCCTGGATGAAGATAGTCCTTGAAGGCTGTCAGAGCATTCTGTACAGCTAGCATCTCTTTCTGGTTGATGTGTAGGTGCATTTGATTTGGGCTCCATTGGCCCTGAATGCATCTCCCTGTTTACTTGCAGACAGTGTTGTCCACTTTTCTCTCTGTGAAAGCCAACAGTAATTGCTCTGTTCTATTAAAGGGTTTTCTCCTGTATAGATAGTACTTGTGAAAGATAGTTTGTTCTAAGGGTTATCTGTCCCTGTGAAGGACAGTGGATAGCTCTTTACATATGAGGGCCTGTAGCTCTAAGACCCTCATTGCGTTAATGGCAACTGAAAGGAAAGTGGTCTTACAAGTGAATATCTTTAGAAAAGCAGAGGCAGATGGTTCAAAGGGAAGCAAGGTGAGTTTCTCTAGCACATAATTTAGATCCCATAAAAAACAGGGTTCTTTTTGGGTGGTCTTAAGTGAATAACCACTTTTAGGAAACGTTTCACAAGGAGTTTAAGAAGATAGGTGGAGAATGTTGCAGACAAGCTGAGATGGCAGATGCATGCATGTACTTTTCTCTACTGGAGTAGGAAAGTCCTTATCTAAAATAGGTCTATAAGGTACTCCAAGACTGAACTGTCTGTCTGGGAATGGCTGGAGTTCTTGTGACACCAAATGGAAAATCTCTTACACTTTGACAGGTATCATTTTTCTGGTATTGGGTGTCCCTGCCTCCTATAGAATTGAAAGCACCTCTTTGGGAGAGGTAACATTTCTTGGTGTCAAAACCCAATCCTCCATGTTGTTAATCTGAGTGTGTCTATGTGTGGATGGAATACAGATCACTTGGCTTGATGAGACTTATTTCCTGCAGCATGGTGTGGAATATCCCCTCCACTCCCTAAGGGCTAAGACAAGTGACAACCAGTGTTGCCTCAGCTAGGAAAGGACCATTAGGATCATGCTAGATACCCCACTGTAATGGTAACTCCAGGAACACCTCTCACTTCAGTATCCATTCGTTGGGTTCTAGAAGACCCCTGCTTAGAAATCTGCCAGGCATTGCTCTGACTCAGAATGGAAGATGCTGTGAGAATCAGTCTTAATTCTTGAGCCAGCATCCAAATCTTGCTTTTTAATTTCTCGAAATCTTTTGGATTTCTAATACCATTCCTATATCAAAGTACGATTAAAGTTCATGAAATTAGCATTGTTTCAATCCTTGATGTCAGCCCGAAGTGCTCTTCACAGCACCCGCAGTGTGCCTAGTAATGACTCCTGCAATTCATATTGGCTTACATATATTGGTAACATCTCTAAATACGACTGTAGATTCTTTTTTATAAGATCAGTTGCTCCTACTACTATTGAAACTTTCTGCGTATCTTTCTTTCACAATGCTCTCGTTTCTGCCTGCAAATCCTGATATTTTATGATTCGGTCTCTCTCTGTACGCAATACACTGTAGTCACTGGGTGTGACGATTTCAATGATCAATTCTACTTTTGTCCTATTTTCATGGACCACTATATCTGGTTTTCTAGCATCTATCTTTTGAACTGTTGGTAATGGATGGTCCCATGTGATGTAGATTTCATAATTTTCTATGATGCTTTGTGGCTCATATTTCCAGTGTTTTTCAGCAACTTCAGTACTATAATGGTTGCACAATCTCCAGTGCAGCAGTCTTGCCACATTATTATGCCTTTCAATATATAGTTCTTCTGACATTAATATGTCACAACCAGCAACTAGGTGTGCAACTGTTTCCAATTTGGTTTTACAAAACCTACATTTGTCTGTTTCTCCCACATGTTCAATGGACTTTGTAAACCAGCGTGTACGTAGCCCACTATTCTGGGCTGCCAATATTAACCTTTTATCTCTTGGTTTGAATTCACCTCTCCTCAACCATCCCTGCATTCATTCCTGATCAACATGAGGTTCTTCCAGACGTTTTCTTTACTTGCAACTACATTTATACATTTTCTACATTTCTTGCCTTTTCAACTGGTCCTTCACCTTATATTCTTTCTTTTGCTTTTTGGCATGTTCAGTTGCTGCCTGATTTTATCTACTTCTGGTTTGATTTCCATTCCTGCTTGGCAGAGAAGTCATCTTAGATTTATTCTCCTCATGTTTCAAAACTTTCACTAGGTTTCAATCTTCTGAGGTCAGCAATATGTGGGGAGTCCCACGATTGCATATCTATACATGTAATCAATTTCAAGGAGGCCCATGTAATAAATTTCAAGGAGGCCCATTCCTCCTTCGGAATGGGGAATATATAATCTTGGTATGCACTGATTTTTTAAATCATTTGGTAAGCATGAAGCATCCTTCTTGTTTTCCTATTAAATCTATCAAACACATTTTGGGGTCAGTCAATCACTCCAAAACTGTAAATTAGGACAGGAAGAGCAAATTGGTTTATAGCTTGGATTTTGTTCCTAGATGTCAATGCTGTTTTCTGGATTAATTTAAGTCTTCTAAAGTATTCCTTACTAAGTTTTCTTTGCATTTGTTCATGTTTTATTGTTAAGCCTTCATCAGTTCCCAAATATTTATACACTCCCTCTTGCTCAGGTTCTTTTACATCACATTCTTGTCCCAAACTGATTTATTCTTGGTGCTGCAGTTTTCCTGCTTTAAATGTTGCTTTGGCACATTTATCAACACCAAATGACATTCTTATATCATCTGAAATGTTTTGACAACTTGCAATTGTGCTTTCAGTTCCTCATCTGATGAACTATACAGTTATAAATCATCAACAAAGAGAAGATGAGAAGTATTTAAAATTGTTCTTTTCTAGGAGCCAAGTTATAGCCATGCCCTAAACTGTTAAGTAGGCAGCTTAATGGATTAAGTCAAGACAGAATAACAGCAGTGACAAGAGTCACCCAGAAATATCTTCCTTTGAATTTTTATCCCTGGAATAATAATTTGTCCTTTATCATGGCTTAATTGCAAAGTAGTCTGTCACTGTTTCATGGCCACTGTAACGTAGTCAATAAGTGTAAGGTGTATATTATACATTTTTAAGCATCCTTTTATCCATGAATGTGGGATACTATCAAATGCTTTTTTATAGTCAATCCATGCCATACTTAGATTCTTCCCCTTTTTACAGTTCTCCACTATGACTTTAAGAGTAAGTGATCCTTTGTTCCATATGACTTTCTTTTATTGCCCTTTTGTTCTATTGCCATAATTGAGTTTTCTTCTAAATGACTATAAACTCTGTCGACATCATTTCCAGTGTATAGTTTATATGTAGTCAGAAGGCAAGTTATTGGTCTATAGTTTTTAGGGTAGCTTGCAGGTTCACTCTTGTGTAGTAGCATTGTTTTCCTGTTGTTAGCCAGGTTGGTGTCTGTTCAGGGTCGTCTTCTTCTTCTTTTGGCTTTTTCCTGGTTAGGGGTCGCCGCAGCGGATCATCTGTCTGTTCATGATTGGCAATGGAGTTTTACAGTGTTGAGTTGCCAGCCAGGCGCCCAACCTTCCACAGAAGGCACACACACACGCACGCACACACACACACATTTCTTACTCATAGCTAAACCTTCGTGCAAAGATATTAATACTTTTTAACCAGAAATTAGGTACTGCATCTGGGCCTGGGGTTTTCTAATTGGGAGGCTTTTCTTAACTTTGTTTCAATCTCTCTGGCTATTACTTCATCCCATTTCATATCCTGTACCTTTAAACGTCTTATTCTTTTTTTTACTTCTTCCATCCAGTTAGCATCTTTTGTTATGTTTCCTGTGGAATACTCCAAAATATCCATATATGGCACATTACCAATTGCTACCCATTCCACTGGTTTACCCTTAATTTGGATATTCATTGCTCTAGCCTGCTGTGGTGCTTTCTGAATTAGATTTTCTACACTTAATCCTTCACTTTACAGGTACTCCATAACCTCAGTTTCTATTTCTTTACCTTCTCCATACTAATCTCCTTTTCGACTTTTCCTCTGTCTTATTTTTTGAGTTGTAAAATTTTCCATATCCGGATTCCTTTGCCTGCATTCCTCTTCAAATATATTTTGGGCTGCTTTCTTTATATTGATTACTTTGGGTTTTCTCCTTTGCATAAATATTGCACCAAGTCAAATCTCTCTTTCTTTCCCATGTCCATATTTCTTTTTTATACTTTTCAAAAATCTCTACTGGTTTTGTTTTTTATATTTTCTCACTTCCTCAGATGCTTCTTTTTCCAAACAGATCAATGATTTTTGATCTATATACTGTTTTTCACAAACCTGTTGCATTAATGAATGCAATCTTTTATTTGAATCTTCTGACAGTTTTTCTTGTGGAAGTATTTTTCTTTCCTCTAATCTCTCTCTCATTCGTTTTGTATATCGTGTGTCTGGAAATTCTGGGCTTTTTGCATAATATCTTCTAATCTTCTAATCTATTTGCATAAATCTTCCCTGTGAAACTGCATATAGGGTAGGACAGGGTATCCCCTTGCTTAAACTGCTAGTAGTTCCTTCTGGCTTATATGCAGTTTTGTATGTTGTGGTGTCCAGATGTCCTGCACTTTCATGGAACCTAAGCAAGCCCCCAAGCTATGCCTGAAGAGTCTGTGATAACGGTACTGACTGCTTCTGTGAAACAAAAATTCACCCCTGGCTTCTCCAGTATGGTGTTAATTACTTCCTCAGGCATGGAAGGAGAGGCAACAGTGTATTCAGGAGTTGAGAATGCTGTTCCCAAGCATATTTTAGGACCTACTGAAGTTTTCGCATGTGTAACTTTGCAAATGGAATCATGAGAATGCAGGATGCCACGTAACCCAGAATCCCTAGAAATTTCCTTGCTGAGATGTGATGTAACAGGCTGGTCAGGTAGTCTGTCAGGAAAGACATCTTATCCTGATGAAAGAAGGCTTTCTGTTGAGCTGAATTCATGAGAGCTCCCAGAAAGAGGATCCTTGTTTGAGAAATAGCATGTGCCTTATGAAAATGTAAGGTGAGACCTACCTTCTGAAAAGCAGTCTATAGTGATTGACAAAACATCTAGGGTCACTGCTGTGGATTTTCCCTGAATGAGACACTGGTCTAAGAAGGGGTAAATATGAACTTGCAGAGTTTTGCAATGTGCTGTCAGAGGAGATGAGCATTTTGTGAAGACTCTGGGAGCAGTGGACAGACTAAATGCTAAAGCACGGAACTGGTGGAGAGCCTGCTGTTACAAATCACAGGTATTTTCTGTGACTAGCAGTTATGGGGATATGGAAGTAAGTTTCCCTTATGTCTATAGTGACTATGAAGACATCTGGGAAGATCATGGGAAGCAATTTTTGAAAAGTAAGCATTTTAAATTTCAGGATAATGAGAAATTTGTTTAGTTTTTGAAAGATTCAAGATGGGCCTCCAGATGCTCTCCTTTCCTGGCACTAGAAAATTCCTGGAGTAGAAAGCTTTTCCCTCCTGATTTGGAGTAGTTCCCCAAAGGAAAGATGGTAAGAAGCTCCTGTTCTTTTGGTGGTCTTGCAATGCCTAAGAAGTGTGAGATCTCTCTGAACTGGTTATAGTACCCCCTTTCTATGATGCTGAGGACCCACTGGACCCAGGTAATGATTTTCCATTGATTTAGGAAGAAGAGTCTTCCAGTCAGAGGTTTGGAGGGAGGAGTAGGAATGGGGTTGAAGATAGTCACAGCTGGCCTCTTTGTTGGGTGTGCTCTTTGGAGCTCTCTGCGATTGTTCTGGTTGCTATCTCCTGGATTGTCTGGGTCTGTTATCACGGACAAGTCTCATCTTGTCCAGGGGAAAGGGCTAAGGTTTTGAGGGGTAATTCCTATTGTGTTTTGGTGTTGGAGACAGAAAATTCCTTTGCAGTTTGTATTTGCTTTCTTTTCGTATCCAGCTTCTTGAAAACCCACTCATCTGGTGGTCTGAAAAGTAATTCTTTGTTTAATGGCACATCTAGTAGTTCAGCCTTGCCCTGATCTGACAGGGGCTGGATCCTGAGCCATGCATGCCTGCTGATGACAAAACCTGTGGCAACTGCTCTGCATGATGCATCCAAGGCATCATAATGACACTTTAGGGAGTGCCTGCAGACTTGTAAAGCTTCTCTTGCTGTCTCCTGAATTTCCTTTTATAAGGTTCTATCTGCAACAGACTCCACGTTAGACAGAATGTTTTCCTTGAGATTCAAGGTACTTTACCATACAGAACCGGCAATTCAATGCTCTCAATGAAAGGGTTACAGAGGTATAAGCTTTTTTCCCCAAATTTGTCTAATAGTCTACTTTCTCTATCTTTTGGTAGGGGGTGTCTAGTTGACCCCTTAGTTACGCCTTTTGTGGATTCAGTAGAGACTATTGAGAGGTCAACTTTGGGATTCTTGTAGTGGTGCCTGTGTAAGTTAAAGCGCTCTGTAACCTGTCTAGCTTCCTAGAAGCAAGTGGTAAAGAATCAGGATGAAAAGCAATGTCCTCAAAGACACCATCCAGTACTACCATTTAGAGAAGGGATAGCTAGTGGCATGGGAGAAGACAAACTCAGCAGCTCCCCATAATGGGTCTGAACTTGTTAGAATGGTTTTCTTTCCCAACTGAAAACCTCCTTCATTGTATGAAAGGTATCCCCAAAAGACAGGTCCTCGGGGGGCTGAAGAGAGGGTGTTATCTGAGTCTGAATCTGGATAAGTCTGTAGCAGAAGGTGCTCAGAATAAGACTACTACTCCTTAACTTCTGAGCATGAGGGATCTGAATCTTCCTAAAAGGCCATCTTCCTGCTTCTTTTAGATGGGAAGGCTTAATAGGCAGAAATGTGGGAGGGCTCCCTGGATTTCATGAAGGACATGAATTCCTGTGCAATTTATAGGAGGTCTTGGGCTTTGGTCTGAGTTGAAGTGGCCAAGTGCTGAGGCAAAGAAAAAGAAAGGGTTCACTTCAGTTGAAATGTATGTTCAGAAGGAATGACCCAAGGTTGCAGTCATCCAACCATGACTTCGGTGAAGGTTTCGGTAGCCGAGGTAGACAGGGTGTCTCCATCAAAACCTGCAGCCCGACTGTCAGAAGCTGAGGCCTGCTGAGCCATCCTCAGACCTAGACAACATCTGTGTTGTGGTTAACAGTGGTAGGTAGGCAGAAAACAATGGTGGCCTCCCAAGGGGTTGTGATACAGAGTTTGGGCCTAGGAGTCACTGGACCAGGGGCCTCACTTGGGTCGCCAGTTGACTAGGACCTTGAACCAGAGCTTTTTTGGCAATGTCAGAGTCCGTGATTTTTTGTCTTTCTGTTTCTTTAGAATGACACTAGCAGAAGCTGGTGCTTTTAAAGACACAATAGTAGCTGTGGGTTGTAAAGCAAAAGAGGAACCAAAACCAAGGACTCCATGTGGGTGGCTAATACTTTGGCCCTACATTTGAGGGGATTTGCTCATAATTTATCACAGTACAGACAATTACAGACATCATGCTGAAGTCCCAACAAGAACAGACAAAATGAGCGAAAATCTTTATGCGGGATTTGCTTCACACACTTCAAGCAATTGTTGACCTTTTCAAATATTAAATTAGTAGATGAAAATCTGAAAGGAGAAGACGCACTGAAAAAAAACGAGCTGAAAGACGGACTGTAAGCAGTATGAACACATGTGGAGCTCATCAGACTGCACAGCTAGAAAGAACTGAAGATGGCACTGACAGATGCCCTTCTTATACCCTGAGGTCCAAACATTGGGCCTTGGATGTCCATTGGCTGGGCATGATGCAAAGACTCTGGAAACTGGGCTGGTCATGGGCTTCTTCATGGCAAGACCCAAGAATCAGTAATGCAACACTGACTACAAAGATCACCACCTAGTAATCAAGCAGGATGGGCTAGAGATTTGTTGTTGAGGATGGAGACTTCTGGTCTCCCTTGTTCAACTTGCTAATAACAAAGCTCTGGTTAGGATAACTAGTTTAGAAGATGGATGGATATAGGTTTTATTTTAATAATAGAATAAAGTTACAAACATTTCCTTAATTCAATTCTGGTCTCTATGGCACAGAGAAATAGAGCTCTGACTGCAATCAAGACAATCAGCATTTGGTCCTGGCATGGGAGAAACCAGATGGTGATGGGAGTAAAGGTGCAGCATCCTCATCAGCCACAGGTGGAAGGGGTTAGTGTACAGTTGGGGGCACATCAGGTAGTGTGACTTCACCAGAGGTTGGGGCGACCCACCTTTTATGCCATTTACATGCCGTATGGTCATGGGGCAGTCCTAAGCAAGACAAGCAAAGGTCATGTGTATCTTTGTGCGGAATTTGCCAACTGCACTTACATTTTCCCTTCCTAGATGACATCGGCTAACAACAGATAAACAGCAACCTAAGCGAAACCAAAAATAAAGAAGATTCCCCAACAGGGTACTAGTATTGAACTTGATCTGTAGCATGGAGCAGAACGAGCAAGCTGACGTTCCACTGCAGCAGAGAAGTTCTGATGTCTGTGCATGCGGACATCACATTTATGGCCCATGGTTTATGGCCCTGCACGTGATGTCCCACGCACCTTACAGAAGCCAGGCTTAACTTTGCCGGACATTCGGGTCATCTGAGGCAGAGGATCCCACATGTGAGAATACTGCAACATGACAATACAAAGACATCCACCTTGCATGCAATGAGGGCAGAGGGGAGGGTTACTTGGAGGAAACACTTCTGGTAGAAGTGAAGGGATGTCCTACACAGACAGCTCATTGCACTTTCTATTTCCTAATGTCTCAGCAAGTGTGTGTCAGTCGGGCCGGGGAGCAAACATAAAAAATCTCTCTAATCACTCTGATGGCTAAATGATGACCCCCCCTCCTGGTAGACCAATGCTCAGGTGATGGGTAATGAATGGGTCGACTGCCCTGAAGAGTGCTATTGATTGACAGACAGTGAGGGTAAGGACCACAAAAAAATCTGCTTAATACAACTAATGTAATAAAATGCCATCCTTTATCTTCTGTTTAACTCATTAGCCTGCCTTACATTTTAGTATAATATGCTACTGCTCCATTCAAGCCAAAAGTTTAAGGAACCTAGGATGGTCCCGAGTTATCTGTCTCCTGCAAATCCCCTAGAGAAAGGCTAAGGAACCATCATGAAAGCTAAACTGAAGAAGGGCAAGTGAAGAGACCAGGTATTTAGCATAACAGGTACTAACTTGGGCTCTACAACTACAAACTATCTTAAAACAAGATCATCTGCCAGCATGAGTTGTAAGCATGAATGTCTTCAGAATCACACAGCCACTGCACATATGCCCTTTCACAATTCAGAAAGTGTTATAGACTTGTGGAGCAAATCTATGCATGTATATGCACATACTCAGAAGATTTTCTCTAAATGCATACATACCATGGCACATGGAAGAAGCTAACTCACTTCCACTACCGACACTTAGTTTTGCATAACTTGAAGCCAGTGTCATTACTATTTTGGCAACCTAAACAGAGTACACTTTTCCACTAAAATTCTTCTAGCTATCTACACACAGGTCTTTATTCAACTGGGCAAATCTTATATTTAACATGTATACTACTTAGTAGTTTTTGTGCAACATTTTATTTTTGCAGCTTTAGTTTCTGAAGTAGAAACCTAACTGGTAATTAATACTGAGTAATTTTGTTTAGCAGTCTGCACACTCTAACATATTTTAATGAATTAAAATGAAGTATCAGTCAGTTAACAAACAGACTAAGACTGTAAAACTGTTACACAGAGCTTTGCATAATGCTAAATGTGGTAAATATGAAGCTGCACTACACAATGAAAAGGATAAAAGGTCTCCTAGACAGACTGTTGGAAAGCACATTTCTTGTTGTACTACTAAGCTACATCTGCTGTATCATTATATCACCCAAACAGAATTTAACTTACATTTTTGTTATACTAGTACATCAAAGCAACCTGGTCCGGATTATACTTTTAAGTTTTTGACTCAAATGTATGGTAGAAACCGACTAAAATGGCATTAATACAGTCAGGATACTGAAGCCAGTGTACTGATTCTAATCCAGTAAATGTCATGGGTTACTGTGCATTCATCAAAAGTGGCCAAATGGTAGAAACTTCTATTATGCTAGGTTATACAACTTGGGGTCACTCTAGGAATTGGCTGCAACCTTTAACAGAAAGAAAAATACAGCAAGAGATACAGTAAATGCTTGCTGTAGTTTCTTCATTCTCATATTGGGATGCACAGCTGGTAACATATTTCCTACATCACCCCCCCCACCCAAAAAAAAAAAAGAATGAAAGAAAAATGTATTATGTGGCAACCACAAGCCATAACACAGTAGGAAGCACTAACTTTGACCTTGGTCCAGAAGGCGAATCTGACAAGGTAGCGACTGTGTTTAATGGGGAATGTTTTTAACAAACTATTTATGGCTGTGTATAATCTGCACAACATATCCTGTAAAGTAAGATCACCAAATTAATTTTAGTATTGTAATACAAAATATGAGAAAGAGACAGACTATTAGAAATATGCAGGCGCTAGCAAAACATTCCAGTATTTTTTACCATCTGTTTGTCCACAGCTTGCAATACACAATTGTACAATACACACAATACTGAATCTGACTTCAGTTTATTTCACTTTTATCTTGTCCTTTACTTCAACTTTTTTTTTAAAAACAGGATACATCTTTATTAAATTATCACTTACGACATAGGCAATCATACTTTTATATAAATGAAAACAAACCATATTGACATTTTAACTGCAAATAGTCTACATCACTTAACCTATCTAGTCATTGTCAGTCAGACATTACATAACTCATTCAAATCCTACCTTTTCAACTTCATTCCTCCTCCAAAATATTACTCTGCATGTATTGTTCCCATAATTCCCATTTTCTTCTATGCAATTTGCTCCTACCCTTTTCTAAAGACCACATTTCCAGTTGCTTTATCTATGTTATTACATTTACCACTTCTAGTACAGTTAGTTAAGGTTTTGATTTCCATTTTCTTTGTACACAAGACATGATGGAAGCATGTCACCTCAACAAAGGTGGTTTCAGCAAAAGCAAAGAACAAGTACTGTTCACTGAAACTACTTTCACCAACGGTGACGCTTGCCTTTTTTCCACTGTTGTGTGACCTAGGAGTTGGTATATATAAGTCTGGGTGTATGGGGGTAGCCCCCACATGACGTTGTAATGTTTGCTGAAGGCAGGTTCAGAGATTGGTTTCAATTTGTTTCTACTCACCAAAATTACCTTCAGCAACTCAACATGAACACATACAAAATTTAGTGAGAACTGTCCTTGACCTGTAGGGAGAAAACATGCAGCGATTAATGAAGGCAATACAAATCCATGCATACGCTGTCTAATATGATATTTATTGTATAAACAGAGTTTTGAGCAGCCTATATAAACCACAATAAGCTTAAAAAATACCACAATGTATGTCTATTTTTTGTTTTAAATCTGCAAAATCTTAATATCCATTATCACACTCCACTATCACATGGTTTGCATTTTCATATTCACTGCTTTTGAAATATATTCTCACTTTACCACTTTTAATTATCTGGGAACCTCCCTGCAAATAAGGATTCAACATGGCCATGATGTTTCACCTATTTATTTACTTATTTATTTAACATTTGTTGACAGGGAAAGTCTGACGAGAACAGAGCCTATTTTCATGGGAGGCCTGGGGAGAAATGCTCCAGATGCATATGTTTGGAATGTGGGAGGAAACCAGAATACCCAGAAGAAACTCACACGAACACAGGGAGGACATGCAGACTCCGCATAGAAGGTACTCCAGCCGAGAATCGAACCGGAGAACCTCTTGCTGTGACAACATTAACTGCTGAACCACTGCGCTGCCCAGTGGTGCAGTGGTTAATGCCCACTATCTAGCTAGTAAATGATGTTACACAGACAAGCTTAAGAACTGCAAGCCTCCACTGTCTTTTCAACTGCAGTAGTTCTCTTTCAGTTGAGTTCTCTACTCCTTTAATAGAAAAACTGTTTACATTTCCCTTCCTCTCACTCAGTCACTTTTATCCAAGAACTGAGGTTCTTCTTCTATATTCAATCATCTCCACTCTCCCCATTTTCACCATCCTTACTACTTGCCTTTATCAGACTCTTTCATTTCGAGTCCTACACCCAATACAATAAATTAAAATAAAAAAACTCAAATTTTAACTGAGGTAAGTGCTTTCATCTCACTACTCTAGAGACTTAAAAAAATAAAAACAATTTACAAAATGACCAACCAATTGGAAAACAATTAAAATAGAAATTTCCCTTTGTGCTCCAGACAGCATATCTTCAAAGCAGCCTTAAAGTTAACATGTAAACTAAGAAAATGGTAAAACAAGCATTTTGTTTAACTTGCCAAGCATACTCCCCATAATTTAGCTCATTCTCAAAATCCTGCACTCTCATGTCTAAAACAGCCTGACTGAATGCAACAAAAAGTAAATTCTTTACAATTAGTACATATCAAAGAATGTTTAAAAAAAGAACTGTTATTTTTCTTTCCTTCTAAATGCATGTGTATGCTTATAAACTAACATGTAAAAAAGCAGACAGATGTTCAATCAAAATAAAAAGCTGACTCGCTGTGTGACCTGCAGCATATGTCTGGTTACGTGACTTACTAAGTCGTGCAGTAGGCTAATGGAAGGCACTCCTGTCTAGAGGAATAGAAGTTATGTACTTACCATAACTTGGCATCTGTGTTGTCCAGTTTAATTATGCATCACTAATGGATTTTCAGATCAGTTCTCAGATCCAAGCCGGCCATTTCTCAGACATACGATCCAAGCCTCAAACCCCTTCCTCTCCCATAAAGCCTCAGCCCCCCCCCCAACAAACCCTCAGATCGAGTTTGCTGCCCTAATAATAAGGTGAATATTCACAAGATAAACAAGAAACAGAAACAAAGGTCCTACTAGAGCCCAAACTAGGAGCCAGTTGGTTCCTTAGTCCTCTAGGTTACCCTCAACTGCACAAGGAAGGGAGAAGGAGTGCGGGAACTGATGCATAATGAAACTGGACAACACAGATACCAAGTTTTGGTAAGTACATAACTTCTAATCTGATGCTGTCCATTTCATTATACATCATGAATGGTCCAGAGTCCCCAGCTACACAAACCCTGGGAGGACCTCAAGGAAGGATATGCCTGGGCACTGCAGAACCAAAGAATGCCCTGTTCCTGGAAATAATGCCAAACTTGTAATGAGATATAAAGGTGTGAGCTATGGGCCAAGTAGCTGCAGCACAGATATCATCAATTGGAGTTCTAGCAGACAAGGCTGACAAGGTTGAAATAGATCTAGCAGAGTGGGCTCTAACTGGATGAGGAAGTAGTTTGCCTTATTGGGAATAAACAGCAGAGATACATTCTGTAATCCACCTGGCCAAGGTAACTTTAGAGAGCACGTGACCCAAACTATTAGGTGAAAAGGAAATGAACAGTTGATCTAACTTTCTATGAGGCCTAGTCCTATGTAGGTAGAAGCATAACTGTCTGTGAACACCCAAAGAATGGAAGATAAATTTGCCTTTGTTAGAATAATTGAAAGAATACAGGTAAATGAATGGTCTGATTCATGTTGACCTCTGAACCAGCCTTCAGAATGAAGGAAGGATTTGTTCTGAGAGAAACTCTATCCTTGAAGAAGATTAGGTACGTACGTTTAGAAGACAGAGCCTGCAGTTTCGAAACACTCTTGACTGACGTGATGGCCAGAAGGAAGGCCATCTTCCAAGACAAGAACTAGCCGGTTTAAAGAGTATTTAGGTGAGACCAGGTAAAACTAAAGTAAGATCCCAAGGAGGAGAAGGATCCTTGATCAGAGGTTGTTGTTGTATCTTTCGGCTTTTCCCGGTTAGGGGTCGCCACAGCGGAACTCCGGTCCGCTAATGATTGGCAGTAGAGTTTTACGTGCCGAGTTGCAGGCCCTGACACACAACCTACAACGAAGGGATGCCCATTCATGCATGTCTCCATACAGAAGATGCTCTAGCTGAGAATCGAACAGGACAGCGTCTTACTGTGAGGCGACAATGCTACCGCAGCACCACCACCGCAGTCAGATCCTTGATCAGAGGGAAAGGGAGTTGGTTCTTCCTCTACCCTTTATTTTTCCCCACTTTGTTGGGCTTTCTTAAAAGGGGTTTTTCACCTGAGACCAAGGATCAGGGATCTCAGGTGAAAAACTCCTTTTGAGAAAGCCCAACAAAGTGGGGAAGAAGAAAGGGTAGAGGAAGAACCAACTCCCGTTCCGACATGAAAGTTAATGATGGATGGAAGCTTTATCTTAAACTCGCTACCTCATTAAGAAGAGAGCTCAAAAACATGAGGATATGAGGCAGAAAAGGGATCTATATTCCTCTGTGACACCTAGACTGAAAAACTTTTCCATTTGCTACAATATACCTTTTCTTAGTGGATGTTTTTTGAGAAGCGAGAATAATGTCAAGGACAGAGCCTAGACCTTACCAAAATTAGTGGAAGTGGAGAAACCAAGTGGTCAGTTTTCCGGACCAGAGGTTGGGAATGCGATGTTCCGTCAGATAAGGCCAGTGGGGGGGGGGGGGGCAATGATAAGACTGGGCATCAACCTGTTGGTTTTCTGTATAACTTTGGGTATCAGAGGGATCGGAGGAAAAGCATACAGGAGACCCGGCAGCCAATCGTGGACCAGAGTGTCCCTGGGTGACTCCCCCTTCGAGGGGATCAGAGTGAACTACCTGCTGCATTTGTTGTTTGGGGGGAGGCAAAAAGATCTCAGTAAATTTGGCCCCAGCATCTAAAAATCTTGTTCGCTACTGACTGGTTCAGGGACCACTAGTGAGGACTCAGAATGGACCTGCTCAATTTGTCCACCAGGACGCCGGATTTCCTCAGGATGTATGCTGCAATAAGAAAGTGGTTGGAAGCAATCACCCATTCTCCAACTCTCATGGCCTCTCTGCAGAGCAGGTAAGATTGGGTTCCCTCCTGCTTGCTGATGTACCATACCACTGACATATTGTCCTGTAAGACTGCAATCATCCCCCAGAGGGAGGCAGTCCTGAAAAGCTTGCAATGGTGAGGAGGACCACACTCATCTCCAGGAAATTTATGTGCAAGTTGGTCTCTATGAGGGACCACATGCCTTGGACCATCCTTCCCTGAAACAGCCCCCACCCTACCCCAATAAGGAGGCATCAATGGTCACGGTGGCTGAAGGGGGGGCCTGCCTTAATGAAGGTGGTCTGTGAGCATCCACCATAGCAGGTGATGTCTGCAAATTGACGTAAGTTTGTTCGGGGTTAATAATGGGCGACACCGGACCATTGAACAGCCAGGGTTCACTGAAGAACTCTCATGAAGAACCTGGTTAGAGGCACCAGGAGGATGGCAACTGACGTGAAGACAAGGGCTATGAGAATCGAGCAAGCTGGAGGAGATGAAGTGTCTAGTAGGCATTGTACTTGCTGCCTGGTAGACTATATTCATTGAGAGGGAAGAGCTGCAATTTGCATTATCGAGTTCAACTGCATCATGATGAATTCTATTTCCTGGACCAGGGCGAGCTTGGATTTGGCCATGCTGATTGTGATTCCCAGGTGAAGAAATAGGGGCAACATCACCTGGTTCGCCCGGAACAGTTGATGCCTTGTGGATGCCATCAGGAGCCAATCATCCAGGTTGGGAAACACCTGGAAACCTTGTAGACAGAGGTCCACTGCGAGTACTGCCTTGCATTTTGTGAACACCTGGGGAGGGCTGTGGTGAGACCAAAGGGCAGTGCTCTGAACTGGTAATGACTGGCCCAGCCAGAAGCGCAGAAATCTCCTGGAGTGTCTATTTTGATATGAAAGTATGCATCCTGGAGATCCACTACGCACATTCAGTCATCCTTGCGCATTAGTGGCAGAATGGACTGTACCATAACTATGCGGAACTTTGTCTTCTTGACAAACAAATTCAAACTGCTGAGATCCAGTATGGGCCGAAGGGCCCCAATCTTCTTTGGCACCAAAAAGAAGCGTTAAGTTCCGCATCCTCATTGTTCTGTTGGTACCCGCTGGATGACTTTTGTCTAGAAGTTTTTGCACTTCTACTAGGGCATTCTCCCTCTGACTGGATGGCACATTGGGGAGATGCTCCCCTGTGGGGGGGAAGAGGAAGGGAAAAGGGAATATAGCAGCCCTGGATATGACATTTAACACCACTTCTTGTCTGTTATGTCTTTCCAGGCTGCTGGGTGTAAGGACAGTCTGCCCGCAACTGTACCAGAGTAGGACAGTTGGGCAGTTCATCAGGAACACTGAAAGGGCTCATCAGAGAAGGGTTCCCTAAAGCCCTGGTTCGGAGGGCACCCTCTGCCCCTGGGCTGGTGAAGGCTCCTTTGGATTTGTGGAACTACATCTTCCTTCCGCTCCATTGGTTCCTGAAAAAGGTCCACTGGGGGAAGAAAATTTAATTCCCACAGTAGATAGTCTTGCACTCTTGTTTACTGTGGGTGAGAGTCTCCTTAACCGATGCTCCGAACAAAGAGGAACCATCAAAGGGGCGTTATTGAACAATGCTTTGAAGGGGTTCACAAACTCGCATAATCTTATCCAGGCATGTCGCCTAAGGGCTATGCCTGAACCAGCCGCTCGAGAATTTCCCTCCACCGTGTGGGAGATTAGCCTCATTGAAGAGTTAGCAATAGAAGCCATGGTATTCAGCTGTGGGGAAATGTTTTAAAGGCTTCCTCTGACAGCAACTGCCCCAGACATGTAGAAAGTTCATTCACCAAGTCTCTCTCTGGAGGCGAGTAAAATGTGCCAGATAATTTAATTTCCTCGGCGAAAAGGTGGTTGAGGCATACATTCACTTCCCATGTCTGTCCAAGGCCTGAGACTCTTTGTTCAGGGGGTGGACAGTAGAGCTCTGTTTAGCGAGCACTTTCTTGGTGGCTGCCGACACCACAATGGCACTAACAGAGACACCTTTGCTCCAGAAGGGACGATCCCGAGGGGACTAGGGTAATCATTTGCATGCTTTGGGATTGGTTCCATAGTGGCAAGTTCCTTCCGAGCCCAGCAGTCGATGAGGTCAATAAGTTCTTCTGCCAGTGGGGTCACCGTGGAGGTAGATGGCCCCGTCCTGAATGCCTCTAGGAACACTTACTCCTTCATGGAAGGAGGTTGGGAAGACAATCCACCCTTTTATTTCAGGATTTCTAAGATATCTCCAAAGGAGACATCATCGGGTGGAGATCAGGGGGATCCTTCCCCTTTGTCGAAGTTGGTGTCCTCTGTTAAAGACTCCAAAGGGGAATCAGTGTGTTTTCTCTTGCACTGGCACTTCTGGAGAGGACTCGGAAGACAGGGAAACCTTACTGAGAGGTTCATTGGAGACTCTCCTGGAGGGGCTGACCATGGATCAGATGGATAGGAGCAAAGCTTCGATCTATGGAGGACTGGGAGGGGACTGGGGGAAGCGGGACCATCTCTTGAGGAATCAAGAAAGACCTCTCTGCCACCTGGAATGCCGAGGATGCCGGAGGAGCCTGTCCCCACACCCTGGAGACTGAAGTCCTTAAGGGAGAAAGAGACAAGGACACCCCAGATCTGACACGGCCAGAAGGCACCGGACTCCAGCAACTAAAGGTCAAGGCCCCCAAAGGAAAGGACTGCTCCGAGAAAGACAAAGTCACAGTCGACACCAACTCCGAGGACCTGGGACCCACTCTGCTATCAACAAAATCAGAGCCGACCCAGTCTGGGACTTGGTTGGAGCCAGGGGAAAGGAAAATCTCACAATCCAACGCTGATCTACTTGAAATCGGCAGACCCTGTGACTCCAAAACCAAAGGGACTGGAGGAGGAGGTTGAGCTATTGGGGTCAGCATGGATCGGAGAAGGCAAAATATTCAGTTGGATATGGGCTTTGAGGAAACACCTCATCATCTGATCCACCTCCGAATGTGAGAGCCAAGAGGACCTAGAGGACAAAGGCACCAGACTCGAGCTATTGAAGGTGCAAGACCACACTGACCACACTGGTGAAGCACTCTGCCAAGCAGTATGAGCTGGTGATGTTGACTTACTTAGACGATGAGTAAGACTCCGAGACTTGTGCCCTGAGTAGAAGCGCTTCAGAGTCCTCTCAGAACAAGATGAACTACGGATCCTAATGACCTCCGAAGGTTCAGAGAGGCTTTTCAGACCAGAGGTCATTGGATCTGGCAGGGTGGCAGGATGGGTTGGTGCCGACTCCCTTGGATCCAAAGGGCCTGTCATATCCAAAGAGAAGTGCAGAGCTGAGGGATCTGAAGACAGATCTGAAAGTTTTCTTCTTTTTTCAAAGGTAGAAGCTGACATCCCTGAGGAAGCAGGGGGGGGGGGTCTCTTCTGAGCGGGAGTCTGGACTCCAGAGGAGGGAAGAAGCCCTCTCAAGATGAGCTTGTTCCTCCTATCAGCCAGGGGCCAGGGATTAAAAGCCGAGCAAATATCGCAAGGCATATCCAAGTGCCCCGGGCCCAAGCAGTACATGCACCTCTTGTGGGCATCAGATTGGGGAATCTTATGCCCACAAGAGGCACACCTCAAACCCAGTGGGTTTCTCAGGCTTGTGTGACAATGGTTAGGCACTCACAAAACACACGCACACACAAAGAAAGAAAGAACCAGTCTCACGCTACCACTAACAACTACACTAAACTAAAGGATAGCGGGAAATATTTTTTTTTGGGTTTTAGAAGAGAAAGGAAAGGAAAAGGCGAAAGCAAAAGTACAAAGAAGAGCGGGAAGGGCCCAAGGTCAGTGACCACTAAGATAGTGTAGTAGTAAGGGAAGTATCGATGAAAGGAAGACTACCAATTTACAAAAAAAAAAAAAGAGAAAATTTTAAGAAAACAAGGAAGATTATTACCAACAACATTGGAGAGGCTCGCAAATCGTGTCTGGAGCAAACGGCAACAAACGTGATCTGAAGGTTTGTTGGGGAATGAGGCATTATGACAGGGAGGAGTTTGAGACTCAGATCATATGTCTGAGAAATGGCCGGCTTGGATCCAAGGACGATCCAAACACCCATTCGTGATGCATAATGAAATGGACATCATCAGATGCAGCTTGTTAACAGCTCAGAATTTTTAAACTTCTGCCTTTAGGCTTAGGACATACATATCAACTTCTTAGCACAAGAAATCTGAACAAGGCCAACAACAGGGACAGATTTTAAATATTGTTCTTATAAATTTAGAAAGCTGACAAAATAATAGGATTTGTGTTAGCATGGATTTTCTGAAGGAAATGAAGTCTGAAACTCAAATGCCTGTCATTATTTAATAACTTCAAACTCCAGTGGGTTGCCAGAAAACTAGAAATTTTATGTGGAACAGAACAAAAACACATGGCAAAAATATGGACATTCTGCAAAACCTGACAGCTGAGACATATGCTTGGGGATCTTATGCCTAAGTTTAGAACTACAATCTGTCTTAGTGCGTCTTGACTCCTGGAAGACTGGCCCTCTACATTTATTATTCTGCTCTCATAATTTAAAAAGAACAGGATAAGCAGAAGAAGGAGAAAGTATGGGAAAGGTGAGAAAAAATATCTATCTTCAAGAAAGGCATGTAACTGCCTAGTTCACCTTCTGTATCACAATGCTTATAATTATCAGTGTCACAATTCTGCCTAAACAAAAACAAGAAAGTTTGATGGTAATCTTTTGGGGGGGGGGGGGGGGCAAACAATTTCATCTATCACAAAGATAATCTAACATGCCAGCAGAGGATATGTCCTTCAAACCACTTAACAGCTTAGCCTGGAAAAATAACTGACAAATGACATGCCAAGGAACTGATTGATCATGTCAAAAGTGAAAAAAGATCTGAGGTAGTTGTACAGCTCCTTTTTCTTTATAGTGCCCTCTAACTGTTGTTAGTAGGAAAGTCTGACTGCTAGAGAAGATGTGTCCAGAAGACTGACCAACAGTATCCATCTTTATTTCCTACATATCATGAACTCCCTCAGGAAAAGATCCTTAAAGTGAACATCTCCTATTTAATGTAATCTCACTAAACATTACTATCATAATCAAAAAGAAAAAGCAGCACAGCCACAACAATAAAGGGGACTTCAGGGTAATGGCAGGTGCAAAACCAGCACTTACAGTTTTATAGGTAGTTATCAGACAAGCAGTGCAAGGGGACATTAAAGAGTCAAGCCCAATTTCCCAATTACTCTATGGCATTGTCTATTTTTGTGACTTCTTTACCTTTTTTGCATCCTTTGTTGACTGGGTTAGCCCAAACAGACTAGCTAGTGGCCTCTTTTCAGGAGGGAACCAAAATAGTGTTTACACTTAAGAGTCACACACTAGGCAAATACAGTCTGAGGGAATCAAACCTTGGACTACGCGAAGCAGCTCAACATTTAAAAATATTTACCTTCTGTACTAAATGCCAGACAAAGTAGAGCTCTTGCAAAGTCTTTCCTGCTTTGTTTGATAAACTAATGCTTTGCTAGGTGACAACTTCACTCATATTTTCATGCCTCTCAACTGTCCATTATTTTCAGGCACGTTCCTGATTTTGACTCAGATTTTAGCTCTGCCCCTATTAATCCCTCCTTAAAGTGATGACGTTTTGAGAAAAGATTAATTACACTTAAATAATGATTATCATTAGAGTTATAGACTTGACATAATTCAGGGGGAAAAAAAAAAAAAAATATATATATATATATATATATATATATATATATACACACACACACACACACACACACACACGCATATATATATATATATATATATATATATATATATATATATATATATATATATATATATATATATATATATTCTGTCAATGTTTCAAGTTAATAGTACCAGTATTTTAAAAATGTCCCTGATTATTTCTGGACTCGATTCTGTTGACAGTTATCCCTGATTGGTTGAGAGCTATGTTTTTCAGTAGAAATAGTTCTAAAATCTCTGGAAAAGTTTCTACTGCTCTGAAGCCTGACAATTTCACCGGAAGTTGAATAAATTGCTTAACTATTCAGAAACAGTTTACTTGTCAACAGATAGTTCTGCTTGCAAACAGCAAAAAATGCAAACAACTGCTTTGATCTTCTTATGAAGAATAATCTAAGCAAGAAGTAGTTGCTTGAGAACGTTTACGGTATGTGATAGTCTTACCCCTTTGTTGTACTTTTTTTTTTTTTTTTAAGAACCCTGGCAACTGCATGAATTAAGTGTTCTTTTTGAAAATGCATTAGGCATAAAAAATGGTTTCAGTTTAAGGACACAATGTTCTAATCTAAAAGGTGTACAGGAGATGTCATATTACAGTGCCTGTAACTGTGAGATTCTCCAGGTAAATCATACAACTTCCAGAAAATAAGTCTACTAGAATTAAAAAAAAAAAAACACTTTGCTATGCCTTGGAGATCTGCACATTAAAAATGTTTACAGTGAGTTCTGATGAAATGCATGCTAATAAAAATGAAACCTAGGTTGACAGAAAAGAAACTCAAAGATGAAGTTTTTAGAAAATATTATTAACATAACCGGTACAACATTACAGTTTTCATTTCTTTGAAAATATGAACTAAATTTGAAGAAAAACAATGCAGGTTAGAAAGAAAAAAAACACCATACACACTGAACTAGTGCTTGTGCACAACACTGGTTCAGTGTGTATGGTGTTTTTCTGGTTTACTATCATTTAACTGAAACGGACTCGGTCGAATGGTCACATCATTGACCGACGTCCATGAAAACACACACTGCCGAACTACGGAATTGCAGGAAGACAAGTCGAATGTGACCTAGGGATGAGCTTTGACATGGGTCAAGATAGGGGCGAGATTTGTACTTCGGCAATATCGGAGTTTGACATTGCCAACTTTTGAGGTTCGGGTTTCATGTGAAGTGGATTTGACAGAGTCCACTTCAATTAAATGATAGTGAACTATTTCTTCTTTTCTCAAGTGGTTGCGCAGCCATGGAGTTAGTATATATAATTAAGGGGATGTGGGGGCAAAGTCCCTCACATGGGGGGGTGTAGTGGGTCCTGCCCCCTGCAAAAACATTCTTTTACGTTGTATTTTCTTATGCTGAATATTTTCAATGATTTGTGATTCAGTGAAATGGGTTTCATTCAGGCGGGTTTTCAGTCAAATTCTTTCAAAACATTTGATTTTCAGTGAAGTACAGTTCAATCAAATGACAGTAAACTCTGATTGATACATCTGCAATTAACCGTCGGTTCTGTGATGGGGTCAAAAAGGGATCCTCACATTTGGCCTGAGCTGCAACGTCAACTAAACAAACTCCTTTTAAATATAATGTTATCACTGTCATTTTCTTCTGCAAGGGAGTGACTGTGCTATTCTTAAGGGTTCTTGAGATGCTAACAGATTATCCTCATCTGTAGTTTGGCCAAAGCAGCCATCAATATGCTGGAAGTCATGTACCTCAGGCCACTGGAAAAGTCTGCTGGTAACATAATTACCCTCTGGGACTGTTGCAGTAAAAGGTTTCCTGTTTTCAGAAAATCTAACTTATTGATTTGCAGGAAGGTATCAGAGAAGCAGGTTTACAGGAAGACTCCACCAAAGTCATTCCACATGCTGTAAGTCATGTTACACTTAGGAAGACTGAGGGGAAAATTCCAGATTCTGAAGACAATGAAGGGTAAATTGTTGGTCCTTTTGTGATTTACCCACTGACTGGGCTTGAAACATGCAGTCAACTAGGTGAAGGTAGATGTGAAAGCACTCTGTCCTCATAAATACCACAACCATGGCTAGGCATTCTTCAAAGACCCTGGAAGCAGTAGATAATACAAATGGTAAAAAAGTAAACTGGAAATAAAAGCATCCTCTGTCTTTGAGCCATGAAATGCCTTAGATATCAGTAAAAGGAGGACAGAAAGCCGACTAAGCATTCTGAACTTTGCAAGTTTCACAAATCTGTTTTAGCCTTGACAGACCTAGAAGTCGTCTATACAGTCAATTCCTTGGTAAGGACAATTTTACTTGGTCTGCCAGTATTGGAAGGCATTCCCATGGGGATCTGATCTCTATTTTGTATCTTTTGGAGATTCTTTCTAGCATCCATTAGTCCAAGATAACCTTCTCCTGTGTGGTCCTAAAGAAAGTTAACTGGCTTCTAGTATTTGGGAGGAGTGAGTATACTAAGGTGGGGAAAGGAAGAGTAGGAGGAAATGCTTTCAATTGCAGCATCAAGATTGTTCAGAGGGCTCTGTGGCACTACTTCCAAAAGGTGTATCTGATTTGTACTTTGTTTGCCCTGACACGTTATCTTCTTAAAGGCTCTATTCTGCCTCACTTACTGAGCTGCGTTTTGGCAACAGTAGAAGGGCTACTGCTTAGAAGGGTGCTTTTTACTCTACCTAGGGAACTGGTGGATGGTTCAATTTACTTCACCATGTTCATGGACCTCACCCTTTTGTACAATTTTCTTGAAGTATCCAGTGCAGTGGGGGGGGTGGGGGTCAAACAGCAGACTCCTGACCAGAAGAGATTGAAGAGCTGTCATTTGACACTGGCTGGCAGGAGATGTGCTCTCATCCAGGCACATCCCCACGTGAAATGCCCCATCTCTGCTGTTCTGGACACTGCATGTAAAGCACTGTGCCCACATTTTACTGTGTGCACCCACTTTCTAAATGTTATGGGTGAGTATATTTAACTGTACCATCAGAATTTCATCAATGATCTCAAAGGCCAAATCCTCTAGCTGTTTGAGAATCTACTCACGATATTTAGTTATGTAAATATAAGAGTTATAGACCAGAAAAAAAGGTACTGTAAATGTTCTTCACAGAGTGGCTATGCACCTTGCTCTCCCTTTCATTTGGAAGGCTACTGAGGTCAAGTGCCAAACTGGATCATCTGGTCACGTCAAGGAGACTACTGCTGTATCAGCCATTATGTTCTTATAAATATATTGAAGAGTCTGCTGGACACTTAAAACCTATAAGGCTTTTTACCTTCAATCTGTGGCAAAGAAAGATGAAAACCTAAGTATGACCCATATGGCCCAAGTTCAACTAGCAGCTTGAGCACAGGAAGTGCTGGGTTGAAGAGATGGAAGTGAGTGACTTCTACCATTTTGCCCATCCTGGAAGGAAGAAGATGGCTTTGGAATGCCACCTGCATACCACCTAGATGTGTAACCACCAGATGTTAAACCCAGTGCTCCATCTAGGCATTACAACCATGTAGCAAAAGCCTACTGTGCACATGGCAGTACTGTGCAAGGGCAATGGCTAGGTAGTCAGTGTGCAGCAGCAAAATTCCTGCAGTAGATTGCTCTAAGTGGTGCTCAAGAAAGACACTGCAATGGAGGTAGAGCTCCAAGGGGGAGAGCAGGTCATGCCATGCACCCGGAAGACTCTTGCCATTACAAGAATGAATGAGCTGATTAGGCATCCTGGGGAGGAACAAATGGCATCCTGGGGAGGAACAAATGGATCACAGGACTCTTGCCTAGACAGGAGGGGCCTGCCTCTTCCCCAGTGGAATGAATGGGCCAACTGGTTAAAGTTGGTGCAGCCATCAGGAAGGACCAATGAACGAGAGAGGCTAGCAAACTCCCTTTTTGGTTATGATGTCTATAGGCTGCCTTGACATAGGCAGTAGACTTCCACTTCTTGGCAAGTCCTTTCTGAAGTTCTCTCACTTTTGTTAGGTTTCTTATGGTGGTGTCTTCCTTTCGTTGGTCTTTGGGAGGATGGCGATTCCCTGACACTGATGGACAACTCATCCACCTTTGAGGTAAAAACATATATCAGCAGCTAAGCCTTTTCTGTGACAAATATGTACAGACAGAAGCTTCTCTATTACTGTAGAACCTTCTTGTGTAACCATCATACATTTAGCAGTCTACTGCAAGTAGGGGTCTCTCTTAAATGACATACATGCTTGACATAATAGTCTTTGTTCAGGATCTAACACCTGCAACTACAAAGGTTTTACAGGCCTTTACAAGGCATACCTCAAAGGAAAAAAAGTCACAAGTATCAAAGAACATAAGATTTTCCAATGAGGTACTTAACTTAAAAATAATGTTTGCTGGAGCTCTAGAGTCATAAACTGAGGGACCACAAACTTCATGCCAGAGAAACAATATATGACTGAATCAAAAAATGAAAAATGGTACAGGCTGAATACCTCTTTTATGTATGAAGTCTGACCATATCCATGCACTAGGACATTCAAAGAGCTCTAAGCATCTGGTCAGCTGGGCAACCATCCATCTCAGGCTACTGCTCAAATGTACTGAAATATACTGCAACAAGGATCCATACAAAGAACATCTAGTACTTATCTCCCCTATTTCCAGTCTAACTCAAAACTCTTTTCTTCTTTCAGTTCATACTGGCTTCATGTTCCCCATTCACTATCCCTACAGGTGAATCCTTAATCACTGAGGAAGTCTGCTTCATAAAGTTCTTGGCTTTTCTTATGATAAATGCTTAATAGTCAATGAACACACAAAATGTTCTCAGTGCAACTATTACAAAACTTACAAAGTCGTACAAGGCTAAGCTATTTCTTTCAGATTAATCAGGGGTAACCACAGACAAACAGCTGCTGAGTGCTCCCATACTTTGCAAAAAAAAGGTTGAACAAACCTATAGCAAAATGTCTAGATTAACTTATGGGCATCATAGCAAAACTCAATCAATGCTTACCAATGAAAACTTGTATGAGCTGCAGATTAATCACCATTTCACTGTTAATTCAACTATCACTTACAAATGAGCTCTTATGTTTTCCCAGCTGCCCTTCTCTAACTGGCACCATTACATGGTGAAACTCCCCCAAGTGATCTGAATCAGTCTGTTGATCAGCTTGTCCACATTCCCAAATCAAAACATATGTTTGGCAATCTTCCACAGCAAGAGATAAACTTTGGGTAAAATAAAATGTAGAAGAATGGCAGGTACTCCACAACAATCGAAGTAAACCACTGAGCAAAAAATATATTCTTTATTCCATAAAGTAAGCGCTTTCGCGTCTCCAAGGATGCTTCTTCAGACTTAAAACAATACTAAAGTACTTCAGCTCCATTTAAATATGGTATCACTTCTAGTAAAAAAACAATTAAATACCTAATAGAAAGCACATGATAAAAGCTCTTAAAGTCACGCTTGCAATATGTTCTACACTATATACACATGTGTGAAAAACATTTAATAGTGAAAAGTAAAAGTATAGATATATGTGTGTGCATGTGTATGGAATGTGTATAAAACTGGGGGTGGGGGGGCAAAACACTTGTATTGAGCTTCTACATACAAAAAATCAGCAATAGTACAAATTATTAAAAAATATGTTAAAAAAATATATATATTAAAAAATATATATGTTAAAAGCGTTAATATATACATCTTGGCTATATTTTATGTATGCTGATTCTTCAGCTCTTAAAAGAGCACACAGTGCACACAACGAATAATATAATCAAGAAAAACTTCCAGTAAACTAAGACATTCCATTTTTAAATAAAATCAAAAAACATACTATATAATAAGGAAGGCAATAAAACATCTATATACACATTACAGATGCTCATAAACAATACACATCTCACCTAAACTTAATGTCTCTGAGCTTGATCTAACAAAAATGGTTTCAATGAGACTCTATCATTCAAACCATGTTCCCTATCCACTTGAAGCCTAACTATCCACTTTCCTTCCTCTTTCTCTGTATAATTACTTATATTGCCTAGCCTCTCAGTGGAATATATAGATTCTAATACTAAAAACTTAAAATTATGAGTTGTGTCATTCTGTAGAACATGTTTAGCTATTGCATTGCCTTCATTCTCTCTGCTAATGGCATAAACATGTTCTCTTATCCTTTCTCTGAGTATTCTATTGGTCTTCCCTGCATAGAAACTATTACATGTTTGGCACATGGCCAAGTAAACTACATTCCTAGACTTATAATCTGTACAGTGATTGAATTCATATCTAATATGTGTATCTGGATGTATAAAATAGTTCTTATTGACTATAAAACTGTATTGGTTGCAACTGTGACATTGAAAAGTACATTTTCTTAAAGAATGCAATTTCTTCTTGTCATTACTCTCATAGCATAAAATCCTTTTTAACGATTTAGTGTTCTTATAACTAAAACTAGGGCTTGTACCCACCACTTGCTTTATGTGTTCATCCAATAGCAGTATACACCAATTCCTCCTGATTATCTCTGTTATCGTATTATCATTATTGGTGTAAGGAATGATCAATCTCTTAACTTTTGAGTTGTTAGTTTTATGCTCTGTATGTATATGGCTGCTTCTTCTAATGTATGGTTGTCCTGATTTCTCACGTTCTACTTTCACTAATGTTTTGAGATCCTTAGAGTGATACCCTCTCTCTATAAAATCTTTCTTTATATCACTAATGGCTTCCTGATACACCTCATCTTCACTCACTAAACGGGAGAATCTTGGTGCTTGATTTTTCACTACATTTTATGTACATGTGCTGGATGCATGCTATTTCGATGTAAAAGAGTATTCCTTCTGCATGGTTTTCTGTAGAGTTCTGTACTAATCTTCCCATCATCTTTCCTAAATAAATACATCTAGAAACTCAATCATACTCTGTGACCTTTTACCTGTTAGTGTAAGGAAGGTAGTCGTTCCATTGATATAAGATATAAACTCATCTAAAGCATCTAGATCACCTCCCCAAATAAGGAAGACATTGTCTACAAATCTTTTATAACACTTAATGTATTTAGAGAAATGTATATGATCCAGGACATAGCTATACTCCCAATATGCCAACACCAAGTTCGCATAAGAGTTGGCACATGGTGTACCCATTGCTACTCCTGTAGTTTGAAAGAAATAATTCCCATTGAAAGTAAATACATTATTATTGAGAACTAAATCCATTAGCACGGTAATCCTAATAATCTGGCTATTTGTTAGCCCTTTCTGTGTTAGATACAACCTCAACAAATCTACACCATTATCATTAGGTATACTGGTGAACAATGATGTCACGTCTAGGGTAACCATATAATCAATCATATTCAATCTCCCATTAAGATTGTAAGGTGCTAGGGTTTCTAGGAACTGTTTGCTATCCCTTAACATTGAATCTCTAGAATCAACTAGTGGCCTCAATTGTTTCTCTAAATAAATAGAGATACACTCAGTTAGCCAACCTCTTCCTGAGACGATAGGTCTAAGGGGTTGATTTTCTAACGTTTTGTGTATCTTGGGAAGACCCCGAAATGTAGGAATCAATGGTTTTCAACCAAAAAGTATTTATATAGATCACTATCAATGACATCACATATTAACATATCATATAAGTCATCATAAACATCTCTGATAAATTTATCAAGTTGTGACATCGTTAGAGCTCTATATGTAGCTAGGTCAGACAGCATACTACTTATACTAGTTTGATAGTGTTCACGATCTAACAACACCACTGCTCCCCCTTTATCAGCAGGTCATATAACTATTGTGTCATTGTCCTGCAGCTTCTTTAGGGCTAATTTCACATTTACATTCAAATTATAAAACTCTGGTTTCAAATTATGTTTGCCTTGTTGAAATACTGCAAGAAGATCATTTGCACAAACCCTCTCAAATCTCTCAAGTAATGGATGCAAAATTGGTACAAATATTGACGGTTTCTTAAATACAGATGCTTGTTTACTATCAGGTGTACTGTCTCCATATTGTAGACCCAATGCTATATTTCTAGTAAAACATTTAATATCTATTATTAAATCACTTACATCTGCATTTTGCGAAGGAATAAATGAAAGTCCCTTGTTTAAAACTGATATTTCAGATGCAGTTAGTACATACTTGGACAGATTTACTATTAAGTCCTGTTTACGGGTTTCAGGGTCTTCTTCTGGAATTTGTGCTGCTCGCCCGATATCTTCCGTTTCTTGCCTTTGTAATATGGGCTCTATGGTTGCCGGTTGAGTGGGCGGAACGGTAACGGAAAATGGAGCGCAGCTTCATCTTCACTTGTCAACTGGGACATTAAATCAGTTGTAGGAGTCTTTCTTCTCACGACTGGCTCCTTTTGGGATAATAACTGTACAGTATTACTTCTTGCTTCCACTATCGAGGATGTATCTCCTTCCTGCTGCCTCTCAATCTCTGTAGGCGGAAGTGATGTCGCTGATACGGAACTAGAAGGGATAATGGAGTGTTCTGATGGTATTTGTGATGCATTACGTGGGGGAATTGTATCTCTAGATCAGGTGGATTCTCTCGGCCAAGAGAAGACGTTCCCCCTACTAAAATCAAGACAATCTCGCTCTAATTTTTTCTTTTTAGCCTGCATCAACCTGTTGTCCAATAATGCTAGGGAAGAAGTTAGCTCAGTGAAAAACTCTTCTCTTTGAGTTTGTGTTAATAGGAGGCTGAGCTGGTGTTCTAAATCACTAGCTTCTGTGCTAAGTTGCTCCTCTATTAAATCATATTGTTCTATTAAGAGTTTCATGTAACTGTTGCTGGTCTCTAAATTAAGTCGCTGCCACTTAGAAAGCAGCAGGGGATATGTAGAGCCAAATGTTGGCATTTTCAAAATTTGGAGACCTCTTGGGACTATTTTTAAAGAGATACAAGCCTCCATGTGTTTTTTCTGCCATTGAACATTTTTAATCTTTGTTAAGACATCTTCTAGCTTCATCATTAGTTGTAAAGCATTGATTTTAACAGTCTCACCTTCACTTTTTTAAAGTTTTTTTTGTCTATTCCTTCTAGCATGTCGAGGGATCAGTTGCTAGTGTCCTCTCCTGCTCAGCTGGTGAACCTGGGAATATTGAGGCAATGTTACAATTGCCTCATGTACACAGACAACCCTCTCCTCCTCCCACAAAACACAAATACATGCGAGAGATGCAACTACACGGCCAAACTGGAGGCTGAGCTCTCTCAACATAGGACTGGCAAGACCAGTCAGGAGGAGAAGGTTACCACACACACTATAGACCCAGTCTCACATATTACCATTACAACCTCAAATCATACACATAAACACACAAAGACAAGGCTCTGATCAAAAATCTACCAAAACAGCAGAGGCCACCAAAGCAGACACCCAAACAACCACCACCTCAGAACACAACACCTGCAACACATAGGCCTCACAGTCAGAGTGTCAAACAGTCACAGCCCTTAAGGCCAAACACAATGCCAGACACACTAGTCATTGGTGACTCCATAGTCAGACACACTGACGCCCCGCCACCAGACTGAGTAAGGAGAAGGTCACAGTAAGCTGCCTGTCGGGCGCTAGAATCCGCCACATAACGCAAGCACTCAGGTCTCTCAACAGCAGGTACAAATATGATTCAGTCATTGTCCACGCTGGTGTAAACGACCTGAGACGCTCCTTGGACTACATGAAAAGAGACATTGAGGAGCTCTCTGATTATGTAGCCCAGACAGGTATGACCCTGACCTTGAGCAGTATCCTACCTTCACCAAGAATGATGCCACAATACAGAGATAAGATGATCAGCTTTAACAATTGGCTTAAACACTGGTGTCATTCAAAGGGGATCCAGTGTCTGTCTGCCTGGGATGACATGCTGGACAAGCCACGCTCGGCTTGCACCTGTCACCCTGGGATTCCGGATATTGGCAAAGGCTCTTGCCACCCCATAGTGCCTTTTTAGGCAAGGCTCAAATTCTAAACATACCACCCTAGAACACAAAAAGGAAAAAACTAAGGGTAATGCTGCTCAATGCCAGAAGTCTAAATCTCAAAATGCACGACTCGAGGCCCTTCTCAGTATGGAGAACATCGATGTCTGTGCTGTGACAGAAACCTGGTTCAAGGCTCCTGAGAGCACCCGGCGCTATCAGGTTTTACCTCATATCATGCCCGCCCCAAAATCTGGACAATACCAAGAAAGGAGGGGGTATCCATATTCATCAAGGACACCCACACCTCAAGACTGGTGGCAACGATGCATCGGAGACCATCCAGGTGCAATTAACCATAGGCAAGACTGCTCTGCAAATTGTAGCATGTTACAGGCCACCCTCACAAACTCAGGAACCTCACATGGCCTTCCTGAAAACACTAGAGGGATAAATGTATCACCAAACACCATCATACTAGGTGACTTCAATTACCCTAATATAGACTGGGAACACTACTCAAGCCCAAACACCCTAGCCCAAAAGTTCCTGGAATTCATAAACTCAAATGCCATGGAACAACTAGTCACCATCCCCACAAGAGGAGATAACATACTTGATCTCATCATCACGAACATGGGAGCACAATGTTCAACACCGGAGGTGTACCCCTCACTGGTGAGATCAGACCACAAACTAATCTCGCTGGAGGTCCTCATCCCACCCCCACCTGAAATAAAAAAGACCACAGTAAAGAACTTCTCAAAAGCCGACTTCACACTTCTAAAGACTAGTGTGGTCTCCTTTAAGGCCCCGAGCGGCGGAAAACAGTACTCAAGCCGCTGAATCACTTACAAATGCTTACCAGCACCTGCAGGACTGCATGGATAAGGCAATCCCAAGCAAAACAAAGACTCTTTGTACCAAAGGCAAGCATCCAGTCTGGTGGACCCCAGCCATAAACAAACTCTACAACAAAAGGAGGAAGCTACTACAAGATAGAGCAAAATCCTTAAAAGGTAAGACACCCTTGATCACTATAAGTAAAAGCTAAGAGCTCTCATAAAATCATCCAAAGCAAATTTCGAGAGAAAATAGCTAAAGACTCAAAAGACAATCATAAGGCCTTCTTTAGCTATGTTAGAAACCTGGGAGGAAACTCCCAGATATGCTCAGAGCTAGTTCAAAATGATGTGAAGATTACTGATCCTACAGACATTGCCAACATACTGGCTGACAGGTTCAGTGCAAACTTCTCCCCTCCCCAAAAGGAGAGATATCTATACCAAACGATTGCAGCCCCCAAACATCTCCAGCCCAAGTGAGAACTGCTCTCTCCAAAGAAAAAACACAGCATCCATGGGACCTGATGGTGTCCCCGGCTGTGTGCTCCATGAACTCAATGAGGAATTAAACCCACAGCTAGGACAGCTGTTTAATCAAAGTCTTACCTCTGCAACTGTGGTACCACTTCACAAAGGCGGTGCCTCCACCGACCCTGGAAATTACCGGCCCATTAGCTTGACAAGCCTTATCTGCAAAGCCATGGAGAGGATCATAATGGACCTCATAAATAAAGACATAGGGAATTTGCAGACTTTGGATCCAACCCAGTTTGGCTTTGTCAAAGGCAGATCATGCCTTTTAAACTTGGTTGACTTTTTCAAACAGTCACCAAAGCCATTGATGAGGGAAAGGCAGTCCATACAGCCTACCTCGATCTGGCTAAGGCCTTCGATACAATACCCCATTCGGGTATCATTGAAAACTCATCAGCTTAAATGTCAACCCATACATCACAAGATGGGTTGCAAACTGGCTGAGTGACAGAACCCACAGGGTCAGAGCTGCTGGCGCCATGTCAGACTCAAAGCCTGTCACAAGTGGTGTCCCACAGGGCTCAGTCCTGGGCCCACTCTTGTTTGGCATCTACTTTTCAAGTACAAGCAAACACAGGAGGGTTATGGCTGACAAAGTTTGCAGATGACTGCAAACTGGGCGCCATAGTAGAAAACACATCTGACACAGATATCCTTCAGAAGGGTCTCACAGAAATGGATAACTGGTGCCAGAGCCACGGCCTAAAGTTAAATGCCAAAAATGCATAGTCATACCCTTCGAAAAACAAGGTTACCCCTAGCTACCAAATAGGTGGCAATCCACTGAGCACAGAAGAAGTTATCAGGGACCTGGGGACCCAGGTTGATAGTAGTCTGTCATTCGACACCCATGTAGCTAAAGTAGTTAGGAAGACCTTCTACATTGCCCACCTTATCATGAAGGGATTCTCATCTAGATCAAGGGAGGTCATAGTCTCCCTTTACTCATCACTCATCAGACCAATGATTGAGTACAATGCCCCATTCGGAATGTATCTGACCCGACACTTGCAGCAGCTGGAGAGGCCACAAAAGTTCCTCACCAAAAGGATAAAGGGTCTCAAAAATCTGTCCTATGCTGCCCGACTGAAAGAACTCCAGCTCTATTCAGTCGCTCAGAGGTGACCTTTGCCTAACATACAAGGCCATGTCAAACCCAGATTTGATGAATATGCTTCACCTCAAAAATCTAGATCCATCAGAGCCACAAGGGCGGAGACTTAAACCTTGACACGGCTATTAATAGGACGTGCTGGAGGGATAGATTCATCACCCAAAGACTCCTATGCTGTGGAACAAAATCCCGGTACATGTGAGGCAGAGCACCTCGCTGGCCTTGTTCAAGAGAAATCTTGACCAATGGATGGGAGATCGCAGATATACCCCAGGGATTACCTCAGTGTCACTGCTCGACAGAGGCACAGAAAAATAATGGGTATAGTTCCCCATACTAAAGGGGTGGCCTAAGCCACAAAACGATGGGCTAGGCTTGTAAATGCCCTCGGGCAGATAGCCTAGTATGAACCTATGAACCTATGAACCTATGTCTTATTGCTGTATTAGCTAATTCCATGCAGGATAGCCGCAAAAGTGGATTACCTTCTGAGAACAGAAGTTGTTTAAATCTACCCAAATTCACATTGGTATTAGCAGTTCCTGTTGATTGTAATAGGGTTTCTTCTGTCATGTCCCTGGGTGTAGCCAATAAATTCCAAATGCACATCATTGTTCACCAGTATACCTAATGAGATTGGTGTAGATTTTTTGAGGTTGTATCTAATACAGAAAGGGCTAACAAATAGCCAGATTATTAGGATTACCATGCTAATGGATTTAGTTCTCAATAATAATGTATTTACTTTCAATGGGAATTATTTCTTGCAAACTACAGGAGTAGCAATGGGTACACCATGTGCCAACTCTTATGCGAACTTGGTGTTGGCATATTGGGAGTATACCTATGTGTCCTGGATCATATACATTTCTCTAAATACATTAAGTATTATAAAAGATTTGTAGACAATGTCTTCCTTATTTGGGGAGGTGATCTAGATACTTTAGATGAGTTTATATCTTATATTAATGGAACGACTACCTTCCTTACACTAACAGGTAAAAGGTCACAGAGTATAACTGAATTTCTAGATGTATTACTTAGGAAAGATGATGGGAAGATTAGTACAGAAGTCTGCAGAAAACCAAGCAGAAGGAATACTCTTTTACATCGAAATAGCATGTATCCAGCACATGTAGATAAAAATATAGTGAAAAATCAAGCACTAAGATTCTCCCGTTTAGTGAGTGAAGATGAGGTGCATCAGGAAGCCATTAGTGATATACAGAGAGATTTTATAGAGGGAGGGTATCACTCTAAGGATCTCAAAACATTAGTGAAATTAGAACGCGAGAAATCAGGACAACCATACATTAGAAGAAGCAGCCATATACATACAGAGCATAAAACTAACAACTCAAAAGTTAAGAGATTGACCATTTCTTACACCAATAATAATACGATAACAGAGATAATCAGGAGGAACTGGTGTATACTGCTATTGGATGAACACATAAAGCAAGTGGTGGGTACAAGCCCTAGTTTTAGTTATAAGAACACTAAATCGTTAAAAAGGATTTTATGCTATGAGAGTAATAACAAGAAGAAATTGCATTTTTCAAGAAAAGGTACTTTTCCATGTCACAGTTGCAACCAATGCTGTTTTATAGCCAATAAGAACTATTTTATACATCCAGATACACATATTAGATATGAATTCAATCACTATACAGATTGTAAGTCTAGGAATGTAGTTTACTTGGCCATGTGCCAAAAATGTAATAGTTTCTATGTAGGGAAGACCAATAGAACACTCACAGAAAGGATGAGAGAACATGTTTATGCCATTAGCAGAGAGAATGAAGGCAATGCAATAGCTAAACATGTTCTACAGAATGACACAACTCATAATTTTAAGTTTTTAGTATTAGAATCTATATATTCCACTGAGAGGCTAGGCAATATAAGTAATTATACAGAGAAAGAGGAAGGGAAGTAGATAGTTAGGCTTCAAGCGGATAGGGGACATGGTTTGAATGATAGAGTCTCATCAAAACCATTTTTGTTAGATCGAACTCAGAGATATTAAGTTTAGGTGAGCTATGTATTGTTGTTTATGAGCATCTGTAAAGTGTATATAGATGTTTTATTGTCTTCCTTATTATATAATATGTTTTTTGATTTTATTTAAAAATGGAATGTCTTAGTTTACTGGAAATTTTTCTTGATTATATTATTTTTTGTATGCACTGCGTGCTCTTTTAAGAGCTGGAGAATCAGCATACATAAGATATAGCCAAGAAGTATATATTAAGGCTTTTAACATATATATATTTTTAATATATATATATATATATATATATATATATATATATACATTTTAACATATGTTTTAATATTTTGTACTATTGCTGAGTTTTTGTATGTAGAAGCTCAACACAAGTGTTTTGCCCTCACCCCCAGTTGTATACACATTCCATACACATGCACATACATATATCTATACTTTTACCTTTCACTATTAAATGTTTTTTATACATGTGTATATAGTACAGAACATATTTGAATCGTGACTTTAAGAGCTTTTATCATGTGCTTTCTATTAGGCATTTAATTGTTTTTTTACTAGAAGTGATACCATATTTAAATGGAGCTGAAGTACTTTAGTATTGTTTTAAGTCTGAAGAAGCGTCCTTGGAGACGCGAAAGCGCTTACTTTATGGAATAAAGAATATATTTTTTTACTTAGTGGTTTGCTTCAATTGTTGTGGAGTACCTGCCATTCTTCTACATTTGATTTTGGACATTTGTGCTTGGAGGTACTTTACCCTTGTGGTGTTTTCTCTCTTTTTTGTGCATTTGGGTAAAATAACCTTCCGTGTAGACAGAGATTAATTATTAACAGAAGCAGAGCTGAAATAATGTTACCATAATAACCTGCAATTCTGGTATCACTTGATTCCACCCATCTTGTCATTTCAAGCACACAACATACATCCAGCCCTAAATGCAATTTTATTAACCTAATTCATTATACCACAACACTGGCAGCCTCCCCACAATACTAGGTCGGGGGTTACAATTGTGCTGGTTTTCTTTAACATACTGTTTTCTTTCTATAACTTGCTTTGCACACTGACAGACATCTACTGAACCAGCTGCATTATTACGTTGTTCTTATAAAATACCTCCTGTGTTCCTTGAGCAAAAAAGAGATTCCAACATTAAACAAGGATGACAACACACTGCTAGACTATAATAGTGCTTCACTGAGTAAATATTTTCAAACTAAGTGTTCTTTGTTAGACCGATAAATGCTTATTTCAAATATGTTTACTAAGTAAAGTGCTATTTTTGCCTTGCAGTGTGGCGTTATCCTTAACAAGTTGTTGTACAGGAAGTAATTATATGTACTGTCTGATGTTTGGAGATTACTCTCCATGGGATTACACTGAAAATGTGGCCTCTCAGGTGGACTCTCTCAATTAACAAACGTAAACAAATAAATTAATTAAATACCATAATGGCATAATAAAGGGAGGTTTGTAAATATTTTTTGTAGACCATACTTGGACGTCAAATATAATGTGTTTAATCTACACTATTAACAAACATGTTGCAGAAATTGTTATTTTAACTCAAACAATCAGAATGTTCTACTGTGAGCAATTACTTAGTAGCCATGTTGCACTTCCAGTAATCTTCTTGCTTTTATTCTATGTTGCTTTCACAGACGCAGGACATCCACTTGCACTGCTGTTGACCTACCTTTTTTTTGTCTTTAAAAGGTGCAATTTTTATTATATCTGTAGACACTATCTTCATTACATTTTGTGCAATCCTCATGCGTGGTGCACTTTCACTGTTGCACTGGGCTGGCTATGTATTCATATCACGGTTTATTTTTATACATTCTAGACAATTTTACTGTTAACACAGCCTATGTTCATACATTTTCATCCGATAGTCATCACAGTCTTTGCCATCATCACAATAGTGCTTTGTCTCGATACTTACCTGATCTTTACAAATGTTTCTCCTATGAATTAAAAAAAACTATATACAGAACTTATGTGGACTACAACTCTCTGAATTTTAGCTAGATTTAGGATACATGTACAAGACTAATTCTCAACATTACAAATATTTCTCAGTTGTTTAATACGTATACACTCTAGCTATTTATATTTTGATAATCACAATACTTTCCATCCCCTACAATGTGCAGGTCCCAGCTATTCCACTTGTTGAGGAAAAACCTTTCCCCATTTTCCCCCAGTTACCATTAGTTTCATTTACTCTAATTTTGTTTATTTTAATTTTCCACTTTCTTGTTTTTGTTTTCTTGGCCACAAACAGCAGCAGAGACAACAAGGCCTGAACACATTTAAGTTGCTTTATTCTTTACCAGCTTAGTAGAAGCACATCTTTACCTAGGTTTATTTATTCCCCCAGAATTTGTTCAATAATCTTGTTTAAATCATTAAACAATTGTAAATTTGCTACACTCCCATAATATACCCTCCCACATTCTTTTTTTCTATTCCTTCATATCTCCAACATACTACTCTTGCCTGTGGGAACTTTTTTCTTTTGGTTGCATTTAAAAATATCTATGCAAACACTTTCAAGCGGATTTCTTTCTGGTAAAAGCTGCTTTGCCAGAGATGGCCTTCACCTGTTACCACTGGTTTAACAGATTCTGGCCATGGCTCCCCCATTGTGCCTATTTTAGGCAATGTCCAAAAGACAATCCTCCCAACTTAAAAGATCTGTCAAAAAGCAAATTGAAGGTCATGCTGCTTAATGCTAGGCACCTTAACCTGAAATTGGACTCACTGGAGGCCCTCCTTGCACTGGAAGATGCTAATGTCTGTGCGGTCACGGAAACTTGGTTCATGGCTGCGGACAGCACCCTTGCCTTACCAGGCTATAACTCATTCGAGACATTCTGATCTCAAAATGAGGTCAGGAAAACTAAGGGTGGTGGTGTCTTTATCTTCATTAAGGACAGGCACACCTCCAGACTGGTTTGCCGGCATGACGCACTGGAACTGCTCCAGCTACAACTAACAGCTGGCAAGAGACCCGTCCAAGTTATAGCTAGCTATAGACCCCCCTGCATGATTCAGGACACCCACTCCTCTTACCTGGATCTACTTGACTCCATCAAGGTACCCCCTAACACCCTGGTCCTTGGTGACTTCAACTACCCCACCACAGACTGGGTGAACTATTCTTGCACTAATGCACTCGCTCAACGATTCCTCAACTTCATCAAATCTAACGTACTAGAACAGCTTGTCTCAACCCCCACAAGGGGAGATAACATTCTGGACTTGGTTCTTACCAACATGGTTGATGGCTGCACCACTCCCACAGTATATTTTTCCCTGGTGAGATCAGATCATTGGACTGTTTCATTCGAAGTTTCTCTCCCACCCAATCCCCCCAGCCATAATCAAGCTAAAAAAGTATTCAAAAGCTGACTACAACCTCCTAAAGGAGGGTTATCTGTGGCTTCACACCACCGTCCCCCCCTCACAGAATGAAGACAACTATGCTGAATAGTACGCCAATGCAGTATACAAGCATCTGTACAACTGCATGGACTCCGCCATACCCAATAAAACTAAAACCTGCTCCTCAAGGAAACACAAACCTGTTTGGTGGACATCGTTTATCAACAGGCTTTACAAGAAAAGGAAGAAACTGTTGTCCAAGGGTAAAAGGGAACAAATTCCAAATTGGAAAAACTCCCTCCTTAGCCTCAACAAGCAAATTAGACCACTAGTGAAAACCTCCAAGGCCAATTATGAATTGAAACTAGCCTCCATAACAAAGGGAAACCATAAAGTCTACCTCAGTTACGTCAAGAACCTCCATGGCCAAGTCCAGGTTTATTCTGAATGAGTACTCAACAGTATCACTTACACTGACCTTGTTGACTTAAGCCAACCTGCTAGCAGATTCAGCACAAACTTCACACCCCTGTCCCCCACAAAGGCCCTTTCAACATCCCCAATACTTGTCCCGCACCTCACATCTCCATAGATCAAGTGTGACAGGCCCTATCCAAGGCAAAAAACACAGCTTCCATGGGACCTGATAGTATCGCAGGATGTATTCTGCACCATCTCCAGAAAGAACTGGCTTCACCATTGAGCACCCTATTCAACCACAGCCTAAGTACAGGCTTCATTCCAGCAGAGTGGAGAAAGTACAGTTGTGTACACTTACCATAAATGTAGATGTTCGAGTGTATTCACTGTTGCAGTCATTACAATTGGGTTATCCTGCTGGCAGGCTGCCCTCAGTCGGCCTGAATTCCAAAGTCTTGGTCCGGCGTCGGTTGCTGTCGCCTCTTCCCAGACGTCAGAGCGTCAGGGGTATAAAAGATGCAGCCAATGCCATTTTCTTCAGTTCTTCTTGCCCCAGATGTCAGGTGCCCCCAAAAGTGTAGGCTAAAAATATGTTAATAAAACATACATGCACAAAAGTATATTTTATCTTCATCTACAAGCAAATACACCACATAGGTTGTATAGATTAGAGAAGTACAGATAAGTTCCAGCAAAAGTAAGGGGGATAGGGGGTGGGTAACCTGGACTGCAACAGTGAATACACTCAAACATCTACATTTATGGTAAGTGTACACAACTGTACTATGTTCTTCGTGCTTCACTGTTGCAGTCATTACAATTGGGTTGAATCCCAAAGCTATGGTTGGGAAGCTGGAGCTAAATAACATTAGGGGCGGTTATGAGGCTCTGCAGAACTGCAGTGACAAAGCCTGCCCTGGACTTAGAGTAGAGAGGTAAATGATAGTGCTTTGTAAAGGTGTGCACTGAACTCCAGGTAGCAGCCTCTAAAATGTCTTTGGTTAGTACTCCCCTGAGGAAGGCTGCTGAAGTGGCTGCTGCTCTGGTTGAATGAGGCCTAATGCCCTTAGGCACTGGCTTGTCATGTTGTGAATAGCAGAAACGAATGCGGTGGCCTATCCACTTTGAAACTGTCTGCTTTGAGATAGCCTTTCCTTGTGATCCTGCAGCATATGCCACTAGTAATTGCTCTGTCTTTCTGAAAACTTTGGTTCTGTCCAAGTAAAATCTAAGCTGTCTGTGTATGTCCAAAGAATGCAGAATTCTCTCTCCCTTGTTCTGTGGATTTGGATAAAAGGTTGGCAGTTGAATAATTTGGTTAAGGGCCACACTGGACACTACCTTAGGCATAAATGTTGGGTTTGTCCTCGGAGAAAGCCTGTCTGGATAAAAAATGATAAAAGTTTCCACAGCCATGAGTGCCTGTAGCTCTGAAACTCATCTTGCAGAAGTTATTGCGAGGAGCAGAGCTGTTTACCAAGATAAAAACTTTATATCTGCTGTAGCGGCTGTTTCAAAAGGGCGGGCGAGTTTTTCCAAGACATAGTTGAGGTCCCATGCAGGTATTGGTGATCTCCTTGGAGGCCTTAAGTTTTTGGCTCCTCTGAGGTACTGCCTTAACAAAGGATGAGAAAAGATTGGTGGCTCTGTATTGTAATGAGCCGAAATGGCAGAGGCATGAATTTTAATTGATGAAAAAGATAGACCATCTCAGTTAAATATTGCAAAATCTGAGAGATATTTGGTACAGCTGTGTCAATTCCTTATGTCTGGTTCCAAGCACAAAATCTCTTCCATTTTCCAGCATAAGATTTTCTAGTGCTAGGCCTTCTGGCATACAAAATGACATCCATCACAGCTTTAGTGAGAGGTGTGTTTTGTATGACTAGATTATCCGCCATGCTGCCAGATTTAAGGTCTTGAGTTGGTTGTGCAGGATCTGATTGTTTTGTTGGGACAGTAGATGAGGTATCTGAGCTAAGGTCCAAGCTGGGCTTTATGACAAGTTCCTTAGGATTGGATACCAGTACTGACGGGGCCTGTCCGGGGCAATCAGTATCATCTTTGGCTTCTCTTGTCTGACCTTTAGGAGTACCTTTGGGAGGAGAGGCAGTGGAGGGAAGGCATATACTGCTAAGTTTTTCCAGCTGAAAGATAGAACGTCCACTTTCCATGCTTGTCTGTGATAAATCCTTGTACAGAATCTTTTTAGCTGGTAGTTGTGAGGAGAGGCAAATAGATCTATAAACAGGCATCCCAATTTCCTTGTTATCATGCTGAAGACTTGTGGATCCAATTTCCACTCGTGGGGATCCATGAGGTTTCTGCTTAGTTCGTCTGCCAGAGTATTTGTCTTTCCTGGCAGGAATTGTGCCTGCAGATGTACTTGGTAGGTCAATGCTGTGTCCCACAAAGTCATGGCTAGTCTGCAAAGGGGATAAGAATGAGTGACTCCCTGCTTGTTTATATACCACATGACCGTGGTGTCTGTCTTTATCAGTAGTTGTCCCAGATGAAGTAGGTCCTTGAAGGCTGTCAGGGCATTCTGGACTGCTAGCTTCTCTTTTTGATTAATATGTAGATGCATTTGGTTTGCGGACCATGTGTCTTAAATACATTTTCCTGCCATGTGGGCTCCCCAGGCATAATCTGATGCATCCGTTGTTAATGTCTGCCTGGCTGGGGGTAAAGTGAATGGCTGTCCTTTGTTCTGGTGATAAGCCTTCACCCACCATTGAAATTCCTACTGCAGGCAGGGAGAGAGAGTAAACCTTGTTTCCAGGCTGTGGCAATGTTGAGTCCAAACACTTTTTAGGTACCATTGAAGTTTCCTCTTGCATATGGACTTAGTAGAATGCAGGATGCCATGAAGCCCAAAGCCTGCAGAATTTTTCATGCAGATAACTGGGCCTTTGTTGCCAACTTTTTGAAATAGGTAGTCAGTTGCCTTTGTTTGTCTGGCGTGAGATAAGCCATCTGGGCAGTTGTATTTAAGCTTGCACCCAGGAATATTATCTCTTGAGAGGGTACTAGTTTTGATTTCTTTTCATTGACTGTGTACCCTAGGCTTGTTAAAAATCTCTTACAAACGCCAGATGCTGTAGTAGAATGTCCTTGTTCTCTGCTTGAATGAGGCAGTCGTTCAAGTAAGGATATATTTGTATTCCTCTTGGTCTGCAGAATGTAATTACTGGTGCCAGGCACTTTGTAAAGACCCTGGGCGCAGTAGATAAGCCAAAGGGCAGTGCAGAGAATTAGTAATGCATTGAGCCTGCTTTGAATCTGAGGTATCTTCTGCATGTTTGTCTGATTGGTACATGCAGGTACACCTCTTTTAGGTCTAAAGTCACAAGCAAAGCCTTCTTGCCCAACATGGGCAGAAGCTGCTGTAGAGTCAACATTTTGAATTTTGGTATATCCAGGTATGTGTTTAGTAAAGACAGGTCCAGTACTGGTCTCCAGGCCTTGTCCTTTCTTGGTACCAAGAACAGTCTTGAATAAAATCCTTGTCCCTGCTCTTGCTCTGGTACTTGTTGAATGGCCCCCATTTCCATGAGGGATGAGATTTGTTTTTGTGCCTCTGCCCATTGTTTTTTTGGCAGGTCTGGCCAACCGTTTGCCCTTGGCAGGGTATTGAAGTGAAACCTGTAGCCTTGTGACACTATGTCTAGGACACATATGTCCTGGGTTATGATGTGCCAATTTTGAGAAAAAAGTGCTAGCTTTTCCCCTAAAGGTGCTGCCAGAAGATAAGTGCTTGGTGTAGGCAGTGGGGAAGTCATTGAGACTGTTTCCTGTATGGCTGTGATTTGTCTTCTCCACTTTTGGAAGTAGAAGCACCCCATTGTTTAGACCTGTACGAACCTTGGGGCTGGGATCTGCCCCTTTGTGGCCTGTCTGACACTGGAAAGGACCAATTCTTTGTAGGCCAGGGTCGGCTAAATCTGGGAGGCTGTACCTGTAAGAAATCCTTGACCGTTTGCATACATTTTGCTTTGTCCTCCATTTTCTTTAACACTTCTTCTGCCTTAACACCAAACAAGGTATCATGCTGTAATGGAGCATCTAATAATTTTGCTTTGACATGATCAGGCAAATTTTGTTCCTTTAACCAAGCATACCTCCTAATGACAGAACCCGTAGCAGCGACCCTGCAGGAGGCCTCCAAATAATCCAGATAATCAAAACCACATTGCAAAGTATGCTTTCCAACTTGTTCAGTTGCATGCAATAAATCCTGCATTTCCTTGTTTTCTGCACATTCAGAATTTATCAAAATTTTCTGTTTAAGCAGTCCCATGACATGTTGCTAATATTTAAGCATATGAAACTGGCAATTTAAGGCCCTTATAGCCAAGGTAGCAGAAGTGTAAATCTTTTTTCCCCATTTGTCCAGTGCCCTAGAATCCCTGTCAGAGGGGGTAGAGTTTTTTGCAGTGGAAGCCTTGATCCCTTTGGGACCCTGAGAGATAGTTTCTGGGTCAGCAGTAGGGGTTTTGAAAAGGAATTTATGAGAGTCAGGAACCCTGTAGTATCTGTCCAGCTTAACAGGAGCTGGAGGTAGAGAGTCAGGGGTCAGACTAGACTCTGAAAAGACATCATCCACAATGTCCAACACAGGTGGAATAGCTAGGGGCCTGTGTTGTGGTAGTAAAAGGAAGTCTCTGAGCCTTTTCTTAGATTCTGAAAAATCTTGGCTCTCCCAGTGGAAATGTTCCCTCATGGTATGCAAGTTTTCCCCAAAAGAGTAGTCCTCAGGAGGAGAGGCTGAAGGGATAGATTCTTCAGCATCAGAATCCTCATAGGGAGGAAGTGAGTATTCCTGATCAGAAGAGGAATCAGAAGAAATGGAAACCTGATCTGAAGATTCATAGTCTGTCTCTTGCCTAGGCCTTTTATCAGGAGGGGGATGGGAACCCCTGATCAAAGTAATTACGTCTTCGGCCATTTTGAGCATCTGTTTTTTTGGGCATGGAGGCCTGTCCATGAGGCTGTTGTATTTGTTTCTTTGTCTTTAAAGGTGCTTTAGTCTTTGAAGCTGAAGTCGTTTTAATGTATAACTGAGTAGGTCAGAAAACACACTCAGAAGCCGATGCCTGCTCAGTGGCTCCGGACCCATCTGAGGTGATAGTCCCAGAGGGTCCAATACCTTGAGTTTCCAGCGGCCTAGTTGATTCCACATGGGAGTCAGTAGCGGGCATCAGGGGCTGCGAAGGCGCCTCACTGAGAACCGGCGAACTGGCGACTGGCTTAGAAAGACCTCAGTTGCCTGTCCTTTTCTTTTTCTCTTTGTTTCTTATGAATTCCGGTAGGTGGATGGCTATCCGACGGCATCGTATAATTAAATCTTCTTCCAAAATAGTGAAATGCACAATCGTACCAACGCTTAACAGTGTGTTGGTTAAATCTAGCACAAAACCGACAACTAGCAACGTCGTGGTCAGGGCCTAGGCAAGGAATACATTAAGAATTAAAGTCTTTATGAGGTATTTTCTTCCCAGAAGAAATACAATTATTAACTTTTTCTGACATCGATCTGGAGCAAGAAAAAAGTTTCCCCAATGGGGTACTTAGCTTTTAATGAAGACTTCGGATCTGAAATTCGAACACGAAAATCTCAGGAGTCGGCCGACCGGCATTTGCGAACTGCTTCTGATTTGGGCACCGCACGGCAAAAAAGACTGGAGAAAATGGCGTCGGCTGCATCTTTTATACCCCTGACGCTCTGATGTCAGGAAAGAGGGGACAGCAACCAACGCCGGACCAAGACTTTGGAATTCAGGCCGACTGAGGGCAGCCTGCCAGCAGGATAACCCAATTGTAATGACTGCAACAGTGAAACACGAAGAACATCTGCCATTGTCATCCCCTTGCACAAAGGCAGTGCCACTATTGACCCTGGAAACTATCGCTCCATTAGCTTGACAAGTCTGATCTGTGAAGCCGTGGAGCATATTATTATGGATCTCATAAACAAGGACATAGGCAATCTCCAAGCACTTGACCCCACCCAATATGCATGTGTCAAGGGCAGATCTTGCCTGTTGAACCTGGTTAACTTCTTTGAGACTGTCACCAAGGCCCTGGATGAGGGAAAGTCAAAACATAGAGCTTACCTTGATTTGGCCAAGGCCTTTGACACAATGCCCCACTCGGGCATCATCAAAAAGCTAACACAACTTGGCGTAAATCCCTATCTCATCAGCTGGGTGGCCAACTGGCTCACTGACAGGACCCTCAAGGTCAAAATAGGCACCTCCACCTCCGGCAGCAGACATGTCACTAGTGGAGTTCCCCAGGGATCTATCCTGGGACCCCTACTGTTTGGCATCTATTTCTCAGAGATCCTGGCAAAGGCAAAAGGCCTGTGGCTGACCAAGTTTGCAGACAACTGTAAGTTGGGTGCTGTCAATGACTCCCCATATGATGTTAACATACTGCAAGAGGGTCTCACAACTAATGACAATGACTGGTGCCAAACTCATGGCCTCAAGCTAAATGTAAAAATGTATCATCATACCATTCAGCAAAAATATGACCCCTCTTGATTACCACATCAACGGCAACCCCCTAAGCACACAACCTGTGGTGAGAGACCTGGGCACTTAGTTTGATAATAAGAAGTTATGTACCTACCATAACGTTCCATGTTAGTTGTCTTCTCTCGCCTTCTTTCTTGCTTGATGGGTTCGGAGCCGATCCCTCGGCTCCGACTCGGCACTTGCTTTAGCTCGAGAACTCCTTTTACCAGCTCGAGGCAGCCCCATATCCCATGATGCAAGGCAGGAAGTACCCAGATCTCGTTTGTTGACAAAAGGGCAATAACACCAAGCATAACATACTTCCCAAAGGAAGAAGAAACTTACAGATGGAAAAAGGACCAGGTCTGAATGGTCTTTAGCATAACAGTTTGTTATACAAGGTCTGTCCAGGCCAGGGGGAAGGAGGAGGGTCAAGAAAGAAGGCGAGAAGACAACTAACATGGAACGTTATGGTAGGTACATAACTTCTTAATGTTAAGTTGTCAATCTCGCCTTCATTCTTGCTTGATGGGACCGGCCCCTAGCACCTCTATCCTGGGTGGCTCAATGGAACAAACTCTTGAGGACTGTAGAGCCAAAACTGGCTCTGTCCCTGGAGGCCAAGTCCAATTTGTAATGGGAAACAAAAGTGTGAGGAGTGGCCCAAGTGGCCGCTGCACAAATAGTGTCCAAAGGTAGTCTAGCTTGAAAAGCTGTAGAAGTAGCTAAACTCCTAGTTGAATGTGCTTTAGGTTTTGAGCACAGCTGTTTTCCCCTGATCGTATAAATTTCAGTGATGACCTGGGAGGGTGATCTGGAGAAAGCCACTTTAGAAACAGGTAGGCCTTTTTATTATCCGCATAGGAGACAAAAAGTTGATCAGATTTTCTAAATTTTTTGTTCTGTCCAAATAATATCTGAGCTGACGGTGGACGCCAAGATAATGTAGCTTTTGTTCAGCTCTATCTGAATAGTTAGGAAAAATACGGGAGATCAATGGATTGATTCAGATTGTTTTTGAAGCGACCTTAGGTAAAAATGATGGATTAGTTCTCAAAGATACTCTGTCTTTGTGAAAAATCAAATAGGGGGTCGAACCGAAGAGCATGAAGTTCAGACACCCTCCTGGCAGATGTAATAGCCACTAGGAATAAAGTTTTCCAAGAAAGATATTTCAGGGAACAAGAAACAGCTGGCTCAAGGGGAAGAATCAAGGATGTCAGCACTAAATTTAGATCCCACTGAGGAGGAGGATTCCTGATTGGAGGCTTTAGTAGGAAAATTCCTTTCAAAAAGGCCCTGCAGAGCCTATGGGACATAATATTATGATCTGCTATTCCGACATGAAAATTAGAAATAGCAGCCAACTGAACTCTGACTGTTGAGGAAGAGGAGCCTGCATGAAAAATCTCTGCTAAGAAGTCCAGAACTGCCTGAACAGGGGCAGTAAAAGGATCAATATTTTGGGCCTTAGCCCAATAAGAGAAACGTTTCCATTTGCTTGTGTAAATCCTCCTGGTAGAGGATTTTAGTGAAGCTACAATGATATCTCTAACTGGGTTAGAGATCAAAGGAAGCCTGGCCAAGGAAGGAAGTGGAGCAACCATGCTGTGAGGTTGAGAGAAGGGATTGACCGGTGCAGCTGACCGGATTGGTGAATCAGTAGATCTGGCACTGGGTCCAGATGCCACGGCTGCACCAAAAGGTGATGATGGAGGAACGGGAACCAAACTTGTCGAGGCCAGTAAGGGGCAATGAGAATCAATTTGGCTCTCAAAACGGTAGCTTTCTGGATCACCTGAGGGATCAGAGGAAATGGAGGGAAGGCATAAAGAAGTCCCTGGGGCCAATCCTGGGTCAGAGCGCCTCTGGGGGCATGGCCTGATAGAGGGAAGAGGCTGAAGAAGTCTGGACATTTGCTGTTTTGGGGAGTAGCAAAAAGATCGCAACATGGACGACCCCATTCCAGAAAAATCTCTTCCGCTAGGGATTGTTTGAGAGACCACTCGTGAGGCATGAGAATAGCTCTGCTCAATCTGTCCGCTATAATGTTGGTTTTCCCAGGGATATGCGTTGCTACCAGAAACCGATGAGAGGAGATCGCCCATTGCCAAAGTCTGAGCGCTTCTCGACACAAGGGGTAGGACTTGGTTCCGCCCTGTTTGTTGATATACCACACTACAGACATGTTGTCTGTGTGGACTGCAATTGTCCCTACGGGAAGAAAGTCGTTGAGGGCTTGCAACGTTAAAAGCACTGCTCTCATCTCCAGGACATTTATGTGCAGATGGTACTCGAACGGTTGCCACGTCCCATGAACCATCCTGCCCTGATAATGACCTCCCCACCCGATCAGGGAGGCATCCGTGGTGACAGTGGCTATCGGGACGGAGGTACAAAGCACCTGCCTTGGTGAACCTGAGACGATGTGATCCACCAAGCAAGATGTTCTTTGCATGTTTGTGTCACCAGAATCTGGTGACGCATTGGGAGTTGCTGGTATGACCACTGTGTGAACAGCATCCACTGAAGGAGGCATGTAGAATCGAGCCAGGGAAGAAGAGTAATGGCCGCAGCCATGAGACCTAATACCTTTAGAACCATTCTGGCCTGTACCTTCTTGCTGGCCAGAATGATCCTGACATGAGTCTGAATGTCTGAAACTCTTTGTTCTGTAAGGGTAGCTGACATCCGAACAGTGTTTAAGTTTGCGCCTATGAAGGTAATAGACTGGCAGGGCGATAAGGATGACTTTTCAAGTTGACTGAGATGCCCAAATGAGAACAAAGGTCTATTGTGTAATCCCTGGCTTGTATAAGCTGATGCCTGGTGGTGGCTGACAGGAGCCAGTCGTCGAGATACGGAAACACCTGGAATCCTTGACGCCTCAGGTGAGCCGTGACCACTGCCATGCATTTGGTGAACACTCTGGGGGCTGTAGTGAGACCAAAGGGCAGGGCTCTGAACTGGAAATGACTGGACCCCAGCCGAAGCGGAGAAATCTCCTGGAGCGTCTGTGAATTTTGATGTGATAGTACGCATCCTGAAGATCTATTGAGCACATCCAGTTGTCCTTCTGTAAGAAGGGCAGAATTGACTGAAGAGTGACCATTCGAATCTTGTCTTCCTGACAGACTTGTTGAGTCTGCTGAGATCCAATATTGGTCTCCAGTCTCCCGTCTTTTGGGGACCAAAAGAACCTTGAGTAGATTCCGGCTCTGAATGGTCTATTGTAACTGGCTGAATGGCTCTTTTGCAGTAGTTTTGCGATTTCTAACTCTGCAATGTCCCTTAGACCGGTGGTACATCTGGAAGGGAACTTGAGGGAAGGGACTTTCCTCGAAAGGAATTATGTAACCCTTGGATATGATCGACTGTACCCATCTGTCTTGAGTGAGGGAATGCCAGGCTTCTGGGTACAGTGATAATCTTCCCCCGACTGCCTCCAAGGAGGGACAGCCGGGCAACACCTCAGGGATGCTGAAAAGGCTTCTCAGGAAGAGACTCCCTGTTGCCCTGGTTCTTCGGACCCCCTCTGCCTCTAGAGCGGCGTCTGTTGTTGTTACCCCATCTGCCTCTAGGGGTAAACTGACCACGTGAATCCGGCGTGACTTCTTGGGATTTACGGAACCACATCTTCCCACCCTTCTGTCCTTTGGGATAAGGCCTAGAAGGGGTGGAAAACGGACTCCAACAGCAGAAAGAGTCTTGCCGTCCTGCTCACACCTGGTCAAGGTCTCCTTCACCTGAGGGCCAAACAAAGCTGACCCATCAAAGGGAGAATTTGTGAAGGACGCCTTAAAGGGATCCGCAAAATCACATAGCCGCATCCAGGCCTGGCGTCTAAGAGCCACACCTGTGCTCGGCTCTACTCGCTCCATCCGCAGCATAAGATATTAGCCGCATGGAGGAGTTAGCAATGGAATTTAGGGTTCCTAGCTGCGAAGCAATCTTTCTTGGGCCCCTGCAGCTGTAGGATCCTGAACTACTTCTCCCAGCTCCTTCAGGATATCTCTCTGGAGTCTGGTGAAGTGACAAAATAATTCAGCAACGCATAGCAAAGGTCGCTGAGGAAAACATCCGCTTGCCGTACCTATCCATGGTCCTAGAGTCCTTATTAGGAGGATGGACGGTCACGGAAGGATCTGCAAGTTCCTTTTGGTGGCCGCAGCCACCACCATGGCATCAGCAGGGACACCTTTGGTAAGGAATTGTTTGTCACTAGGGGCAGTGATAAATTTAGAAGGCCTCCTAGGGACTGGCTCTACAGAGTCAGGAGCTGTCCACGCCTTCGTGCAATAACCTGCATAAGGGGTCGAAGGCGGAGACACCCAGGAGGTGGAGGGCCGAGATCCAAACGCCTCTAGGTATACTGACTCATCCTCAGAGGGATTGTTGGTGGGCCAGTTTCCCTCTGTTTCAGAAGTTCTAGGATGTCTGAGAAGGAGACATCCTCAGAGGGGATCTAGGGATCCCTCTGACTCATCAAAGTCAGTATCCAAGTGACAGACTCAGGGAGTCTACATGCTTCCTCTTACAAGTCCTCTTCCTAGGAGGATCTCCAAACATCAGGAGAATCCTCGGAAGAGGGGAAATTCCCAATGGGGAAACCTGAGGCGGAGGATCTCTGGGTCCTGTAGCAAGAGAAGTGGCAGAGATGTCAACAGGTACAATAGAGGGAGGAGCTACGGAAGAGACTGCTGACTGATACCAGTGGCCAATACACTCTTCATCACCTCGAATGCTCCCCCAGGCAGGTCCGAGAGAACCCGCTCCAAGAGCTAGGAACTCCAGGGGCCACCGAAAGGAAGTCTCCGAGGCCGATGTCGGAGCCGAGCCCACCAACGCCGAGGCCCCAGGGCGAAGAGCGGGCTCGGCCAAGGGTCCGCTGCCACTCACCCCTCGGAGGAGACCATGGAAGCCCGACCACCGAATCCCTCTAAGGAAGAGGAGATAAGAGTAGGGCGGAAGGAACAGAAGGAGGTACCCGGCCTCCAGCCGTAGCAGTAACCATGCCCGAAGACTCCAACTCCAAACGCTGGGGTAGAGTGGAAGGAGGAACAGTAACGGGTGTGGACCAACAGTCGCCTGCTGAGACGGACTGTGTAGCATTTGGGCCAGTACCTGTGACTTGAGCAATCTACTGACCACTCTCTAGGTCATGATCTGACAACCTGGATGACCTTGAAGATCGGCTCCGATGGCTCCGCCCGATAGAAGAGGCGGCCGAGCCGAAAGTATCGGCTCCAAGGAAGGAGACCTCGACCTCTTCCTGGAATGGGCCATCGGAGCCGATACTACTGATCCTGTCGGCACCGATTTCGGAGCCGGCAGAACGTCGATGTATCGGCTCCAGCCGAGCCGATACAGCTACGGTAACGGTGTCGGAGCCGATCGGAGCCGACACCGATGCCTGTGCCACATGGGTGTCGGAGCCGATCGAGCCGACACCGATGCCTGTACACGCGGGTGTCGGAGCCGATCGGAGCCGACACCACAGTGGTCAGCAGATTCGCACCGATAGCCATCGGCCGAAGCTTTGTGGATTCAGAATCGGCTCCAGCCGAGCCGATCTCGACTCTATACGAGTCGGAGCCGAGGCCGCAGGCTTAGGAACAGAAGCCTGGGCTTTGGCAGTTTTGGTTGATTTTGTGGGGCCGACTTAGCCGGAGAGCCCTCCGGCTTAAGAAGACCCCTGAGAATCAACTTATTGCGTCTCTCCTGCAGGACTCTCTGGCCGAAGGAGTGACAAATAGCACAGGAGTCCTGCAGGTGAAGAGGGCCCAAACAGTACAGGCAAGAAGTGTGACCGCCTGTCCGAGACATCTTCTGACAGCACGAGTCACACTTCTTAAAACCTGAAACCCTCTCCTTAGACATGGTGCCTAAACACAACAGACACACACACCAGTCAAATTAAATTAAATTAATACCAAGAGGTATTTAGTAAAAAACACCAACACACACACCCTAACAGGGGGGGGATGGGATAGGGAAAATTGACTGACTAAAAATTAAAAGAGACAGGGATTTCTGTCAGAAAAAGGTTAATTTTAAAATTAAACTATCAAAAATTAGTTTAAACTAAAAAAGGGGCTTAAATATCACAAAAGTGAACAACTTACCAGGAGCTGGTAAAGAGAAGACCTCCCAAGCGAAGCGGCAAACGAGATCAGGGTACTTCCTGCCTTGCATCATGGGATATGGGGCTGCCTCGAGCTGGTAAAAGGAGTTCTTGAGCTAAAGCAAGTGCCGAGTCGGAGCCAAGGGATCGGCTCCGAACCCATCAAGCAAGAATGAAGGCGAGATTGACAACTTAACATCCTCATATTCAACTATCATGTAGCGGGCAGTGGTCAGAAAAGCTTTTACTTGGTTCTAAGTAAAGGGATTGCATCCAGAAAAAAGGAGGTTGTTACCTCTCTATTCTCCTCCCTCATTAGACCAATAATTGAGTATAACACCCTGTTTGGGATGTACCTCTCCAAACATCTGCACCAACTGGAAAGGCCACTGAAGTACCTCACAAAGAGAATATATAGCTTCTGACACCTGTCCTATGCAGACAGGCTCAAATCACTATCACTCTACTTGGTATTGTACAGACTGCTTAGGGGTGATCTGTCTCCCACCTATAAGGCAATCTCGGACCCTGCCCTACTAGCGATGCTCCATATCCGTAAGTCTAACTCCTCACGAACTACCCGCTCAAAAGGCCTGACTCTAATATGCGACCATCAACAAAACCTACTGGAGAGACAGGCTTGTCTCGCAGAGGCTGCTCCATTGCTGTGAGGCGATTTCAAGACTTTTTGTTTTAATGAAAACTCTCAAACAAAAAGCTAAATACATTTTCAGAACAAATCTATAACTTATTAAACTATAAAAAAACAAACAAAACTAAGTACATATTCAAACAAATGAAGTTAAACTCTCAAGATAGGAACAACTGCCTCAAATCAACAGCTGCACCCACAGGCATTACCTAATTAAGCTTACTCATGCTCGAATGCATGTTACAGCTTGTGCTCACACTTACACTGAATGGTGTCTGCCCTTTGTTATCTCTGTTTCCCTTCCAGATATGAAAAACAGCTTGCACGTTTTCAGAAAACATTAAATTTTAGCCTTATAAAACTAAATTATACATTTAACAGAACACTGTATACAAGTATGAAGGCTGCTAGGGAAGCTGCTATCTCTTATTCACTTCCAATAATTTCTAACTTTATTTTCCACTGAACCGCGTACCTTTAAAATGTGCATTTCCTAAAGCAAAGAATACTCAGAACTCTCAAGATTAATTGCTTGCGCCTGCAGACAGCTCATCTCAATGGAAATGTTCTCTGCAGGTGCATGAGGGAATCGGTTGTCAATTTCACTCCGCACAGAACATTTGCTAATGGAGAAAAACAACCTAATATTATTGCATAAGAAATAAACTTAGCACTTCTCATATTGTTCATAATTCTGTTGTATTTTTCAAGCCTGTTTGCTTACAAAAACACTTGTTTATAGATCAAGACAAGGACATTAATCCAGACATTCACATTTGCAAAATAAGAGAAAACATCTCAAGTTTACACATAATATAATCAGTGCACTGTTACATCCCACTGCCAGTACCCCTGCAGCAGCAGAACCAGATCACAGCACAGCATATTAACTTAAGCTTGCTTTTGACCATCCTTTCTTCTCTTATTATATTGCAAGGCCTATATTTCTTGCAAAGAAATGGAGGTACTTGCTTTCTTTAATATCTTTATCACGTACAACCATCAATGTAAAGGCTCCCCCACCCCACATTTAAAATATCCCTAACTACATACTAAACAAAACTGCTTTACTATATGACATTCAGTTTATATCATAAAATATTTCAAACAAATACTATCAAAAACAAAAAATTGTTTTACTTAAGATGCAGTTTATATCATGAGCCATTTCATAAAACACTACTAAAAAACTGTTTTACTTACAGTCACTTCTTCCTTTTAGTTTCCTTCTAAACATTAAAGCACATACAACAGTTTGTCATTATAGTCCAACCACAAGTTTGACAAAGTCAACAAAAGTCCAATCTTTCCCAGCCACGTTTTATTGCAAAGCCATATTTCACAAATGCAATTGATGCTTTATAATCTCACATTTATTTATCAGTTTGTGTTGCTGCTCTTCTTCCTGTTCATCTCCATCTCTCAATACCAGACTCTGGTTCAAACTCAAAGATTCTTCTACTCAACTTCCGTGGTTTTCTCTCTCAAGCATTTTCCTTTGGAACAATTGATCATTATAAGTAAAAAACTAAGAACTCTCATAAAATCATCCAAGGCAAATTTTGAGAGAAAAATCGCCAAGGACTCTAAAGACAATCATAAGGCCTTCTTTAGCTATGTTAGAAACCTAGGAGGAAACTCCCAGATATGCTCAGAATTAGTTCAAAATGATGTGAAAATTACTGAACCTACACACATTGCTAACATACTGGCTGACAGGTTCAGTGCAAACTTCTCCTCCTCCCAAAAGGAGAGATATCTATTCCAGAGGATTGTAGCCCCCAAACATCTCCAACGCCCAGGTGAGAACTGCCCTCACTAAGGCAAAAAACACAGCATCCATGGGACCGGATGGTGTCCCCGGCTGTGTGCTTCATGAACTCAACGAGGAATTAAACCCACAGTTAGGACAGCTGTTTAATCTTAGCCTCACCTCAGGATACGCACCAAGGAGTGGCGCACGCACTGTGGTCCCACTTCATAAGGCGGTGCCTCCACAGACCCTGGAAATTACCGCCCATTAGCTTGACAAGCCTTATCTGCAAAGCCATGGAGAAGATCATAATGGAACTCATAAATAAAGACATAGGGAACTTGCAGACTTTGGATCCAACCCAGTTTGGCTTTGTCAAAGGCAGATCCTGCCTCTTAAACTTGGTTGACTTTTTCGAGACAGTCACCAAGGCCATTGATGAGGGAAAGGCAGTCCATACAGCCTACCTCGACCTGGCAAAGGCCTTGACACAATACCCCACTCAGGTATCATCGAAAAACTCATCAGCTTGAATGTAAACCCATACATCACAAGATGGGTTGCAAACTGGCTAAGCGACAGAACCCACAGGGTCAGAGTTGCTGGAGCCATGTCAGACTCAAAGCCTGTCACAAGTGGTGTCCCACAGGGCTCAGTCCTGGGTCCACTCTTGTTCGGCATCTACTTTTCTGAAGTACAAGCAAACACAGGAGGGTTATGGCTGACAAAGTTTGCAGATGACTGCAAACTGGCCATAGTCGAAAACACATCTGACACAGATATCCTCCAGAAGGGCCTCACAGAAATGGATAACTGGTGCCAGAGCCATGGCCTGAAGTTAAACGCCAAAAATGCATAGTCATACCCTTCGGGAAAAACAAGGTTACCCTAGCTACCATATAGGTGACAATCCACTGAGCACAGAAAAGTCATCAGGGATCTGGGGACCCAAGTTGACAGTAGTCTTCGCTTGACACTCATGTTGCTAAAGTAGTTAGGAAAACCTTCTATATCGCCCACCTGATCATGAAGGGATTCACATCTAGATCAAGGGAGGTCATCTTCCCCCTGTACTCATCACTCATTAGACCTATGATTGAGTACAATGCCCGCTCGAATGTATCTGACCAGACACCTGATGCAGCTTGAAAGGCCCCAAAAGTTCCTCACCAAAAGGATAAAGGGTCTCAAAATATGTCTTATGCTGCCCGACTGAAAGAACTCCAGCTTTATTCAGTCTCATACCGCTTGCTCAGAGGTGACCTGTGCCTGACATATAAGGCCATGTCAAACCCAGATTTGATGAATATGCTTCACCTCAAAAATCTAGATCCCTCAGAACCACAAGGGTGGGAGACTTAAACCTTGACACGGTTATAAATAGAACGTGCTGGAGGGACAGATTCATCACCCAGAGACTCCCTATGCTGTGGAACAAAATCCCGGTACATGTGAGGCAGAGCACCTCGCTGGCCTTGTTCAAGAGGAATCTTGACCAATGGATGGGAGATCGCAGATATACCCCAGGGATTACTTCAGTGTCACTGCTTGACAGAGGCACAGAAAAATGATAGGCATAGTTTTTATTCAAACTAAAGGGGTGGCGAAAGCCACATATCTATGGGCTAGGCTTATAAATGCCCTTGGGCAGATAGCCTAGTATGAACCTATGAACCTATGAACCTATACTTCACTGGTGTCTCTATATGAACTGTATTGTTAGAAGGTTGAGAAGTAGAGTCCCCTTCTTTTTGATGATTCACATTTTGTTTGATAAACTTCTGTATTTCATCCTTAGCCTATTTTACATCAAAATAATGTTTTTGATACAGTGGGAAAAAACATTTCTGAAGGCAGCTGGATAGAGCAGCTTAAGTCTCACACCTACCTCTTAACATTCCCTGATTAATGGGTACATTTGCTTTCTTCTACCTAGTGTACAGAGAATAATACTTTTCTACAAATACTCTGCTAGCTCCACTTTTTAATACTTTTCTCTTCTGCCCCACTTTTGTTAGGATCAACTCATTCTGCTGATATGATTGCATCTTTACTAATACGGGTCTTAGCTGCTTTCTCAGGACCAGGTTTGCAGCATAATTTGATGTGCTCTTTCAATTAATAAGTCTTGCTGTGGAATACAAAGTCAAATTGCTTATTAGTCTATTCCTTCCAGTTTCTCTAGTGCAGTAGAACATCTCAGGTTTTTCTGTGTGCTTTTGTCTTATGACTCTACCATTTTTGAAACATCTTCTTGAGAAGTGCCATACTCAGCCTTTTCTTCATTTCAGCCTCTGATTTTTGCAGTTTTATTAGTTCATCTATATACCTAGTTAAAGCTTCTTCTATTTTTCCACCCTTTTGTTATTTGAGTTGATGTACTCCTTCAATATTTCATTTATTTTAATCACGTAGGTTCATAGGTTGGCACTAGGCTATCGGCCCGAGGGCCTATACAAGCCTAGCCATAACAATTCCCTGGCTATTTCTTCCCACACTATTTACTTCCCTGGACCCATCTAGGAGGGCGACTGACGTGATCCCCAGGGTGAATTTCCTTTCTCCCATCCAATCATCAAGGTTCCTTTTGAAGACGGCCAAAGAGGTGCTCTGCTTGACATGTATGGGCAGTCTGTTCCAGAGTCTGGGGAGTTTATGGGTCAGGAACCTAACCCTCCAGCATGTTTTGTTTATTGTGATGACAAGATTTAGATCCCTGGAGCGTGTGTACATTTGATTTATTTTTTCACTCTAAATTACTGGAAGCCATCTCTCATACCAAAGTTGAAGCTTGAATTTCTTTTTGCTGAACAGCTGCAAAATTCTTCCTAGTCAGTGTTTTGACACCTTTTCTAGTTGATTTTCTTTCAGGTTCTCTAAATTTCTTCTTTGGTGGCATCCAGGCAGTGTAGTTACTAGTAAATAACAATTTAACTCATGCTTGCAGAATTACTAGCTCTTATTTCTCAGTTTCTTTTTTCTCACTGGGAGAGTTGAAATTAAGCTGTTGATCAATGTGCAGCAATCTTGAAAGTCCCCAACAATATAAAACTCAGAAGGATAACACTGAAGAATATACCTTCTTAAATGTATCAAAAGCTTTCCAATTTCTGTCAGAAGGGATTACAGTTAGATTTTTGGCAACAGATGCTTTTTGAAAGAAGTAACTTCAGGGTCTGATTGAGGATTAGAAAATATGTATTTGTGTCTCTGAAGGACTTATAAAATCTACTTGACTGGTTGACTGTCAGGTATGATGCAGGCTGTCAAGAATACATCTTGTAATGCTGGCAGCACGGCAGGAACAGCTGCAAACTGAGGAAAATCCAGCTGTAATAAATCATAATTTTCAGACCTAACTTTTTCATCTGAGGTGTTCTACAGTCTATATGCAGATGACCTGAAATCGGATAAATTGATTTCATGTGTTACAGATAAGGCATATCTGCAAAAGAACATGACTAAACTGACCATTTGGTCACAGGAGAGTGATATGGTGATAAATACATCAAAAACTAAGAATATGAGATTTGGGAGACATAAATTGAAAGGTGAATATTTAATATAGTACACAGTGATTGAAACTGTACACATTCATCTAAGGACCTGGGTATGTGGGTAGATCCAGATTTGAGGTGTTCTAATCATATCAACCAGTTAGTTAATGATGGTTATAGAACTATAGGTTGTATAAAAAGATTTATAAAGTCTGGGAAATTAGAAATTATGCTGTCATTGTTTGTTAGTTACACTAGACCCAAACTTGAGTATGGAATAACAATATGGAAACATTATATGAAAACAAGCATGAGTAAACTGGAGAGTACAGCACAAACATACCAAGGGCATCCATGGATGTGAAAATTCAAGTTATTATGAAAGACTAAATATTTGAACCTGTAGAGTCTCTCTTAAAAATATCTAAGAGTAGATCTTATGCAGGTATACAGGGCATTTAGAGACAACTTTGTCTGGGAATGTTTGGGGTTATCAAAAAGTACTAGAGACTCATCAGACAACCGATGTAGAAGATTCTATACAAATGAGAAGAGTACTAATTGGTTCTCTGAGACAGCAGCTGGTGTGTGGAACAGACTGCTGAATTACACTAAAGCAAGTACTAGTTTAGATATTTTTAAGAACAGCCTGGACACTTATTATGGGAACAAGTGTTCTGGTACATTGGCAGGCTAGTACGCATCTGTAATACTTTTACCAGGATACTGGAATTTCACATTGGTCACACTGAAACAAATCTTTCATTCTGGCTATAGCTTCCGAAAGAGATAACTTCTCAGGGGGAATCTAAAGAAAAACTTTTTTTGGAATCGGATTCCCCCTCACATGGTATGGGAACTAGAAAATTACATTCCCAAATTCCTGACCTCCTGACAGGGAAATAGAATCAGACCAACAGGGAAAATGGTTTCTTTTAAAACTCAGCAAGGAATCAGAACCTAAAGAATTAAAAGCTTGAAATAAACCATTAACAAAATCCAGCCAATCTTCCCTGCCCATCTTCTATGAGACAGGAAACAAAATATGACTAGATTTCTGTTTTCTTTTTCAAAACTCCTCCTAAAAAATGACTGACACAAGGACAGAGCTCTTCCTTGAGAAACAGGCACTCAAGGTCGGCTTTGTGGTAAAACACCACCTGTTCCCTCCTCTGAGACAGATAAGAGTGGTACTGCCTTGCCTAACAAGGACAACCCAACAGGCACAGAAGACATGCCTAACATCTAGTTCTTAGCAGCTTCTCATGAAGCAATGTCATCGGGATTAACAGAAAATAAAGAGCAGTCCAAAATAATGGACTTGGCTACAGCAGAGTCATCCAATAGGGGCTGAGGCAGTGAGGAAGGTGGCCTGACTCCTAGAGACCTCCTTGAAACTTTCTTCTCCTTTTGGTTGGGAGATGAAAGAACTGAAGAGTTGGAAGTCTACTCTATGGTTTAAGTGTGCCTGAAAAGTGGGCAGCAGAGCCAGGAAGAGAAGGTGAAAATTTGGACAGGAAAATTACATTTCTGAGGTAAAATTCTTTGTGACAGCTCCCTCAAAACACTACTTCAGGCACTTATTTATAATTTTTCAAACAAATCAAAACTTTTATACAAAAAGTTTTTTTTAAAGTGCTTTCCCCCAAATAGGCAAACTCAAGAAAAAAAGTCAACTTTTTCAAAATTTCAATGACAACCACTGAAGACACATTTTCTTGCTAAAAATATTTTTTTTGTGGAAAAAGTAGACTCTTTCTCTGAAAACAAAGTGGAAGGTTTTCCGCAGAAGGGTACTTGTCTGCCTAACCTTGGTAAAACATTAGCCAACTGTCAATCACTCAAAGCCCACAAGGAGAGTGTACTTTGAAAACAAGAAAGTTCTAAAGGTTTGGAGCCCTACCACTGACTTAGTACAGCTCTTCCTGAGAAGGTGCCCTGAGGCTTTAGATATTTGCCAGTTGTCATATCCTTGGCAGGATATAACCCATATAACAACAGGGATGTAATGATGATTCATCATCTATTCCTCTCCTTGGGCGTGAGGCATCACAGGTCTGAGATCCACAAGGCCTTCTTGTCAAAGCTACAGGATCCAACTGGTGAAGAACTACTTTGGGGCATGCCCCAACAACAGTACCTTCAAGGAGCATGGGGCATAAGAATGTGGTTGGGGATCCCATGTCAAAGGGTTACAGAACCTGACATGCCCCACTGACATAACTATAAGTGATGGTTAAAAATGTTGCTGTTAAGTCTTGCTATATTTTAAAACTGCCACAGAGCTGCAAAGAAAAGCCAAAGTAATGCAAGTATCTTTAGAGTCACAGGTTGCAAATTTCTCAACTTGTTGTCTTTAAGACCCAGGCAGGGGGGTAAAAGTACAAGCAGTTTTCAGTGAGGGTTTCAAATTCTACTGTTTCATACTTTAAATTAAGCAGCAGTAGTACAATCACCAAATCTGTGCAGTTAACAGTTCATTTTGGCTCATAAGAGACAAGACAGCATTGGTACTATACACGCCTGTATAAAACACTATCTTTAACAACACAAATGTTCCATGCTGATGCAAATCATATCTGAACCATCTTAAATGAAAGTAAGATAAAGTTGCAGGACTTCATTTCTAGTGCCTACATTTCTTTGCTTACTATTTTGTAAGACATGCTCACTAAGGCATTGTCTCCAGAAATTTCCTAAATCTCACTCATTATGGCTACATCTTATCCATAAAGCTCTACTAAGCATAAATTCATTTTCCCATCCATATTTTGACACTGTAAACTGCTTCATGAAATAAATGTTACAGCATATTCTAGCATCTGTAACTATGTCTATAGATTTGTTTTTTAGCATATCTTGCACCTATAAATATGTTTTGTTCATTTCTTATGTGACCTTATTCACACGGACGTGTGCCTGCAAATGGTCCACTGAGATCAGTGCACTACCTATGTAAACAGATATAAATAGTAACAACTGAAAAAAAAAAACTCAAAACTAAAGAAAAACAAAAATAAATCACTGGCAGAGTCCGGCTCTAAAATTTATTTTAACAATTAAGCACTTTTGTCTGTGGTAACTGGGTCTTCTTCAGAATAGACAGCAAATCCAACCCAACTCAGTTTATACCCTAATTACATCATGTGACACATCCATTAAAAATCACCTTCCTGCAATTATGTTAAAACCCTTAAAAAACATTTTTGGCAACAAGCAAAAAACAACTGTTAAAAATCTCTGTTATTGAAAACACTAAGAGAAACATCACATTTAATATTCTTTTTCATAAGTAAATATGAATGATAAAAGTCAAAAAATGACAATTGTTAAAAACTCAGTAGAGAAGAAATTAACGCCACATTAATATAATATAAATAAATGAAACCCCGTTTGTTTATTTGGCAGATGCCACAAGACATTTAAATACCCAATGAAGCTTTGAATTTGAAGACACTGCACACAGTGATCGTTTCATTCAAACCTGGGGTTACTGTTAACGAGGCATTGCACCTAATCTGCCATCTCAATTCTTTATACTCCAGGAATAGGTTCAAAGGACCTTCCCCTCAATCCTAAATTGACATGGTCAATAACCATATACCTAAAAAATGTGTCCTATTATTTTAATGTGTTTGAACACAGCATTCCTTTTGTCCGCCTTCTGTATATCTAATTGATGCTGGTAAATCCTGCTTTTCAGGGCCCTTATAGTCTTACTAGTATATAAACTTGGACATTTTTGACACTTAGCAATGTACACAACTCCTTTGCTGACATAATAGTACCTAGAGTTGGGTCTTATAATCTCACAATTCTCAAGGTATAGACCAGGTCCCTCAAAAATAAAGCTATATTGCACACAATGCCCACACCTTACCACTTTTCCTAATATAAACAAAGGGGCTTTCATTTATTTATATTATATTAATGTGGGGTTAATTTCTTGATTTTTAACAGTTGTTTTTTGCTTGCTGCTAAAAATGTTGTGTTTAAGGGTCTTAACATAATTGCAGGAAGGTGATTTTTAATGGATGTGTCACATGATGTTATTGGAGTATAAACTGAGTTGGGTTGGATTTGCTGTGTATTCTAACGAAGTCCCAATTACCACGGGCGAAAGTGCTTAATTGCTCAAATACATTTTAGAGCCGGACTCTGCCAGTGTTTTATTTTTGTTTTTCTTATAAATATATAAACAAAACATATTTCTAGTTATGTTTAACAGTTTGAAGGGGCATTCAATGCCCTGTTCTAAAGCAATACCTTCTGAGTTCACATAAACAAAAAGAAATAGATGCTTACTGCAGGTGGAGCTACAGGGCTTCACCAGAAATTATAGATGTTTTGATAGATTACAGGACAGCAAACAAGAGAACTGTTTAACATAAAAGAGCTGCACCAAAAAAGCACCATTTAAATGCCGCAAATAAAAAGCCAAGCCAATTGAGGAGATTGATTAAACAAGCTACAGGCAAAATGTTTTTTAAACCTTTTAGTATAGATCAAAACAGTTTAAAACACAAAATGTTTTCTATAAGTATTGCTTCCCCTTTCCCTACTAACAATACTCATAATTTGCTAGGTTGAAAATGGCAAATGAAAGCAGCAGGCATTATCACAACATTTACAATATATGGAAACATTTTTGTTAGAACTTCAAAAATACTGTAGTAACTTAACATGTTTATATTTTGACTTAAAAGCACACAAGTAATGTGATCTACTGGGATATGAACCACTTTCACCAGGATACAATCCTAATCTTCTGCCACTGATGTATAGCTTTCAATTAGCTAAACTTTATAAGCAGAATCTCATCCTTCCTTGGTCTTGTATGTCCTGCAAACAGAAATGCTATAATAGAAATCAGAAAGTAGAGCAGGGTAAAGAAAGTTTAACTATTTTACACACAGAAACATACACTGTGCAACTAAGATGGAACAGTTTGCCTGTGGTCCAAAGCACTATTCTGTAAATTAGGTCTATATAAATGAACTTCAGAATGGACTCCTGAAATACAGCAGGACAGTACTGTTGACAGGGGGGTGGGGCGTTCTACAAAAGTCTCAAAGTCTCCTGTTCTATTGAAATCTATCATAAGCCACAACTTCTGCCAGGGGTTACAAACTGAACTGTACATCTGGTCTGCATTCCTGTATGCAGTTTTTTAAAAAAATTCCCTGCTGATGTCAGGCTATTTTACAGCGGATCATATTTAACAATTTAGGCAAGGCACCATCAAATAAGGACGTCATGTCCACCCAAAACCTCAAACCGTTTCCCTTGTCATCCTTATCTCTGTGGTAACTGCGGTCTCTGTGCCTGAGTTCTTGCATAATAAGTTCCCTTTATTTCCAACACATGCTCAATATTCAGGCATGACATCAGAGAATGTTTCACTAAAGTAAACTTGAGTAACATGCATTTTAACTTCAAACAGATGTTGCAACATTTTAACTTTACTAAATTGTATTTATTTGTTAATTGGTTAAGTGAACTGGCCTATCATGGACGTTTTTCAGCCATCACCCAGGCCCTAAGGGCAAAGGTCAACATAACATGAACCGACAAGAAAAGGTGCTGAACCAGCATGTTTTGAAAGGTGGCAGGAAAGTGGAGTACCCAAACAAAAGCCCACAGACATAAACATAACAAAGACAGAGATCCTGGAACTGCAATGTAGATACCTTAATCACTGAGTTGCCACGTTACCCTTTTCAGATATACATTCACTGAGATTTCTAGTTGTTATAAGGAAAAGTAAAAATTCTGCATTAATGTATACAGGATGAACAGTCTGAACATTTAACATTCATCATAACATCAAAAAAATATGTATTTCCCAGTGCTCCCAAAAACAAACTTATGTAATTTACAAAGACCTTAAAAACATGACCAGCAGCAATTGCAAAGAAATTTTTGATTTCAAATATTCTTTTAAAAGGCATATGCCTCAGAGATTTTTTTTGTCAAGGAGGTTGGATCTTTTGAATAAGGAGGTTGGATCTAATTAATTAGAAATAAATGGAATTTGTAGGGACAATACCTGAAAGAGTAATGTTCAGGAAGAGGAATGAAGTTTAAGGGAAGGCAGGAAACGAGCAGTTTATATAATGCTGAAGTGAATGGAGAATGTTAAATAGAAAACATACATGTACACTATATGAAAACAAAGTTGCAAATCAAAAAAAAATCCAACATGTCTCAGATTCCCGAATGTCCCAGGCTCAGTATTTTTAAGAATCTGTTCACACATTTTGCACAAGTAGTTACAAGCATTATTTTCGCAACACTCCACTGGAGTAACAGTCTTTTGGAATGCTGCAATTCTGCAGGGCATGAAGTATAAAAGCTTTGCTACTTCTGCAGGGTGTTTTTTGTGTGTTTGTGTGTGGCCGTGCATGTACGTGTGTGGATAAGGCGAAGGGAGTCAAGATAGTGCTGCCCTGCAGTACCAAATGCTAAAATTATGCACAATTTCAGATACTGTGCCTGGGAGAACCCCACGACAGCAGGAATTATACTGATGTCTAAATATAATAATTTTAAGGCCCAGGGCTCCTTTAACCGTTTATTAAATTTAATACAAGAATGCATGCACAAACAAAAGAATCTTAAAGAACCTTTCTCAAACAACTGATGCCATCACTACACTATTATTTAAAAGCTGTGTACTAAACACTGACGTACTAATGTTGAAATGCCCAAAGGGTCAATAAGCAGTCATCCCCACTGCTCTCACATACAAACTTGCACCAATGGAGCAATATGTTCCTTCTAGAAGTAATGAAGGAACTTATCTAGAGAGCCTAAACAAGAAAGGTACTGCCGCATCAAAACACAGGTTAAGAATGTACTAGAGATTCAATAAGAACTGTTGACTCTAGTTACTGTCCATAAAGTGAATAATGAAACTTAAAAGATACAAGACCTACTTCTAATCTAAGGATAGAAAGTAAGTTTTATGTCCTGCAAAGTCTCTGTGATAATCAAACATAAGGGTCTAAAAACACTGCATTCAGAAGATGGACACATCCAAACTAACAGACTTTAGAATACAGTATAGTTTCTAAACAAGTCTTGCTAAGGTCACACTACTAGGGTTGCTACAAATATGAGAGACTGAAAAGAAAAAAAATAAATAAACAGGTTGTATATGTTTTCACTCTCCCAAAACATCTGCTAGATCTGTTACATTGCACTACAAAACCCAGAGAGTCAACTTTAAGGTTAACAAGTACATGCATATAAATCCAGAGGCTCCAAAGAGAATGGTAATTAAAGAAGACCTCATAGATTTGACCTCATACAAGTGTACTACAAACTACAAGAAATTTTAAGCTTAGCAATACTATCCCCCTAGAGCTCAAACCCTAAGAGGACCATGGGGATGAATGACTATTTTAAAAGAATCAGGAGAAAGAAAAACTATATTAGGGAAATATACACATTTAACACAAAGCAAAAAAAAAACTTAAAATACATAAGGGTGATTTCAATGAAAAATACATACACAAACGTTTGAGCAAATTGCTCACTATAACTGGATGCATGAGAATGCACTTCAACTGCAGTAAATGCATCCTTGGTGCTAAGACCATGCAGCAAACAGACTATTTTCAGGATACTATGACTTCTCCAAACAGATCAGCCTACGTCATCCCTAAATACAGGGGATCACACTGAAGTTCTCTAGTTCTGCTCCAATCCACCCCACAGAGAGCAATTTACCTGCATACAGATACCTGTAGAAGGCACAAATGCTCCAGGAACACCTTACTGGAGCTGGACTAAGGGACATGTCCTGCAGCCAGAGTGAGTAGTTGTGTAACTTCTGCATCTGATTTCAAATACTCTGGCTTCAAGATGTACTTTTAACATTACTACCTGTAATCAAATCATGAATGATGGAAACATCAATGAAGTTTGCTGATTTACCAGACTGAGTTTATTAGACAAATAAGCCTTTGGAGTAACAGAAGACTGTTTCTCTGCTTCCCCCTATTGATAGCAATGCAATCTACTTTCATCTGGAGATGGATTGCTTTGTGACCCCCTTGCTTTCTCTTTCCATGGCAAAGAGGAACAGGTGAGGTCATATTTAATTAAAGCAATTATGCTGCAAAAGTAATGCACTTGCCTGTGAAAAACCATGGTCTGTATGTGAGCACATTCCTCACTTTAGTGCTGGGGAGTGAAGACAGGCAAGTGAATGTAATGTTTCAAGATAACAGAGGTAATTACCTTGGTAGGAGAAAGGGGTTTATCTACAAAAAACTCTGGCTTTATGAAAGGCCAAGTAAAGAAACGCAGCAAACAAAGTCTGCAACTTTACAGTCGCATCCAGTTTACAAGGCAGAATCAGTTTATCAATCATAACCAGTCAGTTTATCAACCATAACCAACTTGGCAATGCCAACCTTAATAGAGCACTTAATTCCAGGCTGTTACATTTGCTCTTTGTGGAGATAAGAAGTTACAGGTGCCCATCTAATCATCAAGGTTTGTCTTAAATGAGGTGAGGGTGTCACTCAGATTAATATGCAACAGAAGGTTACTCAAGATGTGGAACCACTCAATAATAAATAAAAAAAAAATTAGTATATTAAGCCTGTCTTTTTTTATTTGTTGATGGAGATTCAAGTCTTTTTCAGCCTGAGTGTTTGTGGAGGCATTTGTTCTGTGGAGCATAGGCGATCAAGCAGGGTTTGGTCTTTAACAGCTAACACCACCAATTACGAGGACATTTGTATTTCGACAAGCAGACCTACTGGTAGTAGAGTGTTTACAGTCTGCAACCTGGTGACCCAATGAGTCATGCAAGTATGGCAGAGTAACATTCATGTATTACTGGATTGTTGCAGAGGCTCTTTATTGTTTATATTTTGAGAACTAGGGAGTGTTTTTTATTTTCTTCTTAACCTCAACATATGTTGGCTTGTTACCATACTGTGGAGATGCAGTGAGTTTACATGTTTTGGTGAGAGGGTGGACTCCACATTGTAAACATCATTACATCTCTTACAAATCATGTCACACTGGTTATTGGTGAGCTTTTAGCAGTTAGTATATGGTCTCAGTACTGGAAGTGTAATAATGATGGCAAAAGAAGAATTAAAAGTATACTGGGCTTCCACGTTTACCAGGTGGGTCTAATTATCTAGGGTAGGACTGACATACTGAGCAAATGTATTCAATAGGTAATAAAAATATCTTAGGTAAAGAAACCATACTGTGGAGGAGATGTACTAGGTACGATACTGATGCAGCAACTACTTAAACGAAAAGAAAAAAATACATAATACAGTCTAATCTGAGAATACTACACAGCTATACAGTATACCATATGATTACATTAGTAAGAGGGCAACAGATGAACTCAGTATAACAGCAATAGTATGAGGGCTGAATAGGTAGCAAAAATTACACACACTATGATCTGAGAGATGTAGAGAACTATAGCTTGGTACAATACACAATTACAGAAGCAAGAGATCAATACTAAATTCAGTACAACAACAGTAAGAAGGCTGAACTGGCAGTAAAAATTGCACACAGTATACTATAGAATAGCAAGGACAGATGCTGGCTCTGAAGCCACACATGCTACAAAATTCATCTCACTAAACTAACTTCCTGAAGGAATCGTAAAAGAAAGACTCTTCAGTTTGCCTGAGCTTTCTAGCTCAGATAGAACAGTAAGTTCTCCTAGTGAGAAACCTAGTTCAAGGTGAAAGACTCTCTTGTAAGGGAGTTTTAATATGAAATGTATTCTTAAGGAAAGTCTTATGTTACCTTAATGGATGTGAAAGATATCCATTGTCATCCATGTAAAACTCAGAAATGGTACTAGCTTCTGCAAAACTGGGGTAAAGAAATAAATCGCTGACTATAATCTAGGTGAGCAAAGTTCCCATCCCACTGCTGCTCAACCAGCTATTGAACCTGGCAGGGGGAAGGGAAGAGTGACATGAATTAGAAGGCTCACTTCTTTTTTGTGCGTTTTGGGGGGAGGGGGTTGTTAGGTTACATGTTCAAGGCACAAGATCCAGTAGAACAATCCCCTGTGAGGACAGGAGATGCACTGGCTTCAAAGGGAACCAGAGCAGTCCTAAGGGGGTTGCATCACTTGCAGAAATAAGTGACATGCCTTCACTGACACCTACTGAATGCCAAACCTTAAAAGTGGCTTACTGAGCAAACAAGGAGTTAAAGATTAAATCAAAACACACTGCCCCCGACTGATGACAACAGACCACTCTCTGCCGCTTGGCTCCTGCCACAGATGAAACAAAGCTGTAGAGCTCTTGTTTCCTGAGAGAACATACAGGCTAAAAGCGTTAGTGGAACATGGGGACTGATGATTATGAAGGCAAGGCCCATTTTAAGCCTAACCAATAATCCACAGTTAGAATCAAACTCAGTACCATTTGTCTGTGAAGTGAAGACCTTGACCATAATACCAAATCCCCTACCCTGTTTCCGTAGTCTCCAGAAACAGGAGAATGGGAGGAAATGACATAATTAGTCTTCTGAGGCCACCAAATGCTGAAGGCATCCTATGATAGACTGCAAATGGGGGAATTCAGAGAAAGAAAGATGGCACTATTCACATTTATATAGCACACAGGAAGGTTGATCTCATCCTTGAGAAAATTAATTAATCACCTTTGGACTGACAGACCACCATTGTACAGCAAAGAAATTCCTCCTGAGCTTACCTGCTAGGGAATTATCCCTGAATACAAAAGCAGAAAGGCTAATATAGATGGCCTATCTTTAAAGGTGAATTGCATCCCTGCAGAGAGGACAGGAGTAGGCTTCAAACAGCTTGCTGATGAGCCATACAACAACCATGTTTTAAAACTGAATGGCAATGCAGCCCCTGAGTAGCCCATCACCCGAGCCTGGAGGCCTAGCAAAACAGCTCACATATGAAATGATATAACAAACAAGACTACTGCAAAACCAAGGTCATAGAAGAATGTGAACCTCCAAATGTGTCTTCACTTAGGCAGAACACATTAAACATGATATTTGATTTCAATATGCGATTCAGAAACTACTTGCCCTGAAGTAAGCTGATGAGGAGGATACAAAACAGCAGCTCCTTTTTCATACCTTAAAGAGCCTGACCTTGGTTAAACCTGGAGACAGAGTCTTGATTTATATGCAGACTTCAACAAAGCAAATATGTCTCTACATATCTCTTAATTTGTAATGCTGAAACTATATATTCAAAACATTAGCTATCCACAATGCTGAATTGTAAATTTGTATTATTTGGTTCTGCATTTGTACTATCCTATTATCAAATGACAATAATGACAAAATATATATTTACTTTGAAAATAAATTGTTGCATGTGTTTTCTAACTACTTATATTCAGTGTACAGAGTGCAATGTGCCAGCATCTACTTTGTTAAGGCAAGCTGTTGGAAGCACCATCTTTCTAGAATATGAGCTGCTGCCAAGCAGTTTAAAAACAGGTTTTCTGATTTATGTGAGAGTGCTGTTAGGTGAACTTCTAAAACTTGATAACTACAGGTAATTCACCTTTTAGATCTTCAACTAAGTGGGTATTTTTAAACACCTTTATTAAGTATCACTTAAGACATATAGGCAGATTTAGAGAGAGCACTAACGGTGCCGCAGTTCCCGTCAGTGATTATGTTAAGTAATCAGCCAACAAATCATAAAATAGTTTTGAATCATGGCTTTTCACATTACACACTTGCAAGCAAGCTCTTTTACTGTTGCTGTCCTTTTTCATTGTGAAAGTAGTCCATCTGCAGGTCTGAAATGTTGCCATTAGGGCAATTAGCACATAATCAAATGAGGATTTTGTACATTGCATCTCAGCAGAAGAAAGTTCAGAAAAGTAGACCGAGTTTCCCATTTGTAACCGTAAAACATGACAATCTGCCAGAGTTATTTTTGTTTCAGCTAGTAAAATCAGTAATAACTGTTGTGATTCAAAGATAATAAACCACAATAGCTGGACCCAAAAGAAAAATAAAAGTTACACATTAAATAAATAGAATGTCAATGCTATTACCTTCACAAGAACTAAAGATGATGCAACATTTATAGGTATCAACATATCTAATTAATACATGAATTCAGTAAATACATAAGTTATATAATATCACTAAAACTGAAATAGTTTACTGGTTGGCAATATTACTCCTCAGTTGTTGATGTGAGAAAGTCTTTCCTTTTTTTAACATGACGACATCCTTGAAAGAAGTAATGTTCATTTATATATAAAAATGAAGGGCCATTTAACAACGTTGTATTTTTGTGATTCATTTGTGTCTCTTCCAATTTAAAGCTGCAGTAAATAAATTGACAATATATAAACGATCAAACTACAATGTGTCCCTCCAAATTGCAAGAACATATCATACTTATATTCATTGTGCACAGCGTGGTGGCAGAACTGGATTCTGTATTTGGTTTGCTGCAAACTGTTCATCATGGACAAAGTCACTAATTTAAGTTTACTGAAATAATGAAATTACATGTGTTATGCTGGTGGGTGATTGTTACTCTGGTTTCCGGTCAGCACAATTATTCTCTTTGTAATTTTTGCAGTTTGTATAAACAGATCAAAATCAGACTTTTGTGCGTGTCAGCAAGAGATTAAAAGCAAATTTTAAAAACAAATACTATGTTAAGGAAATTGATAAATTCATAACTACCCTAGTCTAAGGTGTCAAATTGTATGAATTTCTTTATTTTTGTACTTAGTAACAATTTTAGAATTGTACAGGATTTGGGAAGAAAAATGAAAAACAGGGGCTTTGAGCATGAATTCACAAAACAAGGCATTGTTTGAATCAGCAGCCCAAATTTATTTTGTAATAGGCTGCATGAAAGACAAGATTATATTAAAATACCTTAAGTGACTAGAAGAAATCAGCACTGAAAAACATGATACATATGAAATCTCTTCCCTACACCTTGTTGAGTGCAAACTAGACATGATTCTATCAGAGAAGTTCAACTCATGATATTGAACCCCTCAGTTACTTTTTTTCCCATAGGAAATTACTGCCAGTGTAGTTCCTCACTGTGCACCGACAACGGTTTACTTGTTTTGACAACATTCCTTTCTCTCAGTGTTGGTGCAACTGTAGAGTTAGCAAATATAAAATGTCTGAGGGGTTGTCCTACATACTGGCATTGAAGGGGGATGCCTTACTGTAAAAATGGTGACATTTAATTTTTTCTGTATGTTAAATTCATGACCAGTTGTGCTCTGCAAGTTAGTTCCTCACCAAGTTTTAACTTGGTGAATCATGGTGGAAATATATACACCCTCCCCCCAAATATCTGCTGAAACTCATCCATTAGGAAGAAAAAAAACAAAAGTTATGTACTTACCATAATGATAGCTCTGTGTTGTCTGTTTCCATCTGTTTCAACTTGTGGGTTATTGAATCCAAGAATGGCCATATCCAATTCAGCCCACCAAGCTCAGTCTCCTTCACCCATAGTCCCTCACTCAACTAGGACTACCTCAGATCGAGTTTGCCTTTTGTGCCCAAATAAACATTACTCAATCTAAAAAAAAAAAAAAACAAGGACCCCAACAAAGGAAGAAAACTAACCTTCCGGACTTGGTCTTCCCATGATCAAAAGACTTGCCACAAAAGCGGAGGCAGGAGGGAAGGAAGGTTGAACCAGACAGAGATAGACAACATGGATTTATCATCAAGGAAAGTACAGAACTTTCATATCCAATGTGGTCTTTTCAGTCTGGAATCAACTAGTGGAAACCGTCCCCAGCCAAGTAAAACCATAGGGAGGTCTCACAAAAGGATATTGTGCAATAGAGTGGAACCAAAAGAGACTCTAGACCTCGACTGAATGTCCAATTTGCAGTGAGACATAAATGTGTGAGGACCCACCCAAATAGCAGCTGCACAATTATTATCCAAAGTAGCTATGGAGAAAATAAAGTTGTAGAAGTAGCCATAGCTCTAGTAGAATGACCTTCCAGTTTACAATGCGAGGGTTTTCCTTTCAAACTATACCCAAAAAAAAAATACAATCAGATAGCCACTTGACGAGAGCAGACAGACAATGGCGTATCCAACCAGTCTTTTGAAAAGGAGAAAAATGACCGATTAGACTTTCGGAAAGATTTATGTTCAAATAAAACCTCAATTTGTCTATGGACATCAAGACAATGCAGTAAATATACACCTTTGTTGGAAAACTCACGATATAATACTGGTAAGTGAGTGGACTGATTCAATTATTCTCTGTTGCCACCTATGGGAGAATGGCAGGATCTGTGCCTGAGAGGGATACCCTGTCTTTATGAAAAAACAAACGTGGACGTACCGAAGAAAGTGTCTGCAATCCTGACAGATGCTTGGTGGAGTAACTACCATGAAAAATAAAGTTTTCCAAGGCAACAATTTCAAGCCAGTCACAGCAGAAGGCTCAAATGGAGATAAAACAAGCATCTAAAGCATCAAAAGCAAGCCTAAAGGTGGAATGAGATTCCAGACAAGACGCCAATGGCATATTATCCCTACAAATGTAAAAATTGGATATAGTAGTCAGTTGCACTGTAACAGTAGAATAACTGGATCCAGAGTTAAACAAGCCCATGAGAAAGTCCAGAATCACCTCCAAAGGGACTGAAAAGGGATCCAAACCTCAACTATTAACCAAACAAGTGAAATGTTTAACTTACTAACATATACCCTACATGTAGGTATTTTTTGAGAAGACAAAACATGCACCATTCTGTCTGAAAGTCTGGAAATTCTGTCTGTCAGGGGGAACTGTAGAAACCATGCCGTTAACCCGAGCATCTGAAGGGTGGGTGAATCTGGGCCCGCAGTGTGAGAAATCAGATCTGGAATGGTATTCAAAGTCCAAACAGGGCACCCCAGAGGAGGCCAAAGAAAGGTGAACCACACATGATGGGGCCAAAAGGAGGCAACATGGATAACAGTCACTCTGCAATGGGCTGCCTTCTAAAGAAACTTATCGTCGGGGGACTGGAGGATATACATACAGGAGACCCGGGGGACAAGCATACAGAATAGCATCCCTGGGTGACTGTCCCTGAGGAGGAACTAAGGCATAACAGCTGCTGCACTTGGTGTTGGACAGGGATGCAAACAGGTCACAACACGGAGTGTCCCAGCGCCAAAAAATCCAAGCTGCAACTCCCAAATTCAGGGAGCACTCATGAGGAAAAAAAATGTGCCTGCTCAGACTGTCGGCCAAAAGGCCAAAATTTTGGATTTCCCTGGAATGTGCACTGCAACCAGAAATCACTGAGATGAAATCGCCCACTGTCAAGCTCTCATGGCCTCTCTACAAAGGGGATAAGAATGGGTTGTCCCACTGTTTGATCAGATAGCAGACAGACATATTGTTCAACCCAAATGAGATTACACCCTTGCTGAGAACATCCTGGAAGGCCAATAACTCAAGGAGGACTGCTCTCTTTTCCAAGACAGCCTCAGTAGTGGACCAGGCCCCATTTACAGTCTGCCCTTCAAAATGCCCCCACCCACCCTAGAATAGAGGTGTTCATTGTGGCCGTACTGGGAGGGGGGCATATGGCCTCTTAGTGGACACCAATGTGGACTCCAACCACCACTTGATCTGATCTTGACAGACATTTGTCAGCATAATGGGTAACTCCATCAGCTGTGTCAAGTAGGACCGTTGCAACACCAGTATCCACTGCAGAGTCCTCATGTGGTGCCTACTAGGGGAATTAAGCAGATGGCAGCAGCCAGTCGCTTTTTGTAAAAGAGCAAGGAAAAGGCTAGAAAACAAAACATCAATGCTCTGGAAACTGGAAGTCTAGCAATTTGAGAGACTGTGTCTAAGTAGCAACCTATGAATTCTGGCATCTGAACAGGATGATGACTGGAGCTCTGATATTCGACTGTGATCCACAAGGAACTGCACACGTGGAGTAAGGTGTCCCTAGCCCTGACTAAGGATGCTCTCGTGGAGGCAATTAGGAACCAATTGTCCAAGTAAGGGAAGACCTGGACCCCCTGCAGCCTGAACTAGGCTGCTATGACTGCCGTACACTTGAAGACCCAGAGGTCAGTGGTGAGACCAAAGGGCAGCACTCTGAGCTGTTAATGATAGGCTTCCAGCCGGAAGCTTAGAAATCTCCTGGAGTGCCATGTTATCTTTATATGATTGTAGGCATCCTTGAGCAACTCCAGTCATTGTTCCTGAAAAAAAGGCATAATGGACTTCATCATGACCATCTGGAATTTGATCTGTTTGATAAATCGGTTTAACTTGCTTGAATCCAAAACTGGCCCGAGGTTCTTGCTCTTCTCTGGTACCAAAAAGAACCTTGAATAAACCCCAAATCCACATCAGTCTTCTGGGACCTCTTTGATGACTTGATTTACTAACAGCTTCTGAATTTCATTGGCTGTATCCCTTCTCCAACGTGGTGACACATTTGGAAGGTGCTTGGGATTTAATTTGGAGTTTCTAAAAATGGAACTGAATAGCCTCCGGATATGAATCTTAACACCCATGTCTTTGAGGTGATGGCCTCCAAAGCTTCTCTGGGTGTACAGACAAACAACACCCAACTGCCACCAGAGAAAGAAAGTTGGGCAACCCATCGGGGTCGACTGAAAGGGCTTCATAGAGAAAGCTCTGCAGACCACTGCTGTTGCATGGGTGATGCCTATTTTAACCCTCCATCACCACACAGGGAACCTTCATTAGGAGCCTCTGCTCAGTGTCCTTAACCCCAGGCCCAAATGGTGATGACCCATCAAAGGGAGCATTAATAAAGGACACCTTGAAGCGGTCCACCAAATTACGCAGCCTCCTCAAAGCATGGTGACATACAGTAATGCCTGTGCCACTGGCTCAGGACATTCAATCAGCTGCTTTAGACAGTAGGTACATGGATATGTTGGCAACAGACTACAAGGTGGACAACTGAGTCTCCAGCATCTCCTGACACTCATGAGCCTTTTGTGCTTCAGCTTCCCTTGACACTTCTTTTTTTTCTAAATGTTTTTATTAAAATTATAAATGCATAACATAACAGTTGATAGAGGAGAATTACATATATAGATAAAAATGTAAACAATGCCAAACAAAAAACTAACATAACCAACTATTTACAGGGTGTCTACAACTTAAAATAAAAGCAAAATAATTATTTCACAAAATTAATTTTAGTTCTAATTTAATGCCCTTTTGTTCAGTAGCCTCTCGAGTTTCATCCAGGAATTAAGTGAAGAATGTTGTCTATTGGTTCTTTCTTTAATCGTTAGGATTTCCAGATGACATGTCTCACTTGCAATGTTATAAAAATCTTTCATGTAGGAACTGGTACTGTTTTTCCAATTTCTTGCTATTACTTTCCTTGCAATTGTTAAAGAGACCAAAGGAGAAAATAATCAACTTTCTTGACACATAAAGGAATTGGTGTAATAAACATTTTTTTGTTTAAATAATTCATTAATTATCATTAAAAAGAGCCTGTAAACAAGAATTAATATTATTCCAGAAGGGTTTAACTATATTGCATTCACATATCATATGTTGCCAATTGGCTCTGACATTCATAGTTTCATAGTATAGTACTAGGCTATCTGCCCTGGGGCATTTGCAAGCCTAGCCATAGTGATGTGGCTTTTGCCACCCAATGAAATGGTACAAAAAATGTATAGTTTTATAGTATAGTACTAGGCTATCCAAACCACATCTCTAACAAGCGACCTTTTTCCCAAGCATCAGCTCTATTTTGTGCAGACTAATAAAAGCTTTATGCATAAATATCCATGAAAATAACTTCCATCTTAATGACCTTGTGGTTTGAAAAGAAGATGTAAGCATAATTTTTTTCTCAATTTCACTTGGAAAATTTATAGTTATAAAATAATCCCAAAAATTATCTTTACAAAACTCAAATTTATTTTTAATAATTTTATACATTCTACATAAACAATTCTTCTCAGGAGGATTTTAATGGATTTTTAGTATCAGAAAATCTATAACTTTTTGGGATCTCCTTTTTGATATAGCATATCTGCAATTTTGTACATCTATCCACATTTCTTATTTAAGTTAAATTTACTTAATATATAATCAAGGCAATATTTTTTTTTCTTTCTCCATTAATTGGAACCAATATATTAATTGTTTTTCCTTAAATTTATCCACTGAAAATGTGTTAAAAGTAATAAAATTATTTTGTGTGAATGCAATAGGAAAGATTAAGAAAATCCAGGCCTTGTATTCAGGATCCCTATATACTATATTCTTGAAGTTGGAAATTATCATTGTGATATAGGATAAATTTATTGTTCTATTTTGATATCCTAGCATGTACTCTTTTAATAACCTGAGAAACGTATTATTAATTACTCTATTATAAAAAAATTTTGATTATTATTCATGATTATATTGTTGCACATTTTTCCACTTGGCATGGTAGTTTTTATTAGTTCACAAAATGACAGTTTTTATGACAGCTGACGTGGAATATGATTGTAAATCAGGTAAACCTATTCCTCCATTAGACCAACTGCGTTGATGATGAATTAGTGCTAATCTAGGTCTGTTAGGATGCCAAAGAAATTTCAGTATTGAAGTATAAAGATCTGTTGTATACTGTTTAGGCATGGGAGGTGCTAGGGATTGAATTATGTATAATATTTTAGGCAATATTATTATTTTAATAATTGAAAAAGTTTCTTCTAGTGTAAAAAAATTCCAGTTAATAAGTTTTTTAATGTTTTCTAATGTATAACAGTAATTTATATTAATTATATCTTTAATACGTTTTGTTAAAATTATTCCTCAATATTTTATCTTGTCATCACTAACTAGATATTTACTATATTGTTATGGAATATTCATAGGGTTACAGTTAATACATAAGATTTTCATTTTATCTTCATTAAATGTAAGACCCAATTTAGACTGAAAATGTTCAATAGTCTTAAAATGGGAATTAAGGGTGGTGGTTTTGTCTGTTAATGTTACTACAATATCATCTGCAAATAAAAGTATTTTTGATTTTATATTTGATTCAGCTATACTCCTTTACTTTCTGGATTTACTCTTACATAATTTGTGAAAGGTTCCATAACTAAGGTGAATAGTAATGGGGAGAGAGGACAAACTTGTTCTGTACCCATAGTAATTGGTATTGATCATGAGGTATAGGAACCTATTTTTATGCATGTCAAAGATTTGTCATATAGATTATTTATAATTTGTTGGAAAACAATAGGAAAGTTACATTCCTGCAACACTAATGATAAATAGTCCCAATTAACTGCATCAAACGCACTACTAATGTCTACGCTTACTAGTGTCAAGCAGTCTTTTATATTGCTAGTGTAATCAATTATGGTTAAGATTCTTTTAATATTATCAAAAGTATTTCTAGTTTTAATAAAACTAGTTTGATCTTTATCCATTAAAAATGGAAGGTACTGTTGAAATCTATTTGCTATAATGGACATGAATCATTTATAATCAACATTTAACAATGATATAGATTTATAGGATATACGTTCTATTGGGTCTCTGTCAGATTTAAGGATAGGGGAAACAATTGTATACTTCCACAAAGGGGGAATCATTATTAAATCTTTAGCTGATTGAAATGTATGTAATAAAATATTTAATGCATTTTTTGGCATCACTTTATATAATTCAGATATTTTCCCATCATTGCATGGGGCTTTATTAGATTCTAATTTATGTATTTGATTAGTAAGTTCAGTCATAGTTATGGGTTTATTAATTATTTCTAAGTGCAACTCTGTTAGCCTGTTTTTAGTGTATTTTTAATAAATGTTTTTATTGCTGCTTTTGAATCCATTGTAGGATTAATTTGGTTACATTTTATACAATATGTTCTAAACTCATCAAGTATATCTTCTATTGCCGTTACTTTTTTCGTTTTGCTCTCAATAAATATTTCCTTTTATTATCATTTTAATTCTAGAGGCTAATCTATGCAAATTTTTGGATTTATTGAATAGTTAGTTAACTTAATCTTTTCCATGTCTATTTTGATTTTATGATTTAAGATTTCTAGGTATTTTGTAATTCATTTATTTTTTTCAAATAGATCTTAGTCTTCTTATGATGCTCTAGTTTTAATTCATCAATTTTGTCTTGCAATTCTTTTAAGTCTTTGTCCCATTGACTCCTTTTTTGATAATACCAGTTTATAATTTTTCCATAAAGATAAGATTTAAGAGCATCCCATATACAAGTTTGTGATATGTCCTTTATGTTATTGAATTCTACGCATATTTGTATTTCTTTATAAAAAAAATCTTTAAACTCGTTCATGTTTGTGATGTATGCTGGGATTCTTTTAAAATGAGTATAATTATTATATGACAGAAACAAATTAAAGGTTATGGCATTATGAACTGAAATTGGGCGTGAAATTATTTTAACCTCTTCTAAACATGTAGCTAAATCTTTTGAAATAAATACTCTTATTGATTAGTGATGTGTACATCTATGTGATAAATGAGTGCAGTGAATGGAGTCTTTAAATATCCTTTAAAATCTTTAATATTAAGTATATTGGTAAAGTTTATTAACACTTTAGCAGATGCTGACAATTTGCATTTATTCTTTGTATTAGTATTGCATTCTTCTAGTATACAATTAACATCTTCAGCTAGGATTAAAGAATCTTTGGAAAATTGAAGTATCTGATCTAATTGAATTTTAGCTGTTTTAGCACCTAAAGCAGGAATCCAATAAATATTCACTAAGGTATAGATCTCATTAATTAAATATTAACTAAACAAAACATGCCTTTATCATCATTATAAGAATTTAGAATCTGAGGTGTAAGTAATGAATTGTTCCATAGAATCGCTACCCCTCTTCTTTTTCGGTTAAATTGAGAGATAATACTGTATATTGTTCATTATTTAACCTATCTATATCTTGTATTAAAAGGTGCATTTCTTGAACAAATACAACCTGAGGTGAGAAAAGGCTTATATATTTGTAAAAGCAACAACCATGTTTCAGTCTATTTATATTAATTGATAGACATTTTAAAATTTTCATCCATAAAAGTCTTTTAATTTATGTAAATTTTCTGTAGTATGTAATGAATAATCCTGCAAAGACCACTAAAGAAACTCATGTAAATTATTAATAAAAGGGTTAGTGTTTTAGGGTTAATGTTAGAAAAAAATATTTTTTTATTTGTAGACACCAGACCAAAAACAGTTAAGAACTATATAAATAATGTGATAACATTCTAAACATCCAATTTCTCATGGAATAAATAACTCCAGACCTAGACAGTGAATCCATCTAAGTTGTGCTATCTATCTAAGATAAAGAAGTTCAACCTTACTGTTCAAAATCTATATTTTGTATAAAAATATTACAAAGAATAATGTCTAATACTTTATGATTTAACTCTCTTGAAAATTTTCTCCTTTAAAATTAAATTGCATTATACAAGAAGACCATTACATAAATCAGCAGCAAATGTATATGTGAAGCTGATTATTAATCTTATAATATATTCTCTGAAAATAATATTTAGTAATATAATACAGCAATATATAACAGTTTATAAATAGTCTAACTCTTAAGACTTCAAAATATCAATAACTGGTAAATTTAAGAATTATTAACTTTATGTATCATGCACAGAATCAAAGCTACTTAAGTGTTTAATTATATAATTTGTTAGGCAAGTTGAAGATATCCCATCTTCTATAGAAATCTAGAGAGAGATTTTACAGAACCTAGAAATCCCATCACTGCACCACACTCAAAAAAACTACACTGGCTCGAATTCTCACACCTTCTGGCCAAAAGTCAGCTGATCCAAGCTTTTAGAATTCTTAATTCAAACTCTGACTGTCCATCTCTGTCCAACCTGATCTCCTGGTACACCCCTTCCTTTTCCCTGCGCAGCTCCGATAAACACTTACTACAAGTTTATAGACCCAACAAGAACATAGGTAAATACTCTATAAAACACTCCATCTCCCTTATCTGGAACAATCTTCCACTCCAAATTAGAAGCCATACCTCTCTTCCTAACTTCAAACATGACCTGATACTGTATCTCCATAACAACCCTATATGTATTTGTAACCACTCTACTTAACCCCTCCCTCTCTCTATACTCACTTCACCACTAAATCTGAACTCTAAGACCTTTCCTCTTTCTATAACTTACATCTAACTGCCCTCCCTTCTACACCCTCCCTCTAGATCTCTACATCCCTCCTCTACTACTTTTTTTCTTCTGCACCCTTTCTTCCTCTGATCTGAGGCCCCTTGTACATTCACTATTCTCTACTTTTTTACTTCTGCACTAGTTTCATCCTCAGATCTGAGGCCCCCTGCACATACACAATTCTCCTTCAAGCCACTAATCCAATAATACCATGTTTCTTTTCAATATAATACCCAAAACCTTACTTCCCTTACTGCATACCTCCCGGACTTATTACTGCGTTTTTTTTTCTTACAACCTTACTAATTATACTTTATCTATAAAGCTATGTATAATTCCATGGTGTACATTAGTTTTTCTTATCCATAGTATTCATGACATTGTTTTGCTCTGTATTACTACAAACTTGTCTCTACTTGTATGTCTCTTTGGGGCTTTTCCCCTCTGGTCTCCACTGAAAAAATGGTAAATTCTTACCCAGCTGGACCAACCCAGTTAACAAATGCAAAATAAATAAATATTTTCTTGCTATTATAGTGTCTTTAAAACATATTGAGTTCAATAAATGAATCATTTCTCACAAAAACTGTGGTAGTTTTTGTGAAGACTGGGTGTAGATAGGTGAAAGCTGCCAGCCTAGCCAGATAGAATTTTGGAGATAATTCTGTCATCTGTAAATATTAATGAAAACCACAGGCTTGTTATCTTAATTGGTAAAAATAGTGTTACATATGGAACTGATAAAAATTTTACAACAGTGCACTCTGCTGACCAAGTAAAGCATGGTGTGACCCTTTGATGTAAACACGGATCCGGATGGTCTAGATGAAGGAAATCTTGCTATTGTTTTAAGGCCACAGTTAATGGCCAGAATTTGCATGCATAAATGTCCTTTATTGCTCTGGTTTCTGCCCAGAGGTGAAGAATGTAAATGTAGTTTCTGTTAGCCTGGGAACCCAGGGAAGTGTGAAGAATTATGTAATGTGAACCAGGAATGTGATTTTAAAAAAGAGAGAATCAGAGAGCATTAAGCATTTTTGTCTTGACCATCCAACTCATCAGCACTGTCTTGCTCTATATGTAAGTTTATCTTAAACATGTATTTTCTCTTAGAAATAGCTAGAAACTAGAACGCTTAGACTGTTTTTCTGTGATGTCAGAACTGTACTACAGAATTATTTTAAGTATTTCTCTGTGATCTCTGAACTCTTAACTAGCACTGTGTAGTAAAAAGTATTGTCTTGTGTTTTGACTATTTGTTATTAAATATTTTAAACCCTTTCAACTGTGGCTGTTTTTGTAGAGACAATTTAAGCTCTTTAGAGTACTTGCATGCCTTTGGTAAATTGTACAAAGCCACTTCAATAGCTTTAGCCCTGGGCTATTACTACCAATTGGATAATAATATTGCACAGTAATAATTGGACACCCTTTTAAGGGCCTTCGAGTAGCTGATAAATATTAGTGGGTGGTGGCAGCTGGTACTACTGTACAGTCTGGGAAAAAGGGGCACAGCTGGAGAACATGTGCCAGCCTTCCCCAGGAGTGTCTGTGTGGTTGTATAAACTCTTCTCAAAGTGTGTGTGTGTGTCAGCTACTTGGGCAGGGGCACGAAGCACTGGTTGGACAGAGAGGGTGTTGGAGGTTTTAGCTTGCCCACTAGGCTGAGATCTGGACCCTATAGCTGTGCAGTGGGGAGTCTTATTGGGGACCTGGAGAGCAAGGGAGCGACCAGCCCCGGACTGACTTATGATCTTTGTGGGCTCTTAAGGGAAATTGCACTTCACTGTGTGTATTTGTTATCCTTTCCTCCTATATGAGATGCCCCTCACTTATGTTAGTGGTGAGGATTGAGGCTCCTTGACTGCTGGTCCAGGGGACGGGTGTCATATATTGTTTGTCAGCAGTGGGATATCCATACCACATATTAATTGGTTGGCAAATACTAATTGGCTTGTAGTGGTGTGGGTAGAGTGAATTCCTGTAGCTTGTGTACAGTGAGCTCTGAAGGTGCTTTGTACTCTAAATCAGCCATGCAGTGAATACTCAAGAGTTTAGATCACAATTGTTTTATTTCTTTTGTTATTTTAGTTAGTCAGGGTGAGCGGGCAGCATATCAGCAGAGGAGTATGACAAGGAGCCAGCTGGCGGAGATGTGCCTGGCTAGGGGACTGGTGCATGGAAACCTGACTAAGGCAGACCTGATTGCAGCCTTGGTTACAGCTGCATCAGAAAACTGCAACCAGGAGGAGAATCAGACTGGCAGTGGAGATATAATAACCTCGGAGAATAGACAGCTCAACCTTTCTGCAGAAGACTTAAAAATCCATCTGGATCTAAATAAACTTGAGTTGGAGGCCAGACATTTGGAGATAGAAGCAGCTGAGAGACTGAGGAGACTACAGGCTGAAGAGAATGAGAAACTGCTACGCCTGGAAGCTGAGGAAAAGGAGTGGCAGAGGAAGCATGAGAGGGAAATGCTGACTCTTCGCCAGAGTCATGGAGGTAATGGGGAAGGGACTAACTGGACCCCAGAAGCACAAAAAGTCAGTAAATTTTTTCCGCAGTTTAAAGAGGGGGATAATTTTCATAGTTTCATTCATATGTTTGATAGGGTATGCAAACAGTATGGTGTTGACCAAAGGCTCTGGGTACGATTCCTGACCCCCTTACTCCATGGTAAAGCTGTAACTGTTTTGTCAAAAATGTCCAACGTTGCATGTTTTGATTATACTGCTGTTAAAAATCACTTGTCAGAATTGTTTAAGCTAACACCTGAAACGTATAGGAAAAAGTTTTGGGAGCATAGACACACGGCAGATGAAAGTGTGTGTGAATATGTTGCTGAACTAACCACTTATTTCCATAGGTGGGTGAGTGGATGTCAGGTCACCAATTTTGGAGGGGTGGCAGACCTTTTGGTGATGGAACAAGCCCTTAGCACTTTGCCTGAGGACATGAGGATCTGGTTAGCTGATAGGCAATGTGCCATTTCAGATGAGTTGGGGAAGAAGGGAGACCTATACCTGGCAAGCAGGGCAGCCCTGCACAGAAAAAGGACCCCCAGTATTGCTCATGGGTCTAAAGGAACCCATGGTGGGCAGCACAGAACACCCCAACAGAATCTGCCAGTAACAGGGGAAGCCTCTAGTCCAGGTACACGTCCAGGAGCTAGGGTTAAATGTTTTAAATGCAACCAGTGGGGCCATGTGGCATACAGGTGTCCATGGAGACAATGCGGGGAACAAAAGGTGAGGGAGCCAGTAAGTGGGAAAGACAAAATGCCAATAGTAGGTTTTCTTGAGACAACAAGGGTACCAAACTACCATCGTGCAGATGTCCTGACAGGGAAGGATTTGGATGAGGCTGTACCATGTGTTTGTGCAGTTACACGCAGTCAGGCTAGGAGACAAGCATGTGGGTCTGGTAGCCTGGGAGAGACCCAGAAAGACTGCATACTTGCAGCCAGGACTGGTGAGGTGGTTACTTTAGGGAGGGAGCTACCTGGTAGCAGTGAGACTGAAGGTGAGCCACAGCTGTTTGTGGGTACTAATGTTTCCTGGGACAGAGCGATTGCAAAGGTAGAGGTGAGTAATAGTACCCAGGCTGACAGTGAGGCACCACTGTCAGAGGATGCCAGACTTCCTGTGGAAGGGGAGCTGGGAAGGGTTACAAGGAGAAAGTTGAGACAAACTCAGCTCTCAGACCCTACATTGCAAGGCCTAAGGCAGGCAGTTAGGGAGGCACCTGATTCTCAAGGAAAGGGGGAATCTGTATACTGGGACAAAGGGTTACTGTACAGAGAGTGGACCCCTAAGGGAGGGCTAGAAGGTGAGAGAGTACAGCAGTTGGTACTGCCTACAGCCTACCATCTGACGCTTCTAGCCATAGCCCATGATATTCTCTTTGCAGCTAATATGGGCATAAAACATACAAAGAGGCGTATTATGCAAAACTTCTATTGCTCTGGAATTTCCAGAGATTTAACAGGGTACTGCAAGACCCATGAGCAGTGCCAAAAGGTAGGCAAGGTAGGAGACAAGGTGAGAGCTCCTTTGATGCCTTTGCCTGTGATTGAAGAGCCATTTCAGAGAGTAGATATAGATATTGTGGGTCCGAGTGCCCAAGTTCCACAGGGAAAAAGTATATCCTAGTGGTATTGGATTATGCTACACAATACCCTGAGGTGGTGGCTTTGTCCTCCATAGAGGCAGAGAAGGTGGCAAATGCGTTGTTAGAGATTTTCATCAGGGTAGGTTTCCCAAAAGAAATAATAACTGACAGAGGTTCCAATTTCATGTCAGACCTGCTGGCTTGTCTGTGGAAGTCTTGTGGGGTGAAGTACATGAAGACCACCCCCTACCATCCCCAGACTAATGGTCCTTGTTGAGAGGTTAAACTCTACAATCAAGTCCATGCTACGGGCATTTGCGGATCAGTTTAAGAGGGAGTGGGACAAATATTTGCCCCATCTGTTGTTTGCTCAAAGAGAGGTTCACCAGGAATCCACAGGTTTTTCACTCTTTGAGTTGCTATATGGGCATAGGGTGAGGGAAAGTACAGTTTTGTACCTACCATAAATGTAGATGTCCGAGAGGACTGCATCTGCAGTCTTTACAAATGGGTTGTCCTGTCGTCAGGCAGCCCTTCGGTCAGCCGGATTCCAAAGTCTGGGTCTGGCTTCGGCTGGTGTCGCACTTCACCCGACGTCATTGCGGCAGTCATTCGGGTATAAAGGCATCAGCCGACGCCATTTTCCTCAGTGTTTCTTGCCCCAGATGCCAGGTGCCCTCTTGGATGGCTAAATTTGGATAAATGCCAAAGTTTCCAAATAGTAGAGAGCAAACACACAAAATAAGCATGTATGTACATATATACAAACAAATACACCATAATAGAGCCCCCCCAAGCTAGCTGAAGATTGGTAAGTACCCTAGGAGTACCTCAGAGGGGAAGGAGGGTGGGTAATCCTGACTGCAGATGCATTCCTCTCGGACATCTACATTTATGGTAGGTACAAAACTGTACTATGTCCTTCAAGGATGCATCTGCAGTCTTTACAAATGGGTAGAATACCATAGCTAGACTAGGGGAGGAGGAAATGAGAATAGATTATGGTGTAGTCAGCATCCCTTGCAAAACAGCAGTGGCAAAACCAGCACGGGATCTAGAGTATAGAGGTAAATTATAATGCTTGGCAAATGTATGCACGGAGGTCCAAGCAGCAGCCTCTATAATGTCCTTGGTAGCCACTCCTCGTAAGAAAGCTGTGGTAGTGGCTGTAGCCCTTGTGGAGTGAGGCCTGATGTTCTCTGGAGTTTTCTTTCCATGGTAGGAGTAACAAAATCTAATGCAATTTCCTATCCATTTGGAGATTGTCTGTTTAGAAATTGGTTTTCCTTCCTTTCCTGTTGCATATGCTACCAGAAGCTGGTCAGTTTTTCTATTGCTTTTTGTCCTGTCCAGGTAGTAGCGTAATTGTCTGTGTACATCCAATGTATGCAAGAGCTTTTCTCCCCTGTTCTGTGGATTGGGGAAGAATGTAGGAAGGTGGATAGCCTGATTTAAAGAGACTCTGGATACCACCTTAGGCATAAATGTAGGATTTGTTCTCAAGGACACTCTATCTTGATGGAAGATCAGGAAGGGTTGTACTGCCATTAATGCCTGTAGTTCAGAGACCCTTCTTGCTGAAGTTATTGCCAGCAGGAAAGCAGTCTTCCAGGATAAGTATTGCAATTCTGCTGTAGCTGCTGGTTCGAAAGGAGGTAGAGTCAGTTTTTCTAGCACAAAGTTCAAGTCCCATGCTGGCAATGGAGGTTTCCTGGGAGGTTTTACATTTTTAATTCCTCTCAGAAACTGTCTGAGCAGAGGATGCGAGAAGACAGGAGGATCCAAGCTGTATTCTGCTGAAATAGCTGATGCATGTATCTTGATGGAGGAATAGGACAGGCCTGTATGAAAGAGCTCCGCCAAGTACTCCAGGATGTTGGCTACGTTCACCAGTGTCACATCTTGCCCTTTTGCAGTACTCCAGATAAGATATCTTTTCCATTTTGCTGCATAATTCTTTCTTGTTGAAGGTCTGCGAGCCTCCAGGATTATGTCTTTAACCCTTTGGGATAAATTTGGGTTAATTGCTGTTATGTAATGTTCCAGGCAGTTAGCTGCAGAGTTTTTAGGTTTGGATGCAGGATGTTGTAGTTGTTCTGTGTCAGCAGTAATGGGATCAGGGGCAGTGTCCATATTTGTTCCCGGGACATGCTCCTCAGCAGTGGATACCAATGTTGTCTTGGCCAGTCTGGGGCTATCAGAATGATCCTCGGACGTTCCTCTTTGATCTTGAGAAGCACCTTGTGCATCAAAGGAAGTGGTGGGAATGCGTATGCTGTCAAGCTTTTCCAACTGAAGGATAGGGAGTCCACCTTCCAAGCAAGTGGGTGGTAAGTCCTTGTGCAGAATTTTTCAACTGGTGATTGAATGGGGATGCAAACAAGTCTATTTGTGGTAATCCCCATTCTCTTGTGATGGTTTTGAAGATGTCCGGATGCAGCATCCATTCGTGGGCATCTGTTGTAGTTCTGCTTAATATGTCTGCTAGAATGTTTTCCTTCCCTGGTACATAAATTGCCTGTAACTGAATGTTGTAGCTCAAAGCCACATCCCATAGGTCCAGTGCCAGCCGGCATAGAGGGTATGAGTGTGTGTCTCCCTGTTTGTTGATGTACCACATAACTGTGGTGTTGTCTGTCCTTATCATCAACTGGCCTTCTTGGAGAAAAGGTCTGAATGCCTGGATTGCCAATTTTACTGCCATCATTTCTTTTAGATTTATGTGCAGATGCAGCTGGTCTTGAGTCCATAGGCCTTGAATGCACTTGCCCATCATGTGTGCCCCCCAACCGAGGTCTGAGGCATCTGTCGTGATGGTTTGTCTTGGTTGACTTTTGCAGAAGGGCAGTCCTGTGCCCACCATAAGAACTCTTGCTTCAGGCATGGGATCATTGGAATTTTGGTTTCTAGGCTGTGCTTGTGCTGAGACCACAAATTCTTTAGGTACCACTGTAGCTTTCTCATATGCAGCCTGGCATGAGGGACCAGTATTATGCAGGATGCCATGAAGCCTAGAGCTTGTAGCACTTTTCTTGCAGTTAGATGGCTGTGCTTTGTTAATGCCAAGAAGTAGAGAGGAAGTTGCTCTTTCTTTTCTGCAGTTAGAAATGCCATTTGTTTTGATGTGTCCAATTCTGCACCCAGAAAGGTTATTCTTTGGGATGGAATCAGCCTTGACTTTTGTATTGACTGTATATCCCAGGGCTTGCAGCAGGTAGATGACTCTTTGTAAGTCTTGTTGTTAGTTAGTTTTGTTGTCCGCTTGTATCAGGCAGTCGTCCAGGTAGGGATAGATTTGAATTCCCTGAAGTCTGCAATGAGCGATTACTGATGCCAGGCATTTCGTGAACACTCTGGGCGCAGTAGATAAGCCAAAGGGCAATGCTGAGAATTGATAATGCTCTGATCCTGCAAGAAATCTGAGGTATCTTCTGCAAATTGGTCTCATGGGGACGTGCAGGTATGCCTCCTTGAGATCTAGAGTTACCAGCCAAGACTCCTTGCCCAGCATGGGAAGAAGCTGCTGTAGGGTCAGCATTTTGAATTTTGGAACAATGAGGAATGTGTTTAAAGCGGACAGGTCTAGAATAGGCCTCCATTTGTTTTCCTTTCTTGGTACCAGGAAGAGCCTGGAGTAAAATCCCTTCCCTTGCTCCGTAAATGGTACCTTTTCCACAGCTCTCATTCTTAATAATTGAGATATTTGTTTTAGAGCTTCTGCCCTTTGAGAAGGTGGTAGGTTTGGCATTCCTCTCTTTCCTGGTAGTGTATGGAAATGGAACCTGTAACCTTTGTCTATAGTCTGCAAAATCCATTTTCTCTTGTAATGCAGTGCCAGTTTCTTGAAAATAATGTTAGCTTTCCGCCTAAGGGTGCTTCTAGTTGTTCCCTGGTAGGCGGTGCCACCGCCAAGTCACTGTGATTGAGTTGTTGTAGTGGTGGTGGCTGTATCCGTGCCTCGTTGGTTGTTACCCTGCCACTGGCACCCCTGTAGGCACCCCTGGATTGGTTTCTGCCTCTAGAGCCTATTCCTGCCTCTTTGTGCCTTAGAGGAGTCCGGAAAGGACCAATTCTTGGAGGGCCAGTTCCTGCTAAACCTTGGAGGTTGAACTTGTAAGAAATCTTTCACTGTTTGCACAGATTTTGCTTTCTCTTCCATCTTTTTAGTACCTGCTGTGCGGGGCACCAAATAAATTGACCTTGTCCATAGGTGCATCCAAAAGCTTAGATTTGACATGGTCTGGTAATGCCTGTTCTTTCAACCATGCATGTCTCCTGATAACTGTGCCAGTCATGGCTGATCTAAAGGAAGCCTCCAGTGCATCATAGCCACATTTTAAAGAATGGTTACTAACCTGCTGTATGTTATGTAACATTTCTTGAACATACTTATCTAAAGATTCTTCAGAGGACAGCTTTTTAGTCAACTGGTCAAGCATAAACTCTTGATATTGAATCATATGAAATTGGCAGTTCAAAGCTCTAGCTGACAAAGTAGCAGAGGTGTAAACTATTTACCCCATCTCTCTAAGGACCTGGATTCCCTTTCAGAGGGAGGGGTTTTTAGAAGAAGTAGCTGCTACAGCTTTAGGGCCCTGGGAGATAGTCTCTGGATCTGCAAAAGGAGCCTTATATAAGTGGTGATGAGTGTCCGGGACCCTGTAGTACCTATCGGGCTTAGCAGGAGCCGGAGGTAAAGTATCAGGAGCAGTGCAAGCATCATTAAATGCATCATCAACAACAGATAGAACTGGAGGTATAGCTAAAGGCCTATGCTGTGGCAAATGTAGAAAGGTCCTAAGCCTTTTTCTAGAGTCTGAGAAATCTTGGCCCTGCCACTGAAATTGTTCCCTCATAGCATGCAAGGTTTCCCTAAAGGAAAATTCCTCAGGAGGAGAGGCTGAAGGGATGGACTCCTCAGCATCAGAGTCTTCGTAAGGAGAATAAGAAGCCTCAGGAGGGTCTGTATGTTCTGAGTCATCAGAGGAATCATCTGTGGCTACTGGCTCAGGGGGCTCTGCTCTAGGCCTCTTTTCTGGAGGAGGGAGAGAGGCCCTGTCTGGATGAGGCTGGGCTCCACGAATTAAAGAGATGAGATCCTCTGCCAAAGAAAGGATATGGGAGCTGGTGCTGGGCCTGTGAGAGGGGGGCTTGGCAAGCACAGGTTTTGATGCTTTGGCTGCTTTAGCCCTGGCAAAGGCCTTAATAGACATAGCTGGAGGAGGCCTAGCAGCTCCACGTGCAGGGGTAGAAATATCTAAAGGAATGGTGTCTGATAAATCCTGTGAAATCGCAACAGAAGGTTGGATTTCAGAAGCCGTTTCTACCAGGTTAGAAGAGGCCTCGGTAGAAAGCAAGTTATCGGCTGAAGAAAGAACCGCTTGCTCGGTTTCGGCCGAAACCGAGACACTCGTGGATTGCTTAACCGCGGTTTCGGCCGAAACCGCAGACCGCGAGTGTCGGTCCTTTTCTTTGCGTTTTTTGGTTATTTGCGTAGTCGGAGGATCCGACGGCATAATGTAGGCAAAATCGGAGCCGAAAATCTGTTCAGCAAAGTCCGAGCGACGTCTAAGCATCCGTCGGTTAAAAGAAGCACAGGCTAGACAAGCTGCTACGTCGTGGTCTGGGCCTAAACAATGTATGCAATAGGAGTGGAAATCTTTATGAGGTATTTGTTTCCCACAAGATAAACAGTTATTAACTTTCTCTGACATTGGCTGAGGCAAGAAAGAGTCCCCAACGGGGTACTTAGCTTTATAGAAGTCTTCGAAGTAGTATTCGGTAGTAGTAATCTCTGGATCTGACCGACCGGCACTTGCGAACAGCTTCTGCTTCGGGCGCCACGCGGCAAGAAAGACTGAGGAAAATGGCGTCGGCTGATGCCTTTATACCCGAATGACTGCCGCAATGACGTCGGGTGAAGTGCGACACCAGCAGAAGCCAGACCCAGACTTTGGAATCCGGCCGACCGAAGGGCTGCCTGACGACAGGACAACCCATTTGTAAAGACTGCAGATGCATCCTTGAAGGACATCCTCTAGATATAATTCGAGATGAGTGGGAAGGTGAGTGTGAGTCTCACAAGGAGTCTGTTGTGGCATACGTCCTAAACCTCAGGAGAAGGCTCAGGGAACTCATGGGCTTGGCCCAGGAGCACCTGGCAGAAGCCCAACAACAGAAAAAGGTGTAGTATGACAGGAATGCTCGAGCTAGAGAGTATGCTGTGGGGTAGCAATAATGGTTCTCATTCCTGTCAGACACAACAAGCTGCAAGCAGCTTGGGAGGGACCCTACAGGGTGGTAAGAAAGGTAAGTAATGTTATGTTAACTACATGGTGCAACTGCTAGGCAGAAGGCAGGGGCACAAATTGTACCATTTTAACATGATGAAACCTTACCATGATAGGGAGGCCCTTGTGCTGAGCATTTGCAGTGGATTGCAGGAGGAGTCTGAGGGAGATCTGGGGACTCATCTCCTCAGTGAGGCTCAGGCTGACACCTCAGTGGAAGGGGTAGCAATGTCCCAGCAGCTATCTCCTACCCAGGTTCGAGAAATCTGAGCAGTGTTGCACGAATTTAGGGATATGTTCACTGGGAAACCAGGGTGCACCCACCCGGTGCAGCACCAGGTGGATATAGGACCCCAAAGGCCTATTAGGCAGGCACCTTACAGAGTGCCTGACAGAGTCAAACATACTCTGAGGGTGGAGGTACAGGAGATGTTGGAACTAGGGGTGATTCAAGAGTCCAACAGTCCCTGGGCCTCCCCAGTGGTGCTGGTGCCAAAGAAGGATAGCAGCACCAGGTTCTGTGTGGACTACAGGAAATTAAACAGTCACACAGAGTCAGATGCTTACCCCATGCCTAGGACAGATGAGGCCCTAGAACAGCTGGGTGGGGCTTAGTATCTTACAACCATTGATCTTACCAAGGGTTACTGGCAGGTGCCCTTGACTCCCAGTGCTAAAGAGAAGTCAGCCTTTGTGACTCCTTTTAGCTTGTATGAGTTTACAAAGATGCCCTTTGGGATGAAGAATGCCCCAGCAACTTTCCAGAGGCTGGTAGATCATATCCTAGTAGGAGCAGGAGGGTTTGCCCTTGCTTACCTAGATGATGCTGCCATCTACAGCCATTACTGGCAAGAGCACCTTCAACATGTCAGGGAGGTGCTGGGCAGACTACACTGGGCAGGGTTGACCATTAAGCCGAACAAATGTCAGGTGGGTATGGCAGAGGTCTCCTACCTAGGACATAGAGTGGGGAGTGGTAAGATAAGGCCAGAACTGGCCAAAGTGGAAACCATTCAGGCATGGCCTGCACCTGTTACTAAAAAGCAGGTGAGGGATTTTTTAGGGACAGCAGGGTACTACAGAAAGTTCGTCCCCAGTTATAGTACCACAGTTGCACCCCTCACAGACCTGACAAGGACGAACAGGCCAGATAAGGTAGTGTGGACCCCAGCATGTGAGCAGGCATTCCAGAAGCTTAAAGAAGCTTTGGGAGGACCCCCTGTGTTAGCCAGTCCAGATTACAACAAAGAATTTGTTGTGCAGGTGGATGCTTCAAACCATGGAGTGGGGCCTCTACTTAGCCAGATTTCTTCAGAGGGGGAAGAGCACCCAGTGGTTTATCTCAGTCGTAGGCTCCATCCCAGGGAGGAATGCTATGCAGCTGTAGAAAAGGAATGTCTAGCCATAGTGTGGGCACTGCAGAAACTTCAGCCTTATCTGTATGGAATGAAATTCACTGTTATGACAGCTCACAACCCCCTAACATGGTTGTACAGAGCCAGCCACCAAAACGCCAAGTTGCTAAGATGGAGCCTGGGGTTGCAGGCATACATGTCCGTGCAGCACCGCTGTGGGATTAGCAATGCCAATGCAGATGGGCTCTCAAGACAGGGAATGGGGTACTGTACACTCAGATAAACCTAACTCCCTCAAGCAGAGTTCCTTAAGGGTCACTTGAAAAACTAGCTGGAGTTCTCCGGGGGTGGGGTGGATATGTGAAGATAGGTGAAGGCTGCCAGCCTAGCCAGATAACATTTTGGAGATAATTCTGTCATCTGTAAATATTAATGAAAACCACAGGCTTGTCTTAATTGGTAAAACAGTGTTGCAAGTGGAACTGAAAAAATGTAACAGTGCACTCTGCTGAACAAGTAAAGCATGTTGTGACCCTTTGATGTAAACATGGCTTTGGCTGGTCTAGATGAAGGAATTCTTGCTATTGTTTTAAGGCCAGAGTTAATGGCCAGCATTTGTATGCATAAATGTCCTTTATTGCTCTGGTTTCTGCCCAGAGGTGAAGAATGTAAATGTAGTTTCTGTTAGCTTGAGAACCCAGGGAAGTGTGAAGAGTGATGTAATGTGAACCAGGAATGTGATTTAAAAAAAAAAGAATCCGAGAGCATTAAGCATTTTTGTCTTGACCAGCCAACTCATCAGCACTGTCTTGCTCTATATTTAAGTTTATCTTAGACCAAGTGTTTTTCTGTGATGTCAGAACTGTACTACTGAATTATTTTAAGTACTTCTCTGTGATCTCTGAAATCTTAACTAGCACTGTGTGGTAAAAAGTACTGTCTTGTGTATGTTATTAAATATTTTTAAACCCTTTCAACTGTGGCTGTTTTCGTAGAGATAAATTAAGCTTTTTAGAGTACTTGCATGTCTTTGGGTAAATTGTACAAAGCCACTTCAATAGCTTTAGCCCTGGGCTACACTACCAATTGGATAATAATACTGCACAGTAATAATTGGACACCCTTTTAAGGGCCTTTGAGTAGCTGATAAATATTAGTGGGTGGTGGCACCTGGTACTACCATATAGTCTGGGAAAAAGGGGCACAGCTGGAGAACTTGTGCCAGCCTTCCCCAGGAGTGTCTGTGTGGCTGTGTATAAACTCTTCGCAAAGTGTATGTGTGTGTGTGTGTGTCAGCTACTTGGGCAGGGACACGAAGCACTGGTTGGACAGAGAGGGTGCTGGACAGACCTCCCAACCATACCGAATTACTCGGTATTTACCGAGTTTTGGGGTCCAAATGAAGGGGTGCCACGATTCCCGATTGGCACCCCTTAATTCTGATTTTTGCTTCATTTATTTTTATTTTTAAAAATCGCTGTCGGAGCTGACGTCATCACGTGCGGGATGACGTCAGCGCCGTCAGGGCTTCCAGCCAGTCGGAATTGAGCTCAAGGAGCTCGCGTCATTATTTCCGCCTATTTCCAGCTGGCTGCGCAGTGCGAGCGGGAATACTGAACAGCAAGAACGCCGAGAGAAGTTGAACATTACCAGGCAGGCTGCAGGAACATTAATGGCAGACTCATAATGTTGCTCATCAGTTTTGTTTTTTTTTTTTCCAAGTCGGGCCGGCTGCGAGCAAGTATACAGCAGCAATGGGAAATGGGAATTACAGGCAGCAGTACCATATCAGTTACTTTTATTTTTCCAAGTAGCAGGCAGGCATCGCCCTTCGTGAGCAGGTAAGCATGGGAGTCTGTAGAATAATTATATTGCTAAGTCCACTTCTGATTCATAAGGAAACTGCATAAAGTTCTTAGGCAGGCTTGAATCTGCAATTCACACCCTCCAGCTACTAATTCAGTTGTTTCAGCAGCAGAGCTGACCTATAACAGACGCAGTAATACCCCTTCTGACAATATCAGTACATGGGAAACTGATGTGGGAGCTAGATTCCATGCACAAAGCAGACTGGTTGTCTCCAAATTAAAGTGTGGAGTGGAATTTAAATTTCACTAATCCTTATTTCAAATCACCTCAGTATAAGTTACATTTTCTTCCTTCCTTTACATGCATTCCAAGTTTTATTACCTCAGGCATCCCTCATACAGCTGTGAGGATGAGTGCACTGATTCTAACAGTGGACAGTCTTCTGTGTTAATCTTCATCTTAGTCCTTTACTGAACTAAACAGGTTATTATTATGCATTCCCATTATGTATTAATCCTACATTACTTTGGAACGTGGGCATCACAGCATCATTTACAAGTAACACCAGTCATAACAAAAGTATCACAACAGCATACCCAAAACACTTGTCTTTATGTATGGGGGAATAGTGGACTCCAGGGATTTAAATGATTACAGGAAGCCACAATAAAATCAGGGAAAAAAATCAAACCATGTACCTTCAGCACACAAAATAGTTCCTTAGCATAGTTTTAGTCCTCCATGTTACTACTAGACACCAAGGATACACTTAAAATATTATAAAGTCACGGAAAAAAGTTAAAAGGAAAACAGGGAAAAAGTTTTCAACCATGCAACCTTGCATGGAAAGCATATTATTAATCCAGCACTTTAGTTCTCTACACTACATGAGGAGGTTTTGTATGGTTTATTGTATTTTTTAACTATAAGAAGTAAGACTGTTTATGTCTGTCATTATTGACTGACTGCAGTGGTCCATGAGTTACCAGGGACAGGGCATGTATAAGAAGCAAAATAAGAAGTAAGTTGGGCTGTTGGTTCTCCCAGTAGTGCATTTTCAGAATCAGATCAGGCATTACCTTAGAGCACAGATAGAGGTTATCTCAAGTATTCTATAAGAACAACAGTATAGAGAAGGTTCTTAAGGTATTTATAAGTAGTCTAAAGTTTCTTGCTCTGTTGTTTTAGTAAGAAGTCATACTTTATAAACTGGCTCATGTAGCATAGTACAGTACTGTGTTGGATCAGTAAGGTGTGTATGTGGTATAATGGTATGATTAAGCATATTATTAAGAATGAAATGGGTTTCAGAGATTCATTAAGTTTCAGTCTTCCTATTTTTTAAACTGCTAATTTAGCATAGTGGTATATTGCACTGACTGTAGTGTATAGTGTTCTGGGTTCAAGACTTGCCAGTAACATGCATGGTGGTAACACAACATTTTATTCTAGCAACTTTCCAAAATCATACAAGCAGTGTTTAAAATGTGTCCCTGGTTTTTGACCTTTTGCCCCCCGCCAAAAAAATTGAAAATAATTGCAAGAAGATGAGCAAGATGCCTATGACTTACACTACTGTCATTCTGTTTATAGTTTGGGCGTAGAAGTAGACTTTCATGATGGAAATGTTCTGAATTGGTCAGTTTTGTAATTACTGGTTCATGCATTTTCTTTCATTGCCTACGGTATAGCCTACTGGAAAAATGTTCATTCAAACAAATTTAAAATGTGCTCTGTCTAACAAGTGTGCTGTATTATACAAGGAATATAACTTAATAAAGTCAGGAAAGTGTATCAAAGAAAAGAACACATGCATATTTCTTGTTTTGTGTGCAAGGGGCCAATGATTTGAAAACAGCCCAAAGGTAATCTTTATCCACCACTGGCCAGATGCATTTTCTTTGGATGTGATGCAGGTTTCAATGTTTCAATGAATGCGAGTTTCAAAGGCAGAGAAGTTTTAATGCCAAGTCTATTCTCATTGTGAGACAGTATTGCTTTGTTTCTTTGTTTATCAGATGTCTGTTAGTGTTTGTGCATTGATGTGCTGCAAAATGTAAAAATAATGTAAAAATAAAATCCAAATAATCATTGCAGAAGTAAAGCAGTATGCACACATTAGTGTTTATGGAAAATGAGGCGAAACAGCCAAGTAATGGGACACTGGAATAGCTGCAGGGGGACTCTGTGCCATATTTTGGTGGTCTGTTCTTCAGTTTGTGTTCGAAAGTTGGTATCCCACAATTCCATTGGAGTGGGCGGGGTTACGTAATTATGTATGCAAATTTGATGTTAATCAGCATACAGATTTGTACCTATTTTTCATGGCCCTTGTCCAGATTTTTGATGTTTCCAGGTTGAGAGGTATGGTGCTGGAGGTTTTAGCTTGTCCACTAGGCTGAGATCTGGACCCTATAGCTGTGCCAGTGGGGGTCTTATTGAGGACCTGGAGAGCAAGGGTGCGACCAGCCCCAAACTGACTGTGATCTCTGCGTGCTCTTAAGGGAAATTGCACTTTACTGCACGTATTTGTTATTCTTTCCTCCTATATGAGATGCCCCTCACTGGTGTTAGTGGTGAGGACTGAGGCTCCTTGATTGCTGGGCCAGGGAATGGGCACCACAGTTTTAACTAACTGTTGTACTATTTGTCTGTGTAATGTCTGTTACATCTTTATAAATATCTAGTATATTTTGTTCAGCTACATTAATGATGTAATTCGTATCATTAGTCAGTTTACATCTTTTGTCAAATGTTTATGTATAAGAATATCCTTCTTAGTTTTTTTTTATTAGTAAACACAAAAGCAATATTATATGTACATTGGATTAATGAAGTTTCCCAGATACATATTATCTGTTCTGTTTCAAGTAGTAATCAAAGGTCATTTGGTTCCTTGAGAGAAGATCATGTGAAAAGAAAAAAAAAAAAGATTTTGTTTCCATAGTGTCTCTGACTGAACTGTTAAGGAAAATTGTAATACCATTATTACTATATATTATTGTCTACAAAAGCATTTCAATTTATACATTATAAAGTACCAGAAAAATATTGTAGGAACTGCCTAATGCAGCTTCTTACATGAACAATGTAATGCACCATTGAGACTTGGATATTTAAGAGTCTGACCCTGCTTGGGCCCCCTTCTTTCCCAGAGTACAAACATTCTACTAGCTAAAACCTTTTCTGAAGTATGAGGTCAGCTAGCTCCTTAATGGTCATAGGGACAAAGACATAATGGAGCCATCAATGTAATTTGCAAATCCCTGCAGGAAGTTTTATATTTTCAATCGGCTAAAGCCATGTCATTGAGAAGGTATGCAATGACACATAGTGAAGAAAAATATACATTTTACATAGTGACCATATGCTAATTTTCTTATACTCAGTGCCAGAACTACCGGAAAGATTCACAAGTAGGGTACTGGTCTGTCAGTGTTGTGGCCCATATCTTTATACGTCTCCTGAAACAAGACAATGGATCATTGGGTAGGTGTTTATCTAACCCTAGCTGCATCTCTCTTCATATACTGGAACTGAAGGGTCATCAGACTTGATATTGCCCTTAAGAAACAGAGCCCCAACCAAGCTCATAAGTCATGGAGTTTTACATCAAGACTTTCATTTGATCCAGAGTGAAGCAAGAGTGTTGTTTTTATAATTCCATAGCATTCTGTCCCAGTTATCAACATTATACATTGCATTCGCACACACCTAAGCAGAACTTTTCTTTTGTTGGTCACTTGTATACCTCTGTATTATTTTCTTATGTACATATTAAAACTTCCTTGTGAACTATTAAGTGGACTGTAATGGTTAGTATTAATAGTCTTATGATTTCCAGTATGCAATGCACTGCTGTGAGGCACACAGTCCAAACTCCATGCTGATCTATGCTGCTCACATTTACTTCTCAATAGAATATACTTTAGTATTTCTAATATTATATTTCGATAGGAGATAAGCATGTTATATCTAGACTAACTTTTATATCTAAATGGCACTGCAAACAAAACTGAGATAATAAAGCCTACATCTTTACATTGTACTTACGTATACAATACTCACGGAATGATATGCGCAGCTACTGCCTTTAAATTAATGCAGTGACACTGTTTACTACATAATGCAGTTTGAAGAGCAGAATACATATTTTCATTGCATCATATTGTCTGAGAAAACATACATTTTCAAAGGAGTATGTTACAGTTCAAAATGCAAGGTCCACAGAGACTCCGGCAGGAGAAAAAAACAACACTTAAAAACTTAAATCAACAAGTTAATTCAAACACTATGCACCTCCACCCCATCTGACTCAAAACTGATCTGACGAAGCTTTAAGTTAAATAAAATGAAATCACCCATCATCCAAATTTTTGTCTCGCCAGAGTCCACACAGACCCTGCACTTTGTTTCATTAGCTTGGTTTGTGCTGTAGATTAAATTTATGTTATAGTTCATTCATCATCAAAGCTTATAATTAAATATTGTTTATTGAAAATACAGGCTCCCATATAAACAGGAAATACAGACTTTACACAGAAGGCACTCCAAACCAGTGAACTTCTAAATATAAGGTGGCAATTCTACTCAGTCTACCGATGTGCCACTCAAATGCATATGTCCATAGCCAATAAATAAATAATGGAACTCTGAACAACTCAGATATGTCGGTAAGAGTACATTACTGTACAAGGGCCTATCCTAATGTGTGCAAATCTATACAGACTGATTTTTTTAACTGGTAAACAACTGTATATTAGTATTTGAGTATAGCCTTCCCTAACAATGACAAACGTATCTCAATAAATGCATGCAAACCTCAAATTCAAATCTCACTGCAAATGTTTCCCATTCCTAGGTCACACCCTTTAGCAATCACAACCAAAGAGATCCTCACAGGAGAGAATATTAAGGCTTACCATTAAGGGCACTAAGACAGTGAACATAATCAATAACGGCACGAGCTGACATAGAAATCTTGTATCTCTTGAAATCAATTGATGCCATTCCATAAAAACCCCCTTAACCAACAATGTGAATGAGCCGCTATACATAACTATCTATCAAATACCAGGAGCGTCAGAAACTATTCAAACTAGATAACCACTGCCCCTCCTCAACCTTACAGGAACCAGACTGTGCAAAGTTTACATACAAAACAGTGAAAGAAGAGAGAAATAAAAAAAATCTCAAGCTCTCTTCCACCACCAGTGCCAGTCCCAATCCAGGTGCAGACCCACTGTAATGTAGAATGGATCCTCAGTTAACAGTGAAACAGCAGTCTCCCATCAGATTAAGACTACATAATCGTTTGTATATATCAAGCCATCCTTCCACTGAGCAACAACTTTAACCTAATGATACAGGCAGGTCCATAACAATCATTCACTTTCATACCACTCTTCAAGGTGTCCTGTTGTCCTGTTATGGACAACAGGCACCCCTCATTTGATCCTGTCATTGACTTTGAAGGTGAGGGAGGTATGGCAGAGAGAGTAGAGGACTCGGGCCTTAATTTTGATAAAGAAAATCCTGAATTAAGGAGAAGTGAGAGAATAAAGAATAAGGTGAATTATAATAAAAGACAGCAACCTCGGGTGGGGTTTCAAGGGGCCCGGCCCAAAACCAGACATTGGAGGACATAAGTGTGCACCAGGATAATATTTCACGTAACAGTGTTGTAAATGAATCTTTTAACCAGGAGAACCAACAGAAAGACTTTGCTGTTTACAACTATTCAAAACTGTGCATAGATGAGAATGGCAGATTTACTTTCAAAAGGAATTACATTTGTTCCGGCTAGAAGGTTCAATGTCACTGATATTATCATGGATTTGAAAATGTACCTGAGAAAGTTGAATTTGACTTTATTGTATGAGAATCATGTTCAGTATGACAACCGTAATGTTTTTAAGATTAATTCTACTTACAATCCCCCCTTACACCCTAAGCTTGCAGTGTATGAAAAGTTGTGTGAGTTGGACCGATATAATTTACATAGGTACAGAAATCCAGTAAGTTAGGATTTTATGAATGTTAGCTCAGATGAATGGAACAGTTTAAGATCATTACAAAGGCAAGACATAAGGGTTATGAAACCAGATAAGGGGGGTGGGGTTGTTGTTATGGACACATCTGTGTACATTGATAAAATGCAAAGTATACTTAACACCGAAAACTACAAAGAGGTTTCCCTTAATGAACTCAACGGGGCTTATAGGAGAATCTATGGGCAGTTGAATGATATGTTTTTGGAGAGGAAAATAGACATTTCTTTGTACAACTATATGAATGTCATCATCCCAAGAATCCCAGTATTCTTTGGTATCCCCAAAATCCACAAGGGCCTTTTGGATTCTCCCATGAGGCCCTTGGTGGATGTTAGGGATTCTATAACAGCTGCATGTGCCCAGTATTTAAACTAGGAGTTGAAAAAACTGTTAAAAAAAGAAACCCAGATATGCAAAGACTTGACGTGAATGACTTATTGGTTACTATAGACGTGAGAGATTTGTATACTGTCATTCCGCAGACCATAGATTTAGACTGTGTTAATGAAATGTTAATGGAGCACAAGATGGACCAAGACAAGGTCAATCTCATCCTGGAACTATTAGAAATTGTATTAACTAACAATTTCTTTACATTTAACAATAAATATTTTTTGCAAACGACTGGTGTTGCCATGGGGGGTCAGCTTGTGGTGGGGCTTTTGCCAAAACAGTCATGGCATACTGGGAGAGGCAGTTTGTATTCCAGTCAGATTATTGCTCCCACATTAAAATGTATTACATATTCCAGGATGATATTAGTCTGATATGGGAAGGTCCCCCAGAAGTGCTTGAACAATTCTTACAATACATTAATAGCACTACTACTTTTTTACACTTCACTTGGGTTGTTAATTTAAATTGCATGGATTATTTAGATGTTCATCTTTTTAAAGATGAAACCAGTGGGAAGTATGCCACTACAATTTATAGAAAAAAACCTACTCTAACTCTTTTCTCCATTACAGCAGCTCACACCCTGAGCACCAAATGAGTTCAGTGATTAAAGGCCAATTGGTAAGAGCTGCTCGGATAGTGTTGAGGAATGAGGATTTTGAGTTAGAGTGTATTAACTTAAAAAAAAAAGAAGTTATGTCTTACCATAATGTTCCATCTGTATTGTTGATCCTCGTTCAGTCATTACGTATGGGTATCGGTTCCAAGCTCGGAACCGAGCCGGCCATTTTCCAAGCTCGCGTCAGCTTCAAACTCTCGAGCTAAACTCTTACGCACAATTCCCCTCTCCCTGTTACCTCAGATTGAGTTTGCAAGTCAAAGAAGGTAGAGGCTACCTCTGGTCAAATAACCTAAGAGAAATGGATGGAGAGATCCACTAGAAACCACAGGATGGGGAAGGAGGGAGGTTGGTAATGACTGAACGAGGATCAACAATACAGATGGAAAGTTATGGTAAGACATAACTTCTTTATCTGATATTGTTATTCCTTGTTCATTCCTTACGTATGGGACAGAGTCCCCAGCTACTTCTATTCCTGGGAGGCTCTCATGGAAGGACATTCCTGCGCAAAATAGTACCGAAAGCTGCTCTTCCCCTGCAGGCCAAATCCATTTTGTAATGATTGATGAAGGTATGAGGTGTAGCCCAAGTTGCAGCTGCACAGATGTCATGTAAAGAAGCTCTGGCATGGAAGGCAGCAGAAGTTGCCACCGACCTTGTTGAATGAGCTTTCATGACAGTTGGCAACGAAATGTTATGTTGTGTGTAAATAAAGGTCACACAGTCCTTCAACCATCTAGCTAATGTGACCTTAGCAACAGCCGATCCTAATCTAGGTCCAGAAAAGGCCAAAAATAACTGGTCAGATTTACGAAAGGGTTTAGTCCTGTTTAGGTAAAAATGTATTTGCCTGTGAATATCAAGGGCATGTAGGCAATACTCTCCTCTGTTGTTTGAATGGTTGGGAAAGAAAACTGGCAATTCAATGGTTTGATTAATGGACATTTCAGAGATCACTTTAGGCAGAAATGACGGATTAGTTCTCAGAGACACTCTATCACTATGAAAAATCAAGTATGGACTCTTGATACATAAAGCTTGAAGTTCAGAAATACGTCTGGCAGAAGTAGTAGCGACCAAAACAAGGTTTTCCATGACAAATACTTGAGGTCGCAAGAAGAGGCTAGTTCAAAAGGTGCCATTATCAGAGCTTGCAGAACTAATGATAAATCCCATGGTTGAATACGTTCTCTAAAAGGTGGCTTCAGATGATTCACACCTTTTATGAAGGTCTTGCACAATTTATGGGACATAAGAGAGGAATCTTGGACACCCTCATGAAAATCAGAAATTGCAGCCAAATGAACTCTAATGGTAGAGGCCGACAGACTTGATCGAAACAGGTCGGCCAGATAGTCTAGTATTATCGACATTGGTGCTGAAAAGGGGTCTACTTGTTTATCTTTCAGCCAACAGATAAATCTTTTCCACTTGCTCAGATAAGTAATTCTAGTGGAGGACTTATGAGAAGCAATGAGAATATCACGTACTGGTAAAGAAATATCATTCTGCCTTTCAATCAAGGGAATTGGAGTAGCCAAGCCATTAGCTTCAGACTGTTCAGGTTGGGATGAATCAGGTTCTGTGGGTGTGAGATCAACTCTGGGATTGGATGGAGGATCCATGGTCGATCTAGTAGGTGAGGCCAAAGGAACGGGAACCAAATCTGTCGTGGCCAATATGGTGCTATGAGGATTACCTTGCTCTTCAACCGCCGGGCTTTCTTCAGAAACTGGGGAATGAGAGGAAAGGACGGAAATGCGTAGAGAAGACCCGAGGGCCAATCGTGGACTACAGCGTCCCTGGGTGACTGTCCCAGAGGGGGAATCAGGGCGAAGTAGTTGCTGCATTTGTAGTTGGCCAGGGATGCAAAGAGGTCGCAGCAAGGACAGCCCCAGCGGTGGAAGACCTCCGCCGCTATCAAGGGATTCAGGGACCACTCGTGAGGTTGTAGAATGCACCTGATAAGTCTGTCTGCTATCACATTGGAACTCCCGGGAATGTGCGCTGCTAGAAGAAAACGGTCGGTAGCCATCGCCCATTGCCATATCCTCATGGCCTCTCAACAAAGGGGGTAAGATATGGTTCCTCCTTACTTGTTATGTACCAGACCACCGCCATGTTGTCTGATTAAATCGCAATTGTCCCAGAAGGCAGCAGGGGATGGAATACTTGCAACGCCAGAAGCACCGCCCTCAGCTCTAGAACATTTATATGCAGATGGCCCTCTGGTTGGGACCAAGTGCCTTGGACTGTCTGTCCCTGACATAACCCCCCCACCACCACCACCCCATCAGGGAGGCATCCGTGGTCACTGTGGCGTTGGGTTGCTGGGGGGAAAAAGGGCGAGACCATTGAGAGAGATTGTGTGTCATCCACCAATTTAAATCCTGTTTGCACCTGTGGGTTACTCGAATCATGGCTGAAAGAGGATGCTGAAAAGGATACCATTGGGTGAGCAGTAGCCATTGTAGAAGCCTCATGTGAAACCTGGCCAGGGGAACAATGGTGATGGAGGCTGTCATGGAACCCAACAGCTGTAGAACTGAGTGAGCCTGGATTTTTCCTTTGCAATGATGGTTATTAGTTGTTGCTTTATCCTTAAAATTCTGTGCTCTGGAATAGCAGCTCTGCAGTTTTTTGTGTCCAAGATAACCCCTATGAATTCTGTCGACTGAGATGGGGTGAGACTGGATTTCTGCCAGTCTATAGTTATGCCTAGCCTTTGAGCAGCGAGGAGAGAGTATGCCAGGGCTTTTTCCAGTAGATGTCTGGTGGGGGCGGAAATGAGCCAGTCATCTAGGTACGGAAACACCTGGAATCCTTGAAGTCGCAAGTGAGCTGTGACAACTGCCATGCACTTTGTGAACACTCTGGGGGCTGTAGAGAGTCCAAAGGGCAGTACTCTGAACTGGTAGTGACTGGCTCCCGCACGGAAGCGCAGAAATCTTCTTGATGGCCTGTCCACCTGTCCACTACAATACGCATCTTGAAGATCTATAGAGCACATCCAATCATCTTTTTCCAAAAGCGGGAGGATAGACTGTATAGTGACCATCCGGAATTTTTGTACTCTCACAAACTTGTTCAATACACTGAGGTCCAAAATTGGTCTCCAGTCCCCGGTTTTCTTTGGAACCAAAAATAGTTTTGAGTAGAATCCGGATCCTATCTGGTCTGGAGGGACTATTTGGATGACTCTTTTTCTTAGCAGCTTTTCTATTTCTAGTGCTGCTTCTTCCCTTTGACTGGGTGGAACTTCCGGAAGATTTTTTGAAGGGACGGGACAAAGATTGAAGGGAATATGATGACCTCTGGTTATGATCCTTTGTACCCAAGAATCGGTGGTGAAACGGTACAAGGAGAAATGTCCTCCAACCACCTCCAGAGGAAAGGAGTTGGGCCGCTCTTCAGGAGCGCTGGTAGGACTGACCAGGGAAGGAATCTCTGGAACCCTGGTTACATGGTACCCCTCTGCCCTGAAAGAAGAGTCTTCCCTGTGAGTTTCCTCCTCTGCCTCTGGGGGAGAACTCAGCCTGTGTGTCATGGAAAGGACCCTGAGATTTCTTGAACCATATCTTCCAACTCTTTTGGTTTCGGGATAAAGCACGTTTGGGGGAAGAATAATGGACACTTAAAGCAGAAAGGGTCTTACCATCTTGTTCACATCTGGCCAGTGTGCTTTTAACTTTGTGTCCAAACAACAAGGAGGGCTCAATGGGGGCATTAAGAAAGGAAGACTTAAAATGTTCCACAAAGTTGCACAAGTGCATCCAGGTGTGTCGTCTCAATACCGCAGCTGAACCCGCCGCTCTAGCTGCTCCTTCTGATGCCTGAGATATCAATTTCATAGAGGAGTTAGACATAGACTCAATGGTGGCCAGCTGAGAGGCCACTTTGTCACGGACCTCAGGCACTGCACCAGTCAAGGTTTCAGACAGCTCAGAGACCAGATCCCTTTGACGCCTGGTAAAATGTGCCATATAATTCAGGGACCTGATAGCAAAGGTCGTTGAAGCAAAAGAGAGCTTTCTTATTCTGTCCAGGGCCTGGGACTCTGTTAGGTGGATAGACAGTCTGGCTTTCTTCTTCCGCCAGATCCTTTTTTGTTGTGGCCGCCACCACCAAAGCATCTACAGGAAGACCTTTGGACCAATGGAGATCTGAAGCAGGAGGGGGTAAGATCTTATCAGGCCTCCAGGGAACAGCTTCAACAGTATCATGGGCCTTCCAAGCACGCTGCACGATGAACTTGACAAGTTCATCGGCAGGTGAAGTAACCCAGGAGGTAGAGAGCCGGGCACGAAAAGATTGCAGGAACACAGATTCCTCAGGGGTCGGATTAGAGAGCTGACAGTCACCTCTCTGTTTTAGGATTTCAAGGATATCGCCAAAGGATACCTCAGAGGGTGACCGAGGGGATCCTTCTCCCTCATCAACTCCTCTGTGGAGTCCATGTGCTTCCTCTTACACAAACTTTTCCGGTGGACCTCCTCAGTGGGAGAAGCTGGGGAAGACAACGGAAAAGGGGATTCCTGAGGGAATATGTCCTGAGGCCCTTGCGCCCGGTGTCCACTAGCTGCGACTTGTGAAACCAGTGTACCAGAGGAGGGCGGAGGTATAGACAGTCCGGTATCATCAGCAGCAACAAAAGCCTTCTCCATCAGTTGGAAGTCTTATCTACCCAGAGAGGAGTGTATGTCAAGGACAGGGGGCACTCCTCCCCTACGTAGCTCAGCCTGCCGACTCGGAGTCCCTGGATGGCTGTGGAGCAGCAAGCTATGTGTATCGCAGCTGACATCCTGGGTCGTAGCAAAACTTTCCTGCCATGAAGGCAACCGCAGAAGGGGAAGATTGTACTATATCCATGGACTTCAAAGGCAATGAAGGAGGAGAATAAGAAGGTGTCTTTGGAGATGGGTGATCACCTCCCAAGGAAGGATAGTTCCTGGGGGGGTGGAATACCTCTGGTCAAGAATGCCTGGTCCACAAGACGCAACACATCATGTTCAGAAAGACTTCTAGTGGACCACACTGAGACTGAGGGAGAAACAGGCCTGTCCACAAAAGAGGCAGACTTGGTGCCCATCTCATCTGATCGCACCGAGGACAACGGTGCCGAGAAAGACTGAACTACTGTAGTCTGCACAGAAGAAGTCATTGGTGCCGATGTCATTGTCTGCACCGACACAGGGATCGGTGCCGAAGTGGTTGTCGGTGCCGAAACTGGAACCGACAAAACTGGAGTCAGTAATAAAAGCCTCTGTTCAGAGGAAGATCTCAGAGCCGACACGGTCAAGGTCTGCGCCGACTGAACGGTCAATGCCAATACAGCGGTAAAGGTCTGAACTGAGGAGCCCCTCAGTGCCAATATGTAGAAGGCTGCAGGAGAGGATGGAGCCGAAGGCTTTGGTGCCGAAGGTCTGGGCACCAAAAGCACTGGGGCTGACAGACAGCTCCGGAGTCAAAATTTTAGCCTTTTTAGATTTTGGTTGTTGAGAGTCCCCAGCCAGGGACAAAGGCAAGGATTTGGCCTTAGTAGAAACATGCATTTTCTTTTGGGCTTTAGGAGGGTTTGATACCTCTGACCCAGAAACAGCCTCTGAAAAGGGAGATTTTAGAAGTCCCTTCAGTATCAGCTTATTTTTCCTTTCTAACAAAGTTCTATTAGAAAAGTTTTCACATATAGTATATGGTGGTTCAACAGATAAATGGGAAGCTCCCGAACAATAAACACATAAAGAGTGTACATCAGAAGTAGGCAGTTTGTGTCCACAATCAGAACACCGCTTAAACCCCAGACTACCCTTTTTATCTGCCATATTAACAAATAGAAAAGTACCAACAATGGTACAAGAGAGTACCAGAAGGTATGAAAAAGAAAGGAAAGGGATTACCAACGATGGTAAGGATAAATTACCTCGTGGTAAAAAGGGTAAGTAAAGGACAGAGAAGAAAACCTGAAATTATGAACGCTAGATGTGATAGGGGAAGAGACAATAAAATATCAACTTTTCTGACAGAAAAGTAATTTGCAAAGCAATTAAACAACAATTGATTGTACTTAGCTCAAGAGAAGTAGCGTGACATGACCGAATGGCAATGCGGCAAACGAAATCTGAGGTAACAGGGAGAGGGGAATTGCGGGTAAGAGTTTAGCTCAAGAATTTGAAGCTGATGCGAGCTTGGAAAATGGCCAGCTCAGTTCCGAGCTCGGAACCGATACCCATACGTAAGGAATGAACAAGGATTAACAATATCAGATCATGTTTTTAAAAAGGGCATACCCAGTGGAGTTAATTAACAAATTAATAAGAGAGGTCACAGAAAAGAGGGAATTGGGATATTTTAGGCCCATAGTTAACAGCATTACTTTGGATATTGACCCCTCGAATTTTTACGTCATTGTGTTGGACACGACACAGAACTCCCATTTAGACAAAAGATTCTACATGGGAGATAGTGATCCTTTGAACCTTGAAGTCCTGGTATCCAATTCTGCACAAAATATCGAGTTACGCCAAAGCACCAGGGGAAGAGACAGCAATACCTTCCTGAAATCTTTAACTATTACTTACAGTTTAGACTATTCTAGTCTAAGGTGGATTTTTCAGAAAAATTGGGACATCTTCATGGAGGATGTGGATATTAGAACCCATGTAGGTGATAAACCAATAATAACACATAGGAAGGGTCAAAATCTAAAGGATTTTCCTAGGAGCGGGCATTGCGTGCATGTGCACAGCCATTTGGGCACTCAAAAATGTGGAACATGCAACTGGTGTTATAAAATAAAAGTTGGTGATTCATTCACTATAAATAACTTTGAATACTGTATCAAGGGTAGATACAATTGTTCTTCGAGGGCAGTAGTATATGTGGCTATATGTGACCTATGTCCAGTATTTTACATAGGTAAAACAGAAAGGAAATTTAGCCACAGAAACTACGAACATGAATATGCTATCAAAAAGAACAATTTAAATAATGCCCTGCCAAGACACATTCATGCTAATGTTGACCATAATTTTAGGTTTATGGCCATAGACCATGTGGATATCAAAGATAAGAGACCATGGGGGGTATATATTTAGAAGAAAAAGAACTTAAATGGCAGATATTATTACATGCTGATAAGTGGCCGGACATTAATGAAATAACTTCAATTACACCAGTCTTAAAACTTAAAGCCCTTGAAAGAAATGAAATAGTCGAAGAAGTAGCATTATAAATAACAAGAATACAAAAGGTACAGTTTTGTACCTACCATAAATGTAGATGTTCGAGTGTTCACCCTGCTGCAGTCATCACACTTGGGTTATCCTGCCGTCAGGTGGTCCCACAGTTGGCACGAATTCCAAAGTCTTGGTTCGGTGTCAGTTGCTATCGCTTCTTCCCTGACGTCAGTGCGTCAGGGGTATATAAGAGGCATCCGACGACATTTTCTTCAGTTTTTCTTGCCCCAGATATCAGGTGCCCCCAAAAGGTAAGCAAAAGATATATATATATATATATATATATATACATATGGCTATATAAAAATAAAACAAAACCATTAGGTACAAGCAAATGCACCACAGAGGTAGTATAGGATAAAGTGGTAGAGACAAGTTCAGCTAGTTCAGAGGGGATGGAGGGAGGATAACCTGGACTGCAGCAGGGTGAACACTCGAACATCTACATTTATGGTAGGTACAAAACTGTACTATGTTCATCATGTTACCCTGCTGCAGTCATCACACTTGGGTTGAATCCCAAAGCTAAGGAGGGGAGGTGGAGTCAAACAGGGTTAGAAGTGGCTAGTAGGCCCTGCAAAACTGCAGTGGCAAAAACCAGCTCTAGTCTTAGAGTAAAGAGGTAAGTGATAGTGTTTGGTGAAGGTGTGCACTGAACTCCAAGTAGCAGCTTCCAGAATATCCTTGGTTGGCACTCCCCTGAGAAAGGCTGCTGATGTAGCTGTAGACCTGGTGGAGTGGGACCTAATGTTAGCAGGTACTGGTTTCCCATGATGTGTGTAGCAGAAACGTATGCAATGTCCTATCCATTTAGAAATGGTCTGCTTTGAGATAGCTTTTCCTTGTGATCCTGTAGCATAGGCTACAAAGAGATGGTCAGTTTTTCTGAAAGCCTTAGTTTTATCCAAGTAGTAACGTAATTGCCTGTGAATGTCCAAAGAGTGCAGGAGTCTTTCTCCTTTATTCTGGGGATTTGGGAAGAAGGTAGGCAAGTGAATGGTTTGGTTTAGGGCCACACTGGATACCACCTTTGACATAAAGGAAAGATTAGTCCGTAGAGAACCTCTGTCTTGATGAAAAATGAGGAAAGATTCCATTGCCATTAGTGCCTGTAGCTCTGAGACTCTTCTGAGGTTATTGCTAGTAGTAGGGCAGTTTTCCATGAAAGAAATTTTAAATCAGTTGAAAAAGCTGGTTCAAAGGGCGGCAGTGTAAGCTTTTCCAGGACAGAGTTGAGATCCCAAGTAGGTGTTAGAGCTCTCCTTGGCAGTCTTAAGTTCTTAGCCCCTCTGAGGTACTGTCTTAGGAGTGGATGTGAAAATAAAGGAGGATCCGTGCTGTAATGAGCTGAAATTGCTGAGGCGTGGATCTTAATAGATGAAAAGGAAAGTCCTTTGTGTAACATCTCAGTTAAATATTGTAGAGTCTGAGGAATGTTCGGCTCCAGGGGATTTAGGCCATTGGCCTGGTTCCAGGAGCAAAATCTTCTCCATTTGTCTGAATAGGTTTTCCTAGTGCTGGGTCTCCTGGCCTCCAGAATGACATCCATAACAACTTTGGATAAAGGTGTTGGCTGGTTGTTTAGGCAATTTGTCATGCAGCCAGGTTTAAAGTCTTGAGCTGGCTGTGTAGAATCAGATTGTCTCGCTGGGTGAGCAGGTGTGGAATTTGTGGCAAAATCCATGGTGGGCCCTGGGCCATGGTCCTTAAAATTGGATACCAATGTTGGCATGGCCAATCTGGTGCAACGAGAATCATTTGTGGCCTCTCTAATCTGACTTTCAGCAGTACCTTTGCTAGAAGAGGCAGTGGAGGGAAGGCATACACTGTCAATGTTTTCCAACTGAATGAGAGAGCATCCACTTTCCAAGCTAGTGGACGGAAGGTCCTTGTGCAAAATTTTTGAAGTTGGTGGTTGTGGGGGCTTGCAAACAGATCTATGTCTGGGCGTCCCCATTTTTGAGCTATCACTGCAAATACTTGTGGATCTAGTTTCCATTTGTGTGGATCCATGATGTTTCTGCTTAGGTCGTCTGCCAATGTGTTTTTCTTTCCTGGCAGGAATTGTGTTTGTAATTGAACATGGTAAGACAGTGCAGTGTTTCACAAGGTCATTGCTTGCCTGCATAGAGGGTAGGAATGTGTGCACCCTTGCTTGTTTATGTACCAAATAACTGTGGTGTTGTCTGTCCTTATTAGTAGTTGTCCTGGTTGTAGAAGGTCCTTGAAAGCTGTTAGGGCATTCTGCACTGCTAGCATTTCTTTTTGATTGATATACCAGTGTCTCTGATCTGTAGTCCATTTGCCCTGAATGCACTGTCCTGCCATGTGTGCTCCGCAGGCATAGTCTGATGCATCTGTTGTCATAGTTTGCCTGGCTGTGGGTAAGGTGAAAGGCTGACCCTTGTTGAGGTGACATGCCTGTGCCCACCATAGAAACTCCTGGTGAAGGCAGAGAATGAGTGGAATCATTGTTTCCAAGCTGTGGCTGTGCTGAGTCCATACAGTTTTCAGGTACCATTGTAATTTCCTCATATGCAGTTTTGCAAATGGTATTAGTAGAATGCAAGATGCCATGAATCCCAAGGCCTCCAGAATTTTTCTTGCAGGGAGTTGGGTCTTAGTTGCCATTATTTTGAAATATTGAAACCGTTGTCGTTGTTTGTCTGGTGTGAGATAAACCATCTGGGCCGTTGTATTCAAGCTGGCACCCAGGAATGTTATGTTTTGTGAGGAACTAGTTTTGATTTATTTTCGTTTACTGTGTACCCTAGGCAACTTAGAAGGTGTTTGACAAATGCCAGATGCTGTAGAAGAATGTCCTTGCTTTCTGCTTGAATAAGGCACTCGTCCAGGTATGGGTATATTTGAATTCCTCTTTGTCTGCAGTATGCAATTACTGGTGCCAGGCATTTTGTGAAGACCCTGGGCGCAGTAGATAAGCCAAAGGGCAGTGCAGAGAATTGATAATGCGTTGAACCTGCAATGAAGCAGAGGTATCTTCTGCAATTTTGTCTGATAGGGACATGCAGGTATGCCTCCTTGAGGTCCAAAGTGACTAGCCAAGCCTTCTTGCCCAGCATGGGAAGAAGCTGCTATAGTGTTAGCACCTTGAATTTTGGTACTTGCAGATAGGTGTTCAGAACTGAAAGATCCAGAATGGGTCTCCATGCTTTGTCCTTTCTTGGAACTAGGAAGAGTCTTGAGTAAAATCCTTGTCCCTGCTCCTGTGTAGGTACCTGTTGAATGGCTCTCATGTTCATGAGAGCTGTAATTTGTTTTTGTGCCTCTGCCCATTGATTTGGTGGCAGGTTTGGCATTCCTTTAATCCTTGGTAAGGTATGAAAGTGGAATCTGTATCCTTGAGAGACAATGTTTAGAACCCATTTGTCTTTTGTGATGATGTGCCAGTTGTCTGCAAAAAATGTTAGTTTTCCTCCCAAGGGTGTTGCCTGGAGAGATTTGCTTGGTAGTTTGAGGATAGAGTCATTGTGTCTGCCTTCTGCTAGCCTGGGGCCTGTCTTCTCCTCCTTTCTGGGTAGCATAACCCCATTGGCGAGGTTTGTAAGGGCCCTATGACTGATCTCTGCCCCTTGGGCATCTGTATTTGCCCCTCTGTGATCTGTCTGAAGCTGGAAAGGACCAATTTTTTTGTTGGCCAATTTCTGCTTAAGTGAGGGGGTTGTACCTGCAAGAAATCCTTGACCGTTTGCATAGATTTAGCCTTATCCTCCATTTTCTTTAAAACCTCTTCTGCTTTGACACCAAATAATACATCCTGTTGTAAAGGTGCATCTAATAATTTTGCTTTAACGTGGTCAGTGAGGGTTTGCTCTTTTAACCAAGCATGTCTATGAATGACTGAGCCAGTAACAGCTGCTCTACAGGAAGCTTCCAGTGAATCAAATCCGCATTGTAAAGTATGCTTGCCCACCTGTTCAGCTGCATGCAACAGATCCTGCATTTCCTTGAACTCAGGCTGTTCTGAGTGTGTGCTCATTTTTTGTTTTAACTGAGACATCAGGAATTGTTGATATTTCAACATGTGAAACTGGCAATTTAATGCTCTCATAGCTAAAGGTGCATATTTTCCTTCCCCATCTATCTAGGGCTCTGGAATCTCTTTCAGAGGGCACAGGATTTTTAGCCATAGAAGCCTTTGCTCCCTTAGGACCCTGGGATATGGGTTCTGGGTCAGCTACAAGGCTTTTATAAAGGAATTTGTGTGAGTCAGGTACTCTGTAGTATCTGTCTGGTTTGGCTGGAGCAGGAGGTAGAGAGTCTGGATTTAAACTAGACTCCAAGTAGACATCATCCACAATATCTAAAACAAGAGGAATAGCAAGAGGTCTGTGTTGGGGTAATAGAAGGAACTCTCGGAGCCTATTCTTAGGAAATGTTCCCTCATGGTATGTAATGTTTCCCCAAAAGAGTAGTCTTCAGGGGGAGATGCTGAGGGAATAGAGTCTTCAGCATCAGAATCCTCATAAGGTGGAAAAGTGTAATCCTGTTCCTCAGAAGAATCCGAGGAGAGAGAAACCTGGTCAGAGGATGCATAATCCTCCTCTTGTCTTGGTCTTTTATCAGGAGGGGGATGGGTACCCCTGATAAGGGTAATTAAATCTTCAGCCATTTTAAGCATCTGTTTCTTAGGCATGGGGCCTTGACCTGTAGACTGATGAACAGTTTTCTTAGGTTTTAAAGGAGTTTTAAGTTTAGCATAAGATTTAATGGTGAGTATAGTCGGTCTGAAGACACCTTCTGCAACCGAAGGTGTTTCCTCTGCACCGGTGTCTAAATCTGCTCCGGTGTCGGTAGATGGCTGTCTCGGCCTAGTAGACTCCGCGTGGGAGTCGGCAGCTGTCTGGGGTTCCAGCTCTGCGGTCGTCAGGGGCTGTGTAGGCGCCTCACTGAAAATCGGAGAACCAGCAACAGGCCCAGCTGAGGCCTCGGGGTCTGGCTTATTCCTAGGCTGCCTGTCCTTATCCTTGTGTTTTTTATGAATTGCGGTCATCGGCTGCTCTGACGGCATGATATAATTGAATTTCCTACCAAAGTAATGCCGTGCGAAGTCAAAATGGCGTTTGATAGTGCGTTTATTAAACCTAGCGCAAAACCGACAACCTGTGACGTCGTGGTCTGGGCCTAGGCAAGGAATGCAATAGGAATGGAAGTCCTTATGAGGTATTTGCTTCCCACAAGAAATGCAATTGTTAACTTTTTCTGACATCGAACTGAGGCAAGAAAATGTTCCCCAATGGGGTACTTAGCTTTAGTGAAGACTTCGGACTGAAATTCAAATCGAAAATCTCAGGTGTCGGCCGACCGGCACTTGCGAACTGCTTCTGCTTCGGGCACCGTGCATCAAGAAAGACTGAAGAAAATGGTGTTGGATGCCTCTTATATACCCCTAACGCACTGACATCAGGGAAGAAGTGACAGCAACCGACGCCGGACAAAGACTTTGGAATTCGGGCCGACTGCGGGACCGCCTGACGGCAGGATAACCCAAGTGTGATGACTGCAGCAGGGTAACACGATGAACATCATAGAATTTCTTAGATTGTAGGGACATATTTTAATACGACTTTATCATTTGATATTAATTTTTCATGTGTGCATTCAAAAGCATTATTTATTATTATTTTTTGTCATTTATTTATTTATACTATGTATTTAATTTATTGTTTACATGTTCAGAATATCTTGACGGCGTCATGGAAATTGAGGGGTTAATTCTATTTGTGATGTTATCAGTGATTTCACCCAATTAGAATGTGTAGTGCATTATTTAAATGTTGGTTTGATTTTCATCATCTGTCTGATGAAGTTTACATTTGTTAAACGAAAGCGCTCACGTATACGTACTTTTTCATTTTTATAATAAATCAAAAAGTTTTTACATTTGTCACATCTTTATGTTTCCTGGTTTTGTGAGGCCTTTCAAGTGCCATTTTGTTCCACTTCGATCGTATGTATATATCAAGCCATCCTTCCACTGAGCAACAACTTTAACCTAACGATACAGGCAGGTCCATAACAATCATTCACTTTCATACCACTCCTCAAGCTAAACAAGACCAGCACTACCATCCATCATAAAAGTATATGAACATTTATAGTTCACAAACTCATCCTATCCATCAAGAACTTGCAGGAAACCCAAAGGTAGCTTTTATCAAGCAAATGATTCCTCTACTGTCTGACAGAGGTAGGAGTGTTCATGTTAGAGTAAATGCATCCCCAAGTTGCCGGAAATGTGATAACATCTTTCAGTCCACAAGACAAAGGAATCTAGTTATATACATCAAAGCCATAGACAGTAAAATATGTCAAACTTTGCTTTTTTCCCCCCTTTCTCTGTTCTAAAAAATGCTTCATGGCAAAACAAGAGAAAAAAGCACCATATTAAGCTTCAGTACGTGAAATATAAATGGAACAATTACTACCACTGAACTCTAAGAGAACAGAATATTAAAATAAGGAAAATCAGCTTAAGATCTTTGCCTGTATTTAGGAATACTGCTTTAGGTTTTAGTGACTATGATGCATATCAAAACAGAATCAACCAAAAAAAAAAAAATATATATATATATATATATAAATGGGTCTACTACCATAGATCAAAATTACACTATTTCAGAATACGATAGTAGTGTCCCACTAAGTCGAAAGTGCACTTCAACGAAAGTGCACTTTCGCGAAAGTCACTAGAACGAAGGGTTAGGGCTTGGGTAATGGAGAGTGGATAGCTAGTAGGGCTATCCACTATCCTTAACCCAAGCCCTAACCCTAAAGTCCGTGACTACTGCACCACAGTGCAGGAAATTGTATTTCCTCCACTGCGCAGTAGTTACGGACCTATTTCCTGTACTGTGGTGTGGTAGTCACGGACCTTAGGGTTAGGGCTTGGGTTAAGGATAGTGGATATCCCTACTAGCTATCCACTATCCATTACCCAAGCCCTAACCATTTGACTTAGTGACTTCCGCGTTCTAGACCTATATATATATATATATATATATATATATATATATATATATATATATATATATATATATATGGGTTCCTATGAGTTCATCGAAATGTCAAATCACCGACACTCACCTCTTCGACACCAAACCATCGACTTTCATATCATCGACAATTCCGGTAAGCGATCTTCCCCCTTACAGGACCCATGGTAGCGCTTGTTCCTGTGTTACAACGAGTAGGGTTTACGTGATTCCGTATAATTTACCTTGAAAGTGTTATTTATGTCGTACCAGAGAAACAAGAGCTACCATGGGTCCTGTAAGGGGGAAGATCGCTTACCGGAATTGTCGATGATATGAAAGCCGATGGTTTGGTGTCGAAGAGGTGAGTGTCGGTGATTTGACATTTCGATGAACTCATAGAAACCCATATATATATATATATATATATATATATATATATATATATGGATCACCTTTATATCCCCGAAATCGCGTTTCACCGACACACTAATCACCGACACCAAAAGACCGACAACAAAAAACGCCGACAACGCAAAACACCGAAAACCATTACAGCAACACACTACACGTAAACAACACAGTACACTACATAACATATGCACTATCCCTAACCCAAACCCTAACCCTAAGGTCCGACACTACCGCACACTTACCCTACCTGCACCCTAACCCTAACTCACTTACCCACCCCTAAACCCACAGTCCCTCACTATCGCACACACACCCTACCTGCACCCTAACCCTAACTCACTTAACCCGCCCCTAAACCCACAGTCCCTCACTATCGCACACACCCTACCTGCACCCTAACCCTAACTCACTTAAACCACCCCTAAACCCACAGTCCCTCACTATCGCACACACACCCTACCTGCACCCTAACCCTAACTCACTTAAACCACCCCTAAACCCACAGTCCCTCACTATCGCACACTTACCTGTCCGCTCCCTAACACTAAATCCCTCACTCGATCGCACACTTACCGAGTCCGTCGGTTTCTTACCTTGTCGGTCATCTGCGTTGTCGGTGTTTTCGTCCCGTCGGATTCCGTGTCGGCGAAACGCGTTGTCGGGCATCTAAAGGTGACCCATATATATATATACACAAAATATCTATGTTAACTACTATAACTACAATCTATATAGGCAAACACTTTAAAGCTTTTGCGAGATGTCAATTAAATCTATAATATATTAGATAAGCTACAAAATGTAAAGTAATTAAATAATATCAGGTGTAAAAGGTTACCTCTATATTGTGGAATTATACTTTCTTCAGATGAAAATATATAGCAGTTATACCTAGTGTAATGAGAAGAAGAAACATGGAAAAAGGACTAATCAAATATTATATGAATACGACTTGGAGCTATTATGATGAAGATTTAGTTTGTTATAAAGTCATTTTCTTTTGCTTCTTTTCTTGTGTTTTCCAACCATTTCTCTTGTCCAGCCTTTTCAATGAACTGATATTCCAATCAATTTCTTCAAGTTGCTCTATAATTTTTTTTAGCTTTTAGGTACGAAAATGCAGAGTCTATATCTTCAAAAGTTCTTGTTTCATCATGTATAAATACGTTTAGTCTAGCTGGAAAGAGCAAGTGAACTTTGATCTGCTTTCTCTGTAGTTCTTTAATAATAGGCATAAATTATTTTCTTTTAGAAATAACCGTACGTGAGTAGTCATTATCAAATCTGATTATTTTCCCATCTATTTTGATGGGAGATTTTGATCGAGCTGTTTTGAGAATCAGTTCTTTATCTAGTGAAGGAAAAAGATCTTACAATCACAGATCTCGGAGTGGAATTTTTATCAGGTGTCACTCAGAGATCTGTGTGATCTCTCAATTCCATAAGACATTGCTTTAATCAAATCAAATGTATTTGGCAACCAGGATGTTAAAAAGTTTAACATGATATCCCTTCAATTTTCTCTGGAAGTCCAAAGATCCTAATATTATTTCTACGTGATCCGTTTTCCAGATCATCCAGTTTGGCCAGCAAAAGTGTACTTCATGTTAATAAATATTCTGTATTATATTCATCCTCAGTCTTTTTTCCATATCATTTAGAGATTCTTCCATTCCAAAGATATGAAGTTTTTGTTGACTAAGTGACTCTTGAAGTAATTCCAACTGTTTGGTACATCTGTCCATGAAGTTTCCTAGCTTAGTATCCATTTTATCCATTTTCAGGGATAATTCCTGCATATTAGTTAGTAGTATTTGAAGTTCCTTCTTCGATGCAATGTCAAGAGAGTTAGTTTTACTGTGACTCATCTTGCTAGTATGAAGTAAAATCTTTCAGGAAACTTTTTGACAGAAAATTTCTAAATATATTCTTGAAGAAAATACTTTAAATTATCAACTTTTGTAACAAAAAAAAAAAGTAACACGGGAATAATATCTCCTGTCAGAAATATGTTAAGAACGGCATAGCTAAAGAATTCTGTTTCTATCCCTTCAGCATCCTAGTCCCAACTTCCCTTGACACTTCTGATACAATGTCATACTGAAGTCTCGTCAAGTGAGCAAGATAGTTTAACTCCCTCAGTCTAAATCTGGCTGAGGCTTACCAGTGCTTCCCTAAATCGGTCCAATGCCCAAAACAAAACACACTCCTAAACCCAAGTACTATGCTACCTAACCTACAACAAAAAACTAGTAAAAATCTAAAACTACGGTAGAGGAAGTGGAAGCAAGATCAAGCTACTATCATAACCTAATAAAAAGGATACACCCCACAAAGCTAGGAATCAAGCTCTTGTCCAGGAAGGCAGCAATGAGATCTGGTATTTCAGGTTGACCAAAGGATTACAGGTACAGAAGGCGGAGCTCAGCAGGCTGAAGTCTTTTGGATATGGCCAGTGTCAAATCCGATAACCCACAAATTTAATCCAGAAGGAAAAGACAACATTGGATCAAATTATACTTACAGAAATTTATTATGTACAAGGATACATGCAGACACATTCCTTTACTTGGGTAAGTACATTTTTCTTCTGAGGAACTCTCAGGAACTTTGACTTACTGATGCCAGAATACCTACAAGTGTCTAACCTCATGCCCTCAACAAAGACTTGTGCATACCTTGCTCCATAATACTCTTGCGCATTAAGAAATTTATACAGATATAGGGGTCAGCATGTAAAAATGATCAATACATTCGTAGGGGCAACACAGAGGTGTAGTTGGCTATTCCTGCCTCCGATGCCATCCCCAGATCTGGTGCTCCTCCCAAACTATAAGTTGAAGACCAAAAAAAGCTAATTTCTTTCCTTCTCCCCTTTTAAACTATACCAAACTGTTTACTCATTTCTCAATGTTGTTACACACTGAAGACTGATCCATAATGCCCCCTTTACCCCACCTTAGCTATATCTCTATTTTCCAGATGAAAGGTATATACTTTGGCAGCTGTGAGCAAAAATTTTAATTTTCTGGCTTAATGAATGTTTGTATCACTCAATCTTTCAAGATCAACATTCTATTATAATCATTTGATGACCAAAATAAGGTGTATGCAGTAGCTACAGAAATTCGATTATATTTCAGTAGGTAAATGAGGGCAAAAAAAATGAATGGGTACAAGGTGTAATGTGCTAGAAGTAACAGATAACCAGTTTGGGAGTAGAAGAAAAATACATCTTACATTTATATAAATAAAATCAGTAAATATGAACTGTCAGTACTAAATGGGGTATATTATCTAGGGTTGGAGGAAGGAGGTTTTTTTTTGTCTTTGGGAGAGGGTATACAGACAAACCACAGTAGCAAGTTTATGATAAATGGTTGATGTGCCTTCTGTGCAGTTAATTAGAACTGCACAACTGTTTTGCAAATGCAAGGTGCAAAGCACAATATACAACTTTAATTTCATATCACATTTTAGTACAACCAAATCAAAATGAAGAGTCAAACCAGAAATACCAAGGGCAACTGTGAAAAACACAAACACAGTAGGAAAAACAGTTTATTTAGTGCTTTCATCCGCCCAATGGCTGGACTTCCTCAGAATACAAACCAGACACTGAACAAGCATATAAATACCAGCCCAATTAAAATCAATAGCACCAAGTAATGAATTAATTGAATAATTCATGCTTAATGCATAAAGACAAAACTGAAATGCCTAATGCTTATAAAACAAATACAAAAATGAAAACATACACAATATATAACCTATACATGTTAAATATTTATTGTAAACAATAAAAAATATATATGTATAAATGTATATATATATATATATATATATATATATATATATATATATATAAAATAAATTGAATATATAAAGCTTCTAAGTACATATAAAAAAACATACACAAGCAGTGCACATAAAATACAAATGTATAAAAAATATACATGTTTAAAATTTTAAATGGTAAACATAGATTTAAGCTTGAGGAGACTAGCAATTGAAATGACATCATTATTGATTAATGATTCATCAGCCATTTGGCTGATGAAAGTGCTAAATGAACTGTTTTTCCTACTGTGTTGGTGCTTTTCACAGTTGCCCTTGACATTTTAGTACAACATAACTTATTATGATGGGTTCTCTTTAATTACAGTGGAAAGTTCAGTTGAAATGGCTGTGCTCCAAACTTGGGAAACCTAGACTCAAGCACCACCTAAGTACTAAACTTGCAGGTATTGGTACCAGCCTAGAGTAAAACAAAGATAGAGAGGCTGCTACAGTTTGCAAGAAAGCAGATTTTGCTCAGCATTTATAAAACAATAAAAAGGCAACAGAATAGTGTATGTAATAACACCACCCAGAAATCTAAACTGGTGGAATGCTATTTATAAATTGCCCGGTCACTCTTAGTATCCCCCATCTATGCCACCGCTGTGTCTGCCACTGACACAGCCACACATACATTAACAGAAAACAAACAATATTAACATGTTTTTTAATTTGCACACATTATACATTACACATTTTATTTGTGACTGCTTTCAATCCAACATTATATAAATCACTTGATTCCTGCCTTCCCTTAAACCTCAATATTCCAAATGAACATTATTCTGCATGTATTGGTCCCACAAATTCTATTTCTATGTAATCTGTTCCTTCCCTTTACTGAAGATCCCTCTTCTGTCTCTTTTACAATATTCAATACCTGAAATACAGTCCCCACAAATTCTATTTCTATGCAATTTGCTCCATCCCTTTACTGAAGATCCCTCTTATAATAGTTCTTGTATGTCTTTTACAATATTAAATACTTCAAATACAGTTGGTTTAGATTTTGCTTTCCATTTTCTATTAATTGCTTTTCTGGCAGCCAAGAGAACTAAATAATAAGGCATTACTATGTCTAGGCAATCCAGATCTTGTGTCCCAGCTCAAAATAATAATTTCCTTAGCTACAGTGATTTGGTCCCCCAATATTTCTGACATAGTACTCTGTAGAGAATACTCTAAAATCTATCTAATTACACTCCCAAAAAACATGTTCCCAGTTACCACATTCTTCCCCATCATACCTCCAACACTTGCTAGCCATATGAGGAAAAAATCCTTGAAATTTGCTTGGGGCATAAAAATACACATGCAAACACTTCCAAGCAAAAATACTAAACCTTCTGGACTTTCTTGCATACTTGGGAGCCATACATGGTCCTCCCTTTGTTCCCCTTGTAAATTGCTTTCCCAGTCTCTTTTTCTAATGTTTTGTAACCTCCTTTGACAAATTCTTATACTTATCATGCAATATTTCATATGCGCTGCTAATTATTCCCTTTTAAACAGCAGCTTCTCTTCCAGATTCAACTAAAAACTTTACAAGAACACGTTTCACTTAGGATTTTCTTCTCCTTTTCTCTTTGCCTAAATTCTGACATTAATCCACAAAAGAGAAGGCAGTCTCTAATCTGCATTCCAAACCCCTTCTTATTGGCCTCATCATACTCTATTACTTTTCTCTTGCTAGTTATTTACTCCTAAATACCTTGCTTCCTTTGCTAGTTTTCTCCAGTATATTCCACCCCCCCCGACTATAATTCCACGGAAACTTATTTATTGGAGTGACAAAACTCTGTTTAAGGTCCTTCATGACCTTGTCTTGGTCCTGTAAGGTCTTAGATAAATCTGCCACTGGAGTACCAAAGAGATTTTGATTACCTAGGGGAGCATCAAGAAACTCAGCCTTAATATCATCAAGCAAAGCTTGAAAACAAAGCCAGGAATATTGCCTCATGACAGAGCCTGAAGCAGCAGCTCTAGAGGAGGCATCAGCAGCACCATGGAGTGAAGAGCCACCTGGGATGTGGACCCCTCCAGAGAGCGAGCAGTGGACTTAGCCTCATAATAGGGCAGGTCAGACAGAACCCCAACCTAGCTGAGACAAAAGGGATACACTATAGCCGGTCATTTCAGTTTGACAGTTAATGGCACAAAATGCCAGGGACACTTTCTTCCCCAACGTCTCCACAGCTCTACTGTCCTTGTATAAGAAAAAACGCTTAGAGGAAGGCAAAAACCAAGAAAGCTTATCAGAAGAGACTGAAATCACAGCACAGTCAGAAAGACACAAAGAAACCTGAAAGCCTCAGGGGCCTTACAAAAATGGTCAGGCTTCTCGAGAAAGAAGGTTGGGAATCAGGAGATAAAAGGCATCTGAAAAAGTATCCAATAAAGTAGCCAACACAGGAGGAACAGCAGCAGGTTAAGATGAATCCATCTGCAATATAATATCTTTTCTGGGTATCAGAAACTAGGAAGCAGTCCTACTTAAAATGCTCCATCAGGTGAACCACATTTCTTCCAATGGAGAGTCAGGACCCAAGGACGGCTCCTCCTCCTCACAGCCATAGTCCAAGGGTGATGGCATTTGGGAAGAGTAGGCCAAGTAATCCTCAGCACAGTCAGATTCTTCAGCAGAGAAATTAGGTCCCCTAGATCTTTTAGGGGTGAAGGACCAGGGAGGGGCAGAAACCAACCCCCCCCCCCATTCTGAGGAGGTCTCAACACCACCAGGGAATTAAACAAACCCTGAGTAAAATCCTGCCACACCTTCTGAGGATATCTGAGATTGGGAGGAATGTGCATAGTCTTCTGTCTTTTCTTAAGGGGGATGTTGGTTTTTAACAAACTTAGGCAGCTCAAAACCTTGTCTTGACTCAATCAGGGTACCAGGCACTTCCTCTCTAAGAGAATGGGAAACCCCCAAGGCCTATCAAATATGATCAGCCATGGTTTCCCAACACAGCCACAGCAAATGTATGCAAAGCCCCTAAGGATGTACAAGAAGCCAGTTCCATGACAGCCTCTGATAGGGTCACAACAGAGGGAACCAACATAAACACTGGGCTGTCCTCAGGAGTATCGGTCACTTTAACAGAGACGTCTGACAAAGGCTGGACAGCTGCAGTACTGGACCTCAACCTTTTAGCCTTTTTCTTAAGAGGCAGCTGTACCTCAGGGTGGAAAGACTCGACCATGATACCCTGGAACCAACAACTAGAGATGTTAGTTCTCAAAATAAATTGAAAGAGAAGACAGAAGGCTGAGAAGAGTCTTCAGCACAAATGCCTGACAAATAAGACTACTGAGTGTAGATGCGAGAAGCACCTAGAAAAAAAAACAAACACTTGAGATGACTGTTATGGGGAATCTGCTTCCAACATTGACATCTCCCTTTTCTGGATGACAAGAACTCTCAAAATGTACTACAAAATAAAAGAAAAGGAACCTCAATGGGCTACTTATCTGGCGAAGGCTTAGTCTAGACTAACGTACAACTGTGGAGTTGGGACAAGAGGCAAAAAAGTTGAGTATGGGGCATCTGTATGTCAGCTTTAAGCCCTAAGCTGACATGGGGAGTACACATCTGACATATGGCATGGATAAGAATTAAAGGCTTTGGTATACTAGCCAGACATAGAGCTATCCTTGGCAGGAGATCCCATCTGTTATGAATACTGCAGCAGTAACATGGAAGGATAAGAAGAAAATGCAGGGTAACAAAGTACAAATGAGGCAATGGTGGTTCCCAACCTACCTGTTAAAAAGAGAATTTATAGAATGGGTAATGGAAATTACTCTAGGGTTATTAGAGAAGACAGAAATTTCTTCAGAAGGTACAGCTAATGAGTGGGATAAAATGAAACTGTACTTTAAAAATAGGGTAAAAATAAAAAAGAGAGATATGGTTAAGAAGTAACAATAATTCTTTAGAAGGTTTGACAAAGGCTAAAATTTTGCAGAATAAGGGGAATGTAAAAGAATAAGAAAAGGCACAACTGTACATTGCTAAAGAGAAAATAAGGGAGTATCAGGATAATATGCATGAGTTCAGAAAGACAGTTGTTAAGCAACTGTTTTGATAACTCCACAGCACAAAAACGTTTAGTACAATGACTTAGGTAGCAGAAATTACAAAGGATGGTTGACAGACTTAGGGAGACTATACAAAAAAAAAAAAATAACCACAGATTCTGTAGAGGTACTAGAGATATTTCAGAAATGTTACGAACATTTGTATAAAGCAGAGAAATGTGGAAATCAAGAAACAGCACAAATGGAAATGTTAACGGATGATTTTAGTATGCCAATGTTAGAGGTAGAGAAGGCTCAACAATTAACAATTAAGATAGGAGGAGAGGGGATAAAAAAAATGTGACAATCAATCTGCAGGAAAAGTCTCAGGCAATATGGTATTCCTGTGAAAGCTTGAAAGTTAGCAAGGAAAAAAGATATAAAGATCTGAAAGGTTTTGTTTAACAGTATTATAAAAGGAGGGGAAACGCCAACATCCTGGAAGAAAGTTGTTGTGGTTGTAATACTTAAAGATGGTAAAGAACCATTAGGCCCTGCTTCATATAGCCCCATTTCGATTTCAAATCACGATTATAAAGTGTTTATGTCTATAATAACTGAAAGAATGGAAAAGGTGTTGCCAAAATTGATAGATATGCATCAATGTGCTTTTGTGGAGGGAAGACAAACATATGACAACATTAACAAAGCAATGGTTCAATGGAAGCTATGTTCTTTGCCTTGGATAGGGCCTTCAACACTTGATCAATGGAGATGTGAGGTGCAGGACAAGTACTGGGGATGTTGAATGGGTCTTTGGGGGGGTAAGGGGTGACATTTGCACTGAACCTATCCACTAGCAGGTTGGCTAAGTCAACAGGATCAGTGCAAGTGGTACCATTAAGTACTAATTCGGAACAAACTTGGGCTTTGCCAGAGGAGGTTCCAGACATAACTGAAGAAGGCTTTGTGGTTTCCCTTTGTTTCGGAGGCTAGTTTCAATTCATAAATGGCTTTGGAGATTTTCACTAGTGATCTAATTTGCTTGTTCAGGCTGAGAAGAGAGTATGTCCAGTTTGGAATTTGTTCCTTTTTATCCTTTGGCAACAGTTTCTTCCTTTTGTTGCAAAGCCTGTTGACCCAGGATGTCCACCACACAGGTTTGTGTTTCCTTGAGGAGCAGGTTTTAGTTCTGTTGGGTATGGCTGAGTCCATGCAGTTGTAATTAACTGCGCAGAATGCAGAGAAAGATTTTTAAAATGGGAAGACGGTGTATATGCACTAACAGGAAGAGTTATATGATACAAACGACAGTGAAAACCAGAATGGGATATACAATAAGATATATCGCAATGACAGGAAAAGGGAAAGGTCACCAAGAAACTGCAGTAAAATGCAGCCTTTCATATGTAGAGGAGTGATAGCTGGGGTAGTAGAGAAATGGATTCAAGTAAGAAGGCAAATGGGAGACCATTTGGTGTTGTAAGATACACTGTAGCTTACAGTACCTACTAATGGTATGTTATAAGGGGACACAATTGTGTTGGGTTGCGTGGCTAGGCTTATAAAGGGTGCTAGGTCATTTGCCTAGTATATACCTATAAACCTGTGAAAAGGTGGAGGTAGAGGAGTTAAGTTAAAAAGGTAAGAAGGCCATGGAATTAGCAAGATGGAGGAGCTGATATGAATGGAAGGACATTAAAAGACACCCGTAAACAGTATCAAAGAAATAATTTGAGCCAAATGGAAGGGAGGCTTGGAAAGAGGAGACATGCACTAAACTGTTATGGAATGATGGCAGATGAAAACAAGAAAGGAGATTGTTGGAAGGAGTGGAGTAAGAAAACTGTATCAAGTTCTACCCTGTGATCATACAGATAGATTTGCCCTACTAGGGGAGAGAAGTGAGAGAAGGCATAGGCTGTGGGAGAGAGAAGTTCTGTGGTGTGCAGAAGAGTGTTGGAAGCATTCTAAAGAAAATAGGCAATAACATAAAGAAGGAGCAAAGTCTAGGGTAGGGAGCTAGTACTAATGTGGAAACATTACAAAGGATGTAACAGTGTAGTGAAAGAGAAAGAAGAAGCTGTCAGAATGCTGAAAGCACCACTACAGCACCTTTGTTGTCAGCAAAATAAACACAGTATGGAACCCCAATAATGTTTAAAATAGAAAGAATGGAGCAGAGTGAATAAAATTGGAATTATCTACATGTTTTGAGAATGCAAACTGGCCAAGGAAATATGGAATGAAGCTATCAAGGAGTGGGAAAAGAATGATAGAGAAGTATTGAACAGATAGGAAGTGTGTCTGTTTAAACTAGGTGCTGCACAGAGGTTTATTAAGAGCAAGTAAAAATAAACTTTTTATCTTAACAGTAGGAGTCAAAAATATAATAGTCGAGAACAAGGAAAAAGGAAGCTATGGAAACAAGACAAATCTAAGAGTGAAAAACATGTAAACACTAAGGAGCTTGATAACTGAAATGAAACTAAGGTAAAGATAATTTAAAATACTAATTGCATGTAAGGATATAGAAGATTGGTGCAAAACAGTCTGCAAAAAATTGCGTAAAGAACTTGATAAATGCATAACCAATGGTGGAGGGCAAAGCAAATAACATAATAAATATAACACCACACGGCAGGACATTGTGAAATGTGAAAGAATGTGAGCAGTACTGAATCTTCTTCTTGTTTCAGCTTTTCCCGGTTAGGGGTCGCCACAGCAGATAACCTGTCCGCTCATGATTGGCAGTGGAGTTTTACAGTGTTGAGTTGCCAGCCTGGCTCCCAACCTTCCACAGAAGGCACACACATGCACACACATACACCAAGGGCAAATTTAGAGCGTCCAATCCACCTACAGCATGTCTTTGGGATGTGGGAGGAAACCGGAGCACCCGGAGGAAATCCACGTGACCACAGGGAGGACATGCAGACTCCGCACAAAAGGCACCCCAGCCAAGGAATGAACCGGAGAACCTCTTGCTGTGAGGCGGCAACGCTAACCGCTGCACCACCATGGCCACCCGTGAGCAATATTGAACATAGGACTGAAATGTTAGAAAGTACAGTTTTGTACCTACCATAAATGTAGATGTCCGAGAGGCATGCATCTGCAGTCCTTACAAATGGGTTGTCCTGTCATCAGGCAGCCCTTCGGTCGGCCGGATTCCAAAGTCTGGGTCTGGCCTCGGCTGATGTCGCACTCCACCCGACGTCATAGCTGCAGTTATTCGGGTATAAAGGTATCAGCCGACGCCATTTTCCTCAGTGTTTCTTGCCCCAGATGCCAGGTGCCCTCTAGGAAGGCTAAATTTGGATAAATGCAAATGGTTCCAAATAGTAGAGAGCAAACAAAAAATAAGCATGTATGTACATATAAATAAACAAATACACCATAATAGATTCCCCCAGCTAGCTACAAGATGGGCAAATACCCTAGGAGTACCACAGAGGGGAAGGAGGGTGGGTAATCCTGACTGCAGATACATGCCTCTCGGACATCTACATTTATGGTAGGTACAAAACTGTACTATGTCCTTCAAGGATGCATCTGCAGTCCTTACAAATGGGTAGAATACCATAGATCCCTTGCAAAACAGCAGTAGCAAAACCTGCTCGGGATCTGGAGTATAAGGGAAGATTATAATGCTTGGCAAATGTATGCACGGAGCTCCAAGTAGCAGCCTCTAAAATGTCTTTGGTAGCCACTCCTCGTAAAAAAGCTGTGGTAGTGGCTGTAGCTCTTGTAGAGTGAGGTCTGATGTTTTCTGGAGTTTTCTTCCCATGGTGAGAGTAACAAAATCTAATGCAATTTCCTATCCACTTAGAGATTGTCTGTTTTGAAATTGCTTTTCCTTCCATTCCTGTTGCATATGCTACCAGTAGCTGGTCAGATTTTCTATTGCTCTTGGTCCTGTCCAGGTAGTAGCGCAGTTGTCTATGTACATCCAAGGTATGTAACAGTCTTTCTCCCTTGTTCTGTGGGTTGGGAAAGAATGTAGGCAGGTGGATAGCTTGGTTTAAAGATACCCTGGAGACCACCTTTGGCATAAAAGTAGGATTAGTTCTCATAGACACTCTATCTTGATGGAAGATAAGGAAGGGCTGTACTGCCATTAATGCCTGTAGTTCAGAAACCCTTCTTGCTGAAGTGACTGCAAGCAGGAAAGCAGTTTTCCATGATAAGTACTGTAATTCTGCTGTTGCTGCTGGCTCGAAAGGAGGTAGTGTCAACTTTTCTAACACAAAGTTCAAGTCCCATGGGGGCAATGGTGGCTTCCTAGGTGGTTTTACATTTTTAATTCCTCTCAGAAACTGCCTGAGCAGAGGATGTGAGGCTCTGCCAAGTATTCCAGGATGTTAGCTATGTTAACCAGTGACACATTTTCTCCTTTTGCTGCACTCCAAATGAGGTATCTTTTCCATTTTGCTGAATAATTTTTTCTTGTTGAGGGTCTGCGAGCCTCCAAGATAATGTCCTTAACCCTTTGAGATAATTCTGGGTTATTTTGTCTTATGCAATGTTCCAGGCAGCCAGTTGCAGTGTTTTTAGGTTTGGATGCAAGGTTTTGAAGTTGTTCTGTGTTAACAGTAAGGGAACTAGGGGCAGAGGCCATATTTGTTCCCGAGACATACTCCTCAGTAATGGGTACCAATGCTGCCTCGGCCAGTCTGGAGCTATCAGGATGATCCTTGGACGGTCTTCTTTGATCTTCAATAGCACCTTGTGCATCAAAGGAAGAGGAGGGAATGCATATGCTGTCAGGTTTTTCCAACTGAAAGATAGGGAGTCCACCTTCCAAGCAAGTGGGTGGTATGCCCTCGTGCAGAAGTTTTTCAATTGGTGGTTGTGTGGGGATGCAAATAAGTCTATTTCTGGTAGTCCCCATTTCCCTGTAATGGTTTTGAAGATGTCTGGATGCAGCATCCATTCGTGGGCATCCGTGGTAGTTCTGCTTAGGATGTCTGCCAGTATATTTTCTTTTCCTGGTACAAATATTGCTTGTAACTGAATGTTGAAGCTCAGGGCCACATTCCAGAGGTCCATTGCCATCCGGCATAGAGGGTATGAATGCGTGCCTCCCTGCTTGTTGATGTACCACATAACTGTGGTGTTGTCCGTCCTTATCAGCAATTGACCCTGTTGAAGAAATGGCCTGAATGCCTGTATTGCCAATTTTACTGCCAGCATCTCCTTTTGATTTATGTGTAGGTGCAGCTGGTCTTGAGTCCATAAGCCTTGTATGCACTTGCCCAACATGTGTGCTCCCCAACCGAGGTCTGAGGCGTCCGTTGTGATGGTCTGGCTTGGTTGAGGTCTGTGGAAGGGCAGTCCTTTGTTCGATTGACAGGCCTGAGCCCACCATTGGAATTCCTGCTTCAGGCATGGAATTATTGGAATTCGGGTTTCTAGGCTGTGCTTGTGCTGAGACCATAAATTCCTTAGATACCACTGTAACTTTCTCATATGTAGCCTGGCATGTGGAATCAATATTATGCAGGATGCCATGTAACCCAGGGCTTGCAGGACTTTTCTTGCTGTTAGCTGGTCCTGCTTTGTTAATGCCATGAAGTAGAGAGGGAGGTGCTTCTGTTTTTCTGCTGTTAGGAATGCCATTTGGTTTGATGTGTCCAGCTCTGCACCCAAGAAGGTTATCCTTTGGGATGGTATCAGCCTTGACTTTTTTATATTGACTGTGTATCCCAGGGCTTGCAGTAGATAAATGACCTTTTTCAAATCTTTTGTTAATTTGATTTTGCTGTCCGCTTGTAACAGGCAGTCGTCCAGGTAAGGGTAAATTTGAATTCCCTGGAGCCTGCAATGAGCAATTACTGATGCCAGGCATTTCGTGAATACTCTGGGCGCAGTAGATAAGCCAAAGGGCAATGCTGAGAATTGATAATGCTCTGATCCTGCAAGAAATCTGAGGTATCTTCTGCAATTTGGTCGTATGGGGACGTGCAGGTATGCCTCCTTGAGATCTAGAGTTACCAGCCAGGACTCCTTGCCCAGCATGGGAAGAAGCTGCTGGAGGGTCAGCATTTTGAATTTTGGAACAATGAGGTATGTGTTTAGAGCGGACAGGTCTAGAATAGGTCTCCATTGGTTTTCTTTTCTTGGTACCAGGAAGAGTCTGGAGTAAAATCCTTGCCCCTGTTCCATAGACGGTACCCTTTCTATGGCTCTCATCCTTAGTAAGTGATTTATGTGTTGTAGAGCTTCTGTTTTCTGATTTGGAGGTAGGTTTGGCATTCCTCTCTTCCTTGGTAGAGTATGGAAGTGAAACCTGTAACCTTGGTCTATTGTCTGTAAAATCCATTTGTCTCCTGTGATGTAGTGCCAGTTTACTGAAAATAAGGCTAGTTTTCCGCCTAAGGGTGCTTCTAGTTGTTCCCTGGTAGGCGGTGCCAGAGCCAAGTCACTGTGATTGTCCTGTGGAAGCGGTGGTGGCTGGATCTGTGGTAGTACCCTCGCTGGTTGTTAGCCTGCCATTGACGCCCCTGTAGGCACCTCTGGATTGACCCCTGCCTCTTGAGCGTCTATTCCTGCCTCTCTGGGCTCTGGAGGTGTCTGGAAAGGACCAGTTCTTGGAAGGCCAGTTCCTACTAAACCTTGGAGGCTGGACTTGCAAGAAATCCTTGACAGTCTGGACAGATTTTGCTTTGTCTTCCACCTTCTTCAGCACCTGCTGTGCCGGGGAGCCAAACAAATTAAGCTTATCCATAGCAGCATCTAGAAGCTTTGATTTAACATGGTCTGGTAAGGATTGCTCTTTTAACCATGCATGTCTTCTGATCACTGTACCAGTCATAGCTGATCTAAAAGAAGCCTCCAGTGCATCATAGCCGCATTTTAAGGAATGATTACTGACCTGCTGAATGTTGTGTACCATTTCCTGAACAGACTTTTTGTCTAATGGTTCATCCGAGGACAGTTTTTTAGTTAACTGATCTAACATAAATTCCTGATACTGAATCATGTGGAATTGACAGTTTAAGGCCCTAGCTGAAAGAGTAGCAGAAGTGTAAACTTTTTACCCCATCTCTCTAAGGCCCTAGATTCCCTTTCAGAGGGAGGGTTTTTGCAGAGGAAGCTGCTACAGCCTTGGGTCCCTGGGAGATAGTTTCAAGATCTGCAAAAGGAGCCTTATACAAATGATAAAGTGTGTCCGAACCCTGTAGTACCTATCGGGCTTAGCAGGGGCCGGAGGAAGAGAATCAGGAGCAGTACAAGCATCATTAAATGCATCATCCACAACAGTAAGTACTGGAGGAATGGCTAAAGGCCTATGCTGTGGCAAATGCAAAAAGGTTCTAAGCCTTTTCCTAGAGTCTGAAAAATCCTGGCCCTGCCATTGAAATTGTTCCCTCATAGCATGCAAGGTTTCCCCAAAAGAAAATTCCTCAGGCGGAGAGGCAGAAGGAATGGACTCTTCTGCATCAGAGTCCTCATAAGGAGAAAAAGGGCCCTCTGGAGGATTTGTATTGTCTGAATCATCAGAGGAGTCATCTGAAGAAACTGGCTAGGGGGCTCTGCTCTAGGCCTCTTCTCTGGAGGTGGGTGAGAGGCCCTGTCTGGGTGAGGTTGGGTTCCCCTGATCAAAGAAATGAGATCCTCTGCTAGACTAAGCATTTGAGAACTAGAGCTAGGCCTGTGAGAGGGGGTCTTAGCAGGCACAGTTTTGATAGATTTTGCTGCTTTAGCCCTGGCAAAAGCCTTAATCGACATGGATGCAGGGGGCCTAGCAGCTCCACGTGCAGGAGTAGAAATATCTAAAGGAATAGTATCAGATAAATCCTGTGAACCTGCAAGAGCAGGTGGGATTTCAGTAGCAGATTCAGCCATGCTGGATGAGGCCTCGGTAGGAGGTAAGCTTTCGGCCAAAGGGAGAACCGTGGACTCGGTTTCAGCCGAAACCGAGACACTCGCTGTTGGCTTAACCGCGGTTTCGGCCAAAACCGCGGACCGCGAGTGTCGGTCCTTTTCCTTGCGCTTTTTAGTTATTTGCGTAGTCGGAGTTTCCGACAGCATAATGTAAGCAAAAGCGGAGCCGAAAAACTCCTCAGCAAATTCCGACCGACGTCTAAGCGTCCGTCGGTTGAAAGAAGCACAGGCTAGACAAGCTGCTACGTCGTGTTCTGGGCCTAAACAAGGTAGGCAGTAAGAGTGGAAATCTTTATGAGGTATTTGTTTCCCACAAGTTAAACAGTTATTCACTTTTTCTGACATTGGCTGAGGCAAGAAAGAGTCCCCAATGGGGTACTTAGCTTTTTAGAAGTCTTCGGTAGTAGTAATCTCTGGTTCTGACCGACCGGCACTTGCGAACAGCTTCTGCTTCGGGCGCCACGCGGCAAGAAAGACTAAGGAAAATGGCGTCGGCTGATACCTTTATACCCGAATAACTGCAGCTATGACGTCGGCTGGAGTGCGACATCAGCCGAGGCCAGACCCAGACTTTGGAATCCGGCCGACCGAAGGGCTGCCTGACGACAGGACAACCCATTTGTAAGGACTGCAGATGCATCCTTGAAGGACATCTTGAAGGTGCACCATCATAATGGACTGTAAATACATGGATATAAATGCACATATGAACGTGATGGAAAAAGTATAATAAAATCTGAAATGACCACATGGCACAACCCACTGTTGAACTAACATAATTAAAGTAGCAAACCTTTAAAAATGCATACACATTGCAGAAAGTACAGATTTGTACCTACCATAAATGTAGATGTTCGAGTGTACACCCTGCTGCAGTCATCACACTTGGGTTATCCTGTCGTCAGGTGGTCCCGCAGTCGGCAGGCATTCCAAAGTCTTGGTCCGGTGCCGGTTGCTGTCGCTTCTTCCCTGACATCAGTGCGCCAGGGGTATATATAATGCAACCAACGCCATTTCTTCAGTTTTTCTTGCCCCAGATGTCAGGTGCCCCCAAAAAGGTGGTCAGTAATTAGTACCAAATTGAGTAAATTTTGCACAAACACAAAATCCCTCCAGCTATAAGCAAATACATCAGGAAGGTATTGTAGAGATTTAGCCAGTTAGATCAGAGGGGATGGAGGGAGGGTAACCTGGACTGCAGCAGGGTGTACACTCGAACATCTACATTTATGGTAGGTACAAAACTGTACTATGCTCATCGTGTTACCCTGCTGCAGTCATCACACTTGGGTTGAATCCCAAAGCTAAGGACGGGTGGAGGAGTCATAGAGGGTTAGAGGAGGCTAGAAGGCCCTGCAAAACTGCAGTGGCGAAGCCCGCCCTAGTCTTAGAGTAAAGTGGTAAGTGATAGTGTTTGGTAAAGGTGTGTACTGAACTCCAAGTTGCAGCTTCCAAAATCTCCTTGGTTGGAACCCCCCTGAGGAAGGCTGTAGATGTAGCTGTTGCCCTGGTAGAGTGGGGCCTAATGGTAGCAGGAACTGGTTTTCCATGATGGGTATAGCAGAAATGAATGCAATGTCCTATCCATTTGGAAATGGTTTGTTTTGATATAGCCTTCCCTTGTGAAGCTGTAGCATAGGATACAAAGAGCTGGTCAGATTTTCTGAAAGCCTTAGTTTTATCCAAGTAGTAACGAAGTTGCCTGTGAATGTCCAAGGAATGCAGGAGTCTCTCTCCTTTGTTCTGTGGATTTGGGAAGAAGGTGGGTAAGTGGATGGTTTGATTTAAAGCCACACTGGAAACCACCTTAGGCATAAAGGAAAGATTAGTTCGTAGAGAAACTCTGTCTTGATGAAAAATGAGGAAAGGTTCCACTGCCATTAGTGCCTGCAGCTCTGAGACTCTTCTAGCTGAAGTTATTGCTAGCAGCAGGGCAGTCTTCCATGATAGGAACTGAAGATCTTTAGAGAAAGCTGGTTCAAAGGGAGGCAGCGTAAGTTTTTCCAGAACAAAATTGAGGTCCCAAGTTGGTGTAGGTGCTCTCCTGGGGGGCCTAATGTTTTTTGCCCCTCTGAGGAACTGCCTTAGAAGTGGATGTGAAAATAAGGGTGGATCCGTGTTGTGGGCTGAAATAGCTGAAGCATGGATTTTAATGAAAGAAAAAGAAAGTCCTTTGTGCAACATCTCAGTTAAATACTCTAGAATGTGAGGCATGTGAGGCTGAATTGTGTTTTAGCCTTTAGCACAAAACCTTTTCCATTTGTCCGAATAAGCCTTCCTGGTGCTTGGCCTCCTAGCTTCCAGAATAACATCCATAACTGCTTGGGAAAGAGGAGCTGGCTGGATGCTTAGGTGATTTGCCATGCAGCCAGATTTAAGGTTTTGAGCTGGCTGTGAAGAATCTGACTGTTTTGCTGTGTGAGCAAATGGGTAATTTGTGGTAAGATCCAAGGTGGGCCCTGGGCCATATTCCTCAATAGTGGGTACCAGTGCTGGCGTGGCCAGTCTGGAGCTATGAGTATCAGTCGTGGTCTCTCCTTTCTGACTTTCAGAAGCAACTTTGTGAGGAGAGGCAATGGAGGGAAGGCATATACTGTCAGGCTTTTCCAACTGAATGAGAGTGCGTCCACTTTCCAAGCTTGATGGTGAAGTGTCCTTGTACAAAATTTTGTTAGTTGATAGTTTTGAGGATTGGCAAACAGGTCTATGCCTGGAAGGCCCCATTTTTGAGTTATCATTGCAAATACTTGCGGATCCAGTTTCCACTCGTGGGGATCCATGATGTTTCTGCTGTGGTCATCTGCCAATGTGTTCTTCTTTCCTGGCAGGAATTGAGCTTGTAACTGAACTTGGCAAGCCAGAGCTGTGTTCCACAAGGTCATTGCTTGCCTGCATAGAGGGTAGGAGTGTGTACCCCCTTGTTTGTTTATGTACCACATTACTGTGGTGTTGTCCGTCTTTATTGTAAGTTGTCCTGGATGTAACAGATTCTTGAAGGCTGTCAGAGCATTCTGTACAGCTAGCATCTCTTTTTGATTGATGTGCAGATTCCTTTGATCTGCAGTCCATATGCCTTGAACGCACTGTCCTGCCATGTGTGCCCCCCAGGCATAGTCTGATGCATCTGTTGTCATAGTTTGCCTGGCTGGGGGCAAGGTGAAAGGCTGACCCTTGTTGAGGTGACATGCCTGTGACCACCATAGAAACTCCTGTTGTAGGCAGGGAATGAGAGATATCGTTGTGTCCAAGCTGTGGCTGTGTTGAGACCATATGCTTTTTAGGTACCACTGTAATTTCCTCATATGCAGCTTTGCAAATGGTATTATTAGTATGCAAGATGCCATGAAGCCCTAGGCCTGCAGAATTTTTCTTGCAGTTAGTTGGGTCTTTGTTGCCATTGTTTTGAAATATTGAGTCAGTTATAGTTGTTTGTCTGGCGTCAGATAAGCCTTCTGGGCCGTTGTATTCAAGCTGGCACCCAGGAATGTCATATTTTGTGAGGGTACTAGTTTTGACTTCTTTTCGTATACTGTGTACCCCAGGCAACTTAGTAGATGTTTCACAAAAGCCAGATGTTGTAAGAAAATATCCTTGCTTTCTGCTTGGATGAGGCAATCGTCCAGGTATGGGTATATTTGAATTCGTCTTTGTCTGCAGTATGCAATTACTGGTGCCAGGCATTTTGTGAAGACTCTGGGTGCAGTAGATAAGCCAAAGGGCAGTGCAGAGAATTGGTAATGGGTTGAACCTGCAATGAAATGGAGGTATCTTCTGCAACTTTGTCTGATAGGGACATGCAGGTATGCCTCCTTGAGGTCCAACGTTACTAGCCATGCTTCCTTGCCCAACATGGAAAGAAGCTACTGTAGTGTTAGCATCTTGAATCTGGGTACTTGTAAGAAGGTGTTTAGAAATGAAAGGTACAGAATTGGTCTCCAGGCATTGTCCTTTCTGGGCACTAGAAAGAGTCTTGAGTAAAATCCTTGACCTTGCTCTCGAGTAGGTACCAGTTGAATGGCTCTCATGTCTATGAGAGCTGTAATTTGTTTTTGTGCCTCTGCCCATTGATTTTGTGGCAGGTTTGGCATTCCTCTTTTCATTGGCAAGGTGTGAAAATGGAATCTGTATCCTCGTGAAATTATGTCTAGGACCCATTTGTCCTTTGTGACAATGTGCCAGTTGTCTGAAAAAAGTGCGAGTTTTCCTTCCAAGGGGGCTGCCAAGAGAGTGTTGCTTGGCCAGATGAGGTGCAAGTCATTGAGTTTGCCTTTTGGTAGATTGGGACCGGTCTTCTCCTCCCTTCTGTGTTGCAGTGCCTCATTGGTGAGGTTTGTACTGGGCTTGTGGTTGTCCTCTGCCTCTTGGATGTCTGTATTTACCCCTCTGTGGTCTGTCTGTAGCTGGAAAGGACTAATTTTTTGTTGGCCAGTTTCTGCTGAAGCGAGGGGGCTGTACCTGTAGGAAATCTTTGACTGTCTGCATAGATTTTGCCTTATCCTCCATTTTCTTTAAGACTTCTTCTGCTTTAACTCCAAAAAGAACATCCTGCTGTAAGGGAGCATCTAAAAGCTTTGCTTTAACATGATCAGACAGAGTTTGTTCCTTTAACCAAGCATGCCTATGTATAACAGACCCAGTGACAGCTGCTCTGCAGGAGGCCTCCAAAGAATCAAACCCACATTGTAAAGTATGTTTGGCCACCTGTTCAGTTGCATGCAACAGATCCTGCATTTCTTTCAATTCAGACTGTTGAGGGAGAGTGCTCATTCCTTGCTTTAACTGAGAGAAAAGAAATTGCTGATACTTTAGCATGTGAAACTGGCAATTTAGTGCCCTCATAGCTAGAGTGGCTGAGGTGTAAACCTTTTTCCCCCACCTGTCTAGTGCTCTGGAGTCCCTTTCAGAGGGTACAGGATTTTTAGCCATAGAAGCCTTAGCCCCTTTGGGACCCTGGGAGATGGTCTCTGGATCAGCAACAAGGCTTTTATAAAGAAATTTGTGGGAATCAGGCACTCTATAGTATCTGTCAGGTTTGGCCGGAGCAGGAGGTAGAGAGTCTGGGTTCAAACTGGATTCTAAGTAAACATCATCCACAATGTCTAAAACTGGTGGGATGGCAAGTGGTCTGTGCTGGGGGAGTAAAAGAAACTCTCGGAGCCTTTTCTTAGAGTCAGAGTAGTCCTGACCTTCCCAGTGAAAATGTTCCCTCATAGTGTGTAAAGTTTCCCCAAAGGAGTAGTCTTCAGGAGGAGAAGCTGAGGGAATGGAATCCTCAGCATCAGAATCTTCATAAGGGGAGAAGGAGTAATCTTGGTCCTCCGAGGAGTCTGAAGAAATGGCCACTTGTTCAGAGGATGCATAATCTTCCTCTTGTCTATGCCTTTTTGTCAGGAGGGGGCCGGGAACCCCTGATTAAAGAGATCAAATCTTCAGCCATTTTGAGCATCTGTTTCTTAAGCGTGGGGGCCTTGAACAGGGGACTGAAGTGCAGTCCTTTTAGATTTAATAGGAGTCTTCGTCTTAGGATACGTTGTAATGGTGAGCGTCGTCGGTCTGAAAACGCCTTCAGAAACCGAAGGTGTTTCTGCAGCACCGACATCTTTTTCAGCAATGTCGTCAGTAGGGCCTGAACAAAATGGCTGCGTCGGCCTGGTACATTCCGCCAAAAGTTCCGAAGCGGTCTCGGCTTCCAGATCTGCGGTAGTCAGGGGCTGCGTTGGAGCCTCACTGAAGACTGGAGAACCGGAGACCGGACCAGCCGAGGCCTTGGAATCTGGCTTAGGCCAGGGCTGCCTGTCCTTATCCTTGCATTTTTTGTGCACGCCGGTAGTCGGTTGCTCCGATGGCATAGTGTAGTTAAATTTTCTACCGAAGTAGTGTCGTGCAAAATCAAAGCGTCTTTTTATAGTACGCTTATTAAACCTAGCACGAAAATGACAACTAGTGACGTCGTGGGCTGGGCCTAGGCAAGGTATGCAATAAGAATGAAAATCCTTATGAGGTATTTGCTTCCCACAAGAAATACAATTGTTAACTTTTTCTGACATCGGTCTGAGGCAAGAAAAGTTTCCCCAACGGGGTACTTAGCTTTATAGAAGACTTCGGTCTGAAATTAGAGTTCGAAAATCTCAGGAGTCGGCCGACCAGCACTTGTGAACTGCTTCTGCTTTGGGCACCGCGCGGCAAGAAAGACTGAAGAAAATGGAGTCAGTTGCATTATATATACCCCTGGCGCACTGACGTCAGGGAAGAAGCAACAGCAACCGACGCCGGACCAAGACTTTGGAATTCCAGCCGACTGCGGGACCGCCTGACGACAGGATAACCCAAGTGTGATGAATGCAGCAGGGTAACACGATGAACATCCCTTTTTATCCATTCTGGAGAGGTCTCATTTTAAAATAGTTGTGAATGTGTCATTTAGCTTTAATATATTCTGCCACTTTTCTTCACACGTTGTTAACATATCATCCAGAGCACCACCTTTGCATTGTTACCTGACCTGAAAAATGCCTTGAAACTTAACATGATTAAATGCCATGATTCGTGAAATGTTTTGTTAAGGCATTGTCCTCTTTAGATAGTGGGCAGGATTCACGAAGCCTCCGTGTAAGAGTTACAAGTCTTACACGGAGGCTGCAGTTAAACGGTGTGATGTCAGCATGCCATGCATATTCATGAGGGCATGCTGACTCACACCCAAGGCTAACACGGTCCGTGTAAGAAAGTAGGGGGCGTGTCCGTAGGGCGAGTCCTGCAAACGGACACGCCCCCAGAAGAGTAACAGTCCCAAAAGTAAACCCCCACGACAGAGTCCGCGTAAATGTCAATAAACACAACACAACACATGCCCCCACAGACTATAAACATAAAATGTAAAAATGAACATGTTATATTTTTTTTATAAGTTTTAAAGATGTTTGCCTGTGATTGCGCTCGTTTGCGCGGGCGTGCCCGTCGCTTAGCCACAGTTAGCAGTCAGTGGAAAAGCATATAAGATCTAAATATGCAAAGTAAGCCAAGAAGCAATAGCGTAGCGGTAGAGACACTGGCTGAAGAGGAGGCAGTCATGGTTCGAGCCCCCACATCATCAATTTTTATTTTTAGTGAAATAAGCACGAAACAATTCCCTGACATATATGTACATATATAAAATTATTATATGTAAAATGTAATGAAATGGGCCATGTATTATGAAGAAATGTGTGATAAAAAAAAAAAAAACAAATGTCAGAAGTGCCTATAGCTGAGCTACACTCTAACAAGCTGCGTATATCTGCCTGTAGGTGAGCAGTGGTTTAACAGGTGTAAAATGAGTGCCCGGGGTTGAGCAGCGTTTTAACACGCTGAAACTGTGTGCCTGCAGCTGAGCTGAGCGTAATATGCATGCTGACAGCCAAACGACGCATAGACCAGCGTAACCCGTTTGTGCGGAGCTGCGCACCGCGCCAACAAGCTAACTGGTGGGCAACGTTGAGCAAGCTGTATCAAAACTGCCTTTACACAGACACACCTCCTAGCCTGTGTAGACAGTCATAAAATAAAAAAAGCAATGGCCAGGCTCGAATTCAGGATACCATGCACCATAGTCATAGTATTGAACCACTAAGCCATGACAGCAGCTCTTAGAAATGCAGTAAGAGCATATATATAGGAATGAATGGAAAGAGAAGCATGACAAAGCAGGTTTTGTGAAGCTGATACATTTCCAAAATGGCCAATCACAGATAAGTGCAGGAAAAATGGCATATATAAGCCCCATAGGCGGGAATACACAGCATAACTGATTGTGGAACCGATTTGCAGTCAGGATGGCAGGTGTAGGAGAGGGTAGTTGCTTCCGAGCACAGAGGTGGGGCATTGAGGAGTCCAAATATATGGTTTGGCTCCTCGTCCATGATCATGAGGCCCAACTCATGCAGGGCCAGGTCCTGTGGGGAGCATAAAAGGCTGAGGTGTGGGACCGGTTTGCACATGATCTCACCAGTGCCACAGGAATACCAAGGACTGGTGAACAGGTCCGTCACTGCCATGCGGACCTGAAGAGACGGAAGCAGGACCAACTGAACCGTTGGATCCAGGAGGCCCGGCAAATGCCCAACGCCCCACTACTAAGTTACATGTAATTATTTATGTAGAAAGTTAACCTAGCTGATAATATGGAGATGTGTATTCCAATATTACTTCATTTATATTACAGCTGCAGGTGTCCGTTCTTCGAATCGTCGAGCCTATGCCGATAGGCTTGTGCGGTTGCGCCACCAGGCAGGTTAGTAATTCTCTCCCTGTAACTGTTAAAAAATATAAGTATGACAGCTTGCAAAAGAGTGCAGTGTAGTCACCTATTAATATAAAGTGCAAGTAACAGTGTAAGAGAGATGTAATCACACAGTACTAGCAGAATAAGTGTGATGCAGCCTGTAATCCAAAAATAAAAATGAAACAAGTCTGAAATAAAGATGTTCCACATATAATATAATAGTACATAACCTGCAGCAGGCTGTAAATTACAGCTACACAAGCTGAGTAAAACACGTGTGAAATATATCCCCGTTTAAATTCAGAAACATGACACAAGTGAGACTGTTGGAAAGGATTGTTGTAACCAAGTAAAACATGTCAATAAAGCCTAGAATTAAGTACCATCCTGATTTGCAAAAATAAAACAAGTGAGAGTGTGAGAAAGAGGTATGACTCCACCAATAAAGTTGTAATAACACCTGAATAAAGTATACTGCAGTCAGTACAGAATGAAATGAATGTGATAGGCACAAAACAGCGAAATGTGTGGAATAAAGTACTGAAGCTGGAATGTGTGTCCCACAATTTGGATATGTTGCTGTAAGTTTGCAATATGCAGATAGTATGGTTGTATGAAATACCAAACATCCACAGTTGTCTAGAGCCATATAAAGCAAATGTAGCAGGATGCTGTAGCTGAACAGAGCCAGATATGAATGTGTATGAATAAAAATGCAATGTATATTAATGTAGCAGTAACATTCCCATCACCAACATGCATAAGTTTACACATAGGAAACTGTAGTCAGACCTGTAGTGTGTATATATCTGCAGCTAGTAGAAATGTACAGCATATGTATAGGTATTTGAAGATGTTAATGAAATATTTCTTCACCCTACCCTATAACCACAAATAATCCATTCCACATGAAGTGGGTATGTGTCTTTACAATTAACTCCCCTGGACATTTGTCCTGTTGGTTCATACATATTTGCATGCACGTTGATGCATGTGCCCTGTTCATACATCCAAACCTGATGGCCTGTTGCCATCAATCAACCCTGCATGTTGTTGGATTGTGTATTGTTGTTCAAATTATGCATGTGTTATGCTTGCTGTTCAATGGCTTGAATTTATGGGTGTTTGGTTAATGGGAATACTAATGCATGCTGTTACAACTAATTGTGAATGGTATTGTACGTTACTAACCCAAACTGTCATAAAATAATGCAAAACATAGGACGACAGGGAAGGTGGGTTCCAGCGGTCCCACCTCAGCTGACGAGTGCACCTGGCAGTAGTGCCCAGGCCGGACCCTCCTCCGGAGGCCCTGTGCCACCTGCGGGTGGAAGCGCTGCAGGGGATGGGGCTCGTCCCCCCTCTGCAAGCGTGGCTAGAGGAGAACATCCACTCACCCTCCGTAGTGTCCGGACTGTGGTGCATAGGGAGATCAGGCATGCTGTGCTTGGGCCCCTACGCCAGCTTGAGGCACGGGTGGCACAACTCAAGGGCGTGCCTGCTGCCCTTCCTACACAGCCCCCAGCACAGCCCCATCCTGGGCAGTGAAGGCACAGTGGCAACTGCCCATGGGTGGGGATCTCAGTTCCACTGTTGCCATCTGTGGGCTCATGGGCTCGAGATATCCAAACATCCGTCCCCATCAATTGTGTATCTCCCCACGTGTCATACACCACCCCTGTATGTGTCTTGTTTGTCTTGTCTGTTAACCTCCCCTACCTACCTCCCCAGCTATACCGACTTCCTGTACCTGACATACCACTCTCACCTGAAAAAAAAAAAAAAAGGGCACTCTGTACCCTCAAAAAAATTACGCCCCATACATAGCTGCCCATTTTGCACACATCTGCTGGACATGTAAACTGGCAATTACAATTGGCTGTACAACAAATATTGTTGTCCTCACACCTCTCTCAGGGGTGGAAGGTTTCAAATTTCACACCAAATTACAAACATATGCACAGCTGTTGCTGATGAAGAAATGGGCAGCTATGGGCCTTTCCTACATCCCTCCTGCAAAACCGAGCTTGTTTTCCTACTGTCCTACCCTCTTTGTGCCCCCTTTTTCACCACTTTCCTATCTCCCCATTTTCTTTTCTTTAAAAGAAAATAGCACGGGTGTGCACGAGAGTAAGCACTTTTAAGCAGTAGTAAGCGGGGGGTGCGCTTCTGTGCGCTTAGCTAAGCGTGTGTGCGCGAAGCTAAGCGGCAGTGCACATGCGTGAGCTCCGCACAAACCAGCGCTAACCCGCTTACAACTGCTTAAAAGTGCCTTAGTCACTCTGAATGACAAGGCCTGTAGTTTGCTCAGCAGCAAAATAAAATACCTCTGTCAGTCTCAAACCCTGGACCTTGGAAACACTAGTCTGCATGACTTACCACTAAGCCATGACTGCTATACAAGAACATTGTGCTGAAATAAATATATCATGAAATAGTAGGAATTAATGTAAAGGGAATATAGCATGTCTAGTACACAAAGCATGTCATGTATATTTACTGTCAAATCTAGTGGATTTGTAAAATAGTACGGTGTGAAGAGAAACAGCCATGCTAGTTGGTAGCTAGTAGGTAATAATGTCACAGTAGCATCTGGCAAGCCACACACATACTCAGAGCAGGGTAAACACTGCCGTAGTTGAATAGTTAAGAGCCCAGACATAGCAACTGTGACTGAGTTACAGGGATATCCCTGATGTGAAAACAAATGTCAACTGTGCCCCACTGACACCCTGTGAAAAGTACTAACAGTAGGCAGAAAGGTGTTACAACACATGCAATGGTAACTATGAATTACTGAAAGTATGCACCACTTGCACGTCACAAATGGTGTAGTAATACATATGCTCGAAATAATCCACAGTCACAACTGCAGAATATCAGAATATTACATTAGAGTATCCCACTGATATGTACCATTCCATGAGGCTGATAAAAGATGCACCTGAGAGTATCAGAGGCCTGCTCAGCAGCATGATCAAATACCCTTGTAAGTGTCAAGGCCCACACCATGGCCAGACCACACTGCATGCAGTAACACCCTACCACAACAAACACATAGGGAATTGGTGCCCAAACAGATATAGCAAGCAGTACAAGCTGTGAATGTAAATGGAAAACAGGAAAGCCATTGCAACACATTACAGGAAAGACACTTAGCAGGCATACAAGGAGTGAATGTAAAGGGCAAATATTGAAGCCATAGCAACAAGCCACTGCTATATACCAGTTACACCACAATTCCCACAGGAAAGCACACACACCCATATACACAGTATTACTAGTCATAGTGTCAGTTTACATACACACGGAGAAGAGGAAACCGGAAGAAGGAATACTCAGCTTACAGAACAACATGCATTGCAGTGTCTACAACACAGCCTGAAATATGAGAGACATATCAACCCTTACACTCACAGAACAGTGTCCACAGCAATCCAGCATGGTCCGCAACCTGATAATCTGAAAGGGCTACACCTACCTAACAGACCTTTTTATAGCACTGTCCTGAAATCACAGTGAGAAAGTACAGTTTTGTACCTACCATAAATGTAGATGTTTGAGTGCTAATACAGCTGCAGTCATAACAGATGGGTTCTCCTGCCGTCAGGCGGGTCCTCGGTCAGCCGAATTCCAAAGTCTAGGTCCGGCGTCGGTTGTCTTCGCTTTCTTTCCTGACGTCAGTGCGACAGGGGTATATAAGATACAGCCGATGCCATTTTCTTCAGTCTTTCTTGCCCCAGATGTCAGGTGCCCCCATAAGGAAGGCAATATATATAAATATATATATATATATATATATATATATATATATATATCTAATATATAATCATGCATTGCAATATAATCAAAAACCAGTAGTTGTAAGCAAATACATCATAGAAGGATAACCCAATCAAGATGTAAGATAAGGTGTTAGCCACTAGGTCTGTACCCAGAGGGGAAGGTGGGAGGGAAAACTGGACTGCAGCTGTATTAGCACTCGAACATCTACATTTATGGTAGGTACAAAACTGTACTATGTTCATCGTGCATACAGCTGCAGTCATAACAGATGGATAGAATCCCAAAGCTACGCACAGGGTGGTAGGCAGTAGGTGGAACTGGGAGGAGCCAGAATGCCCTGCAACACAGCAGTGGCAAAGCCTGCTCTAGTTTTGGAGTATAAAGGTAGGTGGTAGTGTTTAGTGAAGGTATGCACAGAACTCCAAGTGGCTGCCTCCAAAATATCTTTGGTAGGGACTCCTCTGAGGAAGGCTGCAGAGGTAGCTGTGGCCCTTGTGGAGTGGGATCTGATGCCTGCAGGTACAGATTTACCATGAAAGGAGTAACAAAACCGTATGCAGTGGCCTATTCGTTTTGAAATTGTCTGTTTGGAAATTGGCTTCCCTTGAGCTCCTACAGCATAGGACACAAAGAGTTGTTCTGATTTCCTGAAAGGCTTTGTTCTGTACAAATAGTAACATAGCTGTCTATGGATGTCTAAGGAATGTAGCAGCCTTTCCCCTTTGTTTTGAGGATTGGGGTAAACGGTAGGTAAGTGTATGGCCTGATTTAAAGCTACCCTGGATACTACCTTAGGCATAAATGACGGGTTGGTTCGTAGGGAAACCCTGTCCTGATGGAAGATGAGAAAGGGCTGCACAGCCATGAGGGCTTGTAGTTCCGAAACCCTACGAGCTGAGGTAATGGCCAGAAGGAAAGCTGTTTTCCAGGACAAATATTGCAAATCTGTTGAGGCAGCTGGTTCAAAGGGAGGCAATGTTAATTTTTCTAGAATGTAATTAAGATCCCAGGCTGGAATTGGTTGTTTCCTTGGAGGTCTTATATTCTTAGCCCCTCTGAGGAACTGTCTTAAGAGTGGGTGAGAGAATAAGGGTGGATCAGTGTCGTATTCTGCAGAAATGGCTGAGGCATGGGTTTTGATGGAAGAGAATGAAAGTCCTCTGTTCAACAGCTCAGCTAGATACTGTAATATCTGAGGCAAATTCAGTTTTCTAGGATCCCGGCCTTTTTTCTCATTCCAAGTGCAAAACCGTTTCCATTTTGCGGAGTAAGCCTTTCTAGTAGATGGCCTTCTGGCCTCCAAAATGACATCCTGCACCTCCTTGGATAGTAGGGTCTGTTGTGGTGTTATGGAATTTTCCATGCAGCCAGATTGAGTGTTTTCAGCTGACTGTGAAGAGTTTTGTAGCTGTGCTGAGTCAGTAGAAGAGGCATTAGAGGTAGGGTCCAGGGAGGAGAATGTTGTCTTGGCCAGTCTGGAGCAATCAGTATCATCTTCGGTCTGTCTGCTCTTGCTTTCAAGAGCACCTTGGGCAGAAGAGGCAATGGTGGGAAGGCGTAAACTGTCTGTGCTGCCCAACTGAAAGAAAGGGCGTCCACTCTCCAGGCCCTTGGGTGGAATGTCCTTGAGCAGAATTTTGTCAATTGATGATTCCTGTGGGAGGCAAAGAGATCTATGTCTGGCCTTCCCCATGCTTGGATTATATTTGTAAACACTTGAGGATGCAACTTCCATTCGTGCGGGTCTGTCATATTTCTGCTTAGATTGTCTGCCAGTGAGTTTTCCAAACCTGGCAGGTACTGTGCTTGAAGTTTGATTTGCCATTCCAGAGCCAAGTTCCAAAGTGACATGGCCAGCCTGCACAGGGGGTATGAATGTGTTCCTCCTTGTTTGTTTATGTACCACATTACTGTGGTGTTGTCTGTTCTTATCAATAATTGCCCTGGATGCAGGAGGTCCTTGAAAGCTGTAATTGCATTTATCACTGCTAGCATTTCCTTTTGATTGATGTGAAGGTGCTTTTCCTTTGGGGACCATTTGCCCTGAATGCACCTGTCCGTCATGTGTGCTCTCCAGGCGTAGTCTGAGGCGTCTGTTGTGATGACTTGATTTGCTTGAGGCTTGCAGAATGGTAGACCTGTGTTTGTTTGGCATGCTTGGGCCCACCATAGAAATTCCTTTTGCAAACATGGGATTAGTGATATTATTGTTTCCAAACTGTGGCTGTGTTGAGACCATAGGTTTTTTAGGTACCATTGAAGTTTCCTCATATGCAACTTTGCACATGGGATTAGAAGAATGCAAGATGCCATGAAGCCCAGAGCCTGCAGGATTTTCCTTGCAGTTAGCCTGGTACAATTTGCTAGTATTTTGAAGTACTGAGTTAGTTGCCCCTGTTTTTCTGGCGTAAGATAGGCCATCTGGGTGTTTGTGTCCAAGCTGGCACCCAGGAAAATTATTTTCTGAGATGGTGTTAGCCTGGATTTCTCTTTGTTGACTGTGTATCCCAGAGAATTCAATAACCGTGTTACATAAGCCAGATGTTCCAGAAGTATGTGTTTGCTGTCCGCTTGGATCAGGCAGTCGTCCAAATAAGGGTAAATTTGTATCCCTTGAAGTCTGCAGTAGGCAATTACTGATACCAGGCATTTCGTGAATACTCTGGGCGTAGTAGATAAGCCAAAGGGCAATGCAGAGAATTGATAGTGGATTGAACCTGCAAGAAATCTGAGGTATCTTCTGCAGCTTTGTCTGATTGGGACATGCAGGTATGCCTCCTTGAGGTCCAATGTTAACAGCCAAGACTCCTTGCCCAGCATGGGAAGAAGCTGCTGTAAGGTGAGCATCTTGAATTTTGGTAAGAGTAGAAATGTGTTTAGGATGAATAAGTCCAAAATGGGTCTCCAATCGGTTCCCTTCCTTGGTACCAGGAATAGTCTGGAATAAAAACCTTGACCTTGTTCGTGAGTAGGTACTTCTTGAATAGCTTTCATGTCCATGAGCTTTGAAATTTGTATTGTAGCCTCTGCCCTTTGATTGTGTGGCAGGTTCGGCATGCCTCTCATTTTTGGAAGAGTGTGAAAATGAAATCTGTAGCCTCTGATTATAATGTCCAGGATCCATTTGTCTGTTGTGATAATATGCCAATTTTTTGAAAATAATGTCAGCTTTCCTCCCAAGGGTGCTGCCAGCTGAGACTTGCTTGGCATGCAAAGGGGAAAGTCATTGTGTTTGTTTCCTATATTGTTGTGCACTGTCTTCGCCACTTCTTGGTGCTGGAGTTTGCCATTGTCAGCCTCTATATGATCCTTGAGATTGTCCTCTGCCCCTTGTGCGCCTGTATCTACCTCTCTTTGGGGCTTGTCTGTGGCTGGAAAGGACCAGTTTTTTGAAGGCCAATTTCTGCTAAAACGTGGTGGTTGTACCTGTAGAAAAGCTTTGACTGTTTGCATAGATTTAGCTTTTTCTTCCATTTTCCGTAGTATCTCCTCAGCATTAGTACCAAATAATACATCCTTTTGTAAATGAGCATCTAGTAGTTTAGCTTTAACATGATCAGGCAAGGTTTGTTCCCTAAGCCAGGCAAGTCTACGAATGACTGATCCTGTAACAGCAGCTCTACTTGAGGCCTCTAGAGCATCATAGCCACATTGTAAGGTGTGCTTACCCACTTGTTCTGCACTATGCATCATATCCTGCAACTCCTTCAAATCTGGTTGTTCAGGTTGTGACATTTTATTCCTTAATTGTGATAACAGAAACTGCTGATATTTAAGCATATGGAACTGACAATTTAAGGCCCTCATGGCTAGGGTGGCTGAGGTATATACCTTTTTTCCCCACCTTTCTAAGGATCTAGACTCTCTTTCGGAAGGTAATGGATTCTTAGCAGTAGAGGCCTTCATTCCCTTGGGGCCTTGAGAAATGGTTTCAGGGTCAGCATTATGGCTTTTGTAAAGAAATTGGTGTGAGTTAGGAACTCTGTAGTACCTATCAGGCTTGATTGGGGCAGGAGGCAGGGAATCCGGATTAAGGTAAGCCTCCGAGTAAACATCATCAAGTATGTCCAAGACAGGAGCAATCGTCAGAGGTCTGTGCTGAGGTAGCAAAAGAAATTCCCTAAGTCTTTTCTTGGAATCTGAAAAATCTTGGCCTTCCCAATGGAAGTGTTCCCTCAAGGTATGCAAGGTTTCCCCGAAAGAAAAATCCTCTGGGGGAGATGCAGAAGGAATGGACTGCTCTGCATCAGAATCTTCAAAAGGGGAGTACGAGTGTTCCTCTTCATCAGAATGTTCTGAAATAATGGAGCCCTGGTCAGAAGAGGGAGAAACTTCCTCCACTCTGGTTCTCTTGTCCGGAGGGGGTTGGGAACCCCTGATAAGAGTAATTAAATCCTCAGCCATTTTGAGCATCTGCTTTTTAGGCATGGGACCTGGAGATGGGCCCTGTGCAACAGGCCTCTTGGGATGCATGGCTGGTTTGGACTTAGTAAAGGCCTTTATGGAAAAGGAAGATGAGGGTCTGAAGACACCATGGGTGGAAGTGGACCTGTCCACATTAAGAGGCTCAACACTCACAGTGGCTTTGGTAGCTGTAGTCAGGGTATGGGACGAGGCACCTGCGGTCTCGGTTACAGAAGACACCGCCAGAGAAGTGTCGTCGGTAGTCAGGGGCTGCGTAGGCACCTCACTGAGAACCGGACCGCGTGTAGTCGGTTTTGGCGTGGTGTCGGTGGAAACCGCGGACCTCGCGTGTCAGTCTTTGTCTTTGTGTTTTTTGGATAAAACAGTAGTCGGAGTTTCCAACGACATTTTATAATCAAAAGATTTACCAAAAAGGTGCTGGGCGAACTCTGCCCGACGCTTAATAGTGCGTTTATTGAAAGTAGCACAAAAGCGACAGCCCGAGACGTCGTGGTCTGGGCCTAAACAAGGTATACAGAGGGAATGGAAATCCTTATGCGGTATTTGCTTCCCACAAGAAATACAATTGTTAACTTTGTCAGACATTGGTCTGAGGCAAGAAAAGTTTCCCCAACAGGGTACTTAGCTTTAAAGAAGACTTTGGTTTCCAAATTTTCGTAATTTCAGGAGCTGGCCGACCAGCACTTGCGAACTGCTTCTGCTTCGGGCACCGCGCGGCAAAAAAGACTGAAGAAAATGGTGTCGGCTGTGTCTTATATACCCCTGTCGCACTGACGTCAGGAAAGAAAGCGACGACAACCGACGCCGGACTTAGACTTTGGAATTTGGCCGACCGAGGACCTGCCTGACGGCAGGAGAACCCATCTGTTATGACTGCAGCTGTATGCACGATGAACATCTGCAATCACTACACAACAGGCTGCATGCAATTAGTAAATGCTGGCTAACAATTGGTGCAGAGGCCATCACATGGACATGTGCAGATACCTACAAAAGCATCCTGTACTCCCAGTCCACACATGCAATACTTTCATTGCACCCTCTGGAGGTAAAGACAGAGAGAGAGAGAAAGAGAAAGAAAAAAATTAAAAAAAAATTAAAAAAAGTAACAACAAAACAAACAAGTTGACAGCAGGCCAAGTAACTGAAAGCCTACGCAAACAGCTGCAACAAACACAGGTAATGTAAAGTACAAATATAATAGTCTACATACTGTGAACCCTCCATATGTGTTATTGGTCTGTATCTATGTATATGAAGATGTGCATAGGGCCGGGGACATACTGCAACTGTCACTGAAGGCTGTACATACATACGTATGTGAAGGTAGCTATGTGCACATAGCAATGTAGGTTGTAGTGCAATGTACAATGTAGGTTGTACAGTAATGGATGTTCATCATTACGTTACTGTGTGTATACATATGTGGAACTAAAAAGGAGTATATATATATATATATATATATATATATATATATATATATATATATATATATATCATGTGTATACGTATGTATATCGAGATATGTATGTATATATATATATATAATATGCATATATGTATACACAGATAGAGAGGGATGTAGAAATACATAGACATACATAGTTTCACAGTGTCATAGTTTAGTACTAGGCTATCTGCTTACAGTGTACAGAATAGATTTAGAAAACTGTGCCTCTGTCTAGTAGTGACACAGTGAAGACACCCTTACATAATAGAATTAGTTTATTGTGCCTCTGTCTAGTAGTGACACAGAGATGACCCCTGGGGTAAACCTATGATCTCCCATCCACTCGTCAAGAATTCATATGAAGAGAGTCAGTGAGGGGCTATGCCTAACATGAACTGGGATTCTGTTTCAGAGTATGGGAAGCCTCTGAGTTATGAATCTGTCCCTCCAGCATGTCCTATTCATATTTGTGCTGAGGTTTAAATCTTTAGCTCTTGTGGTTCTGATGGATTTGGATGTTATGAGGTGGAACATGTCCATCAATTCCTGATTGGACATGGCCTTGTACGTCAGGCACAGATCACCTCTAAGTAGGCGGTATGCTACGGAATAGAGCTGGAGTTACTTTAGTCTGGCAGCACATGACATTTGTTGGAGACCCTTGATCCTCTTGGTGAGGTACTTATGGGGTCTCCCTAGCTGTTGCAAGTGCCAGGTGAGGTACATACCAAATGGGGCATAGTACACATTCATGGGCCTGATAAGGGAGGAGTATAGGGGTACAATGACCTCCTTTGATCAGGATGTGAATCCCTTCATGATAAGGTGGGCAAGGTAGGAAGTCTTTCCAACCACTTTGGCAATGTGGGTGTCAAATGAGAGGTCAGTATCGATTTGTGTTCCCAGGTCTCTGATTACTTTGTCTGTACTCAGTGGGTTACTGTCTATGTGATAATATGTGGGTACTTTGTTTTTCCCAAAGGGGATGACTATACATTATTTGGCATTCAGTTTAAGGCCATGACTCCGGCACCAGTTGTCCGTTTCAGTGAGGCCTTTCTGTAGGATGTATGTGTCAGCTGGTGTATCGACTATGGCACCTAGTATGCAGTCATCTTTGAACTTTGTCAGCCACTACCCTGCCATGTTTGCTTCCACATCTGAGAAATAAATGCCGAACATGAGGGGTCCCAGGACAGAGCCCTGTGGGACACCACTTGTGACTGTCTCCGAGTCTGACATGGCACCAGCGATTTTGACTTTATGGGTTCTATCCTTTAGCCGGTTTGCAACCCATCTTGTGACATATGGATTTACATTTAAGCTGTTGAGCTTGTCTATGATGCCAGAGTGGGGTATTGTGTAGAAAGCTTTAGCCAAGTCCAGGTAGGCTGTATGGAGTGCTGTGCCCTCGTCAATGGTTCTAGTGACTGTTTTGAAAAGGTCAACCAGGTTCAAAAGGCAGGATCTGCCCTTTACAAAGCCGAATTGGGTGGGATCAAAAGTCCCCAATGTCTCTGTGTATGAGTTCCATAATGAGTCTTTCCATAGCTTTGCAGACCAGGCTGGTTAAGCTTATGGGGCGGTAGTTACCAGGGTCTGTAGAGGTGCCTCATTTGTGGAGTGGGACTACTGTTGCTGTATGCCAGAGTTCAGGTACATATCCTGTAGTAAGGCTACGGTTAAATAGCATTTTATGTGCGGGTTTAGCTCCTCTTGTAGTTCACGTAGCACACAACCTGGGATACTGTTGGGTCCCATTGATGCTGTGTTTACAGCTTTGCTGAGGGCGGTTCTCAGCTGGACATCTGAGATGACAGGGAGGTTACATTCAGCTGGGATAAGTAATTCTTCTTTTGGGGGTGAGGGAGGGGAGAAATTTGCACTGAACCGGTCTGCCAGAATGTTGGCAATATCTGTGTGTTCAGTGTAGTTTTTGTCATTGTGAACTAACTCTGAACATATCTGAGGGTTTCCTCCCAGGTTTCTAACATAGCAGAAGAAGCCCTTGTGGTTATCTTTAGTGTCCATAGCGATTTCCCTCTCAAAGTAGGCCTTGCATGTTTTTATGAGAGAACGTAGCTTTCTACTAGTGCTGATCAGAGATGCCTTCTCTTTATGGGATTTTGCTCTGTCGTGCAGTAGCTTCCTTCTTTTGTTATACAATTTGTTCATGGCTGGGGTCCACCAGACAGGACGCCTGCCCTTGGTGGAGAGGGTCTTGGTTTTATTGGGGATTGCATGATCCATGCACTCTTGGAGATGTCCGTAGAAAGCATTTGTGAAGGATTCTGCATTGTGGGATGTGGTTTCCACTGGCCCAGTGGGCTTAAAGGATACCAACTCAGTTTTAAGAAGTGTAAAGTCGGCTTTTGAGAGGTTTCTCACTGTAGTCTTTTGTGTTGTGGGTGGAGGTGGGATATGTATATCCAGGGTGATTAGTTTGTAGTCAGATGTGACTAGTGAGGGGTATACTTCCGGTGTATAGCACATTGTCCCCATGTTTGTGATGATCAGGTCTAGTATATTATCTCCCCTTGTGGGAGAGGTGACTAGCTGTTCCATTGCATTTGAATTTATGAATTCCAGGAACCTTTGGGCTAGGGTGTTTGGGCTAGAATAATGTACCCAATCTATGTTAGGGTAGTTGAAGTCTCCCAATATGATGGTGTTTGGTGGGACATTCATATCCTCCAATGTCTTCAGGAAGGCTGAATGGGGTTCCTGAGATTGGGAGGGTGGTCTGTAACATGCTACCAGTTGTATAGCAGTTTTGCCTATGGTTAGTTGCACCTGGATGGTCTCTGATGCTTCATGTGTTGCCACTAACCTGGAGGTGTGGGTGTCCTTGATGAATATGGACACTCCCCCTCCCTTTTTGTTTTGGCCCGAGTTTTGGGGCCAAAAAGCATGATACGAGGTATAGCCTGGTACCACTGGTGTGCTCTCAGGAGCCTTGAACCAGGTTTCAGTTACTGCACAGACATCGAGATTGATAGAATATGTACGTACAGATATATGTAATACACACATACCTATATAGATATATGTAGATACATATACAGACAGATCTGACTGCCAACAGATATGTCTGTATATGACTATCTCTCTCTCTCTCTCTGTCCCACCCCCTCTCACTCTCTCTCTCCCTCTGTCTCTCTCTCTCTCTCTCTCTCTCCCCACATCTATATGTATATATTTATATATACATATATATATATATATATATATATATATATACACATATATATATATATATATATATATATACACATATATATATATATATATATATATATATATATATATATATCTATATATATATATATATATATATATATATATATATATATATATATATATATATATATATATATATATATATGCTGAATGAGGCACATGTGTGCAGATGTGTTGCAACAGGTGCCTGGTGACAAAGGCATGGAGTGAACACCAGTGTGGATACTGGAGTACCATACCCCATTCCAAAACACTGACACCAGTAACCATCACATATGTGCATGCCTGCCCACCACTGCATGTGTCGGGGGGAACAGGGGCAACAAGTGTACAATAGGCTCCCCATTGATATACACAGTGGCGCACTAGTCCTGTAATACCTGTACATGGAATATGTCAGCAGACATGGTGTGTCAGCTATGGACATGAAGGTCACTGTTCCCCTCTACACCCCACAATGTCCTACACGTTATGTACCTCCCATGACAGCTACAGATATGGAGAAGGACACAGGCATACGTAAGTAAGTGTGTCAATGCACTCAAACACATTACCTATGCAGAGTGACTGACAATACCACAGAGCGCACTCAGACTACTTACATAGAGGTTACCACTGCTGGATATAGTCACACCCATGACAGTAGTCCAAAAACCATAGTAACACCTCCAACATCCACAACCCAAATTACCTATGTCTGTTGTCCTTGTCACCGCAGTATAGAGCACATGGTGGAGGTACAGGTCCCTACCCACAGATAAGACATACCCTTGAGTAAACCACACAGAATTGAGAAGCAAGGCTCCCCATGAGTAGATGTCAGACATACCCCTGCTGAATGTTATGCAGATAGGTAATATGCCATATGAGTCACCCTGTGTAACTGCTTGACAGGAGCAGGTACGATCACATCACATGTCACAAGGGGCAGGGTAGCATAACAGTATGCTGCTGTAAGCCCAGGGCTAATAGCATACTACCTACCTAAGACACAATGCACACCCATGAACCCATTGCAAACCAAATATGTGAGGTGGAATGAGTGTGCCAGTGACTGGGTGCATGTTATGTACTGGTGTGATTGCTCACCATGACTGTCTGTCATGGTAGTGTGTGTCCTTGGTGTGAGGCCAGAGACAGATGTGTGAGGTATTGCGATCAACACATACTACATTGCCATATGTTGTGCTGTGTTACCCTGTATGTAACTGTGGTGTAGGTAGGGTTATGGCAAGTAAGAGTAGTGTGCATTACCAGTGAAATATGTAACGTGCATTGCATGCAGTGCATGGGTTGATAATGTTCCCCATACAGTACCTTGATACAAACCCCCAATGTGAGGTTGTGCATTGGACCTGAACACCAGTGTGCTGACTGTTGGAGTATACTAGTCTGTCGTATGGAGTGTGCCAGGTACTGTTGCACAGTTGTCGGCTAAGCACTGATATCTTGTCATTTACATGTGTATCCCCCAATAGACAGACAGATGCTATATATGGGGGTTAAGTTATATCACTACAGTCAAGTATTATGTGTATTATGTGTGCCATAGTTTGCTGACATACATTGCTGACATATTTTCCTTCTCCTTTTCAGGGCTATGGTTCACCAGCGAAACCCTGTGTACTCCGCTGCGGAGGAGGAAGAGATACACCAGAGCCTGGTGCGGGATTTCGCAATACTCTTTTCCCACACCAGCCAAAACCAGCAGGAGAGGGCTGCACTGTGGCAAGACCTGGTCAATCGGGTAAATGACATAGGCACACAAAACCGGATATATGAGCAGGTACGCCATCACTGCAGTGATTTAATTAGAAATGTCTGTCAGCGTGCGTCCGATATCCACAGGCAACAGCTTGCCACAGGTGGTGGGATGGCTAGACATCCCCCCTCACCAGACTGGAGGGACTACTCCTAAGTGTTGTGGCTCCAGCCCAACAGCAACAGCAGCAGCATACATGCGTAATGATGGAGGCTGGAGACACTCAGCAGCAGGACACGGAGCGTGCAGGTAACATGCCATGTGTATAGTTGACTGTTCTGTACACTGTTAGTTTATGCATGTGTGAGGTGTGTCCTCGGTTTGTAGCTGTAATCTTGGTAATTATTGTGCAAGAGTGATATTCTCAATATCAGCAGTAGACCTGTGGAAGCCAAGTGTTGCACTACTGAACTGTATCATACTCACAGTATCAATGGCAAAGTTGTGCCCACTGACAATAAATGTATCATTTCTGCAGGTCCCTCTGGTGTAACAGCAAGGCAGCCTATCCATGCTGGTGAGTGTGTAATAACAATACCTTCAATACTCTTGATACTAATAACAATAATAGGCTGAAGCAGTAGTGCTATGTGGTTTGATTGCAGGTGTGTTTGTGTCTGTGTTGATATCTCATATACTGAGGAGTGTGCATGTGTGCATGTGCCCTGTGTGCATGTGTGCCTCAGTGGTGACATTGTGTACACATTGTAAACTGTGTTTCCTGTCTTACTCCCACAGGTTCTGGTGCTGCTCTGGTGTTGTGCAGCAGGGAACCTGAATCAGCTGCCATGGATAGTGATAATGAGGATATCCATGTAATGACACAGGGAGGTGTGCCAGGGTCCGTCGTTGGTCAGCCAATTGACAGCACACAGCTGTCGACCCCATCAATGCGCACAGTCATCCTGCCAATACATCCTTTGTCACCAATGTCCCTAGGTGATGGACAGGATACAGTGGGCATTGACTAGGGTAATGTGGTATCGGTGGCACATGCATCCCCACACAGCAGCCATGGCCAGGTTCCTGACATGGTACCACACAGGCAGACGTCCAGGGGTTCTCGTGGGAGCATCCGTGGGCATACCGCCCCTGTCAGACGTGCCCACAGAGGTCTTTCAACCTCAGCTATGTTTCGGCTGTAATGCAGGCGCAGTCACGTATGGAACGGTACACCAGACAGGGTCTGAGGGAGCTGAGAGCATGTCACACAGCTATGAATGACCGTATGCGTGATGTTGCAGCTGCCATCCGTAACTTCACCGAGGTCACTGACAGACGTTGGGGGGACACATTAGATCTGTTCCACAACTACATGTCCATGAGCCAGGGCAATGGTGGACGGTTGAGGCGTCGACGTGGCCGTATGCCAGCAACAGCAGCAGCTGGCATCCGTCGCAGATGACAACAGGCCCGCAGCCGCTCCCATAGTGCCAGCAGCAGCCCCAGCAATGCTGGGTCTGTGCTGTCATCAGACCGCCCCAGGAGACCACGTGCACATGGCTCTGGACAGTCCCAACAGGGACCTGTCTCCAGTCACCAACCACCTGCTTCTGATGACAGTACCCAGTCTGGCTTAGTACCTGATACAGTCCGTAGCACCCCTGCCAGGCACAGGTACCGTGTCCGTGGCCAGAGACAGTGATCTGTATGACCTGGCAGTTACAGTCTGTGGCTGTCCACAAACACCTGTATATGGCAGCCATGGGGTGGAACTGTGTGCATGCATACACACATACAAATTGATAACACCTAGGGCTACCGCATACACGCACACACTGCATCAACATTGCCTCATCTTGTACTGCTGTCCCTCACCAACACACACACAGACATGTCAATTGGTTGCATCAGTGGCAGACTCAGGCATACCAAGTACACACCCTGTGCATATGATGAAACTGTGCCACCTCCTGCAATCTGTAATATCGGTGCAGGAACAGGTTAACATGGTGCTGATGCACAGGGTGACTACATAGAAGTGTAGTAATAGCATCATGTTGTCAACAGTACAGTGTAATGATATCATTGTGGGTATATCCCAGCATGCCTGATGCAGTTACAATATGAATGTCATTGTATTGTTTTGTACACCCATAGTAATTACCATAGTGTACTGTCTGCACATCTTTGCATACTGGTGGTGAGGCTGTCAACAGATGGCCACCTACATAGGTAGCACAGGGGATATGAAAATGTATGTATTGATACTCAATGATGGTCATGTCAACTGCAAGTTGCATGCTGTCCACACTCGACCCTGCAATGAGGATGTTTGAGGATGTTGATATCTGTGCAGTAATACACAACAGGTTCAAGACTCACAAGAGCACACTAGCACTACAAGGTCACACCTCATACCATGCATGACAGCCCCAAAACACAGAACTAATTATGACAGGAGGGAGAGTCTCCATACATGTCAAAGATACTGTGGTGCCAGGACAGGTAGCATACATCCTACTAAGTCTGGAACTGCTGAGAGAGGGCTCAGTGTCTGTTATACGAAATGTGTATTATTACAGGTATGAGCACTTGGGTTTCAGGCCAGTTATTCTACATTACCAAGGTACATGGTCTGTACACTTGTGGGGGGTGGGGCTGGACCTAGCCCGTCTGACCTGTGAATGTCTGGGTACAGGCTTATAGTGCCTGCATATATGCACTGTTACCTACTGGAAGTCGAACACCTTGTTTGTTGTAGCATAGTCTCGATCCAGGCCTGGTGACTGTACCTTTGTTTGTATGCATGTTTGCTTGTTATGTCCCTGAAACACTGATTCCACCTGCAATGCAGATTTACAGCGCCTCTGTGGATCCCTAGTGACATCTGTATTGCTTACTGTACTGATGTCCATGTCTCACTTGACAGAACGCCACTGTTTGTCCTGTTTGCATGCAAGTTGCCTGTAACACATTGCATATGACTTACCTCGCATTTGCTCAAGACAGCATTTATATATGCCAGCACTAACAAATCAGGAGCACTACACCCTCACATACTCACCTTGAGTACCTTGTTCCCCATTGGCCCTATGTGTTGTTAATTAGTATGGGATTCACAATGCTATGGTAGCATGTGCAAAGGTCACTTGTCAATCTACTCTCTGGTCCAGTTGGTGAATCTGTGAGTCATGTGGCAATGTTACAGCTGCCTCATGTACACAGACAACCCTCTCCCCTTCCCATAAACTTACAACACATGTGAGAGATGCAACCACATAGCCAAACTGGGGGCTAAGCTCTCTTAACTCAGTACTGGCATACCCTGTCAGATGGAGTGGGATACTACAGTGAATACAATACCAGTCTCACATAGACCTGCCACGACAGCAATCCAAACACAGAAACACACAGGTACATTCTTGGACTCTCAGAATAGCATCCTGCCTGAGCAGCTGACACCTGCAAAGCAGACACACAAGCAAACATTACGCCAGAGCAGAGCACGTGCAACACATAGTTCACAAAGCCTGTGTGCCAAACAGTCACAGCCCATATGGCTTAACAACACACCTGCTACAGTTGTAATAGGTACCTCTATCGTCAGGTACACTGAGGTCCTGCTCAACAGGCTGAACAAGGTGAAGGTCACGGTGAGATGCCAGTTGGGCACTATGATCCACCACATAACACAAGCATACAGGTCACTCCAAGGCATGTACAAATATGACTCAGTCATTGTCTGTGCCAGTGTGTATGACCTGTGACGCACCTCCCTGGACTACATGTTAGGGGACATAGAGGGGCACTCTGAGCATGTGGCACAGGCTGGTATGACCCTGACCTTGAGTAGCATCTTACCCTCACCAAGAATGCTGCCACAATATGTAGACAGGATGATCAGTTTCTACAATTACCGTATGTTTTGGTGACATTCAAAGGGGATCCAATGCCTGTCAGCGTGGGATTACATGCTAGATGAGCCACGTTGCTTTGCTAGGGACAGCTTGCACCTGTCACCCATGGGCCATTGTATATTGGCAGAGGCTCTTGCTACACACATAGTGCCTTTGTATGCAAGGCTGACATTACATAGCCACCTACACAGGTATCACACGGGATAGGACACTAATAGTAATGCTACTCAACACCAGCAGTGTAAACCTCAAGATGCATGCAGTGGAAACTGTCCTTAGCATGGGGAACAGCAATATCCGTGCAGTAACAGACTCCTGGTACAAGGCTCCCAGGTGCACCCCATCACTGCCAGGTCATACCTCATATCATGCTTGTTGTCCCCTACACATGCCCCAAACCAGAACAGGGGGGATGTATCCAAAGGCACCTCAGATACACACACCCCCAGGTTGGTGGCACAGCACAAAGCATCAGAGCTTATCCATGTGCAACTAACAGTGGGTTAACATGTGGCCTACAAAGAAGGTGAGCTCTCGTGCCCTTTACCTATAGTAGAACAATATCAGAAAGGGAGGGAGCGGTCTATGAGCAGGGGCAGACAGAAGAGAAAGGCCCCCAATTACGAATTGAAGGAACCCACTATCAAAAAGATGTGGGAAAGACTGACCTAATATACAATCTGTCAGACAGACCATTAAACAAATATGAGGAGGAGGTATTAAATAAAGGATTGACTTTCATACCCTCCAAGAATAGCACAATTTCAGATTATATTCTGGACTTAAAATTATTTACTCGTAATTTACAGTTGAAAGTCATGTTTGACAATAAAACATCTATTTACACTTCTGTAGGCTTTAAGAAACCGAGTCTCATGATACCTTCTTTACATCCTATTATAGATGTGTTTGGCAAAGCAGTAGAGAAAGATCTCTACTCTATGCAAGGCAGTAACGCCAATTATAGAAGACACAACTTGTCTTATAGGCAATCACAGGCTCTAAAAGATCTAATGTCAGATAAAAACATAACAATAAAACCAGCGGATAAGGGGGGTCCAATAGTTGTTTTTAATAAAACAGACTATGTAAGAAGGATGTTGGACTTATTGGGAGACAATGAACATTATCAGGTTATGTCTAAGCCTGAGGTCATGAGAATTAGAACTAATGTTTATGACAATCTTGAGGACATGTACAAAATGGGTTTGGTGGATTCTCAACTTTACAACTTTTTAATAGTGGAAGACCCTGTAACACCTATTATTAAAGGTCTTCCAAAAATTCACAAAAATGACCTCAACCCACCCATGAGACCTATTGTCTCTGGGCGTGGCTGGGTCACGGAGAATATATCCTTCTATATAGAGAAATCATTACATCCCTTGCTAGATAAACATGACATAATATTAAAAGACTCCAAGGACTTCTTATTGGATTTTTATGAGGTCACCAAGAATCAACAAGATAATCATAATCTGATGTTAGTAACTATGGACGTAAGATCTTTGTTTACCAAGATTCCGAATGATTCGGGTATGGAATTTTTACACAGCTATCTTATGTCACATTCAGGTCTAACACTTACTAGAGTTGACTTTATATGTACCCTTTTGGAGCTTGTCCTTGATAGCAATGTCTTCTTATTTGATGAGATATACTACCTACAAAAGAATGGCGTGGCTATGGGCACACCATGTGCCAATAGCTACGCCAATCTGGTAATGGCTTACTGGGAAGAGAACATGCTGTTTAAATTGAGAAGTTACATGGAACATGTAATTTTTTACAAGCATTTCGTGGACGATCTCTTTTTCTTATGGCAAGGTAACATCCATGATTTACTCATTTTTGAGAAGGAAGTAAATCTGTTGGTAGATTTTCTCAGTTTCACCATGGAATATTCAACACACAATATTTCTGTTTTGGATATACAGATTTGGTGTTTACCAAGTGGGGTTTTCAATACAGGTATGCATAGAAAGTCCTGTCATAGGAATAGTCTATTAAGTAGGGACAGCATGCACCCCCCCCCCATGTATTTAGGAATATTTTAAAAGGACAGGGAATGAGGGTTTCCAGGTTAAACTCGAGCCCCAATATATTTGAGAATGAGATGGAGGCTTTAGCAATTAGATTCAAGGATAGGAAGTATAAGACATGTGAAATTACAGATGTATTGAGTAAAGTTATGGAATCGAGGCAAGGCAATGCAGCCCCTATTTTTTCTGAAGATGGCTTAAGTGAGTATAGACTGAATAGTGGACCAACTATGCCTCAAGGCAAAAACATCATTAGGTACACACTCCATTACACTCAAGATATCAGTGCCATTAGAGAGTGTATTACCAAGCACTGGGGCATTCTTAAGTTAGATCCAGAGATCTCACAGTTCATAGGTGAACATCCTAGCTTTGCTTATAAAAACAAGAAAAACCTGCACAAGCTACTCTGCTGTGCTGACTATACTAGAACAGACATAGTTTCTGAGTTTGCAGGCACCAGCCGATGCAACAGTTGTAATTATTGTTGTCACATATCCAACCTTTCTGTTTTTGTGCATCCAGTTACGGGTGAAATATTTAACTTAAAAGTTAATGCTAATTGTACCTCTAAACACTTGATATATACAGCTAGATGTGTTTCCTGTATGTCCTTTTACATAGGGAAAACGGACAGAATGTTGAAGGAACGCATCAGGGAACACCTTTATCAAATTAGGATAAAATCACAAGTGAATGCTTTATCTAAGCATGTGCTTAACACAGATAATACACACCATTTTTCTTTTTCTGTTCTACAAGTTTTACAACCCAGTACAAGAGGTGGCGACATAAAAAATACTACGGAGTCAGTAGAGGCCCAATGGATCATAAAAACCAGAGCACATTGTGCTCCAGGGCTCAATGACAGGGTTCCATTGAAACCTATGTTGAAAAATAGGAGAAATAGACCTCAATGAATGGCATTTAGATGCTTTCATGCAACACTAGCACATATACATACTTCAGTCTTCATTCCACTTTTGATTTCCAGACATACATACACACACATATATTTTTCCTTTAATATAAATACATATGCACAGTTTTCAAACACATACTCTTTTATATAATCATATACATATATTTTATCCGGTTGCCATGTATATATGGACATACAAAATACAATATAAATATACACTCATACCAATAATTAATATATTATATACATACAATTTATTTTGTTTCTACATATTATACATTATATATCATAAATTCTTTCATTGAATCATATTTTTAATTGTATTATATTCATTCAGATTATACATAACAAAGCTATGACTTGTTATATGTGTATGCATTTTAAAATGAACTTGCTTATAATGAATATATTACATGTTATATATTATTTTCATGGTTTTATTTACATTAAGTATAAACTTTTTACTAGTTTTTTATTGTTCTATCATTATCATCACTTTTTTAAATATGTTTGACAAGGTTGAACAAACTTATATACATGTTGTTACAGAGTTACATGTCTCTTTAAATGGTTGCTTCTCTGTGCTTATTAAGTAGTAATGAATTAAGTATAAAAAGGGCATGATGGCTAATTGGGAATGTATTGGTTTGAAAAAGCACTTGTTGCGAAAGCGCTTACCATTGTTTTTTGTGGATCCAATAAATCAACTGTTATTTATCAGAGTTTTGGTGCTCCTTGAATCTACGAATTACTTTACTGCAGTGACGCGTTTATTTTGTATCGTATGGTTACCAAGCTGTGTTTTTTGCTGGCTTTTGGTCTGAATAGACCTGGACTAATCATTTGACTACAGCATTTTGGTCTGCTTACTATCCAGCCGACCCTATCGTTTATTACGGTCTGAATAGACCTGGGCTAACTGCCGACAGTGCAATTTTGGTTTGCCTTTATTATTTGCTCTATGTACTTTGCAACGGAATAACAGGAGAGCACATTGTATTTCGCTTTGGTCTGAAAAGACTGTGTCTGAATATATGAAAGGTAACCTTACTTGTTTTTGCCATTTTCGCTTCATGTATTTGAACTAAACTGAAGTGTTTATAGGAGCTGACACCAACTTTTTATTTATTTGATATATAACAGTGGGTTAGACTGCCTTCAGGTTCATAGCCTGGCACACACCACCCTCCCATACCCAGGAAACCCACTTGGCCTTCCTGACAACACTGGGAATATGATGGTCTCTACAAACACTATTATATGGGTGGACTGCAACTACCCAAACATAGAGTATGAGCATTACTCTAGCTCCAAGACCCTAGCTGAAAGGTTCCTAGCATTCATTTCCTGCATTGCTATGGAACAACTTGTTACCACTCCCACAAGAAGTGAAAACATGCTGCACCTGTTCATCACCAACATGTGGACTATATGCCCCAGACCAGTCGTGTACCCCTCGCCGGTAGGATGACACCATCTACAACTCACACTGTATATTCACATACCACATGCAGCCCCTGCACAGAACACCACAGTCATACAGTTGTCTAATGCAAATTCCATGTATTCACATGAGGCAGGCTTCGGACATGTGAACTATTGAAGGTCAAAGGTACATATGTGTATGTGGCACACACATACATCATGTGTGCATTGACATTACTGATATAATGTATGTCGTGCAATACTGGGAACAATACCCCACACACATGGACAAACTGTGTGACAAAAACACACATGGCGTTTGTAGGATACAAACCCCTACCTAACTATCTTATGACACTTGTGAGAGACGCAGTAGCAGAGCGTGCTATTTGCATTACTGGGAGGCTTGCTTTCTCCTGCTGTACTTATAGGGTGCTGACATCATCAGTGTTTAGACAGTGGAATATGCAGCATGTGTTGTGTTGTACTAGTTGCCAAAAGGGACATTTCTCTTACACATAGAATTGCACACACACTACTCCCCCACACACATTCACACACACACTGAGCACTTGCAGGATTCAAACCCCTACCTAACTATGTTATGACACTTGTGAAAGACGCAGTAGCAGAGTGCTATTTGCATTACTGGGAGGCTTGCTTTCTCCTGCTGTACTTACAGGGTGCTGACATCATCAGTGTTTAGACAGTGGAATATGCAGCATGTGTTGTGTTGTACTAGTTGCCAAAAGGGACATTTCTCTTACACATAGAATTGCACACACACTACTCCCTCACACACATTCACACACACACACAGAGCACTTGCAGGATTCAAACCCCTACCTAACTATGTTATGACACTTATGAGAGACAGTAGCTGAGCACGCTATTCAAATTACTGGTTATCATTTGTGCTCCTGACATATGTATAGTGTGCTGACATCATTATGTATGAAGAGGTATGTACATCTTTTACTATCCATCAGTAAGGGGGAGAGCATATATATGCATTAACTTTGCACAGGCACAGTGGCCTACTGTACTGCGCAGGCAGACGCCAAATACACTGTGGATAGCCTTCTGTATTCCCTAGGGATAACATCCTAGTATTGCACTCTACGGCCATATGTTTACCTGTCAGATGCAAGTATCTGTTGCTCATATACTGTTTGTGGGTCTTTATTGCCGTAGCTTTCCCTATCTCTATGAACAACTTGTGTACTGTGGCAGATGTCTGCATATGAGTGGGATCCAGTACTTTACATATGTCTCTGTTGTAATTTCACTGTGTGCACTGGGCAGATTTCTGTATTGTGGGAGGTTCCTGTGTTAACAATTTGCCAGATATGTGTGTGCAACTGCTGAACTGTGACATGGCCTAAGTGTGTGAGCATGCCCAGTTCACAGTTTCTAGGGCTTCTTGACTGACATGTCTCATTTATCAAAGTGTGCGAGCATGCCCAGTGTGAACTTTCCATATGTTGGGATCTGTGGTCCACCACATTTGTGTGTGGACGTCTTCTATATTTCACATGTACAGTTGAGTATTGGACGTCAGGTTGTGTTCTTACTGCCCAACTGCTTTGTGTCTGAACCTAACAGGCATTATGCTGTGCCTGCAGGTTGCCATGGGATAGTTTGCATACAGTCGTCAACATCCTTTCATACTGACCAAACAGTGTATTGTCGTATAGTGTACTGGTTCAGTACTTTCACTGTGGTGGGACAGTATCATGGGTTTCAGTCCCATCACTGCTTGTAATATTTATAGTGAGCACACCAGACTGGTTGAGGGCCAGTTGTGCAGATATGACCATGTTGCATTTTGTTCAGATATGGACAGCATAGAACAAGATTGTCCGACATTGTTAATGTATTCCACAACTTGTGTGGACAGTGACAAACAATGGCCATGTGCCCTAGGCCATTTGTAATGCTAGTCAGAGAGTGTTTGTCCTTCAACACACATTTACTGGTGTTTGCCATGACATATGTCAAGGCTAGTGTGTGCTGTGCCTCTGTCTACCCGTGACATACAGGTGATATCCAGGGTACACCTACCATCTCCCATCCAGTCATCATGATTCCTCTGGATGACAGTCAATGAGGGACTTCCTGGATAACCTGTACTGGGAGTTTAGTCATAAGTGGAGTGAGCTTCTGGGTTATGGACCAATCGGTACAGCATGTCCTGTTTATGACTGTGCTGGGGTTCAGGCCTGTCATCTGCATAGGTCACCAGCATTCAGATATTACATGGTGCCAAATGTCCATTGATACCAGCTTGGTCATGGCTTTATACATCAGGCACAGATCACCTCCAGCCAGGCTGTATGGCACTGTGTGGAGCTGCAGTTTGTTTAATCAGGCAACACATGGCATCTGTTACAGCTCTGAGATCCTCCTGGTGGGGTATTTGTGGGGTCTTTCTAGTTGATGCAGGTGTCTGCTAAGGTGCATCCCACAAGGGCCATTGTACGCAATTGTGAGGCTGCTGATGGATGACTGGAGAGGCACATTGACCGACCCTGACCTAGCTGTGCTTACCTTCATGATTAGGTGGGTATATGGTATGTTTCTGTAACCACTACAGACACATGGTTGTCACATGCAGGATATCTATCACCTTGTGTCCCCAGGTCTCTTATTGCTCCTGATGTACTTAATGGGTTAACACCTATGTGGTAATTTCTGGCCACGTACTGTGTTTCCACAGGAGATGACTATACACTATTCTGCATTTAGCTTGTTGACATGGCTGTGGCACCACTTGTCTGTTTCTATGTGTGCCTTTTGTAGGATGCTTGTGTCAGCTGGAGGGTCTGATATGGTGGGCAGTTTGTAGTCTTCTGCGAACCTGTTCAGAGTCCTTCCATGTTGGCCTGTACCTATGTGACAAATATAGCATACAAGAGAGGTCCCAGGACCATGCCTTGTGGGATGCCAGTTGTACCTGGTTTGCAGTCTGACATGGCTGCAGCATGTCTGACCAGGTCAGTTCTGTCCTTGAGCTGGTTTGCAACCCATCTACTTGGATAGGGATTTATAGTTAGGCTGGTGAGCTTATCTGTACTGAACAACTAGGGTATTGTATGGAAGGGTTTAGCAAGGTCCAGATAGGCTGTGTGAACCACATTCCCCACATCAATGGCCTTGGTGCGCATTTCACATGAGTCAGACATGTTTAAGGGGCAGGATCTGCCCTATGAAAGCCACACTGGGTAGGGTCCAATGTCTGTAGGTACCCAATCTCGTTATTGCTGGGATCCATGATCATCCTCTCCATTACATTGCCAACCTAGATAGTCAGGGTTGAGGGGTGATAGTTTGCAGTATCCATTCAGGCACCACCTTTGTGGTGAGGGACCACTGTTGCTGTACACTGCTCTTTGGGTACATATCCTGTGGTAAGACTGTGAGTGCGCAGTAGTGCTATTTGGTGTTCCATTCTTCTTACAGTACTTGTTGGACACAACCCAGGACACCATCTGGTACCAGTGATGCTGTGCGGTGTGCTTTGTAGATGCTGGCCGCTACCTCAGCATCTGCAATGTCAGGGGGGCCAGCACTCTGCTGGGATAGATATTTGGCAGTATGGTGCTGGTGGGGAGTTTGCAAAGAATCTGTTAGGTTTGATGTTGGCAATGTGTGTGGGTTTGGTGTATTGTTTGTAATATTTGAGTACTGCAGAGCATATCTGTGGATTATCACCATGGTTCCTACCATCAGTTAGGACAGCTGTGTGATTATCCTTTGTGTCCTGCACAATTTGTATCGTCATAGGTTCATACTAGGCTATCTGCCCTGGCCATGTTTGAGCATGGACAGACTGTGTGCAAGTTTCGACACCCCTTGCAATGTGCATATTATGCCCATTTAGGGTTTACTTTACTAGATGTGACACAGGGATGGCCCCCAGTGTACATCTACTATCTCCCATGCACTTCACCAGATTTCTCTTGTTGAGTATGAGTGTGGAGCTCAGCCTATCATGGACTGCGATTCTGTTCCAGAGTGTAAGGAGCCTCTGGTTTATGGATCTGTCCCTCCAGCACATCCTATTTATCTATGTGTGGAGGTTCAGATATCTCACTGTGGTGTCTCTGCTGGATTTGGAGTTTCTGCAGTGGAGCATGTCCATTCATTCTGGATTGGACATGGCCTTGTACATCAGGCATACATCGCCTCTAACTGGGCAGTATGCTTGTGAATTGGGCTGTGGTTTCCTCAGCCAGGCAGAAGATGACAAATGTTTGGACCCTTTATCCTCCTGGTGAGGTACATTTGGGGTCTTTCTAACTGCTGCAGGTGTAAGGTAAGGTACATCCGAACTGGGGCATTGTTGTCAAGTATGGGCCTGATAAGGGAAGAATATGGGGGCACAGTGACCTCTCTTGATCTACAAGTGCATCCTTTCATATTAAGGTAGGCAATATAGCAGGTCTTCCTGGCCACCTTGGCAATGTGAGTGTCACATGATGGATTACCGTCCACTTGTGTCCCTAGGTCCCTGATTACTTCTTCCGTACATAATGGATTGCCACCTATGTCATACTTTGTGTGTGCCTTGTTTGGTATTTGTTGAGACATTCATACTCTGCAGTGTCTTCAGGAAGGCTGGCTGGGGTTCCTGGGTTTGTGAGGGTGGTCTGTAGCAGGCTGCAAACAGGGCCGCAGTTTCAGCCACTGTTACTTGCCCGTGGATAGTCCATGCTGCTTCTTGCTGTGGTACCAACCTGGGGGTGTGGTTATCCTTGACAATTACTGATAGCCACACTCCTATTGTAGTGTGCTCCATGTTTTGGAGCTGTAGAGCATGGTATAAGGCATAACCTGGTAGTATTAGGGTGCTCTTCTGGGCCTTAACCCAGGTTTCTGTTACAGAACAGATATTACCATTCTCCATGCTGTGGTGGGTTTGGTCTGCATGCACCTTGCAGGTTAGACTTCTGGCGTTGGGTAGCATTACGTCCAGGTTGTTATCCCTTGTGCTACCTATGGTGGTGGGTTTGTGTTTCCAGCCTTACCTATTCAAGGCACAGTGAGGGTGGCAACAGCCTTTGCCAGTATCCACACAGCCAGGTGTGCTGGGTGCGTGCCATCCCTAGTAGGTGGGGCATCATGTCTTGCTCAGCATGTCATCCCAGGCTGTCAGCCATTTGTTCCCCCTTGCTAACAGCAATACTTCAGCCAATTATTGTACTTGATCTTGTTGTCTTCATAGTGTGGCATCATGCTTGGTGAGGGTGAGATGTTAGGCAGGGTCTTCATGTTTGCATATATTAGATGGTGTTACATTGCTTAACACATGGCAATCATGCCTCAGGTGGTGCTGCAGGGCTGCCTATGTCGGATGCACATACTACACTCCCTGTACATGTTTGAGAGCAGGTTGTGTCATGTTAGGCGTCCCTGTTACTATATGAGTGAGTCAGAGAGGGGTATCATTCCCAGGGTTCCTACTGAGCCAGTGTATGTGCTATGCGTTGCCTCTTTGCCAAGGCCAGGGCATACTGGGTATGCTTCCTTCTGCCTACTGGGGCAGGCTCAGGTTGTTCCTCCTCCGAGTCACGCTCTGCCTGTGATGGCCTTGGCAATGGTAGGGGGCTGTTTGTCCCGGCCCTATGCTGGTCCTGCTGCAGCTGTTTTCGCAGAATCATATTATGTAGCATAGCACATACCATGACAATTTGGGCACATGTAGTTGGTGAGTACTGCAAGGCTCCACCAGATGTGTCCAGGCACCGGAACCGTGACTTAAGCAGCCCAAACACACGCTCTATTACATTTCGTGTTTGTGCGTGTGCCTCATTATGGCGTTCTTGTTCAGGTGTGTGTGCATTTCTGATGGGCGTCATCAGCCACGGCTCCAGTGCATATCCAGCATCCCCCACTAAGTGACCATGTGGGTTGTCCCCATTGGCAAATGTCTGGTACAGCTGCGTCAGATGCCAGATATGGGAATCATGATAGCTTCCAGGGAAGCCAGCACACACATTCATTATTATGCCCTGGGCATCACACATGACCTGGCAGTTGATGGAGGGGAAGCCCTTGCGGTTAATGTAGACCCTACCCCGCTCACCGGCTGGTGCTTTGATGCGTATGTGCATGCAGTCTATTGCACTCACTACCTCAGGGTATTCTGCTATTTGCTGGAAGAGATGCATATTGCTGGCCAATACCTCACGGGAATTGGGGAAATATACATGATCACTGACATGGCATCCAGGAACTGGTGCAGTACCCTGGAGGCTGATGCCTGTGATATCCCCATCATATCACCAGTTGGTCTCTGGAAGGTACCTGTTGCTAGTATTCTTAGGCCAACACATACCTTGGTTTCCACTGGGATGGGTTTCCCTCTGTTGGTTCTGTGTGTGAGGAGTGGCCTGCACAGCTCAACAATTTGCTGCAGGAGGTCTATGTCCACTCTATAGCGCTCCACTATCTCCAGCTCATGTAACCCCTGGTAGGTGACCCTGGGCCTGTACACTCTTCTCCGTCTCCTCACTGTGGGTTGTCTGGCAGCATTTGCATTGTCACCACCCTCAGCAAATCTCCTATGTCTCCTTATAACAGCTATGGCAGCCCCTAGCATGTTTGGTCTGAGTGCAGCTTTTACAGTTTTCATTTCTAATAGCTTACTCCTGTCTTGCAGTGTCTCTTGAGAGAAACATACTGCAATGCTGTTTGCAGTGTTTTAAGTACTGGTCTGGGCTAGTATTCTGCCTGTGTAATTGCCTGCTTCTAATTGTTTTCACCTGCTAGCTCTACCAGTATTCCCTGCTAGCTTCCTACTATTTCTTCTGCTTCCTTTTTCCGCTCTGTTTCCTCAGAGTGGAGCAGCGCGCATACCAACAAAAACACGCTCACAGTGGCTACCACGCACGCACACATGCTTACACGGACTAGAATCTGCTTATTCAGGTTAAAACGCACGCACACCAGCGCTAACAGGTTTACAGATCTTTAAACAGGCTCTACATGCTTACTCTGTCTTACACGGGCACACTCTGTCTTACTCGTGCCTCCCAGCGCGCACACGCGTGCATGCACGCACAGCAAGAAACTTTGGTGTTGGCCACAGTGTACACCTTCCATTTCTTGACTTTCCCATGCTTATCTGTTGACACTCCTCTTTCTATGCTGTGTGACTGACATCTTTCACATACCACTTTGCTCCAATGAGCTTGATTTCTTTCTGACATTCCCCCCTGTGATGTCACCTATCTCCTACTCTGTTACTCCCCCTTATCTAACTCTTACACTACACGGAATGTGCTCATTTGCTATGTGACAGTGAGATTCACTATCCTACCACTCATTTACATAGGATTGCCTACCAATGCTTAGTTACGTCTCTTACACTCAGCTTCCCCCCTTAGCAACCACTAAACGGTGGCCATGTTGTTTTCGGTCTGCTATTCCCTGCATTACAAATCCATGCATTGCATAAAACCCACAATTGTGGGTTTTGAACCTTTATTTTTATGTCTTATTTAGCGCAGCCCGTTTGCGCTGGGCTGCGCTGTGTTTAAACCTCGCTGATCGCCGAAAAATAAAAATTATTTTATTTCATGTTTGCATCGGGTTACTGTGCCAATGGCCACATATTGGGCCATTGGCATGCTGCCTGATACATATGCACACTTTATTTGGAGCTGTCATGGCTCCATTGTGTTATTTGCAGTAACGTACTCAGTTGTCAAGTGAGTACATTTCTGCACCTAACACGACTCTTACACGGGCTGGTTTCAGCTTCGTGGATCGCTAATCTACCTCATTTGCATGCCTTTCGGCTGCAAGTGAGGTAATTAGCATATCCATGCCCTGCCCGTGTAAGAGACGTTTTAGCTGGTCTCTTACATGGTATTTCGGGCTGTTCCTGGATCGCGATGGCTGCATGGAGTCTTACGCGACTCAGACTCCGTGCAAGCCATCGTGAATCCTGCCCAGTATCTTGAAGTGTTCCATTCTGCAAAATAACAGATGCCTTTCCCCCCCAACATAAAACACAGTGCACCATCACACAACTACATGGACTACATATTACGCACAATAGTTTATACCTCTTTATAAGTTCACAAGATGAATGTATTTGTACATAAATATGCTTACTTATTTTGCAGTTGACACATTTGCTAGCGCTACCCGTATTCCTTGAAATAGAAGTGTAATTTCTGAATCACTAAGTGACTTATTCCTAGGATCACTATGACTCAATAGAAACTGGCCAGAAGGTTTCAAAGTGAATGGAGCTGGTGATTGATTCCAAATTTTTAAACTTGTTAACACCTTTATTGAATTATCACTTATGACACAAGTAAGCATACATTTAAATAAAAGAAAGCAAACCATATTAAAATGTTAGCAGTTAATACATTGTACAGAAGAATATGTGTGATGCAAAAACTAATTATGCACCCTGGCTATCTAAGCCTAGTAAAAACGTAATGCACCTTAGAGATAAAATCTGGAAACTTTATCAAATTAACAAATAACAGGGCACATTGACACACTTTAAACAACTCTGCAATCAGGTAAAAAAGCTGGTACACATTGACAAAAAAGCTCACTATACAAAACTGCAGTCTAACCATAAATATAACCCCCAAAAATTCTGGAACTCCATATCATCTCTCCTTAACCCTGGCACAAAAAACAATCCTTGTCCTCACCCCGACAAACCTCCTCTTGAAATTGCCTCTCTCTTTAACTCATTCTTTATAAATTCAACAGCCAACATCACTGCTAGCTGCCTCCATAACAAGGACAGCTCAAATAACTCTGCTTCACCAAAAGCCTCGCACACCATCCCCATCTCCATATACACCACCTCCATCCCTGAACCAACACCCATTATATCTCCAACTTCACTATCAATCCTATTTCTACCACTACCATTAAAAGAATGCTACTCAAACTCTGCTCTAACGCTCCTGTCAATTTGCCTGCAAGATTTCTAAAAATTGCAGCCAAAGCCACTGCATTCCCTGTAAGTATCCTAATCAACAGATCCATCCAAGAGTCTTGCATTCCCAAATTATGGAAGAAGGCCTTCATTCTCCCTTTTCACAAAGGTGACAAAAACAATGACATCTCCAACTTCTGACCAATCCCTAAAATCCTAGAAAAATGCATTCCCCTTCAGCTAATGCTCTATCTACTTAAGACCCACCTCCTGTCCTCTACGCAGCATGGATTCAGGCCCACCCACAGAACTACAACTGCCCTTATTTCTTTCCTAGATACCATTAACAGAGCTTGTGACAATGGTATTCTTAGATCTTTCAAAGGCATTTGACACTGTTTCCCACCCTTTGCTACTATCATAACTCTCCAACTTTGGACTCTCCCCCACCACTCTCAACTGGTTCTCTAGCTATCTAAAAGACAGACAATGGGCTATCAAATTGCAAAACTCTACTCTTCCTACCTTTTCACATCTACTGGAGTCCCTCAAGGCTCCATACTTGGTCCCCTCCTATTCAACATTTTCATTAACAACTTCCACATATCTATTACCAACAGGGTACTAATCTAATATGCAGATGACTCTACTATAGTTTGCACAGCTGACTCTTATCTTTGAACTCCAACTCAAAACCCAAACAGCCTTCTCCAGCACCGAATCCTGGATGCTTAAAAACCACCTAGCCCTTAACCTAATAAATCCAAAATCATGATTATGGCATACCCAGTATCCATCTTGATTAACCGATCTCTGTCAGAAAGTTATGTTCCCACACTGTGGAAAGTATTGCATATAATTCCCCTCCACAAAGGCAGACCCTCCACAGAACTAACCAATTACCGCCCCATAGCTATTCTCTCTCCACAATACTAGAGAGATGCATACACTATCAGGTCTCAGACTACCTCCTTACTAACAACCTCCTTTCCAATACTCAGCATGGTTTCCGACCAAACCATAGCACCACCACTGCCTTACTCTCCTTTACTAACACTATCCTTCAGCATAAAAACAATGTCTCTCTCTCCTCTGCTACTTTCCTAGACCTATCTAAAGCATTTGACATTGTCCCACACAAACAACTTATCTCTGTCCTCAATAACCTATCCTTCTCACAATCAGTCACCAACTGGTTTCAGAGTTACCTGTCTGACCGCCAACAATCCGTTGTATGGCAGAATGACACATCTCCCCAACTACCTGTCTCCATAGGGGTTCCCCAAGGATCCCTCCTTGGACCCCTACTCTTCTCTGTTTTCACAAATAATCTAGCCTCTGCCACCACACATGGCACACTCATACAATACGCAGATGACTCGACCATCATCTGCTCAGCCCAGTCCCTACCCAAACTGCAAAAAGTCACACAGGAAGCCTTTTCCTCTGTTGAAACTTAGTTATCCGATGCCCAATTAATACTCAACCCAAACAAAACTAAACTACTCATCTTCCAACCCACCAAACATACTCAAAACAACTCTCACTTTTCACATCACAGCAAAAGACAACACCACTATATACCCAACTGAACACACCAAATTGCTAGGAGTGGAAATAGACAATAAACTAAAATTTGACATTCACATATCCATGACATAAAAAAAAGTCCACAAAAAACTAGGAGCGTTATACAGAAATAAGCATCTTCTCACCAAAGCAGCAAAGATTTCAATAGCAAATTCCCACCTTATCTCCACCCTACTTTATGCCTCTCCAGTATATACCAACCTAAGGCAATGCAATCTAAATAAGCTAGAGACCTGCTACAACAAAATTGCCAAATTCGCCACAGGGGCATCCTACCATAGTCACCACTGTCTCTCACTTGCTGAACTGGGCTGGCTTGAACTCCCTCACCTCCTTCAATGGTATCAACTCTCACCCGCCCACAAACTAGTAAACCATCCACTAAATGTCCCATCCCTCCAGAATCTACTCCAACCCTATCGCACCACCAGACCACTAAGATCCAGCAACAAAAATCGCTTGCAGATCACTAAAGCTAATAACTCTGCTGGTGAAGCACTATTCTCTTGCACCATAGCCAAATTATGGAACTCCCTCCCACCCACAATTACCTCCGTACCATCATGCACCCACTTCAAAACTTTACTAAAAGCGCATCTAAAAACATGCTGGCTATGCCCTTGCAGCCCCCACTCTAATATCACCCACCCCATCCAACCACTACCTTTCTTTCCACTCCACTAACTACCTTGATTATAGCAAGCTCAGATGATCATAAGCCTAGTACTTATACAGCAGGAACTTCTTATTTTAACATTTGTTAATGTCTGTTATGTACTTCACAGATAAAGATTCTATTTGTCTACTGATGTACTATGTTCTTCATCTGTAAATATGTTGTAAGTAATTGCTATGTAAATTGTTAATCGCTATGTAATCCAATGTAACTACTGTCTGTTTATTTTAACTGTGGAGCTTTTCTCTCTGGGCCTCCGCTGAAAATGGACCTGTGTCCAGTCGGACACTCCCGGTCAACAAATATAAATAAATAAATAAATAATTTTCAGCCCCAAAAAGAGAACCCTGTTGGAAAAAGTGATGTTTTTATATCTACTCCCAAATTAAAGCACAAATAGAAATTGTCAACCATACAAACTTCTGGGAGTAACCATTGATGAGCAGCTAAAATTTGATATTCACCTGCAACAAAATATAAAAAAAAAATCAAAAACGTGGAATGCTCTATAGGCACTGTCAGTTCCTTAGCCCCTCTCCCAAGCAAACACTTGCCTCCACGTACCTACTTCCTTCCCTAATGTATGGCACCCCCTCTACTTATCAACCTCCAAACACCCTAAAAACCAAGCTCGAGGCCTGTTATAACAAAATTGCAAAATTTGCAACAAACTCTAAAAATTTCACCCATCGTTGCACTGCTCTTCTCTCCCTAAAATGGCTGGAACTTCAAAACTACCTCAACTATTGACAGCTTACTACTGCTCACAAACTTATCTTCAAACTTTCTGATTGTCCTGCCCTTAGTTCTATCTTCACTTTTTATCTCCCAACTAGACCCTTAGATCTGAGAATCAGCAACTTCTTCAGGCTCACAAACCTAACCTGCCCCCAGGCCAACTTCTCTTCTCTTACTCTTTAGCTAAGATCTGGGATGCTCTGCCATTAGCTATCCTAACAATCCAAAACCCTGCCCACTTCAAAACTTCTTTCCACACTCAACCTATCTTCCACCTGGAACTTCAGCCCCCTTGCATACCTATTCTCTAATGACATACTATTCCCCACTTTCTATGCTGTGCATTATCTATAAATCCTGTATGCAATTCTCCTGAACTGTTAAATGTGCTCTCAACTCTGTAGTCCAACATTGTTAGATAATGTTCTACTACCAGTGCACATAATTGTATTTCTACTAAATGTGATTACTACTTTGTTATCCAATACTGTTTAAAAATGTTTTACTTCCAATGTACTTAATTTTTACTTTCAATTTGTTTTCTTATTATTGTATTGACGAGCTTTTCTCCCTGGCCTCCACTGAAAACGGGCTCTGCATGGTCCAGTGAACTTTCCCGGTTAACAAACTGCAAGCAAATAAAACAAATAAATAAATAATTATCACCTCTCCAACATTGCATAACTTGCTCAATTCCTGTTTCCCGTAAACCTCACTCCTCCCCCAAAACACTATGCTTCCATTTTTTTGTTATGCAATTTGCTCCTTCCTTTTTGTGAAGACCCTCCACTTCCAATTCTTTTATTTCTGTTACTTTATTCAGTACTTCAAAAAGTGTTGGTTTAGACTTTGATTTCCATTTTCTGATAATTGATTTTTTGTCAGCCACCAAAATTAAACTTAAAAAGGCCTTAACTATGTCTAGGCAATTCAGATTCTGTATCCCAGCTCAGTCAGTTACACTCATTTGCTCACCCAGTATTTCTGATGGAGTACTCTTTAGGGAATTTTTGAAGTATGACACCTCATTGCATTCCCAAAACATATGTTCCCAGTTACCACGTTCTTCCCCATCACACCTCCAACATTTGCCACCTAAGTGAGGAAAAATTATTTGGAGCCTACTTGGGCTATAAACATACCTATGCAAACATTTCCAAGCAAATTCTAAATTGACTAAACTTTGTTGCATATTTGGGAGCCATACATATGTCCTCCCATTGTTTCCTTATGAATTGCTTATCCAGTCTCTCTTCCCAGTCTTTTCTACCATAATGTGATTTGTGCAATATTCTATATGCTCCATTAATCATCCTTTGAAACAGCTGCTTTTGTTCATAGGTAGGTACTAGGCTATTAGCCCTAGGGCCTATATAAGCCTAGCCAAAAAGGCACCCTGGCTTTTGCCACCCAAGAAAATTATTTTCCTGTGCCCCTGTCGAGCAGAGCTACAGAAGTGATCCCTGAGGTGAATTTCTTATTTCCCATCCAGTCATCAAGATTTTTCTTGAAGAGTGCTAATGAGGAGCTCTGTCTGATATAGATAGGTAGTCTGTTCCAGAGTATGGGAAGTCTCTGGGACAGGAATCTATCCCTCCAGCATGTTCTGTCTATTGTGGTGACAAGGTTTAGGTCCCTAGAGCATGTTGCTCGGAGGGATTGGGATTTCTTTAAGTGGAGCATGTCCAATAGCTCTGGGTTTGACATAGCTATGTATGTTAGGCAGAGATTACCTCTGAGTAGGCGATATGCGACATATTAAAGCTGGAGTTTTTTGAGGCAGTCTGCGTACGGCATCTGTTTGAGGCCAGTAATCCTCTTTGTGAGGTATTTCTGTGGCCTTTCCAGTTGTTGTAGATGTCTTGTGAGGTACATACCAAAAGAGACGTTGTACTCTATATAATGGGTCTAATGAGTGATGAGTAGAGGGGAACAATGACATCTTTTCCTGGATGAGAAACCTTTTGTGATGAGGTGAGCCATGTAGAAGGATTTTCTGACCACTGTGGCGATGTGATTATCAAAGGAGAGACTACTGTCCACCTGTGTCCCAAGGTCTCTTATCACACTTTCGGCATTAAGTAGACTACCACTTATGTGGTAGTTCATGGGTACAGAGTTTTCACCAAAGGAGATGACAATACACTTTTTGGCAGTGAGGTTCAGGCCATGGCTTTGACACCAGGCATCTGTCTCAGTGAGGCCCTTTTGTAGTATGTCCACATTGTTAGGCGTTTCGATTATGGCTCCTAGTTTGCAGTCATCTGCAAACTTTGTTAGCCAAAGACCTTCTGTGTTAGCCCGTACTTCAGAGAAGTAGCTACCAAACATGAGAGGACCCAAGACTGAACCCTGTGGTACTCCACTTGTCACTGGTTTGAAGTCGGACTTGGAGTCTGCTACTTTCACAGTGTGGGTTCTGTCCGTGAGCCAGTTGGCAACCCATCTTGTGACATAGGGATTTATACCAAGTTTAGTGAGCTTATCTATAATTCCAGAGTGGGGGATGGTGTCAAAAGCCTTGGCGAGATCTAGATAGATAAGCTCTGTGAACCACCTCACCCTCATCTATGGCTTTGGTGACTGCTTCAAAGGATTCAATCAGATTTAGGAGACATGATCTACCTTTTACAAACCCAAACTGGGTAGGGTCTAGAGTTTGGAGATTACCAATGTCTTTGTTTATGAGTTCCATGATGATACGTTCCATGGCCTTGCAGACCAGGCTCATCAGGCTAATGGGGCGGGGCGGTAGTTCCCGGTGTCTGTCATGGCTCCCCCTTTGTGGAGTGGGATAACCATTGCTGTGCACCATTCAGTGGGCACAAAGCCTGAGGTGAGGCTATGACTGAACATGATACTTAGGTAGGGTGCCAGTTCATTCTGTAGTTCATGTAGAACGCAGCCTGGGATATTGTTAAGTCCCATGGATGCTGTGTTCTTGGCTTTGGAGAGTGTGTTTTTTTACCTGTGCAGCCGTGATTACAGGAACTTTGCATTCTTCCGGTATAGAGATGGGCCCTCTAGGGGGTGAGAGGGGGGTAAAGTTAGCACTGAACCTATCTGCCAGGATGTTGGCAGTATCAGTTGGTTCTGTATATTTAGTGCTATTGTGCTACAACTCAGAGCAGATCTGAGTGTTGCCACTGAGATTCTTGGCATAGTTATAGAATGCTTTGTGGTTGTCTTAAGAGTCAGTGGCAATTTTGTTTTCATAACTAGCTTTGGAGGATTTTATGAGGGATCTCAGCTTCTTACTGAGGTAGACCAGGGAGTTCCTCCAGTCATGGGATTTTTATTCTTTTTTGCAACAGTTTCTTTCTTCTGTTGTAGAGTTTGTTTATGGCAGAGGACCACCAGATTGGCTTCCTTTTTTTGGAGGATAGCATCTTGGTTCTATCAGGGATAGCATGATCCATGCACTCGTGTAAGTGCTCATAAAGTGCATTTGTGTAGGATTCAGCAGTCGTACCTCTACTGTCCGTCTGCATGGGTGTCATGAAGTTTGCCACTTCTATCTTAAGAAGTGTGAAGTTGGCTTTGGAGAAGTTTTTTACGGTGGTTTCCCCTAATTGGGGGTGGGGGCGGGATGTGGATGTCTAATGTGATTAGCTTGTGGTTGGATCTGACCAAAGAGGAACTGACCTCTGGTGTGAAACACCGGTTGCCCATGTTGGTAATGACCAGGTCTAGGATATTGCTTCCCCTGGTGGGGGTGTGAAGAAGTTGATCCAAGGCGTTGGAATTTATGAATTCCAGAAAACATTGAGCAAAAGAGTTGGCACATGAGTAGTTTTCCCAGTTAATGGTGGGGTAGTTGAAATTGCCCATTATTTGGGTGTTGGGTTGTACCTGAATACTTTCCAGTGTATCAAGAAATGAGGAGTGGGAATCCTGGGGCATGGTGGGGGGGTCTGTAGCAAGCTACAATTTGGATTGCGGTCTTGCCCAGAGTTAGTTGCAACTGGATAACCTCGGATGCATTATGCTGTGCAACTAGCCTGGAGGTGTGGATATCCTTAATGAATATGGACACGCCTCCACCTTTAGTGCTTCGTTCCAGGTTAGGTGGCCGAAAGGTGTGGTATGAGTTATAGCCTGGTAATGCAGGGGTGCTCTCTGGAGCTTTGAACCAGGTCTCTGTCACTGCACAGATGTCTATGTTCTCCATTTTAAGGAGTGCCTCGAGTGAGTGCATTTTGAGGTTTAGACTTCTAGCACTGAGTAGCTTTACCCTCAGATTTTGCTTGCTTGTACCTGTTACAGTGGTGAATTTGTCATTTGAACCTTCCCTAAAAAAGGCACTGTAGGGGTGGCAAGAGCCTTAGCCAGTATCCAGAATCCCAAGGGTGACAGGTGCAGGCCATCTCTGGCAAAGCATCGTGGTCTGTCGATTATGTTGTCCCAGGCAGACAAATACTGGATCCCCTTAGAATGACTAGATTCAAGCAAAAACTCTAGCAGAACATGTCATTCACTCAGGATTCCTCTATCTCCTTCTGCTTGCCTATACTCTGATATCAGTCCCTGATAATGAAGGCAATGTCTAGCCTGCAGTCCAAATGTCTTCATGGCCTTTTCCCATTCTATTATCTTTCCCTCTCTAATTATATTACTCACCCCCAGACTGGTTTGCCAGCATGATGCACTGCAATTACTCCACGTGCAACTGACAGTTGGCAAGACACCCATAAAGTAATAATAAGCTGTAGACCACCCTCCATGACTCAGGACACCCACTCCTTCTACCTGGACCTACCTGACTCCATCAGGGTCCCCTCTAACACCCTGATCCTTGGTGACTTCAACTACCCTGCCATAGACTGAGTGAACTATTTCTGCACCGATGCACTCATCCAATGATTCCTTGACTTCATCAGTTCTAACGCACTAGACCAGCTCGTCTTATTTCCCACAACGGGAGAGAACATTCTGGACTTGGTTCTCACTAACATGGGTGATCGCTGCACCACTCCCATAGTATGTTCTTCCCTGGTGAGATCAGATCATTGGTCTGTCTCATCTGAAGTTTCTATCCCACCCCCAGCCATAACCATGCTAATAAATTCTCAAAAGCTGACTACAACCTCCTAAAGGAGGTTATCAGTAGCTTCACCCCCCACCCCCCACCCCTCAGAGGATGCAGACAACTATGCTGAACAGTACGCCAATGCAGTATATGAGCACCTGTACAACTAAAAGGACAGCTACTAAAGTACTTGTGCATTAGACAGTCAGTTATGGAATCAAAAGTACGGAAAAAATGAATGTCAGGGAACCAAAACATTAAATAAAATATGTGAGAGAAATGATGCACCATACAAGGTTATGTGGCTCTTCACAAAATCATCTCTAGTTCAGTGGGCTAAAACTACTAATTCCAATATACAGCTAAGTTCCAGGAATACAGAACTTAGTGCAGTACACAAAATGCAGTAATAAGGAACATCCAAAAGTGACGAGAGAGTAGTCAAAATATTTATGCTGGAAGGTTTCAGTCCATTAGTCTGATGCAATGAATGGTGCAGAAAGACACAGAAAATTATCATCTAATGGATACTAAAGAGTTCATTCTTAAAATATGCCTACAAAAGGTATCTAGAATACCTCACTGATTTAAAAAAAAAAAAAAACAAGAATAGGCTACAGCTGCCAAAAGGTGGCTGTTCAGGACTGTGATTTTTTTTTCCCATTTTCGACAGATGCTTTTTATTTTACTGTGTTTCGCAATCTCAGCTTAGGCATAATAAAAATAACATTAGGAAATGTTTTTGGTGTTTGTCTCATGTACTCTATGACCTCTGCTGACAACACAAAGTTTCCAGTACCACTACAGTGCAAATGTCCCAAGAAGATAATGCCATAACAAACTTTTACAGCTGTAATGCAAGCACAAATGAGTTTAATGGTTCAGTGACACAAAGCAGTTTTCAAAATAGCAACTCATCCTGCACATGGTAATAATGGCAATGTTTGATCACCCTCTACCATTAATCCACAAACAGTTGCTTCTTCAGCAGCCTTCATAACTTATATTTTTGCCTCACATCAGTTAAACTTGTACTTTAAATTACTTTAGAAATTGAGGCCACTTTACCGATCTATTTATAATGTTACATGCTGCTCCACTTCCACTAACCACTGACACTCAGATAACATGCAACTGACAGATTCTAAAGTCATAGAACTCTCAAATTGTCAAGAGCAACAATGATATTAAAAACAGGGCAGTGCAACCTGTGACTGGTCATATTTTCTAAGTGGTAATACTATTTTTCTCAGCTGAAATGCAAACAATGAAAAATGTTTAAGCCAGCTTTATACTTGTACTCAAACTGCTGTCAAAATTTTATTAATTTTGGTGAAGTTCCTGAATGAATGCTAAAACTATATTTTATATATATAGTTAGAAGGCCATAGGTAAGTCACTGAGTATTACAGTCATTATCAATAACGCCAGTAATTAGAGTTTCATAATTATTTATTACTCAGAAAACAGCAGCACTGTCTGGTTCAGTGACAGTCTCTTAGTCACATCATAGGCAAATAGAGATGGAAAGAATCAAACCGTGTATCCTTGACTACAGAGGGCAGTTCATTAAGAACTTGGAGAATCCTCCATGCATACCATCTGGCAGACCTTCAGTAACATCTGCTTTTTTAAATAAATCACAGATTACTAGTTAGTCAATAATATCATTATTGTTTCATCATTCTTATTGTTCAGAAAATGAATGTTCGTGCAACATCTGTTGTTCTGTTAATTTTTTTAAGTGCATTAGTATTACATACCACGTAAAGTTCTGAGCTCTTCATAGGATCACAGGATCATAGGAGGTTACTAGCCTAATGACCCTGGGGCCCTTACAAGCCTAGCCAAGTGTTTATCCCCAAAAATAAACCTCAGCCAGCACCTGTCACCCCTGTCAATGAAGTGGTACCCCTGGGACAAATTTGTGGTTTCCCATTCACTCATCAAGGTTGCACTTGAAGAGGGTCAGAGAGGTACTCTTGACATGTATGGGAAGTCTAATCCAGAGATGGGGCAGCCTCTGGGAGACAAATCTCTCTCTCCAGCAGGTTTTGTTGATACTACGCATTAGATTCAGGCCTTTTGAGCGGGTAATGCGTGAGGAGTTAAACTTACGGATATGAAGCATCTCTAGTAGGGCAGGGTCCGAGACTGCCTTGTAGGCGAGACACAAATCACCTCTGAGCAATCTGTACAATACCGAATAGAGCGATAGTGATTTGAGCCTGTCCACATAGGACAGGTGTTGGAGGCTATGGATTCTCTTTGTGAGGTATTCCTGTGGCCTTTCCAGTTGGTGCAGATGTTTGGAGAGGTACATACCAAACGGAGCATTATACTCAATTACTGGTTTAAATGAGGGAGGAGTATAGAGAGATAATAACCTCCTTTTTTCTGTATACAATCCTTTTACTTATGAGATGAACCAAGTAAAAGGCTTTTCTGACCACTGCAGCTACATGATGGTCGAATGTGAGATAGTTATCAACCTGAGTATCCAGGTCACTCACCACAGGTTGTGTGCTTAGAGGGTTGCCGTTGATGTGGTAATCAGTAGGGACCGTGATTTTGCCAAATGGTATGATGACATTTTTTTGCTTTTAGCTTGAGGCCATGACTTTGGCACCAGTCATTTGTTGCTGTGAGACCCTCTTGTGGTATGTTAACAACATTTGGGGAGTCACTGACAGCAGCCAAATTACAGTAGTCCGCAAACTTGGGTCAGCCACAGACCTTTTGTCTTTGGCCCAGACCTCTGAGAAGTAGATGCCAAACAGTAGGAATCCCAGGACAGGGAACTCTACTAGTGAGAGGTCTGCTATTGGCGGTGGAGGTGCCTATTTTGACCTTGAGGGTCCAGTCGGTGAGCCAGTTGACCACCCACCTGACGAGACAGGGATTTACCCCAAGTTGTGTTAGCTTTTCGATGATGCCCGAGTGGGGGATTGTGTCAAAGGCCTATTAATGAAATGCCTCCTGCAATCAGAAGTGTAGAGCTTAAATCCTTCTACCTCCATTTGCCTACTGTGTGACTTTAAGCAAGTCATTCTTTTTTTAAAACATTTTTATTGAATTATCACGTTATAACATAGGCAACCATACTTGAAAACAAATCATATTGACATATTCTTTGTTACAAACATTATATATCACATACAATCTTCTGTACAGTCAATGCCACTTGACTAGTACATAGCTCACTCAATTTCTGCCTTCCCTTAAACCTCATTCCTCCTCCAAAACATTATTCTGCATATACTGTTCCCACAAAACCCATTTTCTATGTAATTTGCTCCTATTCTTTTCCAAAGACTCCACTTCCAGTTGTTTTATCTCTACCACTATATTCACTACTTCTAATATGATTGGTTTAGACTTTGATTTCCATATTCTAGTAATGGCTTTTTCGGCAGCCACAAGAATTAAACTCAGCAAGGCTTTACTATGTCTAGGCAATTCAGATCCTGTATCACAGCCCAAAATAATAATTTCCTTAGTTGCACCAAGTTGTTCACCTAGTATTTCTGACAGAGTACTCTGTAGGGAATTTTTAAAGTCATCCAACTCATTACACTCCCAAAAAATATGTTGCCAGTTATCCATTTCCTTCCCCATCACACCTGCAACATTTGCAGTGTGCCTGAGGAAAACTTCTTTGGAATATGCTTAGGGTATAAACATACCAATGCAAAACACTTCCAAGCAAAAATCCTAAATCTTCTAGACTTTGTTGCATATTTGCATACATATATCCTCCCACTGTTTCTTTGTGAACTACTTACTCAATCTTTTGGGCGAGTCATTCCAACAGTTCTTCTGGGCCACCCCTGAAAAAGGATACTTTCTCCACTGAACTTAACTGGTTGACAAATTATTTTTGTTTTTGTCCATAATTCTTAAGCAAAGAAGTTGAGAAGTATTTTGTGCCTTTCTGGAAACGTTTTGTGGATTGCAGTCACTAAATAATGACAGGCATGTGTGTCCTTCAACACTTGCTAATGCAAAGTTTATTATTCTAGCAAATTTCTAGGTATACAATATAAATATTTAGAGGGTCTTTGTCTCTGAATCTTCAGCTATGAGGCTGACAGGGTATGGGGTGCCAAAGGATGCACTGTATGGTTCTTATGGGAATGAGCTAAAACACTCTCCTTGGTCACTATATATTTGTTCATGCATTTCATTTTAATCAAACAGATGAAAGTATGCTGTCGTACAAAGGGCTGTAACTGATGGCTACTTGCACATTTGTGTGTTTCTGTATCTCAAAAGTAGCTATGGTAAAAAGGAAGGAATCAGTTGTAGTAAACGGGTGCTTCATTATATGAGCCATGCATGCTCTTTGGGTATGATCCTTGATATATTCATATTTTGTTGACTGCTGACAGTGTGGTTACAATCTAGCTATGAGGAAACTGGACAGCAAGAAGTCTAGGTTTAATGTTATAGTATTAACTATGAATGCATTTTTAAGTTAATGTGTTTTCTGCAAACACGCACATGTAAAATGCACTGTGTTGGGTTACAACAGTTTCTCTGTACTTCGTGCATCTGACTAAGACTATGAGCTCATAATGATATGTTTTCTGTAGCACAGGATTTGATTCTCTCAGCTTTTATCTGTAATGTAAGTCTAAGTCATTTCACCAGACAGTGCCATTTGAATTCCTGATAACCATTAATTAGTGCTTCATTGTATGCCATTTGACTGTGAATCTCAGCATGTCCTTTGTAATTTAACGAGCTACCAGATGCATGTTCAATAAATCATCATCATCATCTTTCGGCTGTTCCCGTTAGGGGTCACCACAGCAGATCACCTGTTTCCATTTCTTCCTGTCCTCTGCATCTTGCACTGTCACACCAACCACCTGCATGTCCTCTCTCACCAAATCCATAAACCTTATCTTAGGCCTTCCTCTTTTCCTGTTACCTGGTAGCTTCATCCTTAGCATCTTTACCCCAATATACTCAGCATCCTTCCTCAGCACATGTCCAAACCAACGTAATCGTCCCTCTCTGGCTTTGTCTCCAAACCTTCCAACCTGGGCTGACCCTTTAATATACTTATTCCTAATCCTGTCCACCATCGTCGCAACCAGTGCAAATCTTAACATCTTTAATTCTGCCACATCCATCTCAAACTCCTGGCTTTTTGTCAATGCCACTGTCTCCAACCCATATAACATAGCTGGTCTCACTACCCTCTTGTAGACCTTTCCTTTCACTCTTACAGGTACTTGTCTGTCACAAATCACTCCTGACACTCTTCTCCACCCACTCCATCCCGCCTGTACTCTCTTCTTCACCTCTCTTCTATACTCACTGTTACTCTGAACTATTGACCCCAAGTATTTAAACTCATCCACCTTCGCCACCTCTACTCCTTGCATCCTCACCATTCCTCTATCCTCCCTCTCATTCACACACACATATTCTGTCTTACTCCTGCTGCCCTTTATTCCTCTTCTCTCTAGAGCATATCTCCATCTCTCCAGGGTCTCCTCCACCTGTTCCCTACTCTCACTACAGATCACAATGTCATCTGCAAACATCATAGTCCACGGGGACTCCTGTCTGATCTCGTCTGTCAACCTGTCCATCCCCACTGATTCATGTTGAATAAATAAGAGTTTCAAAATAAGGGAAGTTCACTGTTGTTCATGCTAAGTTTGTTTTCAATGTGAGAGTGTTGTTTTGTTTGTGAAATGGTGGTCAGTATGCTTACAGTAAAAAGGTTCAATCCATCAATGCATGCATGCATTCATCCATCCATCCATCCATCAAAGTCTTAAATCCAAACCTCTGTGATCATTTTAAAACTAAAGAAAATAGTATGCTCACTGACAGGTTTGGATAGTGTTTATGGTAAATGGGAGGACACAGCAAAGTAATGGATAGTGGTATGGCTGGAAGTGTGGTCTATTACAATGCCTGGATCCCCATTTGACCATATTCTGGCTCTGCTCTAATTATTCATAAACTGCATGAGTTTTTAATGCCTTGTACTTAAGCCTAATGATTTTTATTATTTTTAATCAGTTAAAGGGGATAAATCTCTGGTTCAGTGATTTGCTGAAAGTCGCACAGTACACAAATGGAGGCAGAAAGAATCAAACCCTGTACCCTTGACTACAAGAAACAGCTTACTAAGACCTTGGAGCCATAACTCTCTACACCAGCTGCCAGACCTTCATCAACCTCATTTTTAACAAGTCCCTGATGATTACAGTCAGTCAATATCAGTTATTAGTTTCTTAGTTCTTGTACAAATAAATGTTCAGACAATGCATGCTGATTCAAAGTCTGTTGTTCTGCTAACCTCTTAAGTGTATTAGAAAAGTCTATGTTTTATCTGTCTCTGATTCTGCAGAACATCTCAGACTTTGTCTCATTATTTATGGCTTGTCGCTCATTTAAGTTATTTTTTTCTGTTAAATCACTGAAGATTGTAGTCCGTCAATATCAGCCATTACAGTTTCACATTTTTGTTTAGAAAATGCTTGACCATACATCCCTTACTGTACTTTTTAACATTTTAAGTGATTTAGAGTTGTCTGGCACATATATTAGTAAACTGCTTCTTGTAATCAAGGGTACAGGGTTTGAATCCTTTCACCTCCACTTGCCAGTTTCTGTGTGAACAAATTCATTTAACAAGACAGTGCTCCCAAGTCACAAATGAATAGAGAGACTGCTCACTTAGTTTACCAGGATAACTAATACATAAAATATTTAGACTCCCCCAATTATTTTGGGTTTGTCCAGAATTCTTGAGCAAAGAAACTGAGAGGTACTTTGGTCTGTTCATTGTAAGATTTGTGGCTTTAAGGAAAATTACAGGAGATTCCTGGCACTAAACAGTGAAAGGCATACGAGTTTCAGACATTGTATCCTTCAGAAAATGACTGCGAATGGAAAGCTTATTCTAGCAACTTTCAAAGTATATGATATAAATATTTAAAATCTGTTCCTGATTTTGCACCTTTCTATCTTTTTCTTGAGCTATGAGTTTCAGATGGCGAGAGTTGCACTGTATGGTTTTGACATCAGTGAGCTGAGCTACATTTCTGAGCCATAACGAGTACATTAATTCACTTGATCTCAAGCAGACATCTGAGGTGTTCAGTCATACAAATGGTTATAACTGGTATGTGTCATATTAACAAGGTAGCGGGTAGAACAAAGTACTACTAACTGAGATGAGGAGAAAGGCTAAAGGTGTCTGTCATAGAGAATTTGTATTAAGAGATGGTAAAATATAAGAATATTTTTTTGTGGTGGGACTGAACTTTTGCAACTTATTGTCACATCTCTGATTTTTGTTGAAGAGACAGGTGTGCTAAAACACAATATATTATAACTGCTGTAACCATTTTGCCTGTTAAATAGTGTAAAAGGGAAAAGTTACATTATAACCAAGTGATTGTACTGATAAGCAAAGATATAAAAAGCTGTCTGATACCCAGTCTAAGTACAAAGTCCATACTGCAACCAGATTTTGAGCTTCCTGCCCAATTAGTAAATGTATCACATTTTACCCATTTGTTCTACACTATGTGAGATAGTGTAGCATTCCACATTTTGAAGGTGGTTGACCATGGCTCTAGTTTCTTTAATTCTTTGACTTGTTGGTGTTATGAATGGCTTGGTATTCATGACACTGAAAGTCTGAGCTTGTCTGTCTTGCTTGAATTTGACTGGAATTGATTTTTATTTGGGGGGGCGGTGCTTGACTTGTCATCCTGGGGCCTTGGGGTTTTGCAGCTTGAGTGGTTTCTCTCAAAAGTCCCTAACAATTGAACTAGGCACGTGGTAAAACATAATAGCCTATTTTTACATTTTAACTGTTGAATTACCTTTTTTTGCCAAGGAGTATAAAAGTTTTTTTTTTTTTTTTTTAGATTGCAAACAAGTGACTGTTCTGGCAAACAAAGGGAGACTGTATATCAAGAAATCTTGTAAAAAGTATAAAGTGCACATTTTAACAACTCCACAAACTTTCTACATAGTTGCTAGTAAATGATCCTTGTTTTACAGATTTTTCCATATTTTGTATTGTTTCATATTTTTGAAGATGGAAACTTGACTATGACTGCAGTTTCTTTAATTCTTTTTCTTAGTGGTAACATGGATGGCAAAGTAATAATGTCACACTTCAGCAGGCTTTCCTTCCTCCAGGCAAGATTACCTTCCTAAAACTTTACTTCAGAAAGATCTTGGATAGGAAATGCCTCACAGCCACAGAGTATCTCAGGGCCCTGGGATATATGGCCTCTTGCATTCTCATGATTCCCCTGGCCAGACTGTGTGGTGCCAGCATTCACAGTCTCTCACCTTCAGACTAAAACTGCTTCTTTGCCTGGTTGGTGCTAGCATGCTCCCTCAGTCTGGGCCCTTCCCTTCAAGTTCATCCTTCAGGACCAAACACTGACAACAGAGGCATCAAGAAATAGCCTGGTGAGCCCACTTCAACAACCTCCAGACTCACGGCAAATGGAACTCCAAGTTCAAAAACAAACCACTTAAATAACTAATGGCAGTCCAAAAAGGCTTAGTTGCCTTCCAAAAGAAATGTGGTACATAAACAAGCAGAGGTTGACCCAGTCTTACTCCATTTGTCACCTAGTCATGGACCTTTGGTTTCTCCTGGTAGGTACTGTGCCATGATATGCAGACCTGTGGGGTTTGCCGTTTCCCAGTCAACTAGCAGATCACCTCAGCAGGAACCTGCCAGTCCCCATGAGAGGCAACTGCATTGGGAAGTATTTCTCTGGATAGCCAAAAAATGGGGAGTACCACAAATAGACCTTCTTGCTCCCAAAGAAAATGCTCATTTGAAAATGTTTTGCTGCAGGAACAAAATGAAATCAGCCTGTAAGACAGATGCCTGCACACACTCAAACTGACAGTTTGAATGATTACCCTGATCCCATGGAAGGGGTCTCTCCTCAGCAAGCATGTCTTGGATATTCTAAAAGAGGCCAGAAGACCTAACACTAGGAAGTCTTACTTTGCCAAATGGAAAATATCTCTTCTTTAGTGCAGACAGAAGAGACAAAACCATTGTCAAGCTCGGATCCCTTTCATCCTGTCATACTTATCCAGCCTTTTTGAAAAAGGTCTCTCCTACTCTTCTATAAAAATCCATGCTTCAGCTATTTCTGCCTGTCTGCCTTTTCAAGTGCTTCTCTTTTTACATCCCCTCATGAAATAATCTGAGAGGGGTTGTCCACATTAGGCCTCCCAGGAAACCTCCTGTTCCTCACTCTTCCACCCTTTGAACCAGCAGCCTTTGCTGATATAAAATTTCTGACCTGGAAGACGGCCTTCCTATTATCCATTACCTCAGCTAGGAAGGTATCAGAGCTTAAAGGCCCTTATGTGTGTGAAACCTTTCATCACTTTCCACTCAGACAGTGTGCCTCTCAGGACCAACCCTTCCTTTATGATCAAGGTGGTGACAGAGACTTCTTCAAACCACACCATACATATACCTACATTCTTTCCTGACGCTCAGAACAAGGGAGAAAGGATCCTCCATTCTTTGGATGTGCATAAGCAACTGCATTAATACTTTAGACAGAACCAAGAATGTCAGGAAATCACACCAACATTTCGTGGCCGTTGCTACTAGCTTTGAGAGGAGACCAGTTTCAAAACAAACCACTTTCAAATGGTTATCCCATTGTATTTCCTTTTGCTACAGCCATCAATGTAAGAAGCCTCCTGATGCTGCAAGGTCACATTCCACAATGGCTACTGCTACCTTTACTGCCTTTCCTAAAATGAGTGGCTACCAAGGACATTTTGGAAGCAGCTACTTGGCCCTGAGTGCATACCTTCACCAAACACTACCATCTTCCCCAAGTCCAGAACAGGATTTTCCTCTGCCACTTTGCAGGGCATCCTTGCCAGTCAGTAATCTTTCAGTTGACCCTCTTTTTCAGCATTGGGAATCGTCCCATAAGTCAGGATAGCAACAGTGAAACACGAAGAATGTAGTACAGTTGTGCACACTTACCATAATTGTAGATGTTTGACTGTATTCATTGTTGCAGCCTTCGTTGCCTCTCTCCTTCCCCTCTGGCCTATGGGATAGGCTATAACATTCACCTTCTCTGTCAGGGTGCCCCCCTTTCTTATTCACACTTACTGTGGAATACAGGGTCCCACATTCCTAGCTTCAAGGACTCACTGGAGAGCTCCTACTTGTTGGGGGCAGGAAAGTGGTGAGGTCATGGCGCCGGCTGTCTCCCTTTGCGCCCAGGTGTGATGATGTTGGGAAGGGATCCTTTGGCTTCAGGAGGGGAGGGTGTTCTCTGGTAGACATCTGGCCGGGGGATTTTGCAGCAGTACACCCCAAAGGTAGGGACTGCAACAGTGAATACACTATAACATCTATATTTATGATAAGTGTACACAACTGTACCCTATATAGGGCTATATCCTGCCAAGGATTTAACAGATGACCAACTTCCAAAGCTTCAGGATATCTTCCACTTGCCCAAACTGTCAAGCAGCTCGAACTAAGCTGACAAAAAGATACACTTGGGGTTGAAGCCCTTCAGAGCTTTACTGCTGCCAAAGAGTACAAAACGCTGGGGCTTTCGAGGATTGATGGTCAGCTTGTGCTTTCCTTTGCTGGGCAGATAAGATCCCTCTGGGGAAAAAAAATCTTCCATTTTCTTAATTTTGTTGATGTTTTACTGCTTTCCTCTTTAGGAAAGGTATTTTAAAGCTAGAAGTGTTTTGCGTTAACAGACTGTCTCAAGACTGAAAAGAACTTTTAAATGAAGCATTTATTTTTTTTCTCTCAATTTAATAGTGTAAAATAACTGCAAAAAATTATCTGGAGAAATTGCATTTATTTTTCTTTTGTGTGGCTGGCATGGTGTTTTAAAGTGTGGCACACTGGTTAGCATTGTTGCATCACATCAAGAGCTTCTCCTGTTTGATTCTCAGATGGGGTGCCTTCTATTGCCTGCAAGTCCTCTCTATGTTTTTGTGTGGGTTTCCTCCGGGTGCTCAGATTTCCTCCCACATTCCAAAGACATGCATCTGGAGTATTTCTTCCCAGGCCTCCACTGAAAATGGGCTCTGTCCCAGTACACAAATATTAAATAAATAATAAGATCAACAACTGCTTTTTATTTTTAATAAGACCAATGATACTAACGTGTTCTTGGATGCCTTGTTCCCAGAACCCATTTCAAATCCCCTGCATATGAATCATGCTATATATAACATTTTTTTTACTGCCATGTAAATTAGAATAGCAGCATTACGAGTCATAGACAGCTTACACGGTATCAAACCTGACAACTTTTTCCCCACTTTTGTTTGCCTAAATTACTCTGATTTGTATTCTTAGCAATGCTGTTACTTGAGAGTAGTTAGAAATCCTCAACAAAATACAGTAAATGAACTACAGACTTGTAAGACTGCCAGTTCACAATCTTCCTGAGGTGTCAAAGTTATCTCTGCAATCCATGAGCTGTTAATTGACCATTCTTTCTTTCTTTAGCATCAAAGAATATTTACAGATATGCAGATGTTTAAACTACTTTTGCCATTTACCAGTGTCTGTTGTGGGAAGCAATGCTTTCTTTTTTTTCTTGAATGTTGATGAAATCTGCTATACACGCTTATAAGTATTTTATAATTTTTGTTACGTAATTTCTATCCTTATAAAGAAGAGTAGAAAACATGTATAAACTGCTGTTCTTGAATTGGTATTGAGATTCTTTTCTCTTTTTACTGTGGTCCAAATGTCTTGGTGCCATTCTCCAAATTAAGTTGTATTGTTAACTCCCAACTTATTTGTTACACTGTAGAATAGTAACACTTAATCCAAATCATCTAATCCATCCAAAAGCACAGCAATTGTGCCTTACAAGAATCAGTTCAAATTTGTAACCAGTGGAAATTTATTGAAAATATAGAAATCACAAGAGTTAAGCACTTTCATTCTACTCTAAGAAATTCATTTGAACTATATACAGGGACTCCATTTTGTTTAAAAAATGTAATTACACGACAGATTAAATTACATCATAAATCAAAACATCTCCAAAGCATTCTAAGACAGAGTCACCTTAAAAAATGACAACAAATCATAACTTACTGGTAAAATTCAAAACATATACAAAATACATATATAAAAAAGTCCAATTGTGTAAAATCTTACCATAAGAGTTGATGTCCTTCCCAACACTGTTGCAGTATTCCTTATTAAAGGGAGCACAATCCCATTTGAAAAATTCCATCATTCTGGAAACATTATCACTAAATGAAATCTCCTCAAAAAGAGAGTCAGAACTAACATCTTTGAATCCCCTTCTACCCTCATGTAACGAACGCCAACTCTGCAGAGTGTCCCTCCTTAAACCTTACACCCAGAAGACAATCTATCCCAGCTAAATCTCACCCTCAACGGGCTGAACTGAAAAACACTAAAATATAAGCGACCAGGCTTCCTACAACATTTGTGGGTCATAAAACAACAGAACCTCCCAGTTCTGCACCTAAATTATTAAACCTTGCACCCAGAAGACAATCTATCCCAGCTAAATCTCACCCTGGATGGGCTGAACTGAAAAACACTAAAATATAAGCAACCGGGCTTCCTACAACATTTGTGGGTCATAAAACAACAGATCCTCCCAGTTCTGCACCTAAACTATGTATGTCTAACTCTTTAATGTTTTTGTATTACATAACTATTTCTTTCAGTTTTAGAAACTCACTGCAGAGTGACGTCTGTACACCACCCCTTTCTCATTCGGGCAAACTCTGCCCTACTTAACCACTGTGCTTCCCCCTATACTTATACTAGCCTATCTGTTTTAGCCCAGTACCTGCAATGCTCTCCTGCCTCACTTCCCCCCCCCCCTTTCTATACCTGCACTGTGAACATTTCTCATCTCTACCCCTCTGAATCCTGTATTCTTTCTCCTATAGTACTTAGCCATTTTTACCTTGGTCCATCTACATAACTATAGGACGACCAAAAGCCTAGACAAAACCCAAAGCCATAGTTGCATGTAAGATATTACATCTTCCTCACCTTCAGTTTAATCATGACTCTGGTGTTTCTGTAGGAATTTCTGTAGCTTTCTGATTGTTTTTTTCTCTGTTTTTGAGCTCCGGCTCTAAGTAGCACACTCACCCATTTTCCTGCTCTACTTTCCCCTCCCTTCTTTCTCTCACTCCATTCTCCAATAGCAGACAGGCCGAGATTTAAATCCTCCCCCCAGTAGCGCCATCCTTGAATCCCCTTCTACCCTCGTGTAATGAATGCCAACTCTGCAGCCTGTCCCTCCTGTTAGTGTCTCTCTGCCAATTACTGTTTTTACCCATCTGCTGACTAATGTTTGTGTAACGTACTATGTGGAAATAATATGCAAACAATTTAAAAAAAGGCTAAATGAATGCTATACTTTGCATTTATGTTGTTTTAGCATAGCACAGTGATGTGTGTAAAACGGCACTTGTAGCCTGTTACAGCGTTGTTTGGAGCTGTCGCAATTACATAGCTGGCCTAGTGTGTTAGATTTACTTAAACTATGTAAACGAATTAAAAGAAGCCCAAAGGAAAGCTGTATTTTGCATTACATTGTTGGTGTGTGAAGCATAGCATTGCGATTTCTGTAAAACCACATACGTAGCTTGCTATACCATTGTTTTGGGCAATTGCAGTTAAATTGTTGGCCTAATTTGTTAGTTTCAAAGTGACCACAGGCCCTTACGTTTAAGGTTTGTCCTCCTTGGCTAAGTTTTATGTATAAAGACATCCAAGGAAAAGCAGTAGATAATCTACTTTTTCGCCGCAAATGGTATTTCTAATAACTGGAATTGTTTAAATCTATTTGTAAATGGTTTGAAACCGCTTGTAATTATACCTGTTTCACGGCAGTTAGCATTTAATGCACTGGAAAGGATTGGAGATGCTCTACCTTATGCATAGAAAATAGTTTTTTATGCAATCTTTTTTTCATATTAAGAAGCAAAACTGCAGTCAATAAGGATTATATATACACTAGTAAGGCTAGGGATACTTTTTCTATGATGTGAACTACGTAGCTTAATACTGTAATACACCAATGCTGGTTACTGAAGTCTGTCGTTATTGTCTAGAATAGAAAAGAAAAAAAAAAAAGAAAAACTGCATAAACTGAAAAGACATGGATGTTTTGACACAGTGCGACTATTTTTAAGTGATATTGCACTAGTTTATACCATAGACATAAAAGGGTTACTTGCTCATTTAGCATAGCCAGAGATATTAATTATTATTTCTACATAAACCATACAGGGGAATTATCCTAACGTTTTACACTAGACATGGCTACCTGATGTTACCTGATATGACCGCTACTAATACTTTTGCATTATCTACTCCATTTTTTCTTTAGTAAACCTTGCACCCAGAAAACAATCTATCCCAGCTAAATCTCACCCTCGACGGGCTGAACTGAAAAACACTAAAATATAAGCAACCAGGCTTCCTAAAACATTTGTGGGTCATAAAACAACAGAACCTCCCAGTTCAGAACCTAAACTATGTATGTCTAACTCTTAAATGTTTTTGTATTACATCATTATTTCTTTCAGTTTTAGAAACTCGCTGCAGAGTGACGTCTGTACACCACCCCTTTCTCATTAGGGCAAACTCTCCCCTACTTAACCACTGTGTTTCCCCCTATACTTATACTAACCTATCTGTTTTAGCCCAGTACCTGCAATGCTCTCCTGCCTCACTCCCCTTTCTATACCTGCACTGTGAACATTTCTCATTTCTACCCCTCTGAATCCTGTATTCTTTCTCCTATAGTACTTAGCCATTTTTACCTTGGTCCATCTACATAACTATAGGATGACCAAAAGCCTAGACAAAACCCAAAGTCATAGTTGTATGTAAGATATTACATCTTCTTCACCTTCAGTTTAATCATGACTTTGGTGCTTTCTGATAATTTTTTTTCTCTGTTCTCAAGCTCTGGTTCTGCTCAGCCCTGCTCTGGGCTCACTCCGCTCCCTTACCCTACCCCCATTCCCATACACCCCCTATCTCACTTGATTTATTTCCATCCTCAACCCCACCCTCTCTCTCCAACATCCAATCAACCCCCTCCACCATCAATTACCTGAAAGACCCACCCTACAGACCATACCACAAACCTCCACAGTCATTATGGCCCCTCCAATCTACACACTTCACCTAATTAGTATCATCCCCTACATAGTCCATATTTTAATTCTAGTCTTCCTAATGCAAACCACATCCACACTAGACACCATCTACCTGCCTCAAACCACCTTAGGCACACAAACTCTTCCTATAAAACTACACAAACACAGCTACTCAGATATCTCTTCCTCTCTACTAGCAACAAACATCATTACCTCCAACAGATTAAAACTACTGCTGTCTACCCCAAAAATTAAATTCTGCCTAGTACTACACTACAAACCCACCTCACATAAACAAAAGACTCACACTACATCTTATCTACTCCACACATGAATACAATGTGGAGATATTCATCCAAACCCAGGCCCAATCTACACTCCTACATCCATCACTAGCCAAGCTTACTAAACATTTCACCATACCCATACACTCACCTTTGGACTACACAGTCACTCATCTCAAAATGCACGTCACCTAATAACAATAAACACTCGCAGCATTTGCAATACAATCACTGAATTACATGCCTGGATAACCACATGCACCCCAAATATTATTGCAGTAACAGAAACTTGGCTAAAACCACACATAGCTGACACTGAATTTCTCCCTCCAGGTTACAATATAATTCGTTCAGACAGACTTCATAAAAAGGTGGTTTTGTAGCATTGATCTGCCAGAACACACTACAAACAACAACCTGCACAAAACCCCTCTCCACCTTTGAAAAATTTGAGTTCCTACTTACCTCCCTTCACATAAATAGAAACAAATAAGTATGCATAGCAGTAATTTATATTCCCGCAGGCCATGATATCCATATACTCAAAGACTTCTTATCTTGGGCAAAACAGAATACACTCCATGAAACTATAATTCTAGGAAACACAAACATTAATTGATTAAACTTAGACACACCCTCCCCAGCAAACAGCCTTAACCTTCATGGTTTTACTCAACTCATCAACACTCCTACTCATTGTCTATCAACAGATGGTGACTCAAGCCTAGACTGGATACTAGTAACCCATCCGCAAAACTACACAAACTCAGGCACCTTACCAAATATCTAAGTGACCACCTCCCAGCATATACTTATAGGACCCACCCTCACACAGTCAAAACACACTCATATAGAACATCAAGGAACCTTGCCCACTTTGATCTAAATAAGTTTATAAGTATCCTAAACCGCCAAAATTGGAACCCATTAAAAATACTCCCATTACACGAAGCCATTAACTATTTCAACAAACTCTTTCTAGATACTCTCAATAGCCTAGCTCCAATACATAATAAAAGAACCAAAACTAATCATGCCCCATGGTTAACAAAACAAACTAAACAAAATATTGTTCTTAGAAACAAAGCATGGAAAGCATGTCTGAAAGATAGAACAAAACAAAATGAACTAGACTACAAACAACTCCGTAACAAATCAAAAAAACTTGTGATACAGGATAAAAAAGGATTATTTTTCCACTAAACTATCTACCTCATACAACAATCCCAAAAAATTCTGGGAATCTCTCTCCTCTGTTCTTAACCCAGGCACCATCCAAAACCCATATCCAGCACCTGAAAAAAAACGCCACAACAAATCTCCCAAGATTTTAACCATTTAATTTCTACCATTCAAAAACTCCTCAAAGACTGCCCATCTAGCCCAACCCCACACCTTCCCCTTCCTACAGAACACACCCTCTCCCCTGCAGACTACACTAACACTCAACCAGTAAACTCCTTCACTATCCAATCTGTACCCACCTCCCTAATCCTGAAACTCTTAAAACAACTCAAACTTTGCTCACTATCTGCAGATAATCTTTACCCAAAATATCTGCAATTGTCAGCTACTGCAATAGCATACCCAGTTACAATCCTCATAAATCACTCTCTCTCTCTGAATCCTATGTTCCTCTTCTATGGAAGAAATTTATCATTACCCTACTACACAAAGGGGGAAACTCAGGATTTTTCCAACTACTGCCCAGTCTCCACAGTCTCCTCACAATCAGAAATCCTGGAAAAATGTGTTCACTCACAACTACTTAACCACCTCTCATGTAATGCTCTTCTATCCCCCACCCAACACGGTTTCCGTACAGGGCATAGTACTACCACTGCCCTTCTCTCTTTCACTGACACCATCAACAAAGCCTTAGATGCAGGGCATCCTACCTTTGTAATCCTACTGGATCTATCCAAGGCTTTCGATACAGTCTCACATACTAAGCTACTAATTCAATTATCAACACTAGGCTGCTCCCCAAGGTCCCTAAACTGGTTCTCATCTTAGTTACAGAACAGGGAACAAGCAGTAAGGTGGCTAAATGTACAATCTGACTACCAACCTAACAATATAGGAGTACCACAAGGATCCATTCTAGGTCCACTAATGTTCAACATTTTCATCAATGACCTGCATAAAGCACCCCTAATCCAGAATCTCATCCAATATGCCAATGATTCAACTCTGATATCCACCTCCAAAAACTTCTCAGATCTCCTCACAGCTACACAACAGGCCTTTATCTCTATCGACTCATGGCTTATTAATGCACAATTTATGCTAAACCCCCCCAAAAAACAAAACTTTTACTTTTCTCAACAAAATCACCTGACACTGACTTCAAAATCCTTGCTAAATACTGCACAGAAATAGAACTAGTTAATACAGCCAAACTACTAGGTATAACAATAGATAGCAAACTCACTTATGAACCTCATATTCTGAATGCAATAAAGAAAACTCATTTCAAACTATATCGCCACAAGCTCCATATATGGATAAATATACCAAAATAAAACTAGCCAATACCTTACTCATCCCTTCCCTTCTTTATGGTAGTGCCATTTTTATCAATCTTCATACAACCCTTAGTAATAAACTACAATCCTGCTACAATAAAATTGCCAAATTCGGCTCCAAAAAAATCACACCGTTCCCATCAAGCAATAACTAAACTAAAATGGCTAGAATTTTCCCACCATCTAAAATACACCCAACTAACCTTAGCCCACAAACTAATTACTAAACCTAATGAATGCCCAGCCCTCAACACAATCCTACAAACTTACACCCCTACAAGAACTCTAAGATCCTCCCATAAACTCTTGCTTATGGTAACAAAACACAACAAAAGAGCTGGACAATGTATTTTTCCCCACACTATTGTCAAACTATGGAATAACCTACCATCTGAAATAACCCTAACTGACAACCCAAAAACCTTTAAAATGGCTCTAAAAGCACATAATCTAAACAATCTATCCGGCTCCTGCCTCAGAAGCAAACCCACTTAAAAAAAAAGCACATCCCACAAAATACTGGGTTGGCATATCTTTGTAAAACCAAGTCTTCACAACAACTACTGGCAACCCACTATACAGTATACTATACTCCTTACATAAGAAAGTACGGTTTCAAAACACATGCTTTTCTATTGTAGAATGTAAATTCCTGCAAATTGCATTTTGAAGTATGTTTTCTTGCATCTTGTATAGAATAATGTAAATCCTGTAAATTGTATTTTTACATATGCTTACTTCTGTCTCTTTAAGACGTAATAAGTTTTAATCTTTATCACTAAAATGTTTTGTGGAGCTTTTCTCCCAGGGCCTCCACTGAAAATGGGTCTCGCACCCAGTGGGCTTTCCCGATCAACAAATGTTAATAAATAAATAAATAAAAATAAACAGACTTTTCTTCCTCAGAACCATAGTCAAGTGACGAAGGAATCTTGGAGGAATAAGTCAGTGGCAAAATATGTTTAGTTTTCTGCTTCTTTTTGAGTGGGACATCAGCCTTGAAAAATTTTGAAGGCTCGGACCCCTGATGGCATTCAATAATGGTAGTTGTGATATCTTCACATTCCCTAACTAAAACTGAGAAACATCCCTATGTCCTTCCATAATAACCAGCAGTGGTTTCCCCTATACCTCAGAAGCGGATGTCTGCAAAACCTCCATGGATGTGCGCTGCATCGGGTCCATTCTGGCCTCCCAAGCAATCACAGCAGAGGAATACAAAAAAGAAACCAGATGCTCCTGTGGGTTTTCACCAAGAGATATGTCCGGTGGAGGCAGTGCAGCCAAAGAATCACACAACCTTCTTGGCCTTTTTCTTCATAAATGGCTGGCCCTCGAGCCAGGAAGGTCCTTCCATGGTATCCTCAGCCAATAATTTAAGTCGCTGGTTCTCGAGATAAATCACTAAGGAAAAAAGCAGACTCCTCAAAATCTTAGGGACAAATGGCTGAAAAATCACGCGAAACATAAGGTTGTGTGAAGCACCTAAATAGAACAAACCCTGCTTGTGATGACATGTGGAATCTGGCATTTCCCCTTTCTGGAATACATGAAACCCAACAACCAGAGCAAGGCAAACGTAAGATAAATAAAATCAAAAACCCCAACAGGGCACTTATCTGGTAGAACCATCAGATGAACAGGTGTTTAGACCAATGATTGAAGATGACATTTGAACTGGCGGCAAAGAAGTTCTGAGGGTGGTACATCTGAACGTCACCTTTATGCCTTGCGCCATGTGCGGGGAGCATACCTGTGACATACGCCATACCCTTTACAACCAAAAGGCTTTGGTATACTGGCCAGACATTAGGCTTCCCTTGGCAGGAGATGCTTACTGTAATAAATACTGCAACAGTGATATGGAAAGACACCAGAAACTCCCTCGGGGAGCTTCAGTGCTATAAGTGCATTAAACAATCCCTGAGTAAAATCTTGCCATTCACTCTGGGCATCCTTAAGAACAGGGGAAATGTGTTTCGTTTTCTTGCTTCTTTTTCAAAGGGACGTCAGCCCTAAAAATCTTAGGAGGTTTGGACCCTTGCCAACACTCAAACAACATATTGAGAATCTCCACCCTAGCAATAATCTACAGAGCACCCCTCGGTTGCTCGGATATAATCAGCCACGGTTCCCCCCCAACATCCATAACAAACGCCTGCAGAGCCTCCAAGGATGTGCAAGAAGTCAGATCCATGCTGGCCTCTGAAACTGTCGTGCCAGAGGAATCCAAAGGAATAGCCGGACAATCCCTTGTGATTTCACCATCCATGAAAGAGACGTGCAAGGAGGAGGTACAGCAGCCAAATCTGAACTAACTTTTTGGTCTTTATCTTGGCAGATGGTGACTCTCAGGTCAGGACGGTGCTGCCATTCTATCCTGTGCCAGCAACTTAAGAGATAAGTTCTCTAGGTGGACAAAGAGGTGAGATGGCTATAAAGAGGACTTGGGGACAAATGCTTGACAAATCGGACATGACATATGGTCATGAGAAGCACCTAAGCAAAACAAATACTGCTCATGACAGTCCTTATAGAGAATCCGTCTCCCACATGGACATTTTTCCTTTCTGGATAACATGTAACTTTGCATCTAAAAAAAAAAAAGACAAGATAAGAAGACTCCAGTGGGGCACTTATCCGAAAATGGCTTGGTAACCAGCAGAAATGAAGGCGCATTCAGACAGATGATTGAAAATGGCGTTCAGACTGAGGTAGGTACATCCATACATCACCATTATTCCCTACGGCATGACTGGGGACCATATGTGTGACGTATTATGTCCTTTTAAAAATCTAAAGGCTTAGGTACACTGGCCGGATATTGGGTTACCTTTGGCAGGGGATCCCTTTAGTAAGGGATACTGCAACACTGATATGGAAAGACATCTTTTTTGTGACATCAACTAAAGTAAACAAAAATCATAAGTAGTCAATTATAGACAATAAGTTACACATTCAGTGCCTTTAATTGTAAGACTGTTAACAGAAATATATTAATTTAACCCTGGGATCTGAGAGGCATTTAATAACAACTGCCAATGCAGTTCGCTGTATTCCAGCCTTTACTCCAAACTTTCAGAAAAATGTACCTTTTCCAAAATTAAAAAACAGAACTTTTTAAAATTAGTAGATACTTTTGCATGTTTACTTAGGGTGTTTTTTCATCACCCTTTTTTTTTATTGAATAAGTGTGTTCGTAATTCCTAGTCAGTAATGCACCTCAGTCTTCCCTATGTAGGGCATAGTGCATGTAAGGCAAGATGCACAGTCATCTACCACTCTTGTAGTATAATTGTATACACCCATGGAAAATAAAGTTTTCAAATAAGATGGTATGGTGATGTTTATACTGTCATAAATAAACATACATTGAGCGCAAGCCCTGCACTTGTACATCCCTCTGTTTTTGTCAGTGTTTCCTGTCATCTCATTGATCCCTTTTACCAATATCCCTTTAACAGTTGTACTGTGGTTAAAGACAAAAGTAGGGGCTTCACCTAGTTTTTGAGTTAGACCAGTGGGACCAAACATTCTTGACCAGTTTTTGCAAAAAATCTTCTTTACCTCACCTGTACTGTTGTTACACGTAAGGATCATAGTATTAGATCACTGGTTGTTCCTAGTGTTGTTTAATACTCCAAATTTGGAACACCCTTAATAGTCTAAAATTGTTTTACAAATGGTTGTTCTTCTTGAAACCACTTCAGCTGCTCTATCATTCACTAATTAATTGGGGTAAGACCTTTCCAAAAATAATACATAACAAACATCTTAAGTTTGTCCAGCTCTAATAAGAACTGGCCATCATGGCTTTACAAAACAATTTCACATTTATCAACAGCTTAATTTCATCTCTCCCAATGCGAAAAAAGAAACTGATAGATAAGGCCCAGTAATTATGCCTGTTTCAGTAAAATTCAGTTACTGGCTAGTAAGTATGCTGCCTGGATCCTAGCAAAGAAGAAACTTAAAGAGCCTGGAAGGAAATCAACTACAAAAGGCGGAGAGAAAACATTAACTGGGAAGAATCCTGCAGCTGTGCAGCAAAGCACAGTTCAAGCTCCAGCTTTGCTACAAGAGATGGTTTCCAGTACTGTAAAAGAAAAAACAAGTCAAATGTGCTCACAAATGATTAAAGCAAATGAAACACTGAAGGAGTAGATCAACTCAAATAACAAACAGAAAGGGGAAGAAGTTCTAAACAGCTATTCAGATGAACTGATAAAACTGCAGAAAAAGATGTTGAAATAGAGAAAAGGCTGGCTGAGTACGGGACTGATCAAAAAGAGTGGTTTTAAAAGATGGAAGAGTTAGAGGACAGAGCACGTAAATAAAACTTAAGATTTTCTGCTGTACCAGAGAAACTGCAAGGAACAGACTGTACTAATATTATAAAAGCACAAATAAGTAACTGAACTGGTATTATACAGCAGGGTTTGTCAATTGAATGGGCACATTGTGTGTATGCTCTAAACCTGGCTATGAGAAAGCAGCCAAGTCCTATATTATTAAAGATGCAATCATACACGCAGAGAGAGAGAGTTAATCCCTGAGAAAACCATGGCAGAAGGGCAAAATCTTAAAAACTGGAGTCAGCAGAATGTTTGTGGAAAATGATTATTCACTGTGCACCAGGCAGAAGATAATAGAAGAAAAATTATCCCAGCAATCAGGGAATGTTGAGAGGCAGGTGTGAGATTCGAGCTGCTGTATCCAGGTGTCTTCAAAATATTTTTTCCTGGAGGACCAAATTATTGTTGATGCAGAACACGCTAAAGAGGAAAAAAAAAAACGTTTGTTCAACAAAAGTGAGCCATCAAACAGAAGGAGACTCTGCTTTTCATTCTTCTGATAATAAAGCTCAGAGAGATTTGTAAATGAAACCTTTTCCAATTTTGCAAAGGAAAATGCTTGAGAGAGTGAAAAAAAGCACAGGAGTTGAAGAAGAATCAGGAGTATCCTGGACTTGAACCAGGGGTTAACAGATGGAGACAAATAGGAAGAAGACCAGCAATACAGAAATGAGTGAATAAATATAAGACTATAAAACAGCAATCATATTTGTGAAACATGGCTTTACAAGAAAAAGATGTAGAACTTGTGAGAAGACTGACAAGGCATGTGCCCCACTTCATGTCACTAAAGTTTGGAAGGACACTAAAGGGAAAAAAAAAGAAAAAGAGAAAGTAACTTAGTAAAATCATTTTTGTTCTTAACTATATTTGTATAAAGCATTTCATGATATAAATTGCATGTTATATGGTAAAGTATTTTTACTGATTGCGTGTGATGAAGATAAGTAAGCAAGAACTTTTTTTTTTGTTTTAAGAAATGTAGGCATTACAATGTAAAATGAGAAGGCTGGACAAAAGCACATTTGAGTTAATGGACTGTAAACCTTGGACTGCTAGGGTGGAGACTGGAGTGAAAAAGTGCACTGAATATAATATAATATAATATAAGATAATATAAGATAATATAATATAACACGAGTTGAAGTGTTTTCTTTTACTTTGCGCATAGATGATTGTCTGGACGTATGCCCTTGGCTTAATCTAATGACAATTTTTATAAATAGTTTTTCTTTAGCAAATAATATTGTTAGTACATTTCAATGGAGAAATGCTGACTAAAGGTGAAGGCAATAAATCGAGAGGTCTCAATGTTGTTTACTAAGAGAGATGCAAAATTAAAAGGTACAAGAGCAATCAGCTCAGTAAACAATAAAATCTGAAATTATTGAAAGTGACCAAGAGATACCAGTTTTGCTAGTAACTAAATACTTTAATGCATGTGCTAGAAATATATGTAATTACTTTTACTTAAAGATAGCCAGTGCACTTTTTCTTACAGCTGAAAGTTAATGTTTTCTGAAAACATATAAGCTGTTTTTCACATCTGGCAGGGGAATAAATATAAGACAAGAAGAGAAAGCAATTACTGTAAGTAGGAGCAAAGGCTATAACATGTGCTTTAGCATGGATGACATTAATGTTAGGTTAGTTCATGCCTTTGAGTGCATCTGTCTATCTGGGACAAGTGTTCCTATCAAGAGGGTTAACCTTCATTATTTGAAGTATATACAGTTGTATGTGTTTGTTTTAAATTAATAGGTTATGGGGGTGTTCTGGGGATATGTTTTTTTTTTCTGACTGTTTTCATTAAAACAAAAAGTAGTGTAAAATGTGACATAGATTCAAATGGAACTAATAAGAAGCACCTGCATAAAGAATCACCCTGCCAAGCATTAGAGTGTACATGCAACACAAAAACGAAGAATAGACATTTTAAAACACTGCCATATACAATAGGTGGAAATAATGTCTTATCATAATACTAAACATATTATTTTGGAAAGTGAATGGCCTCACATGTATAGACAAAAAGGTAAGAGTATTGGATTATATTAAGAAATGCAGAATGCAAACAACAATGCTATAGAATACAAATTTGGAATGATGTGAGCAAGTGAATTTGATAAAAACATTTCATGATGTGCATGCAGTAGAACATCAGGAACAAAAGAAAAAGGGAGTACTTATACTAATTGCAAGGGGATCTCCAATAGTGATAGAATTGGGAAAAAAAGATAGCAATGATAGATTTGTGGTAATAATGGGCTACTGACAAGGGACAAGGATTACACTGTCATGTATTTATATTCCACCTAAAAAATGTTATTATGGAGCTTAAGCTTTTTGGGAGAAATAATTAGCTTTCAGAAGAAAATATTACTTACAGATGGGGACTGGGACTTGATTTGCAAAAGTGAAGCTCTACCTGGGGGACCTAGAAGGGAAAATACAACAAGAGTGTAAATTTCTTAAAAAGTTTATGAAAATATTTGGTATGGAAAATGTGAATTCAGTAGTAGGAACTGGGAAAATTAACATACAATTCTCCAAGGTACAATAACTGAGCTGGAACAGATGGAAATTATATTTCACAAGCACATGTGCATTTAACTGAAAGCTCTGACACACATACAATAACTACTTTAGATCATGCACCAATAACAACTAGGATACAAAGGCAGGGTAATGAAGAACAAAGGAGACACTGGCACTTCCCCCACCTACTCATTAGAAATACAGGATGTTAAGGAACAGGTAGTGAAAATAATTCAACAGTTACTAGAGAAGATAATACCTCCCTGTGTCTCTGAGGGATTCATCCAACCACCGAAAAACAAGCCAAGTGTTTCCATCTCAAACTCACCAAAGAATGGAGCTGTGGGCAGCAGCACAGCCTTCACATGGTGCCCTACAGGGGGAAGAGTTATAAAGACCAACTGCTTTGGACATCTACTGTGGTGCTCGGTATCCTCAAGACAGGAGAACATGGATCACAGACTGTGGGCTGTGGGAAGACTAGACACTTGAGAGTGTAAAATAGGGCACTGGGTGATTTGGTCTTTTTGATTAATGTTGCCACATGGGCATGGGTATCTGCAAGTAATAAGTGGGCTGAGGACCCAGCCTACTCTGACCAATGCCAGGGACCCATGTTAATGGTGGGATGGGTGTATGTGCCCTTACTGGCCAGTGTGTGCATGCTATAAAGCTCAACAGCCATGTCAACAGGCTACTGGCTGCCCAGCTTGGGTTTCCTGGGATTGCTCTGTTGAGTGAAAGATGGACATAAAACTAACAAACCGGCCAAACATGAACCAAGAATTATGAAATTAACAAACCAGGAACCCAAAAAATGTGAAATAATTTACTACAAAAGCAGTAGGACCAAACGGTCACATCAGTACCACACCGATTTTATTAATAAAAGCGTAAAACAAACTTAAGCATTTTCATCAGTGTGTAACATACTTCTTCAGAGGTGGACCTTGGGCTCATTTAATACAGCAAAAGGAAACTATATGGCAGTTGAAACTTAATGCTTGTGTTTCTCCAGTTCTTAATGAGCACATTTCAATTGCAAATGTATTAAGGTTAAATTCGTATAAGATACAAAATGAAAAATATTTTGTAATACTAATTTACTGTTATTTAAAGTTTTTTTTTAAATTACATTAATATTATGACATGGTGGGTTATATGTTTTATATATGGAAATATTTTTACATGTTTTTACCGCTTTTAATGTTAGTACTTCATAATCAGGAAGTTTCTTTATTATTCGGTGGTTAGAAGTCACATGATATTGTGTTCAGATATTTAAATTGAGTGAAAACAATGGTTTAAACAAATTCTGAAAAAGTCTGTGTTACACTTTGATGAACCAAGAATTGTTACACTCAGTGTAAGTTCACCAACAGGATGAAGAATGGAAACAGATGACATGATAACAAACCATTATGATAATAAATAAATAATATCATAATAAACATGATATGTAACCAGGACATAACACCGAAGGGCAGTGCAACAAAGAGACATGAGTTGGGATCCAGAATCTACTACTCAGAAGGATGACAGGCTAGAAATGGTGTAGGAATTTTGGTGAGGGAGAGGCTTCAGAAGGCAGTGAGGGATGTAATCAGAATTAGGGACAGACTCATGGCAATCAGACTCCAGCCTAATGACAGGGCAGTATTCATTATCTCAGCCTGTGCCCGACAGCAGGGTTGTGACAGTGAGGAAAAGAGTGCATGCAGACAGCAACTGGAGGACCTACTGGATAAAGTAGGACAACATGAACTGGTGTTGATAATGGGGGATGAATGACAGATAGAGCAGGATACGAGGACTGCTTGGGTCCATATGGGTGGGGCAACAGGAATAAAGGAGGAAAGGCTATTCTAGACTTCTGTCTACCATATGGCTTGATAGTAGCCAACACACTTCAGAAAAGCATACAGGTACAAGATCACATGCAATAGTGACCAGCATTCAACTCAGATAGTCTTCCTCCTAGTAAGGAAAGGGCACTAGGATAGAATCGGTGATTGCAAAGTTATGCCCAGTGAAACAGTCAACGAACAGCATACAGCAGGGGGGTTTCACAAGCAGCTGCAAGCAGTGGTCAGAGAAGGCTCTTAGGTCAATAGAGACCAGGCTGAAGTCCTGTAAGTTGATTGGAAGAAAAGCACACCAGTTCAGGGAATTATTCAGGGCTCTACCACTTTGAGAAGAAGAGGAAGTAGGTGGAGTTGAAGAATGTCAGCACAACAAACAACATGTATGAGGACTACAGAAAAGATATCCGGCCAAGCCAGTTATGGAAATAAGGTAGATAAAGAAAGTTGGTGGTGGAATGCAGAAGTCAAGGAAGTTATCAAAAGAAAGGAGGAATGCAGGAAAAAGTGGGAGACAGAAAGACTGATCAGGCTAGGAAGGAATACTGACTGGCTAATAAAGAAGCTAAGAAAGGAGTTTCAATAGCTAAGAAAAAAGCATCAGAGGCACTCTACCAACTTCAGGAAAGTGAGTCAGCACATGGCACAAAGAAGATAGTCAGACATCCTTCATAAGGAATGACAACAACAACAATCTGCTCACCAGTCCTCAGGACATCAAAAGCAGATGGAAGGAGTACTTCCAGCAGCCTCTAAATGAAGAAAGCCCCTTAGAAGCTGCACTGCCCCAGACACAGCCTACAATAAGAGAAGAGGAGAAGCCCACCACAGAGGAAGCAAGAACAGCACTAAGGAAAATGAAGTCAGGGAAAGCAGATATGATGCTGGGTGTGACAGGGAAGAAATGGCTCCTGAGGGTACTCATAGCAGTGGGCAGAGAAAGGCATAGCTCAGATGACGGGAGAATAAGCATAGTGGTGCCATTGTTCAAGAAAAAAAGGGACATTCACAACTGGGGCAGTACAGAGGTATCAAACTCCTGTCACTCTGCATTGAAAGTTCTGAAGAGGGTGACTGATAAGTGAATATGCAGATTAACAGAAAGGAAGATGGGGAATGAGCAGTTCAGATTCAGATCAGGATACAGCACAAATGATCCAATGTTTGCAGTGAGAGAGACAGTTGAGAAGAAGCTAGAGATGAGTAAAGAGTCTGACTAGGCATTCCTTGACCTGAAGAAAGCATATGAGAAGGTCCCAAGAAAGTTGATTTGGGTAGTCCTGCAGTGGTTCAATGTCCCAGAACCACTGACAGAATTAGTGCAAACTACATGCAAGGACCCAATGACTGAAGTACAAACAGTGCTTGGTCTCATAGAGGGGTTACCAGTGAGAGTGGGTGTGCATCAAGGTTCAAGCTCTGACGCCTACTGCCATTCATACTGGTGATGGACTAAATTAGTAAACGGGTTGGACAGGACAGATCCACAAAGCTGCTGTATGCAGAACATTTGGCATTACAGACAGACTGTGCAAAAACTTCAGCAAAGGATAGAGGAATTGAATGCACCATATTTTAAAATTGTACTATGCTCTATAGCTGTTTTACATCTGTTTTCTTCTTGTCTTGCGTCGTTAACTGGACTAATGTCTATATTTAAATGCTATGTTTTTAACTGTATAATGCAAATAATAATGTGGAGCTTTTCTCCCCGGGCCTCCGCTGAAAACGGACCTGTGTCCAGTCGGACTATCCCGGTCAACAAATGTAAGTAAATAAATAAATAAATAAGACCTGAAGGCACTTGGGATGAAATTTAGTACAGATAAGACATTTGTAATGGCAGGAAATGGGGGAAATTGGAATAAGCTGAGAACTGATACAGAACAGAAAATAGTGGAATAAGTTAACAGCTTCAAGTATCTGGGAGGGGTGGTTAAGGAGAAGGGACATCTGAATGAGGAAGTCAAACTAGAATCAGATGGGCTGCAGCCAACTGGCACAGAGTGTTAGGCTTAGTATATGACAGAAGAATGCCGAATAAGCTGAAAAGTAAGGTGTACAAAACAGTGGTGCAACTAGTACTACTGTATGGTACAGAAACCTGGGCAATAAAGGCAGAACAATTGAGGAAGCTACAGGTGATGGGTATGAAGTGCCTGAGAAGGGTGGTAGGATGCACACTGTGGGACAAAGAAATAAGGGCATAACAGCATAAGCCAAGGTAGCTCCAATTGCAGAAAAGGTCAAAGAGATCAGATTACGGTAGTTCATCCACATGTGGAGAAAAACAGAAGCCAATCTGGTGAAGATTTGGGACAGACAGGAAAAAGGCAAGAGAAAACTAGGACATCTAGCAAAGAGATGGATGGATTTTGAGAGAGAAGACCTATGACAATCATGCATGAGTATTGAAGAAAGCAGGAGAGTGGCACTGAATGGACAGAGATGGCGACAGTTGACACGACACCCTGACACCGTGTAGAAAAATGGGAAAAGGGAGGACTGATGATTAGAGAAGATGTAATTTTCTGTAGAAGTTATAGCAGTGAGTGGGATAAAATGAAAGTAAATTTTAAAAATAGGGTAGAAATGAAAGGAAAAGAGATATGATTAAGAAGTAAAGTACAGTTTTGTACCTACCATAAAAGTAGATGTTCGAGTGTATACACTGCTGCAGTCATCACACTTGGGTTATCCTGTCGTCTGGTGGTCCCGCAGTCAGCCCGAGTTCCAAAGTCTTGGTCCGGCGTCGGTTGCTGTTGCTTCTTCCCTGACGTCAGTGTGCCAGGGGTATACAAGATGCAGCTGACGCCATTTTCTTCTGTTTTTCTTGCCCCAAATGTCAGGTGTCCCCAAAAAGGTAGGCAATGTAAATTGTTAATAAAACATACATAAGAAAAGCAATCAAAAACTTTATGTTACCAGCAAATACTTCACATAGGCAGCAAAGGGTAGAATACCAGGGTAAGTAACAGCAAGTAAGGGGGAAGGAGGGAGGGTAACCTGGACTGCAGCAGTGTATACACTCGAACATCTACATTTATGGTAGGTACAAAACTGTACTATGTTCATCGTGTTACACTGATGCAGTCATCACACTTGGGCAGAATCCCAAAGCAGAGGTAGGGTGGCTGGTTCTATAAGGCATTAGGGGTGGCTATAAGGCCCTGCAGAACTGCAGTGGCAAAGCCAGCTCTGGATTTAGAGTAAAGAGGCAGATGGTAATGCTTGGTGAAGGTATGTACAGAACTCCAAGTTGCTGCTTCCAAAATGTCCTTGGTAGGTACTCCTCTGAGGTAGGCAGTTGAAGTGGCTGTTGCCCTGGTGAAATGACACCTAATGTTGTTAGGTGCAGTTTTCCCACGATGTGTATAGCAGAAACGTATGCAATGGCCTATCCATTTTGAAATGGTCTGTTTTGAAATGGCTTTTCCCTGTGTTCCTGCAGCATATGATACAAACAATTGCTCAGTTTTTCTGAAAGCTTTAGTTTTGTCCAAGTAGAAGTGTAACTGCCTGTGTTTGTCCAAGGAATGCAGTAGTCTCTCCCCTTTATTCTGTGGATTTGGATAAAAAGTTGGCAAGTGAATAGTTTGGTTTAGAGCCACACTTGATACCACCTTTGGCATAAAAGTAGGGCTTGTTCTTTGTCTTGGTGGAATATGATGAAAGGTTCCACTGCCATTAGTGCCTGTAATTCTGAAATTCTTCGTGCTGAGGTTATTGCCAGGAGCAGAACAGTTTTCCAAGAGACATATTTTAAGTCTGCTGAGTTAGCTGACTCAAAAGGAGGTAAAGTTAATTTCTCCAAGACAAAGTTGAGGTCCCAAGATGGAGTTGGTGCTCTACGGGGCGGTCTTATGTTTTCAGCCTCTCTGAGATACTGTTTTACCAAAGGATGAGAAAAAATTGGTGGAGCTGTGTTGTAATTAGCAGAGATGGCAGAGGCATGGATCTTAATGAATGAAAAGGAGAGGCCCTTGTCCAGCATCTCAGTCAAGTATTGTAGTATCTGAGGAATATTTGGGACAAGAGGATCAAGGTTGTGAACCTGGTTCCAGGCACAGAATCTCTTCCATTTATCCGAATAGGCTTTCCTGGTACTAGGCCTTCTGGCCTCCAGAATGACATCCATAACAGCATTGGAGAGAAGCATTGTTTGTTTGACTAAGGACTTTGTCATGCAGCCAGGTTTAAAGTCTTGAGCTGGCCGTGCAGTATCTGATTGTTTTGCTGAGTCAGAAGTTGTGAGATTTGAGGCAAAATCCATGGTGGCCCTTGTGCTAAGTTCTTTAAGATTGGGTACCAGTGCTGGCGTGGCCAGTCTGGGGCAATCAGGATCATCTTTGGCCTTTCTTGTCTGGCTTTTATGAGTACCTTTGAAAGGAGAGGCAGTGGTGGGAAAGCGTATACTTGTAGGTTTTTCCAGCTGAATGAGAGGGCATCCACTTTCCATGCTTGTGGGTGGTAAGTCTTTGTGCAGAATTTCTGTAGCTGGCAATTCATTGGGGATGCGAACAGATCTATGTCCGAGCTCCACCATGTCTGTGTTATCATCCTGAACATTTGTGGATTTAATTTCCACTCGTGCGGATCCATGATGTTTCTGCTTAAGTCGTCTGTCAGTGTGTTTTTCTCTCCTGGCAGGAATTGTGCTTGCAGATGAACTTGATAGGTTATAGCTGTGTTCCACAAGGTCATGGCTTGTCTGTAGAGGGGATATGAATGAGTGCCCCCTTGCTTGTTTACGTACCACATAACTGTGGTGTTGTCTGTCCTTAGAAGAAGTTGTCCTGGATGCAGAAGGTCCTTGAAAGCTATAAGGGCATTTTGTACAGCTAGCATCTCTTTTTGGTTGATGTGAAGATGCTTTTGTTCTGCGTTCCACTTGCCCTGAATACGTTTTCCTGCCATGTGTGCTCCCCAGGCGTAATCCGAAGCATCTGTTGTCAGTGTTTGCCTGGCTGTGGGTTGAGTGAAAGGCTGTCCCTTGTTGAGGTGACAGGCTTGAGCCCACCATCGAAACTCCTGTTGAAGGCAAGGAATAAGTGGTATTACTGTTTCCAAACTGTGACAGTGTTGAGACCAGACACTCTTTAGGTACCATTGTAGTTTCCTCATATGCAGTTTTGCATATGGAATTAGTAGTATGCAAGATGCCATGTAACCCAAGGCCTGCAGAATTTTTCTTGCAGGGAGTTGAGTCTTTGTTGCCATTAATTGGAAATATTGAGTCAGCTGTCCTTGCTTGTCTGGCATGAGATAAGCCATCTGGGTCGTTGTATTTAAGCTGGCACCTTGCTTGTCTGGTGTGAGATAAGCCATCTGGGTCATTGTATTTAAGCTGGCACCCAGGAATATTATCTCTTGTGAGGGCACTAGTGTTGATTTCTTTTCGTTTACTGTGTACCCTAGGCAAATTAGCAGTCTTTTTACAAATGCCAGATGCTTTAGAATAATGTCTTTGCTCTCTGCTTGAATACGGCAGTCGTCCAAATATAGGTAAATTTGAATTCCTTTTAGTCTGCAAAATGCAATTACTGGTGCCAGGCATTTTGTAAGACCCTGGGCACAGTAGATAAGCCAAAGGGCAGTGCAGAGAATTGGTAGTGCATTGAACCTGCTAAGAATCTGAGGTATCTTCTGCAATTTTGTCTGATAGGGACATGCAGGTATGCCTCCTTGAGGTCCAATGTTACGAGCCAAGCTTTCTTGCCCAGCATGGGAAGAAGCTGCTGTAGTGTCAACATTTCGAATTTTGGAACATCCAGATAAGTATTTAGAGAAGAAAGATCCAGAATGGGTCTCCAAGCTTTGTCCTTTCTGGGAACCAGAAAAAGTCTTGAGTAAAATCCTTGTCCTTGCTCCTGTATTGGTACCTCTTGAATAGCTCTCATGTCCATGAGTGCTGTAATTTGCCTTTGAGCCTCTGTCCATTGATTTGGTGGCAGATTTGGCATTCCTTTTAACCTTGGCAGAATGTGAAAGTGGAACCTGTAACCCTGAGACACAATATTGAGAACCCATTTGTCTTTGGTGATTAATTGCCAATTGTGACTGAAAAGTGTCAGTTTTCCCCCCAAGGGGGCTGCCAAGAGAGATATGTTTGGCAGCTGTAGTGGGAAGTCATTGGGTCTGCTTTTTATAAGGTTGAGACCTGTCCTTTCTGGGTTGAAGTACCCCATTGTCGAGGCCTGTAAGTACCTTGTGGTTGACCTCTGCCTCTTGGACATCTGTATCTGCTCCTTTGAGGTCTGTCTGAAACTGGAAAGGACCAATTATTTGTTGGCCAATTTCTGCTAAATCGAGGAGGCTGAACCTGTAAGAAATCTTTCACCGTTTGCATAGATTTTGATTTATCCTCCATTTTCTTTAATACCTCTTCTGCCTTAACTCCAAATAAAACATCCTGCTGCAAGGGTGCATCCAATAACTTTGCTTTAACATGATCTGGTAAGGTCTGTTCTTTTAACCAAGCATGCCTTCTAATGACGGACCCTGTAACTGCTGCTCTACAAGAGGCCTCTAAGGAATCAAAACCACATTGCAATGTATGTTTTCCCACTTGTTCAGCTGCATGCAATAAATCCTGCATTTCCTTATAGTTAGAAAGATCTGAATTTGGAAGCATTTTTGTTTCAACTGAGACATCAAATATTGCTGATATTTAAGCATGTGAAACTGGCAATTTAGTGCTCTCATTGCTAAAGTTGCAGATGTGTATACTTTCTTTCCCCATCTGTCTAATGCCCTGGAATCTCTATCAGAGGGGACTGGATTTTTTGCTGTAGAGGCCTTTACCCCTTTGGGACCCTGGGAAATAGTTTCAGGGTCAGCAACAGGGCTTTTATAAAGGAATTTGTGAGAGTCAGGGACTCTGTAATATCTGTCTTGCTTAACTGGAGCTAAAGGTAAAGAATCAGGATTTAAGCTGGATTCAGCATACACATCATCCACAATATCTAACACTGGCGGAATAGCAAGGGGTCTGTGTTGCGGTAATAAAATGAAATCGCTGAGCCTTTTCTTGGATTCTGAGTAATCCTGGCCCTCCAAATGGAAATGCTCCCGCATGGTATGTAAGGTTTCCCCAAAGGAGTAGTCCTCTGGTGGAGAGGCTGAAGGAATGGATTCCTCAGCCTTAGAATCCTCATAAGGGGGTAAAGAGTATCCTAGGTCTGAGGATAAATCTGAGGAGATGGACCTGGTCAGATGAGTCATAGTCTGCATCCTGTCTAGGCCTATTGTCAGGAGGAGGGTGGGACCCCCTGATCAGAGTAATTAGGTCTTCGGCCATTTTGAGCATCTGTTTCTTAGGCATGGAGGCCTGTGCTGGTGAATGCTGAAGTAGTTTCTTTGGTTTAGATTTAGCAGAAGATTTAATGGTTAACTGAGTAGGCCTGAAAACACCCTTTGAAGCTGCGGGTAGTTCAGCTACTCCGGAGCCCTCAGAAAGGTTAATCTCGGTAGGTCTCAAGTCTGGTGTATTCGAAGGCCCAGCCATCTCCATGTGGGAGTCAGAGGCGGCCTGTGGTTCCAAAGATGCAGTTGTCAGGGGTTGCGAAGGCGCCTCGCTGAAAACCGGAGAACCGGCGACTGACCTAGCAGAGGCTTCGTCGTCAGTATTGGGCCTCGGATGCCTGTCCTTGTCTTTGCACTTTTTGTGTATTCCAGTCGTCGGTTGTTCTGACGGCATGGTGTAATTGAATTTTCTGCCAAAATAATGTCGGGCAAAATCAAACCGACATTTAATAGTGCCCTTGTTAAACCCAGCACAAAACTGACAACCAGTGACGTCGTGGTCTGGGCCTAGGCATGGGATACAATAGGAATGGAAATCCTTATGAGGTATTTGCTTCCCACAAGAAATACAATTATTAACTTTTACTGACATCTGTCTGAGGCAAGAAAAAGTTTCCCCAACGGGGTATTTAGCTTTGTAGAAGACTTCGGTTCTGGATTCGGAATGAAAATCTCAAGAGTCGACCGACCGGCACTTGTGAACTGCTTTTGCATCGGGCACCGTGCGGCAAGAAAGACTGAAGAAAATGGCGTCGGCTGCATCTTATATACCCCTGGCGCACTGACGTCAAGGAAGAAGCGACAGCAACCGATGCCGGACCAAGACTTTGGAATTCGGGCCGACTGCGGGACCGCCTAACGGCAGGATAACCCAAGTGTGATGACTGCAGCAGTGTAACACGATGAACATCAATAATTATTTGGAGGGACTGACAAAGGTTAAAGTATTTCAGAATAAGGGACATCTCACAGAATAAGAGGAGGAGCAATTGCAGAGTGCTAAAGAGAAAATAAGGGAGTATCTGGATAATATGCCTGAGTTTAGAAAGACTGTTAAGCAGCTGCTTTTTGATAACTCTACAGCACAAAACTTTTAGCACAATGACTTAGGTAACAAAAAGTAGAAAGGGTCATTGGCAAAATTAGGGAGCCTATGACAAGGAAAATAACCAGAGATCCTGCAGAGGTATTAGAGATATTTTGGAAATTTTACAAGAATTTTTGGAAATAAAGAAAGAGCACAAATGGAAATATTTACGTTAGACTAAGGTATGCTAAGGTTGAGGGAGATGAGGATCAACAATTAATAAACAAGATAGGAGGAGATGAGATTAAAATGGTGACATATAATCAGTCTGCAGGAAAGTCTCCAGGAATAGTTAGTATTCATGTGATCATCTGGAAGCTAGGAGGGAAGAAAGTGAAAGATCTGAAAGTTTTTTGTGTAACAGTATTTTTAAAAGGAGGGAAGCACCAACATCCTGGAAGAAAGCTGTGGTCATTATAATATGTAAAGACTACAAAGATCCATCAGACCTAGCTTCATATAGACCCATTTTAAATTCAAACCGTGATTATAATGTGTTTATGTCTATAACAGCTAAAAGAATGGCAAAGGCGTTCCCAACATTGATAGATATGAATCAATGAGGTTTTGTGCAGGGGACGCAAACATTTGACAACATTAATAGAACAATGATGATCCAGACGGAAGCAGAATACTAGGTCTTGATGCACAGCAAGTTGGGATTTTATGAGTAGGGCAGTGGAAGCATTTGCATTCTCTGATAAAATAATAAGGTTATTTAGGAGGATATATGAGAGATCGGAGGCAAACACTGAAGTGGGAGGGTTCCTCTCTGATATGTTGTGCCTGAACAGAGGAATCAGGCAGGGGTGTCCTCTTTCTCCTTCGTAATTGGTATTATATTTAGAGCCATTGACAAAGAAAATAATGCACAGAGAATTTTCAACGATATAGTTGGTATGGTAATCTAGAAAAGTTGAATTTACTTGCAGACAATATTATTTTCTACCTGATCTTCTTCTTTTGGCTTTTCCCCGTTATGGGTCACCACAGCGGATCACCTGTCTGCTTATGACTGGCAGTGGAGTTTTACATTGTCAAGTTGCCAGCCCAGCACCCAACCTTCCACAGAAGGTGCACACACACACACACACACACACACACACACACACACACACACACACACACACACACACACACACACACACACACACCTAGGGCCAATTTAGAGTGTCCACTCCACCTACAGTATGTCTTTGGGATGTGGGAGGAAACCAGAGCACCCGGAGGAAACCCACACGACCAGAGGGAGGACATGCAGACTCCCCACAGAAGGCACCCCAGCCAAGGATCGAACCGGAGAACCTCTCGCTGTGAGGTGGCAATGCTAACCGCTGCACCACAGCGGCTGCCCTACTATTTTCTACCTGATAAAACCAGTAAAGGACATATCTGTGTTGTGGAACATTCTGAGACAGTTTCAAGTCTTTTGGGATATAAAATTAATGAAGACAAGATAAAGGCTATAGCTGTAAACTATGTACCCACATATGAATTGGTTCAGCAATACCCATATTTATAGAGACATAATAAAATGAAGTACTTAGGAGCATAGGTTAAAAAGGATTCTGTTATGGAAGCTAAGGATATGTGGGAAGAGATTAAACAAAAGATAATACAAAAAACAAGAAATTGGACGCTCTTGTTTATGGATATGGCTAGCAAGATACAAGCAGTGAAAATGTTTAGTCCCTTTAGTTTTACATACAGGTAAAAAGTTGGGCATATTTTTTATCAGCCAGAGGAGAAGTTGTGGACAGTCATTAATAAACAGCTGAAGGATTTATCTGGGAGGGGAAGAGGGCAAGGGACAAGTGGTTTATGATTACCTTATTTCAAAAAGAAATGAGAGAGTGGGATATTGAATAGACATCCTTAAAGGGAATAACAGCCATATAGAATATTATATTCATACAGTACCAGAAAGTATTCTAAGAACTTAGCCAACACAAGAATGTAGATAGGAGATTCTACCAATAGGGATGACTGCAATTAAATGTACAGAGAATATGCAATAGGGGACTGGAATTCACTGGAGAAAACTGTCAAAGGAATCAAGGTATTGGGGGCAAATAACTAGAGACAGAAAAGTAACAGAATGGGAAGAAGCCAAGAAGACATTTGCACTGCAGGCTAAAGACTGCCTTCACTATCATGGGTTGATATTGAGTATATGGAAAGAGAAAGGGACAGGGAAATTCTAAGTGAAAGACCTATCCTGGTAGAGTTTTTAGTTGAATATAAAACAGAAGCTGCTGTTAAAAAATTCATAATTAGCAGGGCAAAGATATTGCATGATAACTAAGAATCAATCACAGGTGGTTAGAAAAGATTGGGAAAAGAGATTGGATAAGCAGTTTACAATTAAACAATGGGAGGACATGGGTACAGCTACCAACTATAAAAAAGAATTTAGAAGATTTAGGATTTCTGCATGGAAGTATCTGCATAGGTATTTTAATAGCAAGCAGACTCCAAAGAGTTTTTACTCGGGTAGTTGGCAAATGTTGGTGTTGTGACGGGGAAGAAAGAGGTAATTGGGAGCATATGTTTTGTGAGTGTAATGAGTTGCCAGACTTTAAAAATCCCCAGGGGAGTACTCTGTCAGAAATATTGAGTGAGCAGATGAGTGTAACTAATTGAATTATTTTTTGAGCTGCAAACAAAATTTGAATTGCTCAGACACAGTATGGCCTTGTTAAGTTTAATTCTGGTGGCTGCCAAAAATATTGAAATTAAAGTCTAAACAAACTGTATTTTGAAGTAATGAATATTGTAACAAGAGATAAAATAATTGGAAGTGGAATCTTTGGAAAAGCATACAAGAAAATTACATAAAAAAATGGAAATTGTGAGAACAATACATGCAGAATAAAGCTTTGGAGGAGATGTGAGGTTTAAGGGAAGGCAGGAATTGATCAACTTATGTAATGTTGGATTGATGAGAACTGTATAAAAGACAATACATGATATCCAATGATGCAGAAGCTCAAAACAGCACTAACCAATCAGGAATCCAGCCAGGCCACCCAGAACATCTGACCACACAAGTAGAAACTTGCTGTAGCTTCCATGAGCCAAACAAAAGAAAACAAACCTTAAGTAAAACTTCCAAACTAAACAATAATTGAATAAAAAAATAGCTCCTCCAATAAAATTAAAGATAATTTTAAACAACTAAAATAAAACAAAAAAAAACTGAGCGCTTTCATCCATAGTGATTTAGGCTATGGATGAAAAGTGCTCAGTTTTTTTTTTTCAGCTCATGGAAGCTACAGCAAGTTTCTGCTTGTGTGGTTAGACATTCTGGGTGGTCTGGCTGGATTCCTGATTGATTACAATACGTAATGTATAATGCTTGTAACTGCGAATGTGTTAACACAATTTGTTTTCTTTTATTTGCCTATGTCTTAAGTGATACTTTTTTAAAATACCTTTAGTGAATTATCTTCAGATGCCAGCCTGGATAGCCTCACCTTTGCCATTTCACCAAGCTCTTTTTTTGCCACAAAAGGTCGATACTCGAATAACAGTGGTAAACACTGGAAAACGTTGGCTTACTAAAAATGGTTGATTCCTACCTATTGCATGCTGTGGTTTTCAAAATCGTGATGTCCAAATAACTGTTATTCACATGTAACAACTACATGCAAATAATGTGTGTAAATAACTACATGTTGTCGCATTTAAAACTACGAAGTATACAGTGATATTAATGTACCTAAAAAAACTTGTCATACTTCCAGTACTATTACTGAAGAAACAGAGTGCACTGGCACTGAGTAAAATGTGCTATTACTGAACATTACCACTTGTACTGCACTACATCCTGATTTGGTTTTTCCTCTTATTATCAAGTATATACTTCAACAATCATAGTTTGTTCTACTGCAGATATAATGTGAATACTGATTAATGAACTTTGCTGATGACCTTGGGATTACTGCAGATGTCTAAAGTATGTTAGATCTTGATGAAATGTGAGATTGGTATGGGGTGCAGTGTTTTTCACAATGTAAAGTACTTGTTTTCACTTTATTTCCAAAGGAAATGAATACTTAATGTTGTAAATTGTCATCACCGTAGTTTTGTATGAAACTAACATGCAACAAGTACATCAAAGTAGTATTAGCTATATTTAGAAAACAAGTCCAAATATTCACAGTTCCATTTAAATTATCTGGATAGCCACAATTTTCCATTTCCCTACCCATAAAACAACTAGCCAACTCAGGAATGTCCTGCTAACAGTTGCTACTTGAATAAAAAAGTCCTGGTTATTTCATAATGTGAAGAATTGTGTAGTGCTTAGATTCATTTGCTACCAATGCTTCTTACGCTTGTTTAAGTATCTAGCATTATACTCCGATGTGACTGTTAACAAATGAGTATTACAAAATGTACATATCATTTTATTTATAAATATTTGTTAACTTATGTTGACTTCTGAGCCTAAATAAAGCTATTTCATAAACAGGCCTGGTGTACAACTCCATATGGGTAAATCAAATGATTGATGCACAGCTTAAACTGTATCATACATGCAATGCAATGCATGATTATAAACCATACCAGTGGAGATGCAGTGAAAACAAATGACTCTTGAAATTCCAGTAAGAAATGCAAAGGTGAGACGGTCAGAAGGATGATGGAAAAATACATTTAGAGGCATAAAAAATGAAGTTATGTCTTACCATAACGTTCCATCTGTGTTCATCTTCTTTCATTCATCACTGATGGGTTTGGTTCCGAACCCTCGGAACAGAGTTGGCCTATTACCAAGCTCGCACCAGCCAAAAAAACTCTCGAGCTAAGTCTTTACCGAGAATGCCCTTCTCCCTGTTACCTCAGATCAAGTTTGCTAAGAAAGGAAGTAAAGCTGAGGCCACTTCTATGCAAGTACCCTAGTGCACCACTTAGACCCAAAGTATCCCCCAGGAGCCTTTGGAGGGGGAAGGAGGGTGGAAAGTGATGAATGGAAAAAAGATGAACAACACAGATGGATTGTTAAGGTAAGACATAGCTTCTTTACCTGATGTTGTTCATCTTCTTTCCATTCATTACTGATGGGACAGAATCCCAAGCTTCCTTGAGGCCCAAGGGTGGCCCATAGGGAAGAACATTTCTGAGTACCATTGAGCCGAAGGCAGCTCTCCCCCTGGAGACCAGGTCCAATTTCTAATGATTGATAAAGGTATGAGGCTTAGCCCAAGTAGTTGCTGCACAAATGTCATCCATGGATGCACTGGACTGGAATGCTATAGAAGTTGCCATAGATCTAGTGTACTGGGCTTTAACTTTTGGCATGGATTCATTATGGAGGGAATAGGTGACACATATGCAGTCCCTTAGCCATCTAGATAATGTAACCTTGGAAACAGCCTCTCCCATTTTGGGTCCCAAAAAGGAGATGAAAAGCTGTTCAGATTTACGGATAGGTTTGGTCCTGCCTAGGTAAAATCTTAATTATCTATGGAAGTCTAAGGTGTGAAGGCAATACTCTCCTCTACTGTTAAAATTCGGAAAAAAACGCTGGTAAATCAACGGACTGGTTAATACAGAATTCAGAAACAACTTTGGGAAGAAAGGATGGGTTTGTCTGAAGTGACACTGTCTTTATGAAAGACCAGGTAGGGCCTCTTGATACACAATGCCTGCAGCTCCGAAACTCTTCTGGCAGAGGTAATGGCTACCAGGAACAAAGATTTCAAAGTAAAAACTTTAGATCACACTTAGCAACAGGCTCAAAGGGCTTTTGAGTCAAAGACTAGAGGACTAAATTGAGGTTCCATGGTTCTACTGGCTGAGAAGAGGCCTGAGGTGAGAGGTCCCTTTGAGGAAAGCCTTGCAGAGGCGATAAGAGGGGTGCCATCTATACCATTGCAGAAATTGGAAATTGCCGCTAGATGCATGCATACTGTAGAGGCAAAGGCTCTGTTATCAAAAAACTTAGTCAAGTACTGAAGCACTGCAGTAACTGGAGCCGAATACGGGTCTAGCATGTTATCCTTGGACCAAATGGAAAACCTTTTCCATTTATCTTGATATAGTCTTCTGGTGGATGGTTTGTGAGAGGCCAGAATAATGTCTCGAACAGGTGAGGAGAGATTAGCTTGCCTGGCGACTAGCAGAAGTGGGGAAACCAAGCTGTCAGCTTGAGAATGGACAGCTTTGAGTGACTCAATCCTTGGGGGTGAGTGATCAAATCTGGTAGAGGGTCCAGAATCCACAATAGGTATACTAGGTGAGGCTGAAGAAAGGGGAACCAAGCTTGTTTAGGCCAGAATGGGGCTATGAGGATAACCTTGCATCTCAACCAAAGAGCTTTCTTCAGAAATTGTGGGATAACAGGGAATGGGAGGATAGGCGAGAGATGCCCCGTGGGCCAATCGTGGATCAGAGCATCCCTCTGTGACTCCCCCTCTGGGAGAAGTAAGAGAAGTAGCTGCTGCACTTGGTGTTTGATGGGGAGGCAAAAAGATCGCAGCAAGACTGGCCCCAGTGGCTGAAGATTACAGACACCACCTCGGGGTTGAGGGACCACTCGTGGGGCATGAGGATGCATCTGCTCAGTTTGTCCGCAATGACATCGGAGCTCCCCAGGATATGCATTGCTATCAGAAAGGGGTTGGAAGCTATCACTCACTGCCAAATTTTCAAGGCTTCTTGACATAGGGGTAGGACTTGGTTCCTCCTTGCTTGTTGATGTACCAGACAACTGACATATTGCCTGATTGAACTGCAATTGTTCCGGAGGAGATAGCTAAATGGAATGCCTGCAACGCTAACAGCACGGCTCTCAGTTCCAGAACAATGATATGCAGGTGGGCCTCTGAGGTGGACCATGTGCCTCGGACAATTGTTCCCTGGAAATGCCCCCCACCCACCCGATCAGGGAAGCATCCATGGTCACAATGGCTGTGGGATGGGAGGGTTGAAATGGGCGGCTCCAAAGATCTAAGTCTGGTCTCATCAACCAAAGCAGGTCCTGCTTGCAGGAGTTGGTTATTTGAATTCTGTAATCCAGGGGATGACAGTTTGGGAACCATTGACATACAAGGAGCCATTACAGAATTTGCATATGTAGCTTTGCTAGAGGCACTATTGGAATTGACGCAGCCATAGAACCTAGGGCTTGAAGAACTTCCCTTGCAGAGGCTGATGTTTGAGAAAGAATCACTAAGATTTGAAGCCTCAAGCGATGGAGTCTGGGAAGAGGAAGTGATACCAAACAGGACTGAGTATTGAACACTGCACCAATGAACTCTGTTGTGTAGGGATAAGATTTGATTTCTCCCAATGTGTTGTTATTCCCAACAATTTTTGCCAGAGAGAGAGTATGTTGCAGCACAGTTACCAGAAGATGCTTGGTGGGGGCGTTAAGGAGTCAGTCATCTAGATATGGAAACACCTGGAATCCTTTTAGTCTCAAGTGAGCTGTTACCACTGCCATGCATTTCGTGAACATTGTGGGGGCTGTAGAGAGACCAAACAGTAGGGCACAGAATTGGTAATGACTGGCTCCTAGCCAGAAGCAAAGCAGACTCCTGGAGCATTTGTCCATCTTGATGTGGTAATATGCATCCTGGAGATCTATAGAGCACATCCAATCACCTTCTCTTAAAAAGGGAAGGATGGAATGAACCATGAACATCCGGAATCTGGTGTGGGTGACAGACTTGTTTAAGTTGCTGAGATCCAAAATGGGTCTCCAGTCTCCTGTCTTTTTTGGCACCAAAAAGAATCTTGAGTAAAATCCGGATCCACGCTGGTCTGGTGGGACTAGCTGGATGACTCTTTTTTGAGACCGCTTTATAATCTCTGAAGCTGCTTCTTCCCTTTGACTGGGTGGAATGTCGGGAAGTTTTCTTGGAAATTTTGGCTGACAAAAAAGGGGAATGGTGTAACCTCTGGTGATAATATTCTGCACCCAGCGATCAGTGGTAATAGATTGCCAGGCAGCTTGGTGCAGAGAGAAATGACCCCCGACTGCTCCAGAGGTAAGCAATTAGGCCGCCCATCAGAAGTGCTGATAAGGGTGTCCAGAGGAGGAGTCCCTGGTGCCTTGGTTGTGAGGACCCCCTCTGCCTCTGGAGGGGAGGGGCATCTACCAGAATTGTTACCCCCTCAGCCTTTGGGAGTATCATCACCACATGCGGCACAGAAACGGCCATGAGATTTCTTATGCCATATTTTCCCACTCCTCTGATTCCTGGAAAAGGTACGTCGAAGGTTGGAAAACCGTAGACCTATGGCAGGCAGGGTTTTTCCATCCTGCTCACAACTGGCTAGCGTGTCCTTCACTTTGGAGCCAAAAAGGGATGAAACTTCGATGGGAGCATTCAGAAAGGAAGACTTGAAGGGCTCTGTGAGGTCTTAGATGCGCATCCAGGCATGACGCCTCATAACAATGCCCAAACCCGCTGCTCTGGCCACCCCCTTCAGTCGCGTGCGAGAGCAACCTTATGGACGAGTTGGATATTGATTCCAGGGTTGCTAGCTGCGAGGCCACTTTGTCCCTGACCTCATCAGAGAACTGTCCTGCGATTGTCCCAGAGAGTTCAGAGATCAAGTCCCTCTGGAGCCTCCTAAAATGTGCCAAGTAATTCAGGGAGCGTACAGCAAAGGTCCCTGAGGCAAAAACACACTTTCCAAGTCTGTCCACCACGCGGGACTCCCTGTTGGCCAGGTGGACAGCGGGACTTTCCTCAGCCAAGTCCTTTTGTGTGGCCACCACCTTAGCATCAACTGGTAACCCTTCGGACCAGTGCGGGTTCACCACAGGAGAGGAAAGAATTTTGTCTGGTCTCCAAGGGACTGCCTCAATGGAATCAGGGTTCTTCCACATGCGCTGCACGATGAGCTAGACAAGCTCATCAGCAGGTGGGGTCAACCAAGAGGTAGAAGGCTGGGCACAAAAAGCCTGCAGGAACACGGACTCCTCAGATGAAAGGTTGGAGGGCTTCCAGTTGCCTCGCTGCTTTAACATCTCCAGGATGTCTCCGAAGGTGACATCATCAGGAGGTGACCATGGGGACCCTTCAGCATCATCATAATCTGTGTCTTCCATTAAGGACTCCTCAGGTGAGTCCACATGCTTCCTCTTGCACGTCTTCTTTCGAGGGGCTCCTCAGTGGGGGTCTCTGAGGAGGACTCGGAAAAATGGGTACCCTGAACCTGGGTGTCCTGCAGCTTTTCTGACCGGTGCCCCGGGGGAGGGGGTCTGTGACAGCTGTAGCTCAGCGGGTGAAAACTGGGGTTCTGACATCAAAAGAGTGCTGCCAAAAACAAGAGCCCTCTCCGTCGTACGAAAGGCAGGCCTGCCTGAAGAGGGATGGGAGCCCGGAACCGAGAAAGACAACCTTGTGACCAGGGTCACACCTCGCTCTGACAGACCCGCCACTATGGATGGAGCCTCAAGCAGGATTGGCGCAGATGTAGCCATAGGCATCAAGGAGAGAACCGAGGAGAAAGTCAGCACCGTACCCAGGGCCGACGCGCCCATCCCCCAATCCCCAGATTGAGGGAGGACCGGTTCAGTGGGAACCAAAGACCAAAGGAACAAACTTGGAGCTGGAGTGAGATGCACTGTAGATGTTAAGGTGATGGATTCCAAGAAGGATGTCGGAGCAGAAGGCTTCAGAACCGAGATCACATGGAGGCTGTACCGAAAGGTGGGCCACTCCTAAACAGTATACACAGTCACGATGACTGTGACTATGATGATCTATGATGACTATGATCGTGCGAGTCACTGTTAGAAAACTTGCCCTTACAAGAAGTACAATGCTTAAAGCTTGAAGTACCCTACTTATCCGCCATCTTAGTAGAAAAGGACAACACAACCAACCGTATAATCCAACAATAATGAAGTCAACTCCTTTAAAAAAAAAAAAAAAATCACAAGACAATCACACGAAAATCACCAGTATAACAAAACACTGTATGAAGACAAGAAAGGGAACCACCCTGAATAAAGATAAAAGCTAACAGGTTAAGCAAGAGAAAACAATATCAGGTATGGTACTGAAGAAATACCACAAGGGTAAGGGAAAAAGCTGTACCAACAATGGTACTTAAAGTTAATCAAAGGTAACAACGGGTAGAGTGGAAAGAATAAAATTAGATGTAGAAAAGATGCAATCAGTACTAAAGGTTTGGTAAAATATGAAGATATCCAAAAATGTTTACACAAATATCAAAAAAGATTTCACTTCGCTGAGAGCACGGCTGAAACGCGGCTTTGCGGCTACACGGCAAATGAGATCTCAGGTAACAGAGAGAAGGGCATTCTGGGTAAAGACTTAGCTCAAGAGTTTTTTTGCCTGGTGCAAGCTTGGAATAAGGCCGACTCGGTTCCGAGGGCTCGGAACCGAACCCACCAATGATGAATGGAAAGAAGATTATCATCATCAGATTGACAGGAGAAGGATTTCATATATGTGATACAGTTGAGAAGTAACAGCAGTTATGGTTACGATGGAGAAGGGTTTCATAGATATTTTACAGTTCAGTAGAAGTAGGGCAGGTGTAATTTGTTAAATTTGAATAATAGTACAAGGAATGAGAGGCAAGTTGGAAGAGAATAAAAGGAGACTAGGGGGAAAGAGGAAAGATGGGGATACAATATTTGTTTTAGAGAATGCACAAGTTAGGTATATGATGATCCCAGCTTATCCCGAATTGTTGAAACACTGTCAGGTGGCCTTTTTTTGCAGGTGCTAATTTTTGAATATTGGATATCTGGGTAAGTTTCTTATTGCTGGGAAATGGCTTGCTAGAGTTTTGGCCCAGTGAATGTGACTGTTACAGTTTTTGATATTACATAATGGAGGGATGTTGTGAGGGGAAGTTGGGATATGAGGTTGTTTATCCTTTCTTTTATTGTGAAATGAAACTGTTTACAAGGTATGTAAATGAGTACTGATTTAGAAGTTTACAAAATAACTTTTCTAAAAAGTGGTATGTTCTTTCCTGTATTGGAATCCATTTGTTTTTTTTTATGGACAACATAGTAATGTCCTTTTTCGTAGTTAGGGTGATGAAATGACATATCCTAACAGTTGTTTGTAAAGAGGTGAAGTAAAAAAAAACAATTTCTAAACTTGTTTCCTGCCCTTCCTGTAAGTAATCCAGATACAGATCTGCAGGACTGCTTGTAAGCTTCTGAGCCCCCGCCGCTTAGCTAGGGTTAAACTATTCCTGGCGCCATAACGTCTGCTCTTCAAATTTTCCCTTAGAACTAGCCAGTTTTTTTAGTTTTAGCTCTCAAATCTGTTTCTTTGACCTCAGCACTTGTTCAGAACTGGTTGTAACCACTAAATAAGCTACAAATTACTACAGCACTCAACTTTCCTCACTTGTCTACAGGAAAATAGGTTTTAGTACTTAATAAATAAGCACCTATCCAGGCATGTCTAAGGGTCAGCTCCCTGTGTTTTCTCCTGTTTACCTGATGAATCTGGGCATCTTGGGGCAATGCAGCAATTGACTCACGTACACAGACAACCCTCTCCTCCTACCACCCAACACTAAAACCTGTAAGAGATGCACTTATATAGCCAAACTGGAAGCAAAGCTCTCTTCACCCAAGACTGGACTAGACAGTCAAAGGAGAGGGTAAACACTTGCACCACACCACACTCATCACATAGTCCCGCAAAACCTACACCACCAAAACACACACACAGAAACACAAAACACACCTACATTTATGGAGGCTTTCAATAAAAATCTGCCCAAGCAACAGGGACCTCCAAAGCAGAAATGCAAGCAACGTCCACCCCCCAACACAACACAAATGACACATAGCCCACAAACTCAGTGAGCTACTCAACCACAGCCCATAAGGCATAACAACGTACCCAACACTCTAGTCATAGGTGACTCTATAGTCAGGCACATTGATGTTCCACTCACCAGGCTAAACAAGGAGAAAGTAAATGTCAGCTGCCTGTCAGGTGCCAAGATCCGCCACATAACGCATGCACTCAGGTCATTCCACAACAAGTAGAAATATGACTCTGTTATTGTCCATGTTGGTGTAAATGACCGGAGACATACCTCCCTGGACTACATGAAGGAGCTGTCCGATCTTGTAGCCCAGTCAGGTATAACCCTAGCCCTGAGTAGCATCCTGTGATACCACTGTATAAGGACAAAATGATTGACTTCAACAATTGGCTAAGCTACTGGTGTCATTCTAAGGGGATCCAGTATCTGTCTGCCTGGGATGACATGACTGACAGACCACGATGCTTTGCCAGAGATGGCCTGCACCTGTTGCCCTTGGGATTCCGGATACTGGTTAAGGCTCTTGCCACCCCTATAGTGCCTTTTTAGGCAAGATTCAAATGACAAACTCACCACTGTTACAGGTACAAGCAAGAAAAATCTGAGGGTAATGCTATTCAATGCTAGAAGTCTAAACCTCAAAATGCACTCACTCGAGGAACTCCTTAAAATGGAGAACATCGACATCTGTGCAGTGAATTCCATTTAAAACACAGAGTAAATTGTAATTCTACCATGTTAGTTTACCTGGCTCAGTGCCAAAATTGTTCAGGGTTTTATATCGGTAAGACTGAGCGTAGGCTGAGAGATCGCATATATGAACATATGTACGCAATAAGGAAACTTAAACAAATGCGTTGGCTAGGCATATTCAGGACCATCCCACTCACTGTTTCAAATTTATTGGAATTGAACAAGTTTCACAGGACAGTAGAGGTGGGCCCACTCAGCTTAGGCTACTGGAAAAGGAACTCCATTGGCAAATCAGATTGGAAGCGTATCATACGCCTGGGCTGAATGAAGCTTGTTCCATTTCCAGTGTCCTTCGCATTTTGAGTTTGAAGAGATAATCCAAGTCTAGTTTTTGGAGTCGAGATTTCTCATAGATATGGATAGGGGGTTACACATTCCTTGCTTGTACTAGTTTCTCACTTTCTGGTAATTCTCACATTAGTGGTTTGATGTTTTTAACTTTCGACACTCATATGAAATTTAAGTGTTCAAGATTTTAGGAAATTTAGTCTGTACACACATTGGTAGTTTTGATACTTAGTGTAATGTACTTAGTTACATACAAAACCTTCATGGTTAATGTGAAGTTACACCTAATGCGATTTTTTAGCTAGTTATCCATTATGTATTTATTTTAACTACTACCTAAGTTTAGTCAGTTTATGACCATCTTAGACGTAGGTTCTTTTTTATAAAACTTTATGTGTTTGAAAGCTTATATTATTCTTGCTGTTTACAACAGAATTTCAATTGTTCACCAGTTTTAAACTTGGGTACTTTTAACATCTTAATTTCAATTAATTGTGGTTAATTAATTTCAATTTAACTATGAGGTCACACTACTTAAAGTTCTTTATTGTTGCAATAAAGTTTTCTGAAGAAGTTTGCCTAGGAGGCAAACGAAAAGCGCTTTAAATAAATTCCTTGGATCAATTGAGAGTTCTTTCTTTCTGGTGTGATATTCTCACTGACAGTGACTGTTTACCTGGCATTTGCCTGTCTGGTTGCTCTACGATTCACTTTTTGGTTTCATTAGTTTGTTTTGGCTTTTCTAGTTATGACATCTGTGCAGTGACAGAGACCTGGTTCAAGGCTCCAGAGAGCAACCCTGCATTACCAGGCTATAATTCATACCACACCTTTCGGCCACCTAACCTGGACCGAAACACTAAAGGCGGAGGGTGTCAATATTCATTAAGGATATCCACACCTCCAGGCTAGTTGCTTAGCATAATGCATCTGAGATTATCCAAGTGGAACTAATTCTGGGCAAGACCGCAATCCAAATTGTAGCTTGCTACAGATTCCCCACCATGCCCCAGGATTCACACTCCTCATTTCTTGATACACTGAAAAATATTAGGGTACAACCTAACACACTAATAATGGGCAATTTCAACTACCCCACCATTAACTGGGAAAACTACTCATGTACCAACTCTTTTGCTCAACTTTTTCTGGAATTCATAAATTCCATCACCTTGGATCAACTTATTCACAACCCCCACCAGGGGTAGCAATATTCTAGACCTGGTCATTACCAACATGGGCAACCGGTGTTCCACACCAGAGATCAATTCCTTATTGGTCAGATCTGACCCCAAGCTAATCACTTAGATATCCACATCCCGTCCCCACCCCCCATTAGGGAAACCACCGTAAATAATTTCTCCAAAGCCAACTTCACACTTCTTAAGACAAAAGTGGCAAACCACCCGTGCAGATGGACAACAGAGGTACAACTGCTGAATCCTACACAAATGCACTTTATAAGCACTTACACGATTGCATGGATTGTGCAATCCCTATCAGAACCAAGATGCTATCCTCCTAAAAAAGGAAGCCAATCTGGTGGTCCCCTGCCATGAACAAACTCTACAACAGAAGAAAGAAACTGTTGCAAACAAGAGTAAAATCCCATGATTGGAGGACCTCCCTTGTCAGCCTCAGTAAAAATCTGAGATCCCTCATAAAATCCTCCAAAGCTAGTTACGAAAATAAAATTGCCACTGATTCTAAAGACAACCACAAAGCATGCTACGGCTATGTCAAGAATCTCAATGGCAACACTCAGATCTACTCTGAGTTACAGCACAATGGCACTAAATATACAGAACCAACTGATACTGCCAACATCCTGACAGATAGGTTAAGTGCTAACTTTATCCCTGTCTCACCCCCTAAAGGGTCTATACCAGAAGAATCCAAAGTTCCTGTAATCACGGCTGCACAGGTAAAAACCACACTCTCCAAAGCCAAGAGCACAGCATCCCTGGGACCTGACAACATCCCAGGCTGCGTTCTGCATGAACTACAGAATGAACTGGCACCCCACCTAAGTACCATGTTCAATCATAGCCTCACCTCAGGCTTTGTGCCCACTGAATCGTGCACAGCGACAGTTAGCCCAATCCACAAATGGGGAGCCACCACAGACCCCGGGAACTAACGCCCCATTAGCCTGATGAGCCTGGTCTGCAAGGCTATGGAACGTATCATCATGGAACTTATAAACAATGACATTGGTAATACCCAAACTCTGGACCCCACCCAGTTTAGGTTTGTAAAAGGCAGACCATGTCTCTTAAACCTGATAGACTTCTTTGAAGCGGTCACCAAAGCCATAGATGAGGGTAAAGTGGTTCACACAGCCTACCTAGATCTCGCCAAGGCTTTCAACACCATCCCCCACTCTATAATTATAGATAAACTCACTAAACTAGGTATAAATCCGTATGTCACAAGATGGGTTGCCAACTGGCTCACTGACAGAACCCACACTGTAAAAGTAGCAGACTCCAAATCCGACTTCAGACCAGTGAAAAGTGGAGTACCACAGGGTTCAGTCCTGGGTCCTCTCCTGTTTGGTATCTACTTCTCAGAAGTACAGACTAACACAGAAGGTGTTTGGCAAACAAAGTTCGCAGATGACTGCAAACTAGGAGCCATAACAGAAACTCCTAACGATGTGGACATCCTAGAAAAGGACCTCACTGAGACAAATGCCTGGTGTCAAAGCCATAGCCTCAAGCTCAATGCCAAAAAGTGCATTGTCATCCCTTTTGGGCGGTAGTCTACTTAACACTGAAAGTGTGATAAGAGACCTTGGGACACAGGTGGACAGTAGTCTCTCCTTTGATATTCACATTGCCACAGTAGTCAGGAAATCCTTCTAGGTGGCACACCTCATCACAAAAGGTTTCACATCCAGGAAAAAAGAGGTCACTGTTCCCCTCTACTCGTCACTCATTAGACCCATTATAGAGTACAACGCCCCTTTTGGTATGTACCTCAGAAGACATCTACAACAACTAGAAAGGCCGCAGAAATACCTCACAAAGAGGATTACTGGCCTCAAACAGATGCCCTATGCAGGCCGTTTAAAAAAACTCCAGCTTTACTCCATCGCATATCGCCTACTCAGAGGCGATCTCTGCCTAACATACAAAGCTATGTCAAACCCAGAGCTGTTGGACATGCTCCACTTAAAGAAATCCCAATCCCTCTGAGCTACACGCTCTAGGGACCTAAACCTTGTCACCATAATAAACAGAACATGCTGGAGTTATAGATTCCTGTCCCATCAACTTCCCATACTCTGGAACAAACAAAGCTCCTCATTAGCACTCTTCAAGAAAAATCTTGATGATTGGATGGGAGATAGGAAATTATCCCCAGGGATCACTTCTGTGGCTCTGCTCGACAGGGGCACAGGAAAATCATTTTCTTGGGTGGCAAAAGCCGGTACCTTTTTGGCTAAGCTTATATAGGCCCTAGGGTCAATACGCTAGTACCTATCTATGAACCTACGGTGGATGTAGATAGTAAAGAGAAGCCATATTCTAGCTATGCTGTTAGGATCACTTTACTTGTGGCTTTTCCTCTAACCCTGGAGAAGTAAGTGAGAGGTTTTCCAAGCCCAGAATAGGGTTTCACGCATTTTTGATTCAGTGTGTTTGTGTTTTTTTTAATGTGTAGTGGGAAATTCCGATTTTGATCTAGCCAGAAAGTACAGTTGTGTACACTTGCCATAAATGTAGATGTTCTAGTGTATTCATTGTTGCAGTCATTATATTTGGGTTATCTGCCTGCAGGTAGCCCTCAGCCAACCTGAATATCAAAGTCTTGGATTCCTGCGTCGGATACTGTTTCTTCTTTCATGACGTCAGGTTGTCAGGTATATAAAACATGCAGCCGATGCCATTACATCAGTTTTTCTTGCCCCAGATGTCAGGTGCCCCCATAATGGGAAGCAATTTTATGTTAGGTTACACCTCCAACAAAAAGCAAATACACCAGAAATCTGAAATACACTAAACAAGAAGAAATGTATAGTCAAGAGAAGTCAGGGGGTTGGAGGGAGGGTAACCAGGAGTGCAACAGTGAATATACTCTAGCATCTACATTTACGGTAAGTGTACACAACTGTACTATGTTCTTCGAGTTTCACTGTTGCAGTCATTACATTTGGGTTGATTCCCAAAGCTAAGGAAGGAAGGATGGAGTTAGAGAGCATTAGGACCAGCTGTTAAGCCCTGCAAAACTGCAGTGGCAAAATCAGCTTGGGATTTAGAAAAAATATGCATGTGGTAATGCTTGGAGAAGGTATGTACAGAGCTCCAGGTAGCAGCTTCTAGGATGTCCCTGGTAGGGACACCATTGAGAAAGGCTGTAGAGGTAGATGCAGCCCTGGTGGAATGTCATCCCTGTGGGGTAGGTTTTCCATGGTGCTTATAGCATAAATGAATGCAATGGGCTATCCATTTAGAAATGGTTTGCTTTGAAATGGCCTTCCCCTCTGCCCCTGCAGCAAAGCCAACTAGCAGCTGTTCAGATTTTCTGAGAGGCTTAGTTCTGTCCAAATAAAATCTAAGTTGCCTGTGGATGTCCAAAGAGTGCAGTATTCGTTCTCCTTTATTCTGTGTGTTTGGGAAAAATGTAGGCAAATGAATGGACTGATTAAGGGCCACACTGTTAAGTACTGAAGAATATGCGGTAAGCTGGGCACCGTTGTGCCCATCCCCTGAGTCTGGCTTCAGGAACAGTATCTTTTCCACTTTTCAGCATAGGATTTTCTAGTACTAGGCCTTCTTGCCTCCAGAATGACATCTAGCACCTGCTTACTGAGGGGTGTTATTGAAGAGCTCAAGGAATTAGCCAGGCTGCAAGGTTCAGGGTTTGAAGCTGAGGGTGCAGAATCTGGCCCTCCTGCTGGGATAGCAGGGAAGGGGTCTGAGGCAGGTGCCACGGTTCCAGCAGTGACATACTGCGCAAGAGGGAGGTACCAGTGTTGGCATGATCAGTCTGATGCAATCAGTATTGTTCTTGGTTTGTCCTGTTTGACCTTTAGCAGAACTTTCGAGAGGAGAGGCAGAGGGGGAAAGGCATAAACTGAGAGGCTTTCCCAGGTGAAGGACAGGGCATCCACTTTCCAAGCTTGACTGTGGGAAGTCCTTGTGCAGAATTTGTCCAATTGGTAGTTCTGAGGGGAGGCAAACAGGTCTATCTCTGGATTCCCCCATTTGTTTCTCAAAAGGTTGAATATCTTTGGTTCCAGTTTCCACTCGTGTGGGTCCATGTGATTTCTGCTTAGGTCGTCTGCCAGTGAATTTAGCTTGCCTGGCAGGAATTGAGCTTGTAGGTGCACTTGGTGGCTCAAGGCTGTGTTCCACAGAGCCATGGATAGTCTGTAGAGAGGGTACGAGTGGGTTCTCCCCTGCTTGTTTATGTACCACATAATAGTGGTGTTGCCTCTGTCTTTACCAATAATTATCCTGGAAGAATGTGGTCCTGGAAGGCTGCCAGGGAATTCTTTACAGCTAACATTTCCTTTTGATTGATATGCAGGTGCATCTGACTCTGATTCCATTTGCCCTGAATGCACTGCCCTGCCACGTGTGCCCCCCCATGCATAGTCTGATGTGTCGGTTGTTAGGGTTTGGGAGGCAGGGGGTAGAGTGAATGGGAGCCCCTTGTTGTGGTAGCAGGCCTCTGCCCACCAAAGGAACTCTGTCTTTATGCGAGGAATGATAGGAATCATTGATTCCAGGACCTGAGAATGTTGACACCATAGGCTTTTTAGGTACCATTGTAGTTTTCTCATATGCAGTCTTGCACAAGGAATTAGTAGAATGCAAGAGGCCATGAACTCCAGGGCTTGCAAGATTTTCCTTGCAGAGAGCTGGGTCTTTGTGGCCAGTAGTTTGAAGGAGGCTGTCAAATAAACTTGTTTCTCTGGCGTGAGGTAAGCCATCTGGGAAGTTGTGTTCAAGCTTGCTCCCAGGAATACAATTTGTTGGCATGGTACTACATGAGATTTCTTTTCGTTTATGGTGTACCCCAGTGAGGTTAGAATTTGCTTTACAAATGCCAGTTGTTTTAGTAGCATGTCCTGTCTTTCTGCCTGAATTAGACAATCATTCAGGTATGGGTATATTTGAATATTTCTTTGCCTGCAAAATGCAATGACTAGAGCTAGACACTTTGTGAATTCCCTGGGCGCAGTAGATAAGCCAAAGGGAAGGGAAGAGAACTGACAGTGCATGGAGCCTGCTCTGAAGTGTGGATATTTCCTGCAAGATTCCCTTATTGGGATGTGCAGGTAAGCTTCCTTTAAGTCTAAGGTTGCCAACCAGGCATCTTTGCCTAGCATAGGAAGCAGCTGTTGAAGTGTTAGCATTTTGAATGTTGGGATTACCAAAAAGGTGTTTAGAATAGAGAGATCCAGGATAGGATGCCAGGAGCCGTCTTTTCTGGGTACCAGGAAAAGTCTTGAGTAAAAACCTTGTCCCCTTTCTTCTGCTGGGACAGGCTGAATAGCCCTGATACTTAGAAGAGAGATAACCTGCTGTTGAGCCTCTGCCCACTGATTTGGGTGTAGGTCCGGTCAACCGTTTGGGGTTGGTAAGGTGTGGAAGTGGAATCTGTATCCTTGGAAAACTATATTTATAACCCATTTGTCCTGGGTAATGAGTTCCCAGATTTTTGCATGCAGGGCGATCTTTCCCCCTAAGGGAGCAGGCAGATGAGTAGGGCTTGGAAGGTTTAAAATCAAGTCATTGTGACATTTTTCCATAGGGGGTGTCTTACTACTTCCAGCTTTGGAAGTGGGAGCCCCGTATTGCTTAGGCCTGTGAGTACCTTGAGACTGTTATGTAGGTGGTCTGCCGTTCCTGGGTTTGGACTGAGAAGGCCTGGAAAAGACAGGAAAGGACCAATGTTTAGAAGGCCAATGCCTGCTAAATCTAGGAGGCTGTACTTGCAGGAAATATTTAACAGTTTGCATAGATTTAGCTTTTTCCTCCATCTTTTTAAGGACTTATTCTGCTTTGTTGGCAAACAGGTACTCTTGGTTTAAGGGAGCATCCAGTAATTTAACTTTAACATGATCTGGCAAAATTTGCTCCTTAAGCCAAGCATGCCTTCTAACTACAGACCCAGTGACAGCAGCCCTGCAAGATGCTTCTAAAGAGTCAAAACCACATTGCAAAGTATGTTTACCAACTTGTTCAACAGAATGCATTAAATCCTTCAATTCTTTATTTTCAGCACAGTCAGGAATCAACATCAATTTCTGTTTATGTAGTCCCATAATATGCTGCTGATACTTTAACATATGAAACTGGCAGTTTAAGACCCTAATGGCCAAAGTAGCAGAAGTGTATACCTTCTTACCCCATCTGTCCAAGGCCCTGGAATCTCTATCAGAGGGGGGTAGGGATTTTGGCAGTAGTAGCCTTAATGCCTTTACGTCCTTGGGAAATGGTCTCTGGGTCCGCAGTAGGATTCTTGAAGAGGAACTTGTGAGAGTCAGGTACTCTGTAATACCAGTCAGGCTTCCTGGGAGCTGGAGGTAAAGTGTCTGGGGCCAGGCTAGATTCCAAGAAGGCATCATCTACAATGTCCAGGACAGGAGGGATAGCTAAAGGCCTGTGTTGAGGGAGGAGTAAGAATTCCGTAAGCCTCTTTTTAGAGTCAGAGTAATCCTGGCTTTCCCAACGGAAATGCTCCCTAAGAGTGTGCAAGGTTTCACCACAAGAAAAATCTTCTGGAGGGGAAGCAGAGGGAATGGAATCTTCTGCATCAGAATCCTCATAGGTAGATAAGGGCAAATCCTGGTAATCAGAAGAAACAGAAATTTCAAAATCCTGATCAGAAGAATCAGAAGGAAAATCAGATCTAGGTCTCTTAGAGGGTGAAGGCTGGTTTCCCCTAATTAAAGTAATAAGGTCTTCAGCCATTCTTATTTGTTTTGTATGCATATGGGCCTGACCATGTGGTTTGGACTTCGGTTTTCTAAGCGTTGGTCGAGTTTTAGGCCCTGAGGAAGATGGTGTCAGTTTGAAATGCAAGTCAGTAGGCCTGAATACACCCTCAGAAGCCGGTGCCTGCACAGCAACTCCGGACCCATCCAAGGCAGAGACATCCGCAGGTTTCATAGTCGAAGAAGCATCTTGCGGCATACCAGACTCAGAATGGGTCTCAGTAGAGGTCTGCGAATCTGACGTAGCGAATATCAGGGGCTGCAAAATCGCCTCAATGAGTACCGGCGAACTGGTGACTAGCTTAAAGGCAGCGTCACTGGCAGCTTTGGACCTATGCTGTCTGTCTCTGTCTTTATCTGTCGGATGGCTTACTGAAGCCATTTCTGGATAGTTAAACTGAGTACCAAAATAATTTGCTGCAAAAAGAAACAGATGACGAATAGTCCGGGGGTTGAATAAGGCACAAAACCGACAGCAAGGGAAGTCGTGGTCTGAGCTTAAGCAAGGAATGCAGTACAGATGAAAATCTTTATGAGGTATTTCCACAGGTAATACAATTGTTAACTTTTACTGACATCGGTTGGGAGCAAGAAAAAGGATTCCCCAATGGGGTCCTTTTTTTTTTTTTTTGAAGACTTCAGTTCTGAAACTCGAAAACAAAAATTTTAGGAGTCGGCCGACCGGCACTTATGAACTGCTTCTGCTTCGGGCACCGCACGGCAAGAAAGACTGATGTAATGGATTCGGCTGCATGTTTTATACCCCTGATGACCTGACGTCATGGGAGAAGAGACAGCATCCGATGCAGGAATCCAAGACTTTGATAGTCAGGCTGGCTGAGGGCTACCTGCAGGCAGATAACCCAAATGTAATGGCTGCAACAGTGAAACACGAAGAACATCCCTAGGTATTTGAAGGAAGTGGAAGTTTTTAGGAAATGTGGTGGTGGTCTAGAATAGCTAAGTCAGGAGGAGTGGAATTTAGCTTTCATTGTGTGCAGAGTAGTATAACTTCGGCTTTCTTTGGGTTTAGAATTAAATTCATTGAAATTAACCAGTCTGTCATGGTGAAGAGATTGTGCTGCAGTTGTTGTTTGACGATTTGATGAGAGGAGCTTGTTTGGTATATGATCATGTCATCTGCATACACAAGAATGGGAAAGTGTAAAATGTTAGAGGGAAACTTGCTGATGTAACTGGAGAAGAGCAACGGTTTATTAGTTCACTCAAATGGAGCAACTGTTACCTTCTCTAACACAAAATTAAGATTCAAAATACAGGCCACTGGTTTTCTTGGAAATGCAAACCCCCTTTCGAGAACATTTTACTATGAGACTGAATTGAAAGGGAAAGATCCATGGTAGATATGCTGAAATGGCTGATAAATGAAACTTGAAAGAGTAATAAGAAAGGCCTTAGGATTGTAGATCACACAAATATCTTAAAACCAGAGAACAATTAGCCCTGAATGGGAGGGTGTCAGTTATGTAGCTAGCACCAACTGGAACACCTTTTTCATTTCCTAATGCATAATTTTCAAGTAGCAGACTTTCTTGCCTCCATTAGTAACTGATGCACGTCCTCAGTAAACAGATGCCTAATAGGAATTAAGACCCTATTACCCATGCAGTCAACTGAAGATGATAAATGTTGGGGTGTATCCAGTCTGTGAGGAAGCTTGTGTTATTTGCTCTTTCTCATTTCCAAAAGAAGGAAGAACCATAGTTACCTTGTCCAGAATGGCGTCACCACAATGACCTTGGGGGATTCTTTCTTAAGTCTTCAGAAGTACCCTGGATATTAGTGGAAGTGGTAGAAAAGCATATAGGAATATTCCTGCCCAAGGAAAAGAAAAGGCAGCTGTCTTCCAGGCCTTCTAGCTTAGAGTGCTGGAACAGAATCTTGCCAGTTGATTGTTCAGGGGAGGAGGCAAAGAGGTCTACTTGTGAATCTCCCCATAGAGGGATCAGATCTTTGAAGACCCCTGATCTAATTTCCATTTGTGATGATCTGCCCTGGTCCTGCTGAAGGTGTCTGCTACATAATTTTGCTCTGAAAGAATCTAGGGTGCCTGAACGGTGAGACCATGCTGTGAAGCTATATCCCAAACTAACATGGCTATTCTGCTAAGAAGGTACAACCTGGTTCCCCCCTGCTTGTTGATGTACCACATGACTTTGGTAAGGTCTGTTAACTACTTGAAGAGAGCCTAGGGACCAAAGATGGTTCATAGAGTTGAATGCCTTGATTAGGGCAAGCATCTCCTTGATATGTATATGTGCTTGCTTCTGCCCTTGGTGTCCCTGACCACCTGCACTATTATCCCTCCTGAAACTGCTCCCAATGCAAAGTCTGAAGCATCTTTGGTGCCTGATACTTTGGAGTAGAGAGGGAGAAGGGGAGACCTGGATTTAAGGCCATCTGTTGTCTCCACCAAAAGATCTCTCCCTCTTGTGACAAACCCCAGCACTAGGATCTAAAATGATAAAGGGTGCTGATGCTGGGACCACAGAAATTTCAGATACCACTGTATCTTTATCATGTGGAGTCTTGCCATAGGTATTATGAGAATCATAGATGCCATAAGACCCAAAATCCTGAGGTAGTCCCTCCCAATGACTGAAGTCTGAGTTGAAAACCTTAAAAACAGATCCAAATAAAGATCTTTTATTTCCCTGTGGAAGAAAAACTCTTCAAACCGAGGTGTCTGACATCCCAAGAACACAATCCTGTGTGAAGGAGTCAAGAAAGACTTTTGAATGTTCTGTTGTTAATCTCAGTTTGAGTAAGAGATCTCTCACCCGAGAGAGATTCCTGACACTTTGACAAAGCCTTTGCAATAAGCAAGTTGTCTGAATATGGAAAATGCGGATACCCTGTAGCCTGCAATGAGCTATAACTGGAAAAATACACTTTGTGAACACTTTTTACTGTTACAGTGGTTGGTCCAAAGGATAAGGCAGAGAAAGGACAATGTGATCCAGGCACACAAAACCTTAAGAAACATCTGAAGTCTGGATGAATAGGGATGTGACGATAAGCATCCCTTAAGTCTAGGGTACTAGGAAACTTGAAAGAGGAAGAAGTAAAAGGTTGTGAAGTGGCATCATTTGAAATTTGGGCACTATAACAAACAGGTTTAGGAAAGAAAGATCCAAAAATGGTCGCCAAACATTTTCTCTTTGGCACAAAGAACATCCTTGAATAATACCATTCCACCTGGGAAGGAGGAACTGGTTCTAACACTCTTTGGGACAACATGTGATGAGGAATAGGTGGAAACAAAAGAGTTTGACCTGATGAATTAGGAATGACCTCCTGTAAAGGAGGAATTTTCTCCCACTGCCATCTGTAATCTTGATGAATGATTTTCAGAACCCACTTGTCTGAAACAATCTGTTGCCAAAGAGAAAAAGAAAAAGTCAGACCTTCTGGAAGAAAAAAAGGGGCCAGGGCAGGAGGGGACCACGGGGTCTCTTGAAAAGTCATTCAAACTTGTTGGACTCCCCCCCCCCACCCCACCCCACCCTTTGCCATTTCTTCTTACAAACATCTGTTTACCTGAATGTTTTTGAGACTGTTTATTCAGTCTTTTGCCAAAACTGGATGAGGAGACAGAAAATATCTTGGACAATTTGGGAAAGGAGGGCTCAACAATCTTAAGAGATTTTCTGGATCACCTCACCTCTTTCATCACACTTTTTAATCACCTTTGCAACAAAGAAGCAAAACACCAAATCTCTAATCTAGAGAGAAGTTAAACCATCTAATTTTTATCATCATTTGGAGGTTATGAGAATGCAGCCATGCAAACCCACTCAAAACAGTACTAGTAGCCATAGCACTTGTAGAAATATCAATAGTCATACACACACACTACAAATAATGGGTAGTGACGTGCAATAGATGAAACTAAGTTATTTAAAGCAGATTTTCCTCACAATAAGAAACTGCAAATAAAACATTCCTCATAATTTCACAATTTGTCAGAACTAACTAACATTTGAGCCTGACAATTCAAAATTCTGAAAATCAAAGTTGCTTAAGTATTACACTTTTTCCCATATGTATCAGTAACTTTCCCAGCCTTGTCAGAGGAGGGAGTATTAAAGTACTTAGCAGCATGCATCAACTAAATCTATAGCTGCTGGGTCAGGTTGGGGAACAGTGTAAAAAATTAAAACAGTGATGAACGTTATGCATCTTATCTGCCTTTTCAGGGGCAGCTGGCTGACTATCAGGAAAATTTCTGACAGTAACATACATCCTCTAACACAAATAGACCAGAAGGAATGTGTATTCTGGAAAACCGTTTTGTAACTCCTCAGAGAATTTTCTGAGGGACTAAGAAACCTCGTTGTTCTCCCACTGAAAACACTGGCAAATTTTAGCAACAGTCTCAGAAATAGAGAAACCCTCACATGAAGAATTAGAAACTGAGCTCTCCTCTGAGTCTGAATCAGAAATATGAGAAAAAACTCTATCTATCCCTGCATCTTCCTGTTCAGATTGAAAATGTAGAATCTCTTCAGGAAAAGAGGAATCCCTCAATCTTTTACCAGAAACTAGTTTACAAGAAGGATCAAATGACTGAATTAAACCCTGAGCCAGAACCAGTAAACTATTCCTATCCAAAGAAATTTTAGGAGGAGTAGATACATGCTTGTTTTTTAGTTTCTTTTTGACAGGAAATATTGCATCAATAATGTTAATAATGGTAGCAGCTGCTTTCCCAGAGCTGGGCACAGTATTCTGACAACATGGAAACCTTCCCTGTTCCCATTCCCTGGAATGATTAGAATAACTCTCCCATGCTCATTTAGGGGACCCCAACAGCTCCAGAGGCCATGGCTCACTCCAGTCCTTAGTGGATGTAGATGCTACACCATAGGGATCCAGGGTAAAAGATGAGTGGTCTGAGGTATAACAAATGGCTACAGCAATCACCCATCTGCAGCACAGGCAAACTGGTAGCCTGCTGTAGTGGCAAAGGCTGTTTGCTTAATATTTTCTTTTTGTGGCTAGAAGAAAGACTGACAGTGGAACCGATAGTCTATTCCACAGTTAAGCGGAAAATGGGGCCTCTTTCCTGGGGAAGAGGAGGAGCAAATGCTGGTAAACACTACTAACCCACAAAAGTTACTTTTTGACAGAAAAATAAAAACATTGTAAAAAGCACTTTAAAACACTGCCAACCTCATAAAAGAAAAATAAATGCAATTTCGCCACAGAAAAATGTTTTCAGTTATTTTACACTACTTTTAATCAGACAGAAGAAATGAGTGCTCTAATTAAAAGTATGTTACATTCTTGAAACAGACCATTAAAACACAACAATCCTACCTTTAAAATAACTTTCCTGAAGAGGAAAGTACTAAAACATCACCAAAAGTAAAACACCCCCACCCCAAAAGGGAACGTGTCTGCCCAGGAAAGAAAGCACAACTGGACCATCGACTGAAAAAGCATCAGGGAAACATACTCTTCAGCATCAGTAAGGCTCTGAAGTGTTTCACACCCAAATTTGTCTTTCTGTCAGCTTACCTTGAGCTGCCTGACAGTTTGGGTGTGCTGAAGGTGCCCTGAACCTTTGGAACCTGTCTGTCAGGATATAACCCATATATCTAAGGCTACTGCATCAGTGAGCAATATGATGAACATGTACAGATGTCCAGTCAGTCTGTGATGCAGTAATTTTAAATTTCCAAAAACTGCTCCCAGATTTGGGTCTGGAGGCGATTACAATAGGTAAACATTTTATTATTATTATTATTATGTTATTACTTGTGAAGGTTATTGGACATTGGTTACTCATTGAAGGATAAATAAACCTTTACATGAAATTTTGCTTGGGATATAAGCAATCCCTAGGTATGAAAGAAAGTAGATGACAGTTTTGAAGTTTGGTCTTGTTGCTTCAGAGATTACTTGGCTTAAGGTGAGGTCAGCTAGCCGGTTAAAGGTGACTGCTATTATATCTGGTAAGTGCATTCCAATGAAGGTATTTATTTGTTCCAATTTATTTTTGTTGCTCCCTGCACCTAACAGGCAGCATTTAATTGTGCTTATGTTGGTAGGTTGGTGGTTATAGAAGTTTAAAACACAACAAGGCTACTTCCAGCGTAAAAAAACAATAATCCAAACCAGTAAACTGGAAGAAATACACGGACTGGAAACTTAATGAAGATTTTAATCCAAAGGCCAAAAGCACATTAGCGTCTCCTCTTTACAAAGTACGTTTTCGTCCTCTAAACCAGAAAGACTTCATCAGATGCCTGGTATATTGATATTGGCTCTGGGTTTGATTCAATGTTTACTTCTATAAAAAGAAAAAAAGCATGATGAGAGGGAGTTTAGAGAGACATGTTTGCCAAGTTTGGGAAGTGTTGTGGTTTAGTGGTTGAGGTGGGAGGTTGGCATAATGGTTAAGGTGTTTACCTTACAGACACAAGGGGCAGGGTTTGATTTTCACATGGAGTAACTGGCTTGGCTTAAAATGACCCACAGTGACAGCTAGATTGCTACTAAATTATGAACTTATGAGTGTAGGAATATTAAAGTTGTTTGGGAAGAGATAGAAAGGGGTGATGGGGGATATAGCTTTGTGGTTCGTTTGCTAGGGTTTGAGGGTAGAAAGACTTATTATTCTTATGCCAGATGCACTCAGCTGTGCTCCTCCTCCCTGACACAGTTACAACTTAATCTTATCCTCCCTACATTTTAATTTTACTCTATTTTTAATATGTCACTTCACAAAAAAATGGCATTCAAACACAAACTGTTCCTCAGTTTCACATCTTCTACTGGACCTTTAAGGCCCATTTCCAAAAGTAGACTCCCAACTTCTCCTCTAAGTTATTCTCTCAAGCAATTCTCTGTTCCCTCCTTAAGATCAGCAAATCCTAATGTTTTAGAACTAACTATATATATATATATATATATATATATATATATATATATATATATATATGTGTATATATATATATATATATATATATATATATATATATATATATATATATATATATGGTCACTATATCTCATTTAATAGCTATTTTAAGCCATAGTTAGAGAAAATTACCATACATCGTACTCAATAATTAATTTCAAATTCCTTTGCTCTCCAACTCAACAGTGCTGAGGTCTTGCAAAGCATCAATTCTACCTTCAGAGCAGCATTTTGGTTTAACCAAAAGTACAGCTCACTTTATGTATAACATTACTGTTTCATCCATGTCAATTTCCTTGCAAATTTAAAAATTCCCCTCTTTAGGCATTTTCTGTGTATAGAGAGAAATACCATTTTAACATTATTGGCTAATATAGACCTCACAATGGATGCCCATTATCCATTTCCTGGTAATAATACTATAATACAGTTTCATCATATCTTCACAATAACACAACTTGTTCTATTATTATAATCACTTCAATTATTACATAGTTAAATGGTATAATAAGTAGACTTTTTACAGATCACATATAGAAATACTGAAACACCAACTTTATAAATGTATGTAATGTATTTTCAGACATTCACATCTAACATACAGTTCTGAACAGTTAATATACATCTCCAAAATGCAGCTATGTTTTACGTTGTATTTAAAGGTCATATTCAAATCCATCCCTCCCTCTCTTTTTCCCAGTTTTTGCACATGGGGTTTGGATGTCATATCAACAGTGACCAACATACTCAATAACTATCATATAAAGATTATGTCCATCAAAGGAACTGTGTCTACCACTAAAATAATCAAATTAAGTGAAACTCAAATAGAACCCACTTCTCCCATCATCTGTATTCATGATTACATCTAATCTAAACTTATAACAGTTCAAAAATCACCTTTTACAGCCCTTTTTATAACTTTCCAAGAAACTAAACTCTGTATGAAAATGAAATAATTTTAAATAATCTTCAATAAGTAGGATGTCACATTTGTCAGCATAACAATTAACAGTTTTATAGTGCAAATTTACTTACTAATAATCTCCATTTAAGAACCACTAGAGAAATAGCACTTCTCAAGAGCACTCAGACTCAATAATTACATTTAATTAAACTACTTCCTTGATGCCTGTTTGATCTATCCAATAAAATCTCTCATACCATCTCAGTCCAGAAGCCCTGCTCAACAACACTTTTGTTTGATTCTTCACAATTCTTCCACTCCTCCTCAACCAAGATGAAGAGTCACTCAGATTTACCAATACCATATAATGCTATATGTTAATAACCATGTCATTGTGTATTTTTGATCAATTACTGTTCGTTTATCATTTTATTTACTTGACAAAGTTGGTGTATTAGTATTTCTGTAAGTTTATTACCAATTGGATATTGTTTGAGCTTTTCTTCCAGGGCCTCCGCTGCAAATGGGTCTTGCATGGCCTGGACTTTCCAGGGTAAACAAACATAAAATAAATATAATCAATCTTTATATCTATCAATGTGATTTTTGGGCAGCCCCTTCAGCTTAAACTACGTATCTTGGGCACATGCAAATGCCTGGCAAGTAAATTTTCAGCACAGCCAGAAAAGACCACATATATTTTTTTAATTTAGATCTGTTATACTCTGTAATGATATCCATAAAGAACAGCCTCTGCTGAAAAGTTGTAGCTGTCTAATAATAATCCAAAACACAAACACACACGACCTGCTTCTGTGGTTTCTTCGTGGTCACCACACCACAGCTGACATAGTACCTCTTCCTTTGCATATGTCAACACAAACTGAGCCAAAAATCACCCTTTGTTTACCAAAGTAACACTCAGATGCGGATGACAGCAGCAAAGAGACCTTCACAATCCTCAGCAATGACTTAGTAATACCTGTCCACTGTGCCATTTTGGTTCACATTACATCGAGTTCTTCCTCTCCTCTTAAAACTCTAATCTCAAACTCTTTCTTTGAGCCTCATCCTCCATAACAGCCACATTTTGCATATATTACAGCAGACCTCCCAGATTTTCCATCTCATTTTGCACTTGAGGAATCTGATGATGGCAAGCTGTGAGTTACGTAAAAAAATTATCATGAACTTCTGGCAGGTTTCAATCACTTAACATATTCCTCCCTCTTTCCAATACATGCCATGCATCCAATTATGTTTCTACTAGGTTGTTGGGTATTGCCTTAACTTTCAATTAAATATGTTTTCTCATTACCAGAATACTGCTGAAGCAACTGGCATTCCTCTCAGGTATCATCTCCAAACATTTCTTCTTCTATCAGAAATTTAACTGTTTCCAATAATATGACAAATGTCATTTTTTTTTCTTTTTTTTGAAAGACCTTTATTGAATTATCACTTGTGACATAGGCAAACATACATGTATATAAAAGTAATCAAACATTTTAACAAGTTCACATTTACAAACATTATACGTCATATATATTGTTATATATTCTATAATCTAAGCAAAATTACATATATTATTCAATTCCTGCCTTCTTTTAAACCTCATTCCTCCTCTAAAACATTTTCTACATGCATTGTTTCCACCATCTCCATTTTTCTATGTAATTTGCTCCTACACTTTTCTAAAGATCCCACTTCCTGTTCTTTTATCTCTGTTATAATAGTCACTAATTCAAGTATAGCTGGTTAAGATTTTTACTTCTATTTTCTAGCAGCTATCAGAATTAAACTTACCACGATCTTACTACCTCTAGGCAATTCAGATCCTGTATCCCAGCTTAAAAAAAAATAATTTCCTTAGTTACACTCATGCTCGCCCAGTATTCCTGACAGAGTACTCTGCAGGGAATTTTTAAAGTCTGCCATCTCCTTGCACTCCCAAAATATATGTTTCCCATTACCGCTTTCTTCCCCATCATACTTCCAACCATCTATATGAGGAAAATTCTTTGGAGCCTCCTTGGGGTATAAAAGTATCTATGCAAACACTTCCAGGCAAAAATACTAGACTTTCTACATTTTGTTGCTTACTTGGAAGCCATACATATGTCCTCCCCATTGCTCCTTTGTGAACTGCATGTCTAATTTTTCTTCCCAATCTTTTCTGACATCTTCTGCTGGATTCCTATAGTTATTGTACAATATTTTATATGCCCTACTTATTATCCCTTTTTAACAACAACTTCTGCTCTAGATGCAACTAAAACTCAACCAGTGCAGGCCATTCATTTACAATTTCCCTATCCTTTTCTCTTTGTCTATACTCTGATATTAATCCTTGATAGGGAAGGCAATCAGTAGCCTATAATCCAAATAGTTTATTGGCCTCTTACCATTCTGTTACCTTTCCCTCTAATTTGTTCCCAATACCTTGGTTCCTTTGCAGTCTTCATCCTAATTGTGTGTTCTCTGCACCCCTAATTGCACTCATCCCCATCAGCAGAATTTTCTTTATCCACTACTGTGTTGACTCAGTAATTGTATTCTTTATACTGTGTTATGAATATAATATTCTGTATGACTGTTAATCTTAAGGATCTGCTTCCAAAATTCCATTCTTCCAATATTTCTTGAATTACCTCCTGTTTCATCATCATCCCTTTCCATTGTGAATTGTAGCATCTTAACTGTGTAGCTTTAAAATATCCCTTCAAATCATGTAATCCTAAACCTCCATGATCTACTGGGAGGATCAACTTTTCCCACTTGACTCTTGCCCTCTTCCCTCCCAAATAAAATCCTTCAACTCCTTGTTAATTACTATCTACAGTTTCTCCTCTGGTTGATAAAAACATGCCTGACCTGCGAATAAAACTAAAGGGACTAAAAAAGAAATTATATACTCACCATAACGTTCCATCTGTGTTGTCCATTTTCATTCTTCTTCAACTCTTGGTTGGATCAGATACTCTTATCCAATCTGGCCATTTCTATTAGCTCGTGGATCACTGAAAGCTCTCAAGCTCCTCCTCTTCTCGGCTCACCCACCCAGTCGCATCCAGCGGCACACAGGTAACCCCCCTCCCGCAAGACCCATAAACCCGCTCTACGGCAACAAACAACCTCAACGTACTCCACAAGCAGAACCCTCTATTAAAGAAAGCAAACTCTATTAAAGTTAAAACAACAGGGTAACCCCCCTCCCGCAAGACCCATAAACCCGCTCTACGGCAACAAACAACCTCAACGTACTCCACAAGCAGAACCCTCTATTAAAGAAAGCAAACTCTATTAAAGTTAAAACAACAGGGTAACCCCCCTCCCGCAAGACCCATAAACCCACTCTACGGCAACAAACAACCTCAACGTACTCCACAAGCAGAACCCTCTATTAAAGAAAGCAAACTCTATTAAAGTTAAAACAACAGGGTAACCCCTCCCAAGAAGACCCATAAACCCGCTCTACGGCAACAAACAACCTCAACGTACTTCACAAGCAGAACCCTCTATTAAAGAAAGCAAACTCTATTAAAGTTAAAACAACAGGGTAACCCCCCTCCCGCAAGACCCATAAACCCGCTCTACGGCAACAAACAACCTGAACGTACTCCACAAGCAGAACCCTCTATTAAAGAAAGCAAACTCTATTAAAGTTAAAACAACAGGGTAAACGCAAATTTTTTCTACCTGTTAAATTTAAAAAGGACAAGCGTACTAGCTGCAAAAGTGCCTAAAAATCAAGCGTACTAGACGCAAAAGTGTATAAAATTCAAGAGCACTAGTCTAAAAGTGCCTACTTATCTGGATCCTACCTTAACATAAAAAGAGCAGTATTTGAACTCCTCTGTACGGAGTTTCACTCAGTTTTTGCTGTGTCCTCTATGACCCTGGGACTCTCCTAGTGGTGTGGTGATGTATGTTGAAGTCAGAAAGTTAATAAATAATACTGCTGGCTCAACGCTATCCTTAAACGATCCTGTATTAAGTCCTGACGGCTCACCCACCCAGTCGCATCCAGCGGCACACAGGTAACACTCATTCTGACTCTAATTAACCTTAAATTGTGTTATATGAGAGTGTTTCTAGAGGGCTCGTGAACAAGATTGTGGTGTGATTCCTGCTCTGTTGTAATATTTTTCACTACTTTGTGGCGGGTCTGCTCGTTAACGTAAGCTGTGTATCACATTACGGGGAAGTCTGCACGTGTTACTGAACTGTATCTGGCATCCTTTTCAACAGAAAACATTCTGTCTTGATTTATAGTGGATTACTCTGCATTTGTTGTGAAAAGAATTGCTCTGTAGTGTGTTGCTTGCCATCGCGAACTGTAAATGTACTGACCTAACAGTTACAAGTGTTGCTGACGCACAACTGGCGTCCTTTAGAACTATATCATTTAGCGACTAGGCCTGAAGTTGTATTGAACTATTGATTACCCTGAATGTATGTTTCATGAATACTTGCCGTGCATTTGAAATCAGAGCAAAGTTGGTTTACTACTCCTGTCTCTCTCCCTTGTGTTGCAGGTAACCCCCCTCCCGCAAGACCCATAAACCCGCTCTACGGCAACAAACAACCTCAACGTACTCCACAAGCAGAACCCTCTATTAAAGAAAGCAAACTCTATTAAAGTTAAAACAACAGGGTAAACGCAAATTTTTTCTACCTGTTAAATTTAAAAAGGACAAGCGTACTAGCTGCAAAAGTGCCTAAAAATCAAGCGTACTAGACGCAAAAGTGTATAAAATTCAAGAGCACTAGTCTAAAAGTGCCTACTTATCTGGATCCTACCTTAACATAAAAAGAGCAGTATTTGAACTCCTCTGTACGGAGTTTCACTCAGTTTTTGCTGTGTCCTCTATGACCCTGGGACTCTCCTAGTGGTATATGCCCCACTCCGCTCCCTGCCCCCTTATCCCACCCGCCCCCAGTACCCCTACTCTTATAGGAACAAAAAGTCCCTCCCACTCTCCCTCCTAGCAAATACAAAGCTCCCCTGTCACTCCTCACGACTCCTCCCACCTCTCCGCCCATACCCATTAATAAAATCTAATCTAAGTCCTATCCCTCTCCCACTACCCTTTCTCAATCCCCAACATGGCCAAATATCCTCTCAAAATAACTCCCCTAATAACCTTACTTCTCACCACTACTTATTTCCTATCAGCATTTGAAAACCAAACTCTCTTAGGTATCCCTTTCCCTAAGCGTTACACCAACTCCCAATGTAATGACCAAGCCTTCTCTATACTACCTTCACTATACCAGGACAAATTGGAATCCCCCAAATTAGCCAACACTACACTCCATTACCCCAAATCTCCACAAAACAAAGCTAACCTCAAAATTCTATTTAAACTACAGAGATTACTAGTCTATCTAAAAAATCGTATGAACATCGGCGGCGATATTCACCCTAACCCTGGTCCCACCACCACGCCAGACTCTCACTCTAATAATTTTACCCAAAATTCTTCTGACTCTCTACTAATATTACATCTGAACCTAAGAAGCATTAATAACAAAGTTCATAACCTACACGCCATTATAGCAACTCATTCCCCTGAATTTATGTGTCTAACCGAAACATGGCTAAAGCCATCTACTAAGAACGAAGAGATCCTTCCACCTGGGTATAATATTTTTAGGGCTGATCGTACAAAAAAAAAAAGGAGGAGGTATAGCTGTTATGTATAAAAGCACCCTGAATATCCTTAAGAACCCAATTCAACCTCCTACAATCTCTAACCTAGAAATTATAGCCCTACAGATCTGCTTAAACTCTAAAAAATGCATCAACCTTGTCGTAACTTAGATCCCACCAGGGAACAACATAGAAAACCTGGAGCAAACCTTGAGCTGGCTATCCACCAGCTACCCACAAGAAACCATGGTACTTGGAGACGTCAATATAGATTGGTCTCTCTGTTCCACCCACTCAACTCCAAAACATATCAATCTACATGGTTTTTCCCAAAACATCCTATCCCCAACTAGATTAGGCAACTCTCTTCAAAAAGAAAGCATCATTGACTGGATCCTTACTAATAAGGACTCAAATAACTATACCACAGGTACCCTTCCCAGTGACCTCAGTGATCACCTAATTACTTATACCATTAAACATAAATGCCCAACTTCCAACCCCCCCCTTTATAGACTAATCAGAAACAAAAAGAAATTTGTCCCACAACTATTTCTTGCTGACCTGAAATCTTGCAACTGGTCCTTACTAAAAACCCTTCCAATTAATGAGAGTGTCTCACACTTCAATGACACATTTCTCAAGATACTTGATGCACATGCCCCACAGAGACAAATTAGATCCAAACCTCGTATAGCACCTTGGCTAACAAAGGAAACCAAAACCAAAATTAAACTACGTAACCAAGCCTGGGATAAGTGGAGGGCCACAAAATCCTCCCAAGATCGCACTAAATTTCAACAACTAAGAAACACCACCAAAGCAGCTGTTACCCAGGACAAAAAACAATACTTCTATCACCTCCAGCACAAACACCAGAACAACCCAAAGAAATTCTGGGCAGGCTTTAACAACCTTCTGCACCCAGGGAAAACCTCCACCCCAACCCCCGAGAATCTTGTAGAGAAAGGACAGGAAGAAGTAGCCAATACCTTTAACTCCTTTTTCACTGAGACTGTCCTAAAACTAGCCAGTCAACTAACTTCCACTTCACAATCTGCTGTTCAACAGCACGCTCTCACCCCTACCCCGTTCAAGTTAAAGCCAGTATCTTCCTCGTACATACGTACCCTACTAAAAAAACTTAGGCCAACCACCCTAGCGGCTGACCACCTCCCTGCAGAATTCTTACAAATTGCATCTGATGTAATAGACTACCCAATATCCATCCTTATCAATAGAACAATAGCTGAGACGTATATCCCTACTATCTGGAAGATCTCTTATATCATTCCACTTCACAAAGGAGGTTCCTCCATGGAAATCTCAAATTATAGACCAATAGCTATCTTATCCCCAATAGCGAAAATCATGGAGAGATGCATCCACAAGCAACTTCTTCACTACCTAACTGTTAATCATCTCCTGTCCAACTCCCAACATGGCTTTCGCCCCACCATAGTACAACTACCGCCCTCCTTTCCTTTGTTGACTCCATCAATAACAACCGAAACAACAAACTTATATCCTCTGCCCTCTTTTTGGACCTATCAAAAGCTTTTGATATGGTCAATCATCAGCTCCTCCTTAACACCCTTGAAGCCTTGCATCTGGACACACCAGCACTAAGCTGGTTTAAGACCTACCTCTCGGGTAGGCAACAAGCCGTCCTGTGGCAAAATTGTAAATCAGGACTACTCCCAATTTCCATAGGTGTACCTCAGGGCTCCATACTCGGTCCACTTCTGTTTTCCATCTACATAAACAACCTTAAATCAGTCATCCCTAAATCCACCTGCATACAATATGCCAACGACTCCACCCTAATCTGCTCTGACGTCTCCATCTTGAATCTCCAAACTATTACTCAACATTGTTTTTCTCAAATTGAAAAATGGTTCAACGACTTGAAACTCCTACTTAATCCAACTAAAACGAAACTACTACTATTCTTTCCCAATGCTTCCTCTTCCCAGGAAAAAGAATCTCCAAACGCCAACAAAATAACCTTCCATGTTAAATCTAACAATGGGACTTATATAACCCCTGTCACCAGTACCAAACTACTTGGAGTAACCATTGATCACAAGCTCAAATTTGACCTGCACATTACTCAAACTATAAAGTCTGTTAACAAAAAATTAGGATCTATGTACAGAATTAAAAACTTCTTAACTCCTTCTACCAAATTAACTATTGCCCGCACCCATCTTCTCTCTCCCCTCCTCTACGCATCCCCAGTCCTCTCTTTCCTCAATAAACGTGAACTTAACATGCTCTCTCGTGCTTACAACCATATTGCTAGATTTATAACAGGTTCCCCTTATCGAACCCACCATTGTCTTAACTTGAGGACCCTTGGCTGGCTTGAACTGCCTAATCTCCTCAAACTTAACCAACTCACCGAGGCCTACAAAATAGTCAACCACCCTGATAAAACTCCATCACTATCCAGCATTCTGGCCCCTTACTCTAATCTAAATAGTCTTAGATCATCCAACAGTTCTCTTATCCTTACCACTAAAGCTAAAAACTCAGGTGGGGATGCCCTCTACGCTAACTCCATTGGGAAACCGTGGAACTCATTGCCAAACTACCTAAGACTCTCAACCTCACGCACCCAATTCAAAAACAACCTAAAAGAATATCTCATATCCCAATGGATATGTCCTTGTCATCCACCTGACTAACCTCATAGCTCATACCCTACTAGCCTCACTTCCTCCTAGCACGTTCTCCTATTTAGACCTCTATAATCTCTCACTTCAAATCACAATTGAGGTTTTTTACCTTGATCTTCCTATTTACACCCCAAGTGAAACTAATACCATGCTTAAACTACAGCATGTACTTTAATCAATATTTGTATCACTATTTGTGTGTCTATTCTCTAACATGTATAAATTTTTGTTTGTTTGTTTGATTGGAGCTTTTCTCCTTGGGCCTCTACTGAAAATGGATATGTATCCAGCTAGACTAGCCCGGTTAACAAATGTAAAATAAAATAAATAAAATAAAATAAAATAAATAAATAATACCCTAGTCCATAACATACCTCAAATCTTGTTTGCTGCACTTTATATCCATATTGCAAAGGAATAAAAATATTAAGATTAACTAGCAAAAACAGAGACTCAAAGAAAGGAGCAACATTCCTTCAGCATCTTCAATGGATCCAACAGAATGAATATGTGAGGGATGGTAGGAGAATAGTTGAGGAAGAATGAAAATGGACAACAAAGATGGAATGTTATGGTGAGTACATAATTCTTTATCTGATGATGTCAATTTTCATTCATTCCTCAACCTTTGGAACAGAGTCCCCAGCTACCTATACTGTAAGGAAGGATATTCCTTTGTACCTTTGAACCAAAAGCTGCTCTGCTCCTAAAAACCATATCTAACTTGTAATGAGCAATAAAAGAATCAAGACTGGTCCAAGATGCAGCTGCACAAATATCATCTAGACAAGCTCTTGACAAAAAATGTGAAGTAGCAGCCACTGATCTTGTGAATGTGCTCTTAGTGGTTTGGGAAAAGGAAATGCTCAATTTATTATAAACAAAAGGTATGTTACTTTAGAGACTGATTTTCCAATTTGAATCCGAAAAAGGTAAAACAGTTGTTCCTTTTTTCTAAAATGGTTTGTTCTGTACAAGTAAAAATGTAATTGTCTCTGAACATCAAATAGGTGTAACATATTCTCCTTTATTTGAAAAATTTGGAAAGAAGACTGGTAAGTTGATAGTTTGATTCATATTAGAGTCTGACAGCACCTTAGGAAGAAAGGAAGGGTCTGTTCTTAAGGATGCTCTGTCTTTATGAAAAATCAAGTAAGGGGGGCTTAGAAGACCAGGCTTGCAATTCAGAAACACTTCTGGCAGAGGTAATTGCTACTAAAAATATAGTTTTCCAAGTTAAATATTTTAGCTCTGTCTTAGCTGAAGGTTCAAATGGAGACTGGGTTACAGCCTGCAATACTACATTTAAATCCCAAGGGGAGTCAGATTTTTAATAACAGGTCTTAGGAGAAGTGTTCCTCTTAGAAAGGCTCAACAACGTTTTGAAGATGTTACAGATGAATTATCTATTCCAACATTATAGTTGGAGATGGCAGCTAATTGCACTTTAATGGTAGAAGAGCTAGCTCCTTCATTAAGGACTGATGCTGGAAACTCTAGAACTTTAGAGACAGGAGCAGAAATCTTTTCCATTTAAATTTTGTAAAGTTTTCTGGTGGAATCTTTGTGAGATGATAAAGGAATACGATGGACTGGATAGGACAGCCTGGAATGTCTAGCAATCAACATGCAGTTAATTTTAGGCCTAGAATGTCTGGATGAATTGAGTCTGTAGGGTGAGACAGAAGGTCTGGAGATGGATTCAGTATCCAAGGGGGATGAAAAAGATGAGATAAAAGAAAGGGAAACCAAACCTGAGACCAATAAGGGGCAATGAGGATTACTGTGCTCTTCAATCAGGATGCTTTCTGAAGAAATTTGGGGAGGAGAGGTATTGGGGGTAAGCGCAAATGAGACCATTGGGCCAACTGTGAAGTACAGCATCTCTCGCTGACTCCCCAGCAGGGAGATGAGAGCAAGGGACCTGGTGCACTTGTTGAGAAGGGATGCAAAAAGGGCACAGTACGGTTGACCCCATCAACAGGAAATCCTCTCCAATACCTTCATATTGAGAGACCACTCGTGAAGCATTAGAATAGACCTGGTTAACTTGTCTGCAATTACGCTGGACTTCCCCGGAATATACGTTATCAAATATCAGTTGAATGAGATCACCCACTGCCACACTCTTAGAGCTTCTCGACACAGGGGGCAAGATTTGGTTCCCCCTTGTCTGCTGATAGATCAGACCACTGACAAGTTGTCCATCAGAATTGCAATGGTCCCACAGTAGGGAGTGTGTCTTGGAAGGCCTGCAACACTAGCAGGACAGCTCTAATTTTCAAGAAACTGATATGCATGCTGGCCTCTTCAAGAGACCATGTGCCTTAGACTGTTCTTCCCAGGAAGTGCCCTACACCTTCCCATAGTCACTATGGTCTTGGGTTGGGGAAGAACAAAGAAATAACCTTCTTGCACATGACTTGACTGTATTCACCACAGAAGTTATTTCTTGCAAGCTTGAGTTATCTTTATCTGACTGGACAGAAGGTGGTAAAGAATGGACAACTGAGTAACTAAGGCCCATTGTAGTATTCTCATATGGTAACTTAATATCGGTACTAGGATAAGTGCCACTGGCATGGACCATAGTGATCTTGGGGACCCTTCCCCTTTATCAAAGTCAGCATCTTCAGTGACTGACTCTTGAGGAGGATCTAAGTGCCTCCTTTCACATTTTCTCTTCCTGGAACTTCTTCAGTGGAATATTCTAGAGAAGTGTCGGATGAAATAAGTATACCCTGATAGGTATCCTGGTGGCTAACTTGGGCTGGCTTGCCCCTGTGGAAAGGATGAATGAGGCTCAAGACACAGATGAATGGACCTGGGTGGTTGGACCCAAAGAAAGAGGATAGAGAAAGCACTTTCCACTACCTCAAATGCCAAATGCCCTGGAGAGAAGGAAACTAACGGCTCCAAAAGAACATGGTTACTGCAGTAAGCTACATCCTCCCCAAAGGCACAGCATTCAAAGAGGGAGTAGGAGCTAAGCTGTTTAATGCTAAGGCTCCGTGGGGGAGAGATGACTCCAACAATTTTAGAGTCGAATCCAACACCTACGCTACGGCTCCAAGAGTTATCCAGTTCCAAGGCACTCAGAGCCTGTCCACTCAAAGACCCCACTGGGGTCGAAGATACCTGTATTTTCAGATGCAACGCGAACAACTCCAGAACCTTTGAATCTGATAACACCGAAATCACAGGCTGAACTGGAGAAAGAGAGAGCAAGGGGGGTTTGCGCTAAGGTCTCAGGACTCGATGGGGTCAGAGCCAGGAGAATTCCCATTTGTATCTGCATCGAGATGAACTTTCTCATCATCCTGTCCAAGTCTGCTTCAGTCAAACCTTTTGAAGAAAGAGTCAAAGATGCTGTGGATGAGGGCCTTGAATGGTGGTGTCTCGGAAAATGCTCCAAGAAGGGGGATGGCAGTCTAGAGGTGTTCAGATTTGAACCCAAAAGTGGAGATCAGATCAGAGGTGACTTTTCTTTTTAAATCTTCAGATCTGAAGATTTAGTCGTGTTTGGTGTAGGTTTTGAACTCAGAGCTAATGAGGTGGTAGGGTTTGTAGAGCGTTTTCTGGAATCTTTTTTTTTCCAAATTTTTAGGGGGGATTATCCCCAGAAGATGTTGGTGAATCAGAAGATTTAGAGGACAGCAAGCACCTGAGTATTTATTTGTTTTTATGGTCAGTGATAGCTCTAGGATTAAAACCTTTACAAATGTCACAGTTCACATTTAAATGTGACAGGCCTAAACAATATACGCATTCTGAATGCTCAGCTGAAAGTGGAATTTTGTGGCCACAGGCTGTACACTTTTTGAAACCTGCTGGTTTCTCTAACATTATAACTTAAGGAAAATAAACTAAAACTACACTAGAAGTAAGCCAAAGACCAAGAAGGGAAGCGATAAGGATAAAGGTAAAGATTTTTTTAACTACATAATTAAAAGTAATAAAACTATACCAACAATGGTAAAAAATATTAGAAGTACTCAAAGGTACTGAAAGAAACTACCAGCAATGGCAGATAAAACAGAAGTACACACGTAGTTGAAAGGGAAAAAGGGGGGGAAATGCTATTAGAAACCATAAGACATAAGAAGAACAATAATAACATATCAATTATATTACATAGAAAGTTATTAGCTCACTGAAACCCAAAAAATGTAAGTACTCTAGAACTGCAACAGCCACCACATCTGAATGCCAAAAGCAGCAAACAAGATCTGAGTATGCTAGGAACTTGGGCATTATGGGAAAGGGAGGAGCTCGGGAGCTTTCAGTGATCCATAGAAGCAGCCGAGTCCCAACAGGTGAGGAACGAATGAAAACTAACATCAGATACAACTTTACTGCTTGTATCTTGCTATCCATAGGCAACCGCTTCCAGTCTTTCAGGTATTTGTATTATCTTTTGTTTAGTCTCTTCCACATATCCTTAGCTGCCATAACCAAATTCATTTTAATCCATACCCCTAAATACTTCATTTTACTATGTCCCCATAAATATGGGTAATTGCTGGATCAAATTCATGTGTGGGCACATAGTTTATAGCAATAGCCTCTTTGTTTTATCTTCATTAATGGGGGAAAAAAATGAACTGTCTCAGAATATTCCACAACACAGAAATGTCCTTTCCTGGTTCCATAAGGTACAAAATAATATAATTTGCAAATAAAAACCAAACTTTTCTTGAATACCACACTGATTATATCCTTGAATTTCATAATCTGAACCCTTTATTTTCTTTGCCAATGGTTCTAAATATAAGACAAACAACAACAAGGAAAGAGGACACCCTTGCCTTGTTCCTCTGTTCAGACACAACTTATCAGAGAGGAACCATTAACATTTCATTTTTGCCTCTGATCCCTCATATATTCTTCCAATTAACCTCATTATTGTATCAGGAAATACAAATGCTTTCATTGCCCTACTCATTTTTTTTCTGCTTTCTCAAAACTCAACCTAGTGACTCCATTTCATTTCCACCCCCTTTCCCTTTTTTTCCTTTCTCATAACTCAACCTATTCACCTTTCACTGATTTACTCTCCTCCTCTAATTCTTCCTCCCTCTCACCTCATGAAACTTTGACTGTATAAATGGCTGCACTCCAAATTATACTTATGTACTCCAAAATACTTATGTTTTAATTTCATTCAGTGAAACTGTATTGTATTTGTTAACGTTGTTGATATTAGCTTTGTAATGACTGTATATGGAGCTTTCCCCTGGGCCTCCACTGAAAATGGGCTAATTCTGGCTCAATGGACTTTCCCGGTTAACAAACTGCAAATAAATAAAATCCCAGCTTACTCTTGTCACGTGCTTTTGTCTGCACCAAGATCTACCAATAGCAGCAACATTTTCTTACATTCTGCTTCCCTCTGGATCATCATCATTCTATTAATGTTATCAAATGTTTGCCTACCCTTCATAAAACCACAATGGTCCATATCTATCAATTTTGGCATCACCTTTGCCATTCTTCCAGCCATTATAGGCATAACAATTTATAATTATGGTTTAAAACTGAAATAGGCCTATATGAAGCTAGATGAGATGGGTCTTAACAGTCTTTAGGTACTACTGCCACCACAACATTTTTGAAGGATACTGGGTGCCTCCCCTACTTCTAAAATACCATTAAAAAAACCTTCCAGATCTTTATCACCTTTCCCCCCTCCTAGCTTCTAGACATCAACCAGAATACCATGTATTCCTGGAGACTTCACTGTAGATTGGCCATGCATCACCAATTTTATATCATCTCATCCTATATTAATGGTTAGTTGTTCAGCCTAATCTAGTTCATAGCCTTTATTTTATCTTCATTAACCTTAGCATATTTAAGTCTTCCATAAATATTTCAATTTGTGCTTTTTCTTGATTTTCCTACTTCTCGGCTTTATAAAGATTTTCATAACATTTCTGAAATATCTCTAAAACCTCTATAGAACCTCTGGCATTTCTTCTGGTTATAGGTTCCCCAGGTTTGGCAGAATCCCTTTCTACTTTCTGTTGCACAAGTCGTTCTGCCAAAAGTTTTTGTGCACTGGAGTTAGTATCAAGAACAGTTGTTTAACAGCAGTCTTTCTTAACTCACGCATATAATCCAGGTACTCTCTTATTTTCTCTTCAGCACTCTGGAGTTGTGGCTCTTGTTCTGTGAAATTCCCCTTATTTTGTAAAACTTTTACCTTTGTCAGCCCCTCTAAATAATTACTGCTCCTTAACCAGATCTCTTCTTCTTTTATTTCTACCCTATTTTTAAACTCTACTTTCATTTTATTCCATTTACCAGCTATAACTTATGGAATATTTTTTATCTTCCCTAATAACTCCCGGATAATTTTCACTGTTTCCTAAATTCCTCTCTTTTTAAGAGGTAGGAGGGGAAGTATCAGTGTCTCATCTTCCTTACCCTATATTTTTATCTTCATTCTCAATTAACTGGATATGTTCCTGTGAAATATAACTTCTGTCAGGTCTAGCCCATTTATTTTACCTTGAGTAATAATAAGTAAATCCCTTCCAAGTTCCTACTACTGAATTAATATTTTTCACACCAAATATAAATATCAACATTGGAATCCAAGGCACATTTTACAAGACTTTTTGTTTTAAGAAAAACCTTCAAACAAACAAAAAAAAAACACCCCCATAATCTGTTAAATTAATACAAACATACTATGTACATATTCAAATAATGAAGTTTAACGCTCCTTATATGAACATTTGTGCCAAACAGACAGTTGATGACACAGGCTGAAACTGAGGTTATTCGTTCTAAGATGAGTCATTGCCTGTGTTTCTATCAGTTGGTGTTTGTTTTTTTTTTTTATTTTTTTAATCTTTATCCCTCTCCCATGTCTAAACTACTTGCATGCTTTCAGAAACCATTAATTTTTAGCCTTGAAGAAATTAGTGTTCTGTCTTTCATTGCCCTATTATCAGCTTGCCTCCAAGGAAAAGTAAGAGAAAAAAGAAAAATGTAGTCCTCTGTTGAAGCCTGAAAGACAAGCTGAAACATTTACTGCTAAAGGAAAACTTTTCATTATATTCCATGCTGTCATATTTACTTTTTTCCACTTAACATTTGTTATTAGATTAAGCTAAGGGAATAAGCCAGGTATTCCTTTGTAAAAATAAGAGAAAATTTATCAGGTTTACATATATTGTGATCTATATAATTTTACACCCCAAGATTATAGCCTATTAACTTAGACATGCTTTGTTTAGTTTCTCTTCTCTATTTACACTATAATGTCTACATGTCTTAATGCCAAAAAAGAAAGAAAGGGAAGAGGAAGATAAAAAACATCTGTTTACTTTAGTAACTATCACATACAAGAACTAGAAACACTTTACTATAAAATACGCAATTTACATTGTGAAATGTGTTCATAGAAACACCGTTAAGAAAAGAAATTTTTACTTACAGTTACCCTTAATACATTGTTTTACTTAGAGTTACCCTATTATTTCCCTCCCTTTAGAGTCCTATGAAATATTAATGATATGCAGTGTTGGTAGGTTTGCACCTTTACTAATAAAGGTCTTCACAGCTTTCTCATGGCCATATTTGAAGCAAAGATATGGTGAGCCCCTTCAATTAACAATGCAGAATACCAGCCAGTTGCTTATTTGTGCCTTCATAAAATTAATACAGTCCATTTCTTACAGTTTTCTGGTACAGCAGAATATCTCAGATTTTCTCTAAGTGCTCTGTCCTCTAATTCTACCATTTTTTTGAAACATCTCTTCTTGAGAAGTTTCATACTCAGGCAGCCTTTTCTTCATTTCGACCTCTACTTTTTATAGTTTTATCAGCTCATATAACATTTCTTTAAAGCTCCTTCCATTTTTAGGCACCATATATCACATGAAGGGCAGGCAAGCAAAGATTGCTGACACATGAGCTTTAACTGAAGAATACGCCAAGCCAGCAGGGATCAGATCACACAAATAAGAGAGAACCACAGGAACCCTTACTGAGAAAGGATCTTGATGGCAAGAGAGGCACCAAACATAAAATCTTTACCATTCAGATATATATGATTTTCTGATGGTGGGTTTTCCGGCCTCCTGCAGAACCTGAAGCACATCCTCAGAAAACAAAAGGTGTCTAAAAGGGATCAAAACCTTATCACCAACAGTGTCATTTGAACACTGGGCAGGAAAGGATGGGTAAGAGATCCCTTGTCTTGTGTGAGAAGATCCACCCATTGAGGTAACTTAGGGTGATTGCCCCTGGCCAGATGGAAAAGAAGAAGGAACCTGTGCTGTCTGGGTCAAAAAAAGAGTCGCCAGCAAGAATTTGGGAGAGTCCGACTTGATCTTGTGCAGAATTCTTGCTATAAGATGAAAGGGTGAAAGGCATACACAAACATTCCCTTCCAAGGGAAAGAGAGGGCATCCACTTTCCAAGTCAGAGGACTTCATACTCTTGAACAGACTAGAGGAAATTGTTCAGAGGGGAGGCATAAGATCTACTTGTGGAATACCCTACTGATAGACTATGTCCAGAAACGCATCTCTGTGAAGCATCTATTCATAAGCCTGTGCTCTGGATCTGTTCAGAGGGTTTGCCACTAGATTATGCTCTAAAGGAAGGTAAACTGCCTGGAGAGTCACCTGATAACTTTGAACCAGATCCCCAGACCTGAAGATCTTGCCTGCAAAGGAGATAAGACCTTGTATCCCTTTCTTGCTGATATTCCATATCAGGATGGTATTGTCCATGAATATTTTCAGGTTGCTGGGTGATTAGAAGGGAATGAAAAGTTTACAGCAGTGATGACAAACCTATGACATGTGTCAAAGGTGACACACTGCAAAGTTTTGGGTGACACACCAGCGTTCACCAACACCCGAGTTACTAAAGAAACTGCTTTTGCATTGATTGCTCATGTAAAGTGCATTAAATTATTTTGTGCTAGGAGCCAGTTCAACAACACAGCTACAGAGGTAAGGAAGTTATTAACTTAAAAGACTATTTCGGTATATTGTCTCAATACAGTCTGCAAAGGGCAGTGCTGACACAGTTTTCTCCTAGCAGTTATACTTCTGCAAAAGGTAAGTAGTCTGCATTTCTAAGCGTGTGCTATTTTACATTCCTCTCAGCTATCCCTCTTAATCCCTCCTAAAACTGGTGACTTTTTACACTTAATAATGACAATAATTAGATTTATAGACTTTATTTTACTTCAGAAAATGTAAATTAATTCACATTCATTTTTTTCTGTCAGTCTCAAATTAATAGTACTAGTAGTTTAAAACTGTCCATGTCTGTTACTTATAGATTTGCACCTGATTTTGTTGAGATATATCCCTGATGTATTGAGAGCTATGCTACTGATTTTTATTTTATTTTTTTTTTGGAGGGGGGCACATCAGCAGAGTCAAGTTAGACATTTTCCAAATTTTTGACACACTGAGCCAAAAAGGTTTGCCGTCACTGGCCTACAGAGTCAAAAACTGAGCCCTTATCTCTTTTACAATAATATGGTCTGACCTCTGATGAAGAGGCCAGAGATGATGAACTTTTAGAGGGTTACAAGAAGTGCTCCACTCCATGTCTGAGATGTTTTTGAACAGTTCTTGGGAAGGCACTGAGCATGAAAGGGTAGTCCCAGACTAACAGAACCTTGCTAAATATACCACTGGAGCTTAAGTTGGAGAAAAGACAATCTGATAAAGAGAAATTGGTTGTGTGACATGGATATGACAAGAAACAAGTATATAAAAGTTCAATCTGCCAAACTGTATGTGCATGTAACACAAAAACTGGAACTAAATATTTAAAAAAAGGTGTTACACATAAAAGGTGGTAATAATAGCTTTTTAATACAATCATGCTTTCTGTTGTTGTCTTTCGGCTTTTAGGGGTCACCACAGCGGAACTCCGGTCCGCTAATGATTGGCAGTAGATTTTCATGAACGCCGAGGTGCCAGCTCGACGTTCAACCTTCAACGAAGGCACGCTCATCTACGCATGTCTTTCGAATGCCCACTCAACCATGGGGAGGACATGCAGACTTCACACAGAAGGCACTCCAGCCAAAAATCGAATGGGAGAACCTCTTGCTGTGAGGCAACAATGCTACCGCTGCACCACCACGGAAGTCTACAATCAATGCCTTAAAATGTCAATGGTCTCACAGAGAAAGAAAGAACAGTGAACCATATTAAAAATATAGAGTGCAAATAGCTATGTTACAGGAGAGACAGTTGGAAACAACTAAACATGTGAATTTGACAAAGAAAGGTTTTCAGAATGGGTAGTCAGTGGAATATATGGGACAAGGGAAAAGAACACAAGGCTTTCTTTAGTTATGTTAGGAACCTGGGTGGGAATTCCCAGATATGCTCAGAATTAGTCCAAAATGACAACAAATACATCAAACCCACATACATTGCCAACATCCTAGCTGACAGGTTCAGCGCAAACTTCTCCCCCCCTCCCCACCAAAAGGGCAAATATCTATCCCAGCAGAGTGCTGCCCCTGACATCTCAGATGCTCAGGTAAGAGCTGCCCTCTCCAAAGCAAAAAACACAGCATCAATGGGACCAGACGGTGTCCCGGGCTACGTCCTACATGAACTCCAAGAAGAGGTAAACCCAAACATAAAACTACTGTTCAATCTTAGCCTTACTACAGGATATGTACTCAAAGAGTTGGCGTACAGCAACAGTGGTCCCTCTCCACAAGGTGGTGCCTCAACGGATCCTGGAAACTATCGCCCCATAAGCCTGACTAGCTTGGTCTGCAAAGCTATGGAAAGGATCATCATGGACCTCATAAATAAAGATATTGGGGACCTACAGACACTGGATTCTACCCAGTTTGGCTTTGTTAAGGGCAGATCCTGCCTCTTAAACCTGGTTGATTTCTTTGAAACAGTCACTAAGGCCATTGACGAGGGGAAGGTGGTCCACACAGCCTACCTGGACCTCGCAAAAGCCTTCGATACAATACCCCACGCGGGCATTATAGATAAGCTCACCAGCTTAAATATAAACCCCTATGTCACTAGATGGGTTGCAAACTGGCTCAAGGACAGAACCCACATGGTTAGAATTGCTGGAGCCATGTCAGACTCCAAACCAGTTACAAGTGGCGTCCCACAAGGCTCAGTCCTGGGACCTCTCTTGTTCGGTATATATTTCTCGGAGGTACCGGCCAACACGGAAGGACTGTGGCTGACCAAGTTTGCAGATGACTGCAAACTGGGTGCCATAATCGACACTCCAGCTGACACAAGTATCCTCCAAAAGGGTCTCATAGAAACAGACAACTGGTGCCAGAGCCATGGCCTCAAGCTAAACGCCAAAAAGTGTATAGTCATTACCTTTGGCAAAAACAAAGTGCCCACAAATTACCACATAGGTGGAAATCCATTAAGTACAGAAGAAGTAATTAGGGACCTGGGACCCAAGTTGATAGCAATCTCTCATTTGACAACCACGTGGCCAAAGTGGTTAGAAAAACATTTTATATAGCCCACCTAATCATGAAGGGATTCACATCTAGATCACGGGAGGTCATCGTGCCTCTTTACTCATCCCTCATCATGCCCATAATTGAGTACAATGCCCCTTTTGGGATATACCTTACCAGACACCTGCAGCAACTGGAAAGACCCCAAAAGTACCTCACCAAGAGGATCAAAGGGCTCAAACAGATGCCATATGCTGCCCGGTTAAAGAAACTCCAGCTCTACTCAGTGGCATACCGCCTGCTCAGAGGCGATCTGTGTATAAAGCCATGTCCAACCCGGAATTAATGGACATGCTGCACCTCAGAAAATCCAAATCCCATCAAACTACGCGCTCGAGAGACTTGAACATCACCACTGAAATAAATAGGACATGCTGGAGGGACAGATTCATAACCCAGAGGCTCCCTTCACTCTGGAATACAATCCTAGTCCAGGTTAGGCAGAGTCCCTCATTGACTCTCTTCAAGAGGAATCTTGATGAGAGGATGGGAGATCGTAGGTTTACCTCGGGTATCACTTCTGTGTCACTGTTAGACAGAGGCACAGTATACTAACCTCGAAAAAAGGCATAGCAAAATTATTTTAAAATGGGTGGCGAAAGCCAAACACACTCTGACTAGGCTTATAAATGCCCTAGGGCAGATAGCCTAGTATGAACCTATGAACAGTACTTATATTAATTGAAGAAGAGCTCCAATACTGATAGAAAAGGATAAAAAAGATAATAATGGCAGATTTGCAGTACTAAGGGGCTACTGGCAAGGGAGGAGAATTACATTTGCATGTATTTATATTCCACCTAAAACTGCTATAATGGAGCTTAAGTAAATTCTGGGAGAAATATCAGTTTTCAACAAAGAATATTACTTATAGGCAGGGATTGGAATTTGATTTGCAGCAGTGAATATGTGTTTGGGGAGGGTCCAGAAGGGAAAATATAACAAAGGAGGGTAGATTTTTGAAGAAATTTATTTAAATATTTGGCATGAAAGATGTGAATTCAGTAATCAGAGTTCGGAGTTTATTTACATACTATTCTCCAAGACATAAAAACTGGGCTAGGCTGAACAGAATTTACATTTCACAGGAACATGTGCATTTAATTGTAAGTCTTGATACACACCCAATAACTATTTTGGATCCACTAATAACTAACATAAAAACACACGGTAATGAAATGAAAATGTGACACTGGTATTTAAAGAATTTAAAGAAAGGGTAGTGGAGACGATTCAGGAGCTATTCGAGAGGACATAAATTACTTCAGAAAATACAGATGGGGAGTGGGATAAAATTAAGGTGGAGTTTAAAAATAGGGTGAAAATAAAAGAAAGGGAGCTATGATTAAGAAGTAACAAGAATTATTTAGAGGGACTGACAAAGTATTGCAAAATATAGGAAATCTCACAGAACAAGAACAGCATCAACTGCAAAATGCTAAAGAGAAGATAAGGGGTCACACAGATAATATACCAGAGTTTAGAAAGATTGCTGTTAACCGACTGTTTTTTGATAATAATACTGGAGCACAAAACTTTTAGCACAATGACTCAGGTAACAGAAAATAGAAAGGGCTGTCAACAAGCTTAAGGAGCCTATAACAAGAAAAGTAACAAGGGATCCTGTAGAGATATTAGAAATATTTCAGAAATTCTATGAAAGTCTACATAAAGTAGAGAAACGTGGAAATAAAAAAAAATGGAAATGTTTATGGAAGAATTAAATATGCCAAGTTTAGAGACAGATGAGGCTGAATTACTAATGGTTAGGATAGGAGGAGATGAGATAAAAACTGTGATGTATAACCAATCTACAAAAAGTCCCCATGAACAGATGGGATATTCCTGTGGAAGTTTGGAAGCTAGGAGGGAAAAATACTGATAAAGATCTGGAAGGTTTTGTTTAACAGTATTTTAAGAGGAGGATAAGCACCAACATTCTGGGAGAAAGCAATGATAACTGTAATAACTAAAGAGGGTAAAGATCCATCAGATCCAGCTTCATACAGGCCCATTTCAATACTAAAGCATGATTATAAAGTGTTCATGTCTATAATGGCAAGAGTAATGCTAAAATTGATAGATTTGGATCAATGTGGTTTGGTGGAGGGAAGACAAACATTTGACAACATAAACAGAATACTGATGATACAGAGGGAAGAAGAATGTAAGAAAATACCTTTGTTGTTGGTGGGTCTTGATCCAGAGAAAACACTTAACAGAGTAAGCTGGACTTTATGAGCAGGGCAATGGAAGCACTTGCATTTCCTGAAAACATTATAAGGTTGATTAGGAGGAAATATGACAGATCACAGGCGAAAATTAAAGTGGGTGGGGTCCTGCTGGATAACTTCTGCTTGAGCAGAGGAACCAGGCAAGGGTGTCCTGTTTCCCCTTTGTTATTTGCATTATATTTAGAGCCAAAGGCAAAGAAAATAAGGGACTCAGAAATTCAAGGATATAATTGGTATGGTAGTCAAGAAAAGCATGCTGTATTTCCAGATGATATGTGTGGTTCTTTATATATATATATATATATATATATATATATATATATATATATATATATATATATATATATATATATATAAAATCGGCCCTATGTAAGCGAAAGTTTACAATGTCGAAACCTCAGAACAGCGATTTTTTTCCAAGGGAAAAAAATCTCTGTTCCAAGGAAAACAAAACTATAGAACATTACATAATGGGGGGGGGGGCTGTGCCCTCCACAACTCCCCTACTTAAATATACCAACTCTGAGATCGCACTACAGTGCCGAAAAGGCAAAGTTGCGAAAGCAGCTAAACTAATTCTTTTCCAGGGAAAGAATTTGCTGAAAAGCCACATCACTATTTTGCCTTTTCGCGCTTTTCAGTTCGACAAAGACACATTCGACAATCTGCATCTGTGACAGCGTAATAGGGAGCCATATTATTTTATACCTGATAAAACCAGAAAGGGACATTACAGTGTTGTGGAACCTTCTGAGACAGTTTCAAATCTTTTTAGGATACAATATTAATGAAGCTAAAGCAAAGGCAATAGCTGTAAATTATGTTGCCACATTTGAACTAGTTCAGCAATATCCACATTTATGGGGACATGATAAAAAGAAGTATTTAGGAGTAGGGATTAAAAATGATTCTGGTGTGGCAGCTACGGATATGTGGGAAGAGACTAAAAAGATAATATTAAAACTGAGAAAATGGAAGCTTTGTTATATGGATATGGATAGTAAGATACAAGCAGTTGAAATGTTTTTAGTCCCATTAGTCTTATACACAGGGCAGGCATATTTTTATCAACCAGAAGAGAAGTTGTGGATAGCAATTAATAAAGAGCTGAAGGACTTTATCTGGGAGGGGAGGACGGCAAAATTCAAGCAGGATAAGCTTATTCTTCCAGTAGAAGAGTGCTGATTGGGATTACCCGATTTGAAGGGGTATTTCAGAGCTACACATTTAAGGCTCCTATACACAGTGCAAGCAGAAAAAAAGAAGTTATGTCTTACCATAAAGTTCCATCTGAGTTGTTGATCTTCTTCCAGTCATCACTGATGGGTTCGGTTCCAAGCCTTCAGAACAGAGTCGACCTAATACCAAGCTCGCGTACACCAAACACTCTTGAGCTAAGCTGCTACTCACAATGCCCTTCTCACAGTTACCTCAGATAGAGTTTGCATGCAACATATAGAAGAAAACAGAGGTAATTTCTGCATAAAAACCCTGAAACACCACAAGGACAGTACAGTTTTGTACCTACCATAAATGTAGATGTCCAATAGATATGCAACTGCAGTCCTGACATATGGGTTGTTCTGCCTCAGGCAGCCCTTCGGTCGGCCGGATTCCAAAGTCTGGGTCCGGCGTCGGCTGATGTCGCCTCTTCCCCGACGTCAGAGTGGCTGGGGTATAAAAGCATCAGGCGACGCCATCTCCTTCAGTGTTTCTTGCCCCAGATGCCAGGTGCCCTCCAAGGAAGGCTAAATTTAGAGAATGGATTAAATTCCAGACATGCACAATAGTAATAAACAGATACACCATAAAAGCTATCCCCAGCTAAGTTGGAAAAGGGGTAGTGGACCCAAAAAAGTAAATTACAGAGGGGTAGGAGGGAGGGTAAATCTGACTGCAGTTGCATATCTATCGGACATCTACATTTATGGTAGGTACAAAACTGTACTATGTCCTTCAAGAATGCAACTGCAGTCCTGACATATGGGTTGAATACCATAGCCAAGCTGGGGGTGGTAGGATCTAAGAAAAAGATGGTGTAGCTAAAATGCCCTGCAGGACTGCCAAAGCAAAGCCTGCTCGGGATCTGGAGCATAAAGGCAGGTTGTAGTGTTTGGAAAATGTATGCACGGAGCTCCATGTAGCAGCTTCTGGAATGTCCTTTGTAGCTACCCCTCTTAGAAAGGCTGTGGAGGTGGCTATAGCTCTGGTGGAGTGTGGCCTGATATCGGCTGGCACACCTTTTCCATGGAAAGAGTAACAGAATCTGATGCAGTGTCCAATCCATTTTGAAATTGTTTGTTTGGAAATTGCCTTTACTTGCACTCCAGCAGTGTAAGCTACAAATAGTTGGTCAGACTTTCTGTTGGCCTTTGTTCTGTCCAAGTAGTAGCATAATTGTCTGTGTATGTCCAAAGTGTGCAGCAGCTTTTCCCCTTTATTTTGAGGATTGGGAAAGAAAGTAGGCAGGTGAATTGCTTGATTTAGAGACACCCTGGATATCACTTTTGGCATGAATGAAGGATTGGTTCTTAAAGAAACTCTGTCCTGATGAAAAATGAGGAATGGAGGTACTGCCATGAGGGCCTGTATCTCCGAGACTCTTCTTGCTGAGGTAACTGCCAGCAGGAAAACTGTTTTCCAGGAGAGAAATTTCATTTCTGAAGATGCTGCTGGCTCAAAAGGAGGAAGAGTTAATTTTTCCAAGATGAAGTTGAGGTCCCATGCAGGCACTGGTGGTTTCCTGGGAGGTTTGATATTCTTTATCCCTCTTAGAAACTGTCTTAGCAAAGGATGTGAAAACACAGGTGGATCACAGTTGTATTTTGCTGAGATTGCTGAAGCGTGTATTTTTATGGAAGAATATAGCTGAATCTAGCTTTGTTTATATGCTTGTTTGTTTGCTTGTTATTTCCCTGGAAGCTAATTCCACCTAATACGTGGCTTCTCGGCGCTTCTGTGGATCACTAGTGATATATGCATTGCTTACTGTACTTATTTCCTTGTTTCACTTGAAAGAAAGTTACTGTTTGTCGTTTTTGCATTTAGTGACTTGTAACACATTGCACTCAAGTTACCTGGCACTTGCTCACTAAAGCAATTATATAAGTCAGCACTAAAAATTAAAAGCACTACACCCTCACTCCCCACTGGCCCTTGTTTTCAATTATTAAGGAATTCCCAATATTATTCTAGCATGTCCAAAGGTCAGTTGTCAATCTCCTCTCCGGTCCAGCTGGTGAATCTGGGAATCTTGAGGCAATGTTATAACTGCCTCATGTACACAGACAACCCTCTCCTCCTCCCACATAACACAAATACTTGCGAGAGATGCAGCTATTTAGCCAAACTGGAGGCTGAGCTCTCTCAACTCAGGGCTGGCAAGACCAGACAGGAGGAGAAGGCAACTACACACACCACAAAACCAGCCTCACATAATGCTACCACACCACTGAATCAAACACATAAACACACAAAGACATACTCGGAGGCTCTGAGTAAAAATCTACCTAAACAGCAGAGGCCTCCAAAGCAGACACCCAAACAACTGCTACCTCAAGAAACCCCACAAGCAACACATAAACCACAAAAGCAGTGTGCAAAGCAGTCACAGCCCTTAAGGCCAAATACAACACCAAACATACTTGTCATAGGTGACTCCATAGTCAGACACACTGACATCTCATTCACCAGGCTGAACAAGGAGAGGGTCACAGTAAGCTGCCTATCGGGCGCTAGAATCCGCCACATAACACAAGCACTCGGGTCACTCCATGGCAAGTACAAATATGACACAGTCATTGTCCATGCTGGTGTGAACGACCTGAGACGTACCTCCCTGGACTACATGAAAAGAGACATAGAGGAGCTCTCTGATTATATAGCCCAGGCAGGTATGACCCTGACCCTGAGCAGTATCCTTCCTTCACCAAGAATGATGCCACAATATAGAGACAAGATGATCAGCTTTAACAATTGGCTTAATGTCTGGTGTCATTCAAAGGGGATCCAGTGTCTGTCTGCCTGGGATGACATGCTTGACAAGCCACGCTGCTTCGAAAGGGACGGCTTGCACCTGTCACCCCTGGGATTCCGGATATTGGCTAAGGCTCTTGCCACCCCCATAGTGCCGTTTTTAGGCAAGGCTCAAATTCTAAACCTACCACCCTAGAAAACAAAAATGGGAAGAAACTGACGGTAATGCTGCTCAATGCCAGAAGTCTAAATCTCAAAATGCACGCACCCGAGGCCCTTCTCAGTATGGAGAACATCGATGTCTGTGCTGTAACTGAAACCTGGTTCAAGGCTCCTGAGAGCACCCCTGCACTATTAGGTTTTACCTCATATCATGCGTTCCTGCCCAAAAACCCGGACCACACCACAAAAGGAGGGGGTGTATCCATATTCATAAAGGATACCCACACCTCCAGGTTGGTGGCAACGCAAGCCGAAACCATCCAGGTGCAACTAACCATAGGCAAAACTGCTCTACAAATTGTAGCATGCTACAGGCCACCCTCTCAAACTCAGGAACCCCACACAGCCTTCCTGAAGCCACTGGAGGGTATAAATGTATCTCCAAACACCATCATATTGGGTGACTTCAACTACCCGAATATAGACTGGGAACATTACTCAAGCCCTAACTTTCTAGCCCAACGGTTCCTGGAGTTCATAAATTCAAATGCCATGGAACAGCTAGTCACTGTTCCTGAGAGGAGAAAATATACTAGATCTCATTATCACAAACATGGGGACAAAATGCTCCACACCGAAGTATATCCCTCATTGGTGAGATCTGATCATAAACTAATCTCACTGGAAATCCACATCCGCTCCCACCCCAAACAAAAGACCACAGTGAAGAACTTCTCTAAAGCAAACTTCACACTACTCAAGACTGGTGTGGTATCCTTCAAGGCCCCTGAGCCAGTGGAAACCACAACCCAAGCTGCGGAGCCCTTACAAATGCCTTCTATGAACACCTCCAGGACTGCATGGATCAGGCAATCCCAAATAAAACCAAGACTCTTTCCTCAAAGGGCAAACGTCCAGTCTGGTGGACCCCAGCCATTAACAAACTTTACAATAAGAGGAGAAAGCTATTACATGATAGAACAAAATCCATAAAAGGGAAGTCACCCCTGATCATTATTAGTAAAAAAATACGAGCACTCATAAAATCAACTAAGGCCAATTTTGAGAGAAAAATTGCCATGGATTCAAAGGACAATCATAAGGCCTTTTTCAGCTATGTTAGGAACCTGGGTGGAAACTCCCAGATATGCTCAGAATTAGTCCAAAATGATACAAAAATCACTGAACCCACAGACATTGCCAACATAACCGTAATAACAAAACCCTTTCCTCTTCTGTCTTCATTGATTTATCTAAGGCTTTTGATATGGTTAATCACCAGCTCCTTATTGAAATACTTAAATCTCTTTCTCTTGATACTCTAACTATACAATGGTTCAAATCCTACTTAGAAAATAGACAACAAGCAGTACTACGGGAAGGTAACCTATCTTCTCACCTCCCTATTTCCCTTGGTGTCCCCCAGGGCTCCATTTTAGGCCCATTGTTATTTTCCATTTTCATTAATGACCTCCACCTAGCAATCCCACATGCTACCTGCATCCAATATGCAGATGACTCCACTATTATTTGCTCAGCTAATACCGCTACCAAGCTACATTCCCTTACACAAAATGCATTTAATACAGTGGAACAATGGTTTTTAAACCGTTGCCTTCTACTTAACCCTAAAAAAACCAAACTCCTACTTTTTACTCCTACTCATAGGTCTGCCCCTCTTCACTTTACTCTTACATCCAACAATGGGACTCTCATATCTCCTGACACAACCACCAAACTTCTTGGAATAACCATAGATAATAATCTAAACTTCGACACACATACTAACATCACTATAAAAACAGTAAATAATAAACTGGGATCCCTTTACAGAATCAAACCCTTCCTTACGCCTTCAACCAAAATTGCTATAGCTAGAACTCATTTAATCACTACCTTACTCTATGCCTCACCTATATACACCAATCTCTCAAAAAACAACCTAAACAAACTTGCTACTGCCTATCACTCCATTGCTAGATTTGCCACAGGATCTCCTTTCAAAACACATCACTGCAACAACCTAAAACAACTAGGATGGCTAGAGTTTCATAACCAGATACTATCTCAACAACTCACTATTATCCATAAGAGCTTGTACTACCCCACCTATACACCTATACTGACTACCCTCATTACCCCCTACAACAATCTTAAGAACCTTCGCTCCTCTAATAAGCCACTTATTACTATCAACAAATCAAACAACACAGCTGGAGATTCTTTGTTTTCTAACTCCGTAGGCAAACACTGGAACAGACTTCCCTCTGAACTCCTATCTCTGACCTCCACTAGGCTCTTTAAACTAAAAATAAAACAATTTCTCAGTTCTCACTGGCTTTGTCCTTGTACTAACCCCTGACTAAATGTCTTCTCTGCTCGTAACAAGCGTATATTCCACCTACTTACATACTCTTGCTGCTTCCTATATATCTTCATCTCACTGTATCATATGATACATTTATATAATTTATCAACAGTATATACTCTTTGTTATCCTGTTTCCACTTGAAAACTACTAATTTATTTTTATTTCTATTGCATTCCATATCACCTCAGCATGAGCTAGGTATGCTTGTAATGACAACTGTACCTAATCTGTATCTCTGTAACCTGTTTTGACCCTTTTTAATTATCATTATAATTCTTTGAATTTGTGACAATTATTACAGTCATATAGTGTGCCTGTATATGGCTGTAACTGCTTAGTGCTATTTTACTACTCTGAACTTATTATTTTTTTGTCTGTATATGGCTGTAACTGCTTAGAGCTATTTTACTACTCTGAACTTATTATTTTTTTACTGTATAATATTAACTGTGTTGGAGCTTTTCTCCCTGGGCCTCTACTGAAAATGGATCTAATTCCAGTTAGACTAGCCCGGTCAACAAATGTAAAATAAATAAAATAAAATAAAAATAAACATACTGGCAGACAGGTTCAGTGCAAACTTCACCCCCCTCTCCCCCCCCTAAAGGAGAGATAACTATCCCAGCGGAGTGTAGCCTCCCAGACATCTCAAATGCGCAGGTGAAAGCTGCTCTCTCTAAAGCAAAAAACACAGCATCAATGGGACTGGATGGTGTCCCCGGCTGTGTGCTACACGAGCTAAATGAGGAATTAAACCCGCACATAAGGCAGCTGTTTAATCTCAGCCTTACCACAGGATACGTGCCCAAGGAGTGGCACTACGGACCCTGGTAATTACCGCCACATAAGCTTAACAAGTCTAGTCTGCAAAGCTATGGAGAGGATCATAATGGAGCTCATAAACAAAGATATAGGGGACTTGCAGACATTGGACCCGACCCAGTTTGGCTTCGTCAAGGGAAGATCATGCCTTTTGAACTTGGTCGACTTCTTCGAAACAGTCACCAAGGCCATTGATGAGGGAAAGGCAGTCCATACAGCCTACCTTGACCTTGCAAAGGCTTTCGACACAATACCCCACTCAGGTATTGTAGAAAAACTTACCAGCTTAAATGTAAACCCATGTGTCACAAGATAGGTTGCAAACTGGCTTAAGGACAGAACCCACAGGGTTAGAGTTGCTGGCGCTATGTCAGACTCCAAGCCGGTCACAAGTGGTGTCCCACAGGGCTCGGTCCTTGGCCCCCTATTGTTCGGCATCTACTTCTCAGAAGTACAGGCCAACATGGGAGGACTTTGGCTGGCAAAGTTTGCAGACGACTGCAAACTGGGCGCCATAGAGGAAAGTGCATCGGACACGGATATCCTTCAGAAGGGACTCACGGAAACAGATAGCTGGTGCCAGAGCCATGGCCTGAAGTTAAACGCCAAAAAATGTATAGTCATACCCTTCGGGAAAAACAAGGTAACCCCAAGCTACCATATAGGTGGCAATCCACTAAGCACAGAAGAGGTTATCAGGGACCTGGGGACCCAGGTTGGCAGTGGCCTTTCTTTTGACACTCACATTGCTAAAGTGGTTAGAAAGACCTTCTACATTGCCCACCTGATCATGAAGGGATTCACATCCAGATCTAGTGAGGTCATTGTTCCCCTGTACTCTTCACTTACCAGACCAATGATCGAGTACAATGCCCCATTCGGGATGTATCTCACCCGACATCTGCAGCAATTGGAGAGACCCCAAAAGTTCCTCACCAAAAGGATAAAGGACTCCAAAATCTGTCATATGCTGCCAGATTGAAGAAACTCCAGCTCTATTCAGTCGCATACCGTCTGCTCAGAGGTGACATGTGCCTGACATACAAGGCCATGTCCGACCCGGAATTAATGGACATGCTCCACCTCAAAAAATCCAAATCCACCAAAACCACTAGAGCAAGCGACTTAAACCTTAGCACGGATATAAATAGGACGTTCTGGAGGGATAGATTTATCACTCAGAGACTCCCTATGCTGTGGAATAAAATCCCGGTCCATGTGAGGCAGAGCACCTCGCTGGCTCTGTTCAAGAGAAATCTTGACCTGTGGATGGGAGATCGTAGGTTTACCCCGGGAATCATCTCTGTGTCACTGCTGGACAGAGGCACAACAAACTAATGGGCACAGTATTTTTTCATATAAGGGGTGGCGTAAGCCACAAAAATTTGGGCTAGGCTTATAAATGCCTTAGGGCAGATAGCCTAGTATAAACCTATGAACCTATGAACCTAATATGAAAGGCCACTATGAAGCATTTCTGCCAAGTATTCTAGTATCTGTGGCATGCTTATTACTGATGTATCCTGACCCTTGTTGGCATTCCAGGTGATGAATCTCTTCCATTTGGCTGAATAAGTTTTTCTGGTGGAAGGTCTGCGTGCTTCCAGTAAGATCTCTTGAACTTTTTTGGAGAGAGAGATATGGGTAGAAGTCATGGGACCCTCCAAGCTGTCGGCTGCAATGTTTGCAGGTTGGGATGAACAGTCCTGTATTTGTGCTGAGTTAGAAGCAGAGGCCATTGAGGCAGGGGCCACGGCTTGGTGCGAGATATGCTCCTTAGTAATGGATACCAGTGCTGCCTTGGCCAGTCTGGAGCTATCAAAATACCTTTCGGTTGTTCTGCTTTGATCTTCAGTAACACCTTGGTCATTAATGGTAGAGGTGGGAATGCATAGATTGTCAGAGAATTCCAGCTGAAGGAGAGAGCATCCATTCTCCAGGCTTGAGGATGGTGTGTCCTCGAAAAGAACTTCTTCAGATGATGATTGAGGTGAGAGGCAAAGAGATCTATGTCTGGCCTTCCCCATGCATGAGTTATTTGTGAAAAAATGTCTGGATGCAGCATCCATTCATGCGGGTCCAAAATGTTTCTGCTTAGACTGTCCGCCAGAACATTGTCCTTGCCTGGAACAAACTGGGATTGCAACTGTAAGTTCAGTTTCAGGGCCTTTTCCCACACAGTCATTGTTAGTCTGCAGAGGGGGTAAGAATGAATGCCTCCCTGTTTGTTTATGTACCACATGACAGTGGTGTTTTCTGTCTTTATTAGCAGATGACCTTGCTGAAGAAATTTTTCGAAGGCCTCGATTGCATGAATCACTGCCAACATCTCTTTTAGATTTATGTGCAGATGCATTTCCCGGGGAGCCCATTGCCCTTGCATGCATCTGCCCTCCATGTGCACCCCCCCATCTATGATCTGAGGCGTCTGTTGTAATGGTTTGACTTGCTTGAGGTTTGTTGAAAGACATGCCTTTGTTTAATTGACTTGCTTGTGCCCACCACAAAAATTCCTTTTGAATACATGGAATGAGTGGTATAATTTCTTCTAAGTTGTGGCTGTGTTGAGACCATAAACTTTTTAGGTACCATTGTAGTTTTCTCATGTGTAGTCTTGCCAGTGGAATCAGAAGAATGCAAGATGCCATGAAACCGAGGGCCTGCAGGATTTTCCTTGCAGTCATCTGGGTGAGCTTTGCTAGGCTTTTGAAGTAATCTGGTAATTGCTCTTGTTTTTCTTCTGTGAGGAAAGCCATTTGTGAGTTTGTGTCCAGTTTGGCTCCTAGAAAAATTATTTGTTGGGATGGCAGTAGTCTTGATTTTTGAATGTTGACTGTGTATCCCAAAGCCTGTAGTAAGTGTATGACATAGTCCAAGTTTCTTATCAAGGCTTGTTTGCTGTCCGCTTGTATAAGGCAGTCGTCCAGGTAAGGGTATATTTGTATTCCCTGGAGTCTGCAATGTGCAATTACTGATGCCAGGCATTTCGTGAATACTCTGGGCGCAGTAGATAAGCCAAACGGCAATGCTGAGAATTGATAATGCTCTGACCCTGCAAGAAATCTGAGGTATCTTCTGCAACTGTGTCTGATTGGGACATGCAGGTATGCCTCCTTGAGGTCCAGAGTAACCAGCCAAGACCCCTTGCCCAGCATGGGAAGAAGTTGCTTTAACGTCAGCATTTTGAATTTTGGCACAATGAGAAAAGTGTTTAGAGCGGACAAGTCCAGTATAGGCCTCCATTGCTTTTCTTTTCTTGGAACAAGGAACAGTCTTGAGTAGAATCCTGACCTTGTTCCTGAGGAGGAACCTTTTCTATTGCTTTGATCTGTAACAGGTTTGAAACTTGTATGAGTGCCTCTGCCCTTTGATTTTGTGGCAGGTTTGGCATGCCTTGTCTTGTTGGTAAGGTATGGAAGTGGAACCTGTAACCTTTGTCTATTATGTCCAGAATCCATTTGTCCTTTGTTAAAACGTGCCAATTCTTTGAAAATAAGGATAATTTTCCGCCTAAAGGTGCTTCTCTTTGAGCCTTGGTCGCTGGTGTCAAAGTCAAGTCATTGTGATTGTCCCTGTGGAGCAGTAGAAGTCCCTGCCACTTCTCTGATTAGTTGGTTGCCATTGGCGGCCCCTGTAGGAGCCTCGGTATTGCCCTCTACCTCGAGCACGCCTGTTTTTCCCCTTTGGAACTTGTCAGTGTCTGGAAAGGACCAATTCTTTGAAGGCCAATTCCTGCTGAACCTCGGTGGCTGAACCTGGAGGAAATCTTTGACTGTTTGTACTGATTTAGCCTTTTCCTCAATAGATTTCAACACATCCTGTGCATTAGCACCAAATAGCTTCTGTTTTTCCAGAGGTGCATCTAGGAGCTTTACTTTAACATGATCTGGCAATGCCTGTTCTTTCAACCAAGCATGTCTACGTATGACGGCCCCTGTCATAGCTGCCCTACATGAAGCTTCCAATGCATCATAACCACACTGAAGAAAATGATTGCTAACCTGCTGAGTATTATGAACCAAATCCTGCAAGGCCTTTCTATCTAAGGCTCAGGCGAGGCTAACTTTTTCTGCAAATCATCCATCAAGAAATCCTGATACTGAAACATATGAAAGACAGTTAAGTGCCCTCATGGCAAGGGTGGTTGAGGTATAAACTTTTTTGCCCCATCTCTCCAAGGACCTAGATTCCCTGTCTGTGGGCAAAGGGTTTTTGGCCGTGGAGGTGGCCACTCCTTTGGGCCCCTGAGAAATAGTTTCTAGATCCACACAGTGGGCCTTAAAGAGATGCTTATGAGTTTCAGGAACCCTGTAATATCTGTCTGGCTTGACAGGAACAGGAGGGAGAGAATCAGGGGAAGCACTGGAGTCTGAATACACATCATCCAATACATCTAACACTGGTGGAATAGCTAAAGGCCTGTGCTGGGGTAACTTAAGGAAAGTACGTAGCCTTTTCCTGGAGTCAGAGAAATCCTGGCCCTGCCACTGAAAATGCTCTCCCATGGAGTGGAGAATTTCCCCAAAAGAAATATCCTCTGGAGGAGAGGCAGAGGGAATGGATTCATCAGCATCAGAATCCTCGTAGGCCTGGAAGGATTCTTCCTGGGAATCTGAATGGTCTGAGTCCCCAGAGGCTTCATCTGAGGAAAGGGTATCGGTCTGCTCAACCCTAGGCCTTTTATCTGCGGGCGGCTGAGAACCTCTGTCTGGATGTGCCTGAGAGCCTCTGATTAAAGAAATTAGATCTGCAGCTAAAGTCATGATCTGTTTATCAGAAGTGGAACCCTGGGAAAAGGATTTAGGAGGGTGAGCCTTTGCCTGGCTGGCAGCCTTAGCACGTGTGCAGGCCTTGATGGACATAGGGACCGGAGGCCTAGCTGCCCCACGTGCTGGAGTAACTTCATCCACCGGTATGGTGTCAGGTAAGTCCTGGGCTTCGGTTTCAGGAGGAAAAACAACAACCGGCACCGGGGAAACCTCCGGGACCGAAGTGTGCGGTAAAGCGGTGTCGTTGGTCTGGAGCGGTTGAATTACCACCTCCGAAGAGACCGATGCACTCACGGTAGGCTTTGGCGTGTCGACGGTGGAAGTCGTGGGCCGAGAATGTCGGTCCCGGTCCTTCCGTTTTTTTGGAAATATGTGTTGTCGGTTGTTCCGACGGCATGATATAGGAGAAATTTTCCCCAAAAAAGTCTTCAGCAAATTCTGCCTGGCGTCTGAGAGTGCGCTTATTGAAGCAAGCACAGGCAGCACAGGCCAAGACATCGTGGTCTCTCCCAGGCAGGGAAGGCAGTAAGAATGGAAGTCCTTATGAGGTATTTGTTTACCACAAGACAAACAATTATTAACTTTTGCAGTTTTATCTGACATTGGCTGAGGCAAGAAAAGGTTCCCCAATGGGGTACTTAGCTTTTTGATGACTTCGGTAACTGAAAACACAGGAGCTGGCCGACCAGCACTTGCGAACTGCTTCTGCTTCGGGCACTGCGCGGCAAGAAAGACTGAAGAAGATGGCGTCGCCTGATGCTTTTATACCCCAGCCGCTCTGACGTCGGGGAAGAGGCGACATCAGCCGACGCCGGACCCAGACTTTGGAATCCGGCCGACCGAGGGGTTGCCTGAGGCAGGACAACCCATATGTCAGGACTGCAGTTGCATTCTTGAAGGACATCCAGAAGATCCACCAGGAGCCTTTGGTGGGGGACGGTGGGAGGGTGTGATGACTAGAAGAAGATAAACAACTCGGATAGAAAGTTATGGTAAGACATAACTTCTTTATCTGAAGTTGTTAATCTTCTTCCTATTCATTACTGATGGGACAGAATCCCAAGCTACTTGGATAACCTGGGTGGCCCTTATGGAAGAACATTCCTGAGAACCATTGAGCCAAAGGCTGCTCTTCCACTGGAAACCATATCCAATTTGTAATGTTTGATGAAGGTATGGGGTTTAGCCCAAATGGCTGCTGCACAAATGTCATCCATGGAAGCCCTGGAGTGAAAGGCAACCGAAGATGCGATGGCCCTGGTTGAATGAGCTTTGATTTGAACAAGTTTAGATTCATTTGCAAGGGAATATGAAGAGGTAATACAATCTCTGAGCCATTTTGATAAGGTAACTTTTGATACAGCACATCCCATTCTAGGACCAGAAAAGGAAATGAAAAGTTGGTCCGACTTGCGGAAGGACTTAGTCCTGTTCACGTAGAAACGTAGTTGTCTATGTATGTCCAATGAATGTAGGCAGTATTCTCCCTTGTTGGAATAATTTGGGAAAAACACAGGCACTTCAATGGACTGGTTAATAGAGAAATCGGAAACCACTTTGGGGAGAAAGGATGGGTTAATATGAAGGGATACTCTGTCCTTATGGAAGATTAGATACGAATTCTTGACGCATAAGGTTTGTAACTCAGAAATTTGTCTGGCTGATGTGACTGCTACCAAAAACAAAGATTTCCATGACAGGAATTTTAGGTCACGTCGCAGCAGGCTCGAAGGGGGGCAGACAGAGAGACTGCAGAACCCGAGAGAGATTCTATGGCTCTACAGGTTGCCTGATAGGAGGTCTGCTATGAAAAACTTCCTTGAGAAAGGTCATACAAAGTCGGGTGGAAATGAGAGAAACACCATCCGAGCCGTTATGGAAATTGGAAATAGCTGCTAAATGAACTCAAATGGCAGAAGCTGATGCCCCATTGTCAAACAGCTCAGAGAGATACTGGAGTATAGCAGCTGTAGGAGTTGAAAAAGGATCTAGCATCTGATTATTAGACCAGATAGCAAATGTTTTCCACTTGTCTCTAAAGAGTGTTATGGTGCATGGTTTATGGGAGGCCAGAATAATATCATGGACAGATGAGGAGAGGGTTGTCTGCCTGGCGACTACAGGAAGTGCAGAAACGACGCTATCAGCTTGAGAGTGGACAGATTTGGGGGAGTCAGCCTTTGTGGGTGAGATATCAGGTCCTGACGAGCGTCCAGGATTCAAGGAGGTTGTAATAGATGAGGTCGGAGGAAGGGAAACCACATTTGTCGAGGCTAGAAAGGGGTAATGAAGATTACTTTGCATCTCAACCGGATTGCTTTCTTTAGAAATAGAGGTATCAAAGGAATCGGAGGATAAGCATAAACAGAACCATAACAGAAAGTACTGTACCTTCCCTCTGGAAAATCTCACACATCATCCCCCTCTTCAAAGGAGGCGACTCATTTGAATACTCTAACTACCGCCCTATAGCACTACTATCACCCATTGCAAAAATTATGGAGAAATGCATCCACAAACAGTTACTAAATCACCTTCTTTCTAATAATCTCCTTGCTAACTGCCAACATGGCTTTCGTCCTCACCATAGCACCACCACAGCCTTACTATCCTTTATTGACTCCATTAATATTAACCGTAATAGCAATCTTCTCTCATCAGCATTCTTTGTAGACCTGTCTAAAGCCTTTGATATGGTGAACCACCAACTCCTCTTACATCGCCTAAAATCGCTCTCTCTCAATAATCTTGCCTTAACTTGGTTCACCTCATATCTTCAAAACCGAAACAAGCTGTTTTATGGAACAATAATCTCTCTGAACTTGTGCCCACCACCTTAGGGGTCCCTCAAGGCTCCATCTTAGGTCCTCTCTTATTTTCCATCTTTATTAATGACTTGCATCTTGCCACACCTAAAACTACTTGTATTCAATATGCAGACGACACCACCATCATTTGCTCTGCCACAAACCAAGATGACCTGCATTACCTTACCCAAAAGACATTTACTACTATTGAGCAATGGTTCTCTAACCATTGTCTTCTCTTAAACCCTAAGAAAACTAAACTTCTCCTCTTCTTACCTACACACCTGTCCCCCTCTATTAATCTCACAATCACATCTAACAATGGCACCCTTATCTCTCCTGACCAAACTACCAAACTATTGGGTATTACAATTGACAACCTACTAAAATTTGATTTTCACATCAACTCCACCATAAAATCAACCAATAGAAAACTAGGTTCTCTTTACAGAATCAAAACTTTCCTAACCCCTGAAGCAAGAACTACCATAGCAAAAACACATCTTATCTCCACTCTACTATATGCCTCCCCCATCTATACTAATCTATCTAAACATAACATTAATAAGCTCACTACAGCCTACCACAACATTGCGAGATTTGCCACTGCCTCTCCATATAAAACACACCACTGCCTGAACCTCTCCAACCTAGGATGGCTTGAATTACCTCACCTAATACAGTACTATCAGCTTACAATTGCCCACAAAGCTCTTTCTTCTTCTTCTTCTTTCGGCTTTTTCCCAGTCAGGGGTCGCCACAGCGGATCACCTTGTCCGCACATTGAATGGCAGTGGAGTTTTACAGTGTCGAGTTGCCAGCCCGGCGCCCAACCTTCCACAGAAGGCACACTCACACGCACACCTAGGGCCAATTTAGAGTGTCCAATCCACCTGCAGCATGTCTTTGGGATGTGGGAGGAAACCGGAGCACCCGGAGGAAACCCACGACCACAGGAGGACATGCAGACTCCGCACAGAAGGCACCCCAGCCGGGGATCGAACCGGAGAACCTCTTGCTGTGAGGCGGCAATGCTAACCACTGCACCACCGTGGCCGCCCTGCCCACAAAGCTCTTTACCATCCTGAAAACATACCCATGCTCTCCACCCTTATAAAACCCTACAACAACTTAAAAACCTTACGCTCTTCCAATAAAATACTGATTCAAACATCTCTTGCAAAGAATACAGCAGGTGACTCCATATTCTCCAACTCAGTTGGTAAAATCTGGAACCAACTTCCTCTAGACATTTTAGTCCAGACTTCCACTTCACTATTTAAGACTAAACTAAAACTCTTTCTAACTAAACACTGGCTTTGCTCTTGTATCAATCCTAGTTGAGCTAGCTCATCTTACATCTCCTTTTCTCCCCTTCATCTCTCATACTTCTTCCTACATCGATTTCTTCTATCTAGAATATCTGTTTTCCCTTTGACCTGAAAGTTTATTATCTTAACTAGATAACTGTATTTCTCTAATAACACTCTTCTTAACTTTTCTAAAAAAAAAAAAAAAAAGAACTAAATTCTTCTCTCCCTTTTCTTCCTTACCATACTTACACTTTTTCTTTGTCTCTCTATCCCTCCTTTTTTGTAACATTCTAAAATTGTTATTACTGTCCTTCTGATTTGTTACTTATATCCTTCTTTTTGATTTTTCAACCATTGTTAATTTTTTCTTGTTACCATGTAGTACATAGCGGAGCTTTTCTCCTCGGGCCTCCACTGAAAACGGACTTGCATCCAGTTGGACTAGCCCGGTTAACAAATGTAAATAAATAATAAATAAATAAATAAATAAGCATAGAGGAGACCTGTGGGCCAATCATGAGTCAAAGCGTCTCTCTGTGATTCCCCCATCTGAGGGACAGAGGGCAAAGTAGCTGCTGCATTTTTTGCTTGACGGGGAAGCAAAAAGATCGCAGCAAGGATGGCCCCAGTGACTGAAGATTTCTGCCGTCACGTTCGGGTTGGGAGACCACTCGTGTGGACAGAGGATGCATCTGCTAAGCCTGTCCACAATCACGTTGAAGCTCCCCAGGATAAGCGTTGCAATTAGAAAGCGGTTGGAAGCTATCGCCCAATGCCAAATTCTCATGGCCTTGCGACATAGTGGGTAGGATTTGGTCCCTCCCTGTTTGTTTATGTACCAGACGACAGACATATTGTCCAACTGAACTGCAGTCGTTTCCGATGAAAGGAGGGGATGAAGTGCCTGCAACGCTAACAGCACCGCTCTTAAAGCCAGGAAGTTGATATGCAAGTTGACCTCCAAGCTGGACCACGTGCCTTGGACTGTCTTTCCCTGGAAGTGCCCCCCCCCACCCTATCAGGGAAGCGTCCGTGGTCACCGTGGCGTTGGGGAGTCTGGAAGGGGCGGCGCCAAAGGTTTTCGTCTGTCCTCATCCACCAGAGGAGATCTTGCTTGCAAGAATTGGTGATGAGGATCTGTGAGTTTAGAGGATGGAAGTTGATACTCACTGGGACAACAGCAGCTATTCTAACAGTCTCATATGCAATCTTGCCAGATGAACAATCGGGATGGCTGCCACCATAGACCCCAGAGCTTGTAGAACTTCCCTTGCAGACAGCTTCCTTTGACCTAGTATCACTTGTACTTGTAATCTTAATCTCTGAAGTCTGTGAAGAGGGAGAGTAACTTGGCTTGTTTGAGCATTGAATACTGCCCCTATAAATTCCAACTGTTCAGTAGGATGAAGGTTGGATTTTTCCCAGTGTATTGTGATGCCTAGAAACTCTGCCAGTGCTAGAGTGCAGCGGAGGGCCATGACCAGTAGGTGCTCGGTGGGGGCAGAGAGGAGCCAATCGAAGACAGTTACCAAGGCTTTAGACGAGGGAAAAGAGGTCCACACAGCCTACCTAGACCTCGCAAAGGCTTTCAACACCATTCCCCATTCTGGTATTATAGACAAGCTCACCAGCCTGAACATAAACCCCTATGTCACGAGATGGGTCGCCAATTGGCTCATGGATAGAACCCACACAGTGAGAGTTGCAGGTCTACTTTAGGACCTCAAATGTTTAATAGCTCAAATGCATATGGATCAAACCATGTGCATTAAACAACTGAATTCCACAAAAAAAAAAAAAAAATACACCAAAAAAAAGCCCACTTGCACCCCCCCCCCCCCGCTACTTAAATATACCAACTCCGAGATTGCACTACATTGAAGTAAACAGAAATCTCCACCTACGGAGATTTCCATTTTCAATGTTTTGCACTTTTGGTGTACTCGTGTCGAGAATATCGTATTTAATATTCTCGGACTTTGAGCAAATTAAGTAGATCCGAGAGTTGCAGGCTCTAGGTCCGACTCTAAACCGGTTACAAGTGGCGTCCCCCAGGGCTCAGTCCTGGGACCCCTCCTGTTCGGAATATACTTCTCAGAGGTACAGGCAAGCACAGGAGGACTATGGCTGACCAAGTTCACAGACGACTGCAAACTAGGGGCCATAACTGACTCTCTGGCTAACGCAGACATCCTCCAGAAGGGTCTCACTGAGGCAGATACCTGGTGTCAAAATCATGGCCTCAAGCTAAATGTCAAAAAGTGCATAGTCACCCCCTTTGGAAAAAACAAAGTACCCATGAACTACTGCATATGTGGTAGTCCCCTAAATACAGAAAATGTAATAAGGGATATGGGGACCCAAGTAGATAGTAATCTCTCCTTTGATAATCATATTGTCAAGGTGGTTAGAAAATCCTTCTATGTGACCCACCTAATCCCAAAAGGGTTTGCATCTAGAACAAAAGAAGTTATTGTGCCCCTCTACTCATCACTCATCAGACCCATCATAGAGTACAAAGCCCCATTTGGGATGTACCTTACAAGACACCTGTAACAGCTGGAAAGACCACAGAAGTACCTCACCAAGAGGATTACTGGCCTCAAACAGATGCCCTATGCAGCCCGATTGAAGAAACTCCAGCTGTACTCGGTTGCATACCACTTGGACATACAAGGCCATGTCCAACCCAGAACTGATGGACATCCTCTACCAAAAAAAAAAAAAAAAAAACAAATCCCCAAGAGCCACATGCTCTAGGGATCTAAACCTCACCACAACGATAAACAGGATGCGCTGGAGGGATAGATTCCTGTCCCAGAGACTCCCCATGCTTTGGAACAGGATTCCAATTTACATTAGGCAGAGCCCCTCACTAACACTCTTCAAGAGAAACCTTGACGAGTGGATGGGAAACAAAAAATTTACCCCGGGGATCAATGCAGTGGGTTTGCTAGACAGAGGCACAGGTAACTAATGGCTCTGCTGGACAGAGGCACAGGGAACTAATCTAAGGGGGCGGCAAATACCAACACATTCTGACTAGGCTTATAGATGCCCTCGGGCAGAAAGCCTAGTACTTACATATGAACCTATATGGAAACACCTGGAATCCCTGAAGTATCAGATGAGCTGTTACCACTGTTAGGCATTTCGTGAACACTCTGGGGGCTGTTGAGAGACAGAATGGCAGGGCTCTGAACTGGTAATGATTGGCTCCCAGCCGGAAGTGAAGGAGACTCCTGGAGCGCGTGTCCAATTTTGATGTGGTAATACACATCCCGGAGATCTATTGAGCACATCCACACACCCTCTCGAAGAAATGGGAGAATGGATTGTATGGTGACCATGTGGAATTTGGTCTGAACTATTGATTTGTTTAGATGGCTGAGATCTAAAATGCGTCTCCAGTCCCCGGTCTTTTTTGGCACCAAAAGGAATCTTGAGCAGAAACCAGATTCGCACTGGTCTGGGGGGACTTGTTGGATAACTCATTATAGACACAGCTTTCTTATTTCTGAGGCCGCTTCTTCCCTTTGACTGGGTGGAACTTCGGGAAGGCATTTTGGAGGTCTTGGGTAAGAGATTAGAGGGATATAATAACCTCTGAAAACTATTCTCTGCACCCACTGATCGTTTGTAATAGAGCGCCAGGCAACTTGGTGCAGAGAAAAATGAGCCCCGACTGCTTCCAGAGGAAAGCAATCGAGCAGCGCTTCAGGAGCACTGATAAGACTGTCCATAGAAAGAATCCCTGGAGTCCTGATTTTGGGGACCCCCTCTGCTCCTAAAGGGGTGCCTTCCATTACTGGAACCCAGTCTGCCTCTGGGGGAATACTCATCACGTGCACTACGGAAAGGGCCTTGAGATTTTTTGCGCCATATCTTTCAGGTCCTCTGGTTCCTGGAGAAAGAGTGCTGAGGTTTGGAAAAATGTAGGCCAATGGCAGACAAGGTTTTTCTGTCCTGCTCGTACCTGGCTAATGTGTCCTTCATTTTAGAACCGAACAAAGTGGACAGTTCGATAGGGGCATTCAAGAAGGAAGACTTGAATGATTCCGCGAGGTCACAAATGTGCATCCAGGCATGGTGTCTCATAACTACACCTGCACCCGCAGCTCTAGCGGCCCCTTCAGTTGCGTGGGACAGCAACCTCATGGACAAGTTGGAGATGGACTCTAGGGTAGCAAGCTGAGAAGTAACTTTATCACACGGCCCATTTGAAACTTGACTCGCGAAGGTACCAGAGAGTTCAGAGATGAGATCCCTTTGGTGCCTCATAAAATGTGCCAAATAATTCAGAGACCTGCCAGCAAAGGCTGCTGAGGCAAAGGCTCACTTCTCTAATCTGTCCACCGCCCGGGAGTCTCTGTTGGGAGGATGGACAGTAGGACATTCTTCTGCAAGGTCCTTTTTTGTGGCAGCTGCCACCAACACTGGTAATCCTCTAGACCAATGGGGGTGTTCCTCTGCTAGAGAAAGTATCTTGTCTGGTCTCCGGGGAATGGTCTCAACGGTATCAGGGTTCTTCCATGCCCACTGCATGATGAGATGGACTAGCTCATTGCCAGGTGGGGTCACCCAAGAAGTAGAGAGTCGAGAGCGGAAGGCCTCCAGGAATACGGACTCCTCCAAGGAAGAGTTGGAGGGCTTCCAGTCACCCTTCTGCCTCAAAATTTCCAGGATGTCTCCAAAGGAGACATCATCAAGGGGTGACTGTAAGGATCCTTCCCTCATCATCGTAATCCATATCCTCAGTGAGGGACTCCTCTGGGGAGTCCATGTGTTTCCTCTTACATGCCCGCTTCTGAGGAGGTTCTTCAGTGGGAGCGTCTGAAGAAGACTCAGAAGGGAGGTGACCCTGCACAGGGGTTTCCTGAGGCTTGTGCTCTCGGTGTCCTGGGGAGATGGCCTGTGATAGCTGCAGCTCAGAAGGAGCAGGGGGAAGGTCCAAGGTAGGAGGAGTGCTTCACAAAGCAAGCACCCTTTCCATGACCCGAAAGACAGGCCCACCCGAAGAGGAATGGGAGCCCAGAACTGGGGTCACACTCCGCTCCACGCGGCCCACTCACATGGACAGAGCCTCAAGGAAAACTGGGGTGGGTGTCACCACCGGATCCGAAGAGAGAACAGATAAAAACCCTGGAACCATACACTGAGCTGTGGGTTCCACCCCCCCCCCCCAAGCTTGAGCTTGAGGAAGGGGTGGTTCTGAAGAAACTGAACTCCAAAGGGACCTTGGAACCTCGGAGGAGGATGTCGGCGCCGAGGAAAGGATTCCCCCGAAGACATCGGAGCTATGGGCCTCAGAACAAAAGGGTTCAAGGTAGGAAAATAAGTGGGTGTCACGGGGACAAAGGACCCAAAACCCGGAGTGGGATGGGTTTTAGGAAAATTTGGAATCCCTCTGGCTGTCAACAGCTGAACAAACAGGTGCACCACATCCAATTCCGATAGACTCCTGGTGGACCTTGCTGACACTCCTGAGGGGGAGTCAGGTTGGTCCAAAAAAAGGGCTAAAAGCTTGTCCTGAAAATGGATCCACAGACGGGGAGTACTAGGTCCGTGGTGTAGGTCGGCACCGGTGATTCCAGTTTCGAGACCGGCAAAAGGGGGACTATCAGTGCTGAGAAAGGACTCAGAGCTGAGGGAATAGCTGGAGTGGAGGTCATTATCGGCTCCAAAGTAGTAGTCTGTACCAACTTCGGAATGGAGATGGACGACGTCGGTGCCGAAGTAATAGCAGGCAATAAGGTTGGAGCTGAAATCACACTTGGAACCGTAACAGTCGGTGCCAAGGGTGGCACCGAAGTGGAAGTCATAGAAATAACTGTAGAGACCACTGGAGCTGAACTTAGAGCCAAGGTGGTCGGAGCCGAGGAGGCAATCTTGTGCTCCGTGGAGGACTTGTGGGCCTTAGCTTATGAGGCCTGCCTTTCTCACCAGCCAGTGAAGAGGGGTCAGAATGAGGACGTTTTTTGTCCTTTGATGGAGGGGTTGAGACCTCCGACGCAGAAAGTGCCTCGGAAAAAGGTACAGAAAGCAGGCCTTTCAGAATAAAAGTTTATTTTTTCTTTCATTCAGCATCCGCTGACGGAAACTGACACAATCTGACAGGGAGGCTTCACAGGTAAGTGAGAACCCCCCCAGACAATAGACACAATTGTCATACAAGTCACTATTGGGGTGTTTACCACTGCAGGAAGTGCAATGCTTAAACCCCAAAGTCCCTTCCCTTTCTGACAATTCCAGTATTGCTTCAAGAAACTGAAAGTTTAGAGTGAAGAGAAGAGAGAAAATACCAGCAATGGTATAAAGAATACCACGAGGGTAAAGAAGGGCATTTACCAACAAAGGTAAAAGATAAGAGGAGGATACCCATGAGTAGAGCTGGATAAAGGTAACAGCTCCAGACAAGTGACAAGTGGAGTACCTCAGGGTTCAGTCCTGGGACCGCTCTTGTTTGGCATCTACTTCTCTGAAGTACAGGCCAACACTAAGGGACTCTGGCTAACAAAGTTTGCAGATGACTGCAAACTGGGAGCCATTACTGAATCCCCAAATGATGTGGATACTCTACAAAAGGGCCTTACAGAAACAGATGCTTCATGCCAGAGCCATGGGTTCAAGCTCAATGCCAAGAAATGTATAGTTATCCCCTTTGGGAAAAAATATGTATCCGTGAATTACCATATAGGTGGCAGTATACTAAACATAAGAGACTTAGGGACACAGGTAGACAGTGGTCTCACCTTCGATAACCACATCACCACAACAGTCAGGAAATCCTTCTATGTGGCACACCTCATCACTAAGGGCTTTTCATCCAAAAAAAAGGAGGTCATTTTCCCACTGTACTCATCCCTTATTAGACCCATTATAGAATACAACGCCCCGTTTGGTATGTACCTCTCAAGACATCTGCAACAACTGGAAAGGCCGCAGAAATACCTCTCTAAAAGAATCACAGGCCTAAAGTAGATGCCCTATGCTGACCGCCTTAAAAACCTCCAGCTATACTCTGTCGCATATCGTCTACTCAGAGGCGATCTCTGCTTAACATACAAGGCCATGTCAAACCCAGAACTGTTGGACATGCTACACTTAAAGAAATCCCAATCCCTCAGAGCCACACGCTCCAGGGATCTAAACCTTGTCATCATAATAAACAAAACATACTGGAGGGACAGGTTCCTGACCCAGAGACTCCCCAGACTCTGGAATAGATTGCCCATACATGTCAAGCAGAGTGCCTCTTTGGCCCTCTTCAAAAAGAACCTTGACGATTGGATGGGAGAAAGGAAATTCACCCCAGGGATCACGTCAGTTGCCCTGCTAGACAGGGGTCCAGGGAAGTAAATAGTGTGGGAAAAAATAGCCATGGAATTGTTATGGCTAGGCTTGCATAGGCCCTAGGGCTGATAGCCTAGTTCCAACCTATGAAGATATAAAGAGGTTTTAGAAGGAAAACGTACAAAATACAATAAATTTTGACAAAATACAATACTTAGCTGGAGAGGTCAGTGAAACGCTGCTATATGGCTGTGCGGCAAACGAGATCAGAGTTAACTGGGAGAAGGGCATTGTGGGTAGCAGCTTAGCTCAAGAGTTTTTGGTATACGCGAGCTTGGTATTAGCCCGACTTGGTTCCGAGAGCTCGGAACCGAACCCATCAGTGATGAATAGGAAAAAGATTAACAACTTCAGATCTATAATTCAAAGTAGAAAGGGATGATGATGAAACGGGGGAAGCTCAAGAAACAAGGAGAGATGGATTTTGGATGAAGGCCTTTAAGGAGAAAAAGAGTAATCATATAAAATATTATATCTATAAAGTAGCACAATGTATCCTAAGAACTAAGCCAACATGGGAATGGATAAAGGAGATTCTGCCAATACTGATGACTGCAATTTGGGATACAGACTATAGGCAAGAGGGGGATGGAATTTTTTTGGAGAAAATTGGCAAAAGAGCCAAGGTATTGGGATCAAATAACTAGAGAGGGAAAGATGATACAATGGGAAGACACCAAGAATTTATTTGGACTGCATGTTAGAGATTGCCTTTCCTATCAAGGACTGATATCAGAGTAAAGGCAAAGAGAAAGAAATAGTGGGTCCTATACAAAAGACCAGCACTGATAGAATTATTTATTATTTATTTATTTCCAGTTTGATGACCAGGGAGGTCCACTGGGCTCAAGGAGCCTGTTTTCAGTTGAGGCCCAGGGAGAAAACCTCCAAAATACATAACAGAAACAGTAACCATTAAGCAAATAGTAAACATTATATAGTAAAACTTAAGCAAAGTAAAATAGCAATAAGGTAAGGTGGGAGGCACTTTATGTGTAATGGATGTATTTATGTATTAGACAGGATTAGGTAGGTAGAGTGCAATTGCATTTCCATTTATTGGAGAGGTAAGAATGGAAAGTACAGTTTTGTACCTACCATAAATGTAGATGTTCGAAGATCCACATTGCTGCAGTCCTTACACTTGGGTAGTCCGCTGTCCTCGGTCGGCCCGAATATCAAAGTATAAGGCTGACGTCGGTCAAGGCGCATTTGACTGACATCAGGACGTCAGGGTACAAATGCGCATGACCGACGTCATATCCTCAGTCTTTTCTTGCCCCAGATGTCAGAAGACCCTAAAAATAAAGGTCAAAACCAAAAGACAGCAAACAAACAAACAACCATCCTAGCACCAAAAATATGCACAATATATACAATATACAACATATTGACAACCCAACCCACACAACCGCCTCTAACTACAGAGGGGAAGGAGGGAGGGTAAATTGGACTGCAGCAATGTGGATCTTCGAACAACTACATTTATGGTAGGTACAAAACTGTACTATGTTCTTCATCTCACATTGCTGCAGTCCTTACACTTGGGTAGAATCCCAAAGCAGAGGTAAGGGAGGATGGCCAAACTATAAGGAAGCAGGAGCTGCCAAAATGCCCTGCAAAACAGCAGTGGCAAAACCAGCCCTGGATTTAGAGTAAAGTGGTAGGTGATAATGCCTAGAGAAAGTATGCACTGAACTCCAAGTAGCTGCCTCCAAAATATCCTTAGTTGCCACCCCCTCAAAAAGCTGTCAAGTGGCAGTAGCCCTAGTGGAATGAGGCCTAATCCCAGCTGGAATCTCCTTGCCATGATGGGAATAACAGAAAGCAATGCAAAACCCAATCCACTTAGAAATAGTTTGTTTTGACACAGGCTTGCCCTGAGAACTCAAAGCAAAAGAAACAAATAACTGCTGAGACTGCCTGAACCCTTTAGTTCTGTCCAAATAATATCGCAACTGCCTGTGTACATCTAAAGTGTGCAAAATCTTTTCCCCTTTATTTTGGGGATTTGCATAAAAAGTAGGCAAATGAATAGTTTGGTTTAAAGCCACACTAGAAACCACTTTAGGCATAAAGGAAGGATTAGTGTAAAGATTCCCTATCCTTATGGAAAATTAAGAAAGGCTCAACCGCCATAAGGGCCTGCAACTCAGAAACCCTTCTTGCAGAGGTAATAGCCAACAAAAAGCAGTCTTCCATGATAAAAACTTTAATTCAGTAGTAGCTGCAGGCTCAAAAGGTTGTAGAGTGAGTTTCTCCAACACAAAATTGAGATCCCAAGCAGGAGTAGGAGCTCTTCGTGGGGGTCTTATATTCTTTGCCCCTCTAAGAAATTGCTTGAACAAAGGACGAGAAAACAATGGTGGGTCACAATCATAGTGAGCCGAAATTGCTGCAGCATGAACCTTAATAGAAGAGAAGGACAAACCTTTGTCCAGTAACTCAGTAAGATATTGAAGAGCCACACTTAAATTAGGCTCAGAAACATCAAAATCCTTTGCTGCACTCCAAAATAAAAATCTCTTCCATTTATCTGCGTACACTTTCCTTGTACTAGGCCTTCTAGCTTCCAAAATAACATTCAAAACTTGCTGTGGAAGTGGAGGCCCACTATGGTTCAAAACAGAATATTAGGTGCAGAGAGTGAAGCTTGACATTGAGCAAATGACTGTCCTCCTGAGACAACAGGTGTGGAATCGAAGGCAAAGGCCATGGAGGCTTCCGTACCAGGCTTCTCAGTAATGGGTACCAATGCTGTCGAGGCCAATCTGGAGCTATCAAAATCATCCTTGGCTTGTCTTGTCTGGCCTTTAGTAGTACCTTTGGGAGGAGAGGCAGAGGAGGAAAGGCATACACATGAAGATTGCTCCAATTGAAAGAAAGAGCATCCACTTTCCAAGCTGTGGGATGAAACCTTTTTGTGCAAAACTTTGGCAGCTGGTGGTTTAGTGGAGAAGCGAACAGATCTATGTCTGGAGTTCCCCATGACACTGTCAAATTCTGAAATACATGAGGATCCAATTTCCACTCGTGGGGATCCATAATTTGTCTGCTCAACACATCTGCTAAGGAGTTCTGTGCTCCCGGCAGAAACCTTGCCTTAAGATTTAGCTGTAAACTGAGAGCAGTCTCCCACAAAATCATTGCTTGCCTGCATAGAGGATAAGAATGTGTTCCGCCTTGCTTGTTGATGTACCACATGACAGTTGTGCTGTCTGTTAGAATCAACACCTGCCCTGGAAGAAGTAAATCCTTGAAAGCTAGTAATGCAAACTGGACTGCTAACATCTCTTTCAAGTTGATATGTAGATGTTGTAGTCTGGCAGGCCACTTGTCTTGTATCCACTTTCCATTCAGATGAGCTCCCCAAGCTTTGTCTGAGGCATCTGTCGGTAGAATCTGACTCGCCTCTGGCCGGGTCACAGAGAGTCCCTTGTTTAGGTGACATTCCTGAGCCCACCACAACAATTCCTTTTGAATGCAAGGTATTATTTGAATGACAGTGTCCAAATCCTGGCAGTGCTGTGTCCATACATTTTGAGATACCATTGTAGCTTCCTCATATGCAGTTTGGCATTGGGAAGCACCAGAATACAAGATGCCATGAACCCCAAGGCTTGAAGGACTGTCCTTGCAGTCAGCCTGGACTGATGAGACAACTGATGAAAGTAAAGGGAAAGATTCTTTTGTTTGTTCGGGGTCAAAAAGGCCATCTGGGATGCTGTATTCAGTCTCACACCCAGAAAGCACATGTCCTGAGAGGGTACTAGACTGGACTTTGTTTCGTTCACAGAATACCCCAGGCATCTTAGCACTGCTATCACATAATCCAAATGATGAAGAAGCTCGTCCCTTCCTTGAGCCAGAATCAGGCAATCGTCCAAATAAGGATAGATCTGTATTCCTTTTAACCTGAGGAAAGCTATCTCTGGAGCCAGAACTTTCGTGAACACTCTGGGCGCAGTAGATAAGCCAAAGGGCAATGCAGAGAACTGATAATGAGAAGTCCCAGCTCGAAAACGCAGATACTTCCTGCAACTCAGTCTGATAGGAACATGAAGATAAGCCTCCTTGAGATCCAAGGTTACCATCCAATGATCTTTGCCCAGCAGAGGTAAAAGCTGCTGTAACGTCAACATTTTGAACTTGGGAATGTCCAGATAAGTGTTGAGGATAGATAAGTCCAAAATTGGTCTCCACGTGTTCCCCTTTTTTGGTACTAGGAACAGGCGAGAATAAAATCCTAGGCCCACTTCTGGCATAGGGACCAGCTGTATGGCCCCTATTTGGAGTAACAGAGAAATTTGCTTGTGAGCCTCTATTCTTTGTTGAGGAGGAACGTCTGGCATGCCTTTGAAAGGAGGCAAGGTATGGAAATAAAACCTGTAACCGTGGTGTATGATATCCAATACCCATCTGTCTTGGGTAATTAAACTCCAATTTTCTTTGAAAAGTGCCAACCTTCCTCCCAAAGGAGCTGCCAGACGAGAAGGCTCTGGCAGCTGAAAAGGTAGGTCATTGGGTCTGTTTACGAAAGGACTGACCCCTGCCCTCACCAAGACTGTGCAGGAGAATCTCTTGTGCTAGGCCTGAAAGAGCCCTGAGCTCTGCCCCTACCACGTCTAGATCTACCCCTAGACTGGGAATCATAAGAAGGATACGTCCACCCCTTAGTAGGCCAATTTCTACTAAACTTTGGAGGCTGAACCTGCAAAAAATCTTTAACAGTCTGCATAGACTTAGCCTTGTCTTCCATTTTCTTTAAAACTGCCTCAACAGGAGAACCAAACAACACATCAGATTGTAAAGGAGCATCTAAAATCCTTGTTTTAACATGGTCAGATAAATTCTGATCCCTCAGCCAGGCGTGCCTGCGAAGAACTGACCCAGTGGCAGCCACCCTAGACGAGGCCTGTACAGCATCAAAACCACATTGCAAAGAATGCTTACCCACCTGTTCAGAAACATGTACTAAATCTTGTAACTCTTTACAATCAATACCTTCCGCCAGAGCATCAACCTTAGACTTCAATTGTGAAAGGAGATAGTTTTGGTATTTCAACATGTGAAACTGGCAATTCAAAGCCCTCATAGCTAGAGTGGAAGAAGTATAAACTTTCTTTCCCCATCTATCCAAGGCCCTGGCCTCTTTATCTGTAGGAACCGGATTCTTGACAACAGAAGCCTTAACACCTTTAGGCCCCTGACTAACAGTTTCTGGGTCTGCCCTAGGACTCTTAAAAGATACTTATGAGCTTCAGGCACCCTGTAATACCTATCCGGTTTAACAGGAGCAGGAGGCAAAGAATCAGGATTAAGAGAAGCCTCTGTAAAAACATCTTCCACCACATCCAAAACAGGAGGTATAGCCAAAGGCCTATGCTGGGGTAAAACAAAATTCCTAAGCCTTTTCCTGGAAACAGAGAAGTCCTGACCTTCCCACTTAAAATGCTCCCTCATGGAATGAAGAGTTTCTGAAAAAGAAAAATCCTCAGGGGGAGAAGCAGAAGGAGTAGAATCATCCACATCAGAATCAGAATAAGGGGAATACTCCTGCAAGTCTTCAGCCGAAGACTCTGAAACATCCGAAGCCTGCTCCAAACTCCCTAGCTCAGGCTCCACCCTAGGTCTCTTATCAGGAGGGGGCAAAGAACCCCTAATCAAAGTAATCAAATCTTCTGCCATTTTAAGCATATGCTTCTTGGGCACAGTTCCTGAAGAACTAGGGGTGACACCAACTGAAGCTAAACCTGGCCTGCCTCTGGGAGAAGCCTTGGAAACAGATGGAGAGGGCCTAACCACCCTAGGAAGGGAGGGGAGTATAGTAACCTGAGAAGCCCCATCAGCCTGACCTGCCTCCTGAGAGGCCACATCCTGCAATAACAAAGTCTCTCCCTGGGATCCCAAAGAAACCTCCGTGGAACCACCGGCTCCACCGACACCTCTAAAGAACCGGCGTCCGCACGGACGGTTCTTCTAGCCTAGGCTTAACTGCTTTGTCCTTGCGCTTCTTGAAGAAGCGGCGCCGGAGCATCCGGCGGCATTTTATAATTGCACTGCTTCGAAGACTAACCTGGCACAATCTAACCTTCTCTTTATAGTGCGCTTATTGAATCTAGCACAAGAGCGACACCCAACAACGCCGTGCTCAGGCCCTAAACAAGGAATACACAAAGTATGTTAGTCTCTATGCGGTATCTGTTTCCCACAAGAAATACAATTATTCACTTTTTCTGACATCCGGTAAACCACTGAGGCAAGAAAAAACTTAAATATTCCCCAACGGGGTACTTAGCCAACTTTGACTCTGTCTGAAACTCCGAAATCGAAAAATTTCAGAACGCCAACCGGCACTTGCAATGCTGCTTCTGCATCGGACCATGCGGCAAAAAAGACTGAGGATATGACGTCGGTCATGCGCATTTGTACCCTGACGTCCTGATGTCAGTCAAATGCGCCTTGACCGACGTCAGCCTTATACTTTGATATTCGGGCCGACCGAGGACAGCGGACTACCCAAGTGTAAGGACTGCAGCAATGTGAGATGAAGAACATCTGGGTTTTGAAGTGTTCAAAGTTTTCAGAAATTCTTAGAGAAGGAGGTAGATAATTTCATTTCTTGGCTAAGGAAAAGGATAGGAGAAGCTGATCTGGGGGGATGATTTGGTTTGTGTACAGAAATTAGATTTTGGTGGGCAGATCTTAGAGTTCTGTGGGGGGTGTATAGTGGTAAAATGTTTGTTAGTGCAGGGCATTTAGTACGTTTAAAAATAAGCTTGTGGGCTGTAGTGAGTTGGAGGTAGTCCAGGTAGTTGGGAAGTTCTAGCCATTGCAGTAGGTGGAGAGGTATGCAGTGGTGAATAGAGTATTTGGACTTGGTGGCAAACTTTGAGATTTTGTTGCAACAGATTTCCAGTTTAGAAAAGATAGAGGAAGACAGGTTGGTTACTAGGGAGGCACCATATATCAGAGATGGTAGTAAGTAGGTAGTGGTGAGGGTCTGTCTTGTTGAAGGGGAGAGAAAGTGGGAGTTTCTGTACAGCATGCCAAGTTTCTGATGTGTTTTCTTAATATTTAGCTGAATATGGGTATCGAATTTTAGGTGCTCATCAATAGTGACCCCAAGAAGTTTAACAAAAAGAACAACTTCTACAGTGGAGTTAGCATGGCTGATAATATTGAAGGAGGGTTTGTCAAGACAGTGAGATTTAGAGAGAGAAAAGTAAAATTTTTGATTTGGTGGCATTTAGAGAGAGATCATTTTGAAGCATCCAGTTCTCAGTAGTAGAAAAAGTAGTCTGGGTTTTTGATTGGAGCTCGGGGAGGTTAGAAGCACAGCAAACTAAAGTTGAGCCGTCTGCGTATTGAACTATCTTAGTGTTAGGAATGGCTGCATGGAATTCATTAATAAAGATATTAAAGAGCATTGGGCCGAGTATGGATCCCTGGGGTACTCCGGTTGGGGTTGGAAGGAAGGATGATGTGCCAGTTTTCCATTTCACGGTCTGAGATCTATCAGAGAGGTAGCTGCTGAACCAGGTAAGGGTGTTGTGTGAGAGATTAAGATTAGAAAGGTGGTTTAGGAGCTTTGGAGAGGTCGAAGAGGACTGTGGATATAAGTTCTCCACAGTTACGGGAGTGATTTACTATGTCTAGGAAAGAGAGAGAGAAGAGCAGTTATTGTGCTATGGCCATGATGGAATCCATGTTTTGATGGGGTGAGGAGTTGGTTATTTGTAAGGAAAGGCATGAGCTGGAGGTGGCTACATTTCTCGAGAATTTCTGAAATAGGTGAGAGAATGGCTATGGGTCGGAAGTTGGAGATGTTATTATTTTTACCTCCTTTGTGGAGAGGTAGGATAAAGGCTGCACACCACAGTTTACAGATATATGACATCTATGGATGTGATAATGAGATTGCTAATGGGGATGGCAATGCAGTCTGCTGCAAGTTTTAGAAAGAGTGAGAGGACGTTGTCAGAGGCATTGGTGCATGGCTTAAGCTTAGAGAGAAGTTGTTTTATTCATGAGGTGGCAATGGGTTTGAGATGAAATAAGGGAGAAGAGATAGGTATGAATGGTTGGGGAGGGGGGTTTGAGTAGGGGGAGGAGCTGTTGTTTGGGAAGGTCTTGGTGAGTTCTGCTATGGAGTGAAGTTTTTAGTAGAATCTAGAAGAGAAGTTGCCATTAAAAAAGGAATAATTAGTACAGCATATAAAATAGCTGCATGATAACTATAAGAATCAATCAGAGGAGGTTAGAAAAGATTGGGAAGAAAGATTGGATAAGCAATTCACAAAGAAACAATGGGAGGAAATATGTATGTCTCCCAAATATGCAACAGAATCTAGAAGATTTAGAAATTTTGCTTCAAAATGTTTACATAGATATTTTTATACCTCAAGTACACTCCAGATATTTTTTCCTTAGGTAGACAGCAAATGTAAAAGAAAAACAGCCAGAAGTACACCATTCTTAAGAAAGCGCGCATTAATAAAATAACAAATAAAATGCAGTAAAACAAAGATTTCAAGTTAATACTCTTCCTCATTGTTGCATAAAAACTAAATAAATGCACTTCTTATATACACCAAACACAGCCAGTCATTAAAAAACCCTTAATGGCAATTACTGATTTAAAGTGCTCCATCATAAATACAAGTAACTCCCTAGACACATAGTGATTGATGTACATCTTTATATTAAACCAAGTCATGTTTATCTTTTAAAACAGGTTTAATACTGACAGTACCATTTAAACCTGGTGCAAGATCTGCTCTAAAAAAAAAAAAAAAAAAAAAAAACATATCCATCTATATTCAGCTAATTCAGTTGTGTTGACTAGATCTCCCCCATTTTTTATTTGCAGCTACCACTTGCAAAATCCTAAACTGAAACTTATGCTCAAAACCTAAACTAGCTACATGCTTCGCTAAAGCATTAGTATGGACATTCCTATGAATGTCCGAAAGATGGGAACTTATTCTTTCCTTCAACTTTTTGTCTTGCCGATGTAAAAACACCAGAAGGCTATACAATTTGCGAAATAAAAGTACAGTTTTGTACCTACCATAAATGTAGATGTTCGAAGATCCACATTGCTGCAGTCCTTACATATGGGTAGTCCGCTGTCCTCGGTCGGCCCGAATACCAAAGTATTAGGCTGACGTCGGTCAAGGCGCTTAAAACTGACATCAGGACGTCAGGGTACAAAAGCGCATGACCGACGTCATTTCCTCAGTCTTTTCTTGCCCCAGATGTCAGAAGGCCCTTACAAGAAAGGCCAAAGCCAAAAACCAGCAAAAACTAACCAACCACCCGTGCACTAACCATATATACAATATGTACAACACAAACCACACCACCACCTTCAACAACAGAGGGAAGGAGGGAGGTAATTGGACTGCAGCAATGTGGATCTTGAACATCTACATTTATGGTAGGTACAAAACTGTACTATGTTCTTCATCTCACATTGCTGCAGTCCTTACATATGGGTAGAATCCCAAAGCAGAGGTAAGGGAGGATGGCAAAACTATAAAGCATTAGGAGCTGCCAAAATGCCCTGTAAAATTGCAGTGGCAAATCCAGCCCTAGATTTAGAGTAAAGTGGAAGGTGGTAATGCTTAGAGAAAGTATGCACTGAACTCCAAGTAGCTGCTTCCAAAATATCTTTAGTAGCCACCCCCCTTAAAAAGCTGTAGAAGTGGCAGTAGCCCTAGTGGAATGAGACCTAATCCCAGCTGGAATCTCCTTACCATGATGGGAATAACAGAAAGCAATACAAAAACCAATCCACTTAGAAATAGTTTGTTTTGAAACAGGTTTGCCCTGAGAACCCAAAGCAAAAGAAACAAACAACTGCTGAGACTGCCTGAACCCTTTAGTTCTGCTCAAATAATATCGCAACTGTCTGTGTATATCCAAAGTGTGCAAAATCCTTTCCCTTTATTTTGGGGTTTGCATAAAAGTAGGCAAATGAATAGTTTGGTTTAAAGCCACACTAGAAACCACTTTAGGCATAAAAGAAGGGTTAGTACGCAAAGACACCCTATCCTTGTGGAAAATTAAGAAAGGCTCAACTGCCATAAGGGCCTGTAATTCAGAAACCCTTCGCAGAGGTAATGGCCAACAAAAAAGCAGTCTTCCATGATAAATATTTCAACTCTGCAGATGCTGCAGGCTCAAAAGGTTGTAGAGTGAGTTTCTCCAACACAAAATTGAGATCCCAAGCAGGAGTAGGAGCTCTACGTGGGGTCTTATATTCTTTGCCCCTCTAAGGAATTGCTTAAACAAAGGCTGAGAAAATAATGGTGGGTCACAGTCATAGTGAGCAGAAATTGCTGCAGCATGAACCTTTATAGAGGAGAAGGACAAACCTTTGTCCAATAACTCAGTAAGGTATTGAAGCGCAACACTTAAATTAGGTTTAGAAACATCAAAGTCCTTTGCCGACTCCAAAATAAAAATCTCCTCCATTTATCTGCGTAAACTTTCCTTGTACTAGGCCTTCTGGCCTCCAAAATAACATTCAAAACTTGTTGTGGAAGCTGAGACCCTCCAGGGTTTAAAACAGAATATGCCAGGCTGTCAGATGTAGAGAATGAAGTTTGACATTGAGTAAATGACTGTTCTCCTGAGACAGCAGGTGAGGAATCAAGGCAAAGGCCATGGAGGCTCCCGTGCCAGACTTCTCAGTAATGGGTACCAGTGCTGTCGAGGCCAATCTGGAGCTATTAAAATCATGTTTGGCTTGTCCTGTCTGACCTTCAGGAGTACCTTTGGGAGGAGAGGCAGAGGTGGAAAGGCATACACGTGAAGATTGCTCCAATTGAATGAGAGAGCATCCACTTTCCAAGCTGTGGGATGAAATCTTTTTGTGCAAAACTTTGGCAGCTGGTAATTTAGTGGAGAAGCGAACAGATCTATGTCTGGAGTTCCCCATAACACTGTCAATCTCTGAAATACATGAGGATCCAATTTCCACTCGTGGGGATCCATAATTTGTCTGCTCAACACATCTGCTAAGGAGTTCTGTGCTCCTGGCAGAAACCTTGCCTGAAGATTTAGCTGTAAACTGAGAGCAGTTTCCCACAAAATCATTGCTTGTCTGCATAGAGGATAAGAATGCGTTCCCCCTTGCTTGTTGATGTACCACATGACAGTTGTGTTGTCTGTTTGAATCAACACCTGCCCTGGAAGAAGTAAATCCTTGAAAGCTATCAATGCAAATTGGACTGCTAACATCTCCTTCAAGTTGATATGTAGATGTTGAAGTCTGGCAGGCCACGTGTCTTGTACCCATTTTCCATTTAGATGAGCTCCCCAAGCTTTGTCTGAGGCATCTGTCGTTAAAATCTGACTCGCCTCTGGCCGGGTCACAGAGAGTCCCTTGTTTAGGTGACATTCCTGAGCCCACCACAAAAATTCCTTTTGAATGCAAGGTATTATCTGAATGACAGTGTCCAAATCTTGGCAGTGCTGTGTCCATACATTCTTGAGATACCATTGTAGCTTCCTCATATGCAGTTTGGCATTGGGAAGTACCAGAATACAAGATGCCATAAACCCCAAGGCTTGAAGGACTGTCCTTGCAGTCAGCCTGGACTGACGAGACAATTGGTGGAAGTAAAGAAAGATTCTTTTGTTTGTCCGGTGTCAAAAGGCCATCTGGGATGCTGTATTCAGTCTCACACCCAGAAAGAACATGTCCTGAGAGGGTACAAGACTGTACTTTATTTCGCTCACAGAATACCCCAGGCATCTTAACACTGCCATCACATACTGTAAATGATGAAGAAGTTCGTCCTTTTCTTGGGCCAGAATCAGGCAATCGTCCAAATAAGGATAGATTTGTATTCCTCTTAGCCTGAAGAAAGCTACCACTGGAGCCAGAACCTTCGTGAACACTCTGGGCGCAGTAGATAAGCCAAAGGGCAATGCAGAGAACTGATAATGTGAAGTCCCAGCCCGAAAACGCAGATACTTCCTGCAACTGGGCCTGATAGGAACATGAAGGTAAGCCTCCTTGAGATCCAGAGTCACCATCCAGTGATCTTTGCCCAGCAGAGGTAAAAGCTGTTGTAACGTCAACATTTTGAACTTGGGAATGTCCAGATATGTGTTGAGGATAGATAAATCCAAAATTGGTCTCCACGTGTTTCCTTTCTTTGGTACTAGAAACAGGCGAGAATAAAATCCTAGGCCCACTTCTGGCAGAGGGACGGTTGTATGGCCCTTATTTGAAGTAGTAGAGAAATTTGTTTGTGAGCCTCTAGTCTTTGCTGAGGAGGAACGTCCGGCATGCCTTTGAAAGGAGGCAAGGTATGGAAATAAAACTTGTAACCTTGGTGAATGATATCCAATACCCATTTGTCTTGGGTAATCAACATCCAATTTTCCTTGAAGAGTGCTAACCTTCCTCCCAAAGGTGCTGCCAGACAAGAAGGATCTGGCAGCTGAAAAAGTAGGTCATTGGGCCTGTTTACGAAAGGACTGGCCCCTGCCCTCACCCGAAGATTGTGCAGGTGAACTCCCTGTTCTAGGTCTGAAAGAACTCTGAGCTCTGCCCCTACCACGTCTAGATCTACCCCTAGACTGAGAATCATAAGAAGGATACGTCCACCCCTTAGCAGGCCAATTCCTACTAAACTTCGGAGGCTGAACTTGCAAAAAATCTTTAACAGCCTGCATAGACTTAGCCTTGTCTTCCATTTTCTTCAAGACTGACTCCACAGGTGAACCAAACAACACATCAGACTGCAAAGGAGCATCCAAAATCCTTGTCTTAACATGGTCAGATAAATTCTGATCCTTCAGCCAGGCGTGCCTGCGAAGAACTGAGCCAGTGGCAGCCACCCTAGACGAGGCCTGCACAGCATCAAAACCACACTGTAATGAATGCTTACCCACCTGTTCAGAGACATGCACCAAATCTTGCAATTCTTTACACTCAATGCCTTCCGCCAGAGCATCCACCTTAGACTTCAATTGAGAAAGAAGAAAGTTTTGATATTTCAACATATGAAACTGGCAATTCAAAGCCCTCATAGCTAAGGTAGAAGATGTATAGACCTTCTTTCCCCCTCTATCCAAAGCTCTGGCTTCTTTATCTAGAGGAACCGGATTTTTTACAACAGAGGCCTTGACACCCTTAGGTCCCTGACTAATAGTTTCTGGGTCCGCCCTAGGACTCTTATAAAGATATTTATGAGCCTCAGGCACCCTGTAATACCTATCCGGTTTAACAGGAGCAGGAGGCAGAGAATCAGGATTAAGTGCAGCCTCTGCAAACACATCTTCCACAACATCCAGAACTGGGGGTATAGCCAAGGGCCTATGCTGGGGTAACAGCAAAAATTCCCTAAGCCTTTTCCGAGAATCAGAGAAGTCCTGACCTTCCCACTTAAAATGTTCCCTCATAGAATGAAGTGTCTCTGAAAAAGAAAAATCCTCTGGAGGAGAAGCAGAAGGAGTGGAATCATCTGCATCAGAATCAGAATAAGGAGAGTACTCCTGCAAGTCTTCAGCTGAAGACTCTGAAACATCCGAAGCCTGCTCAAAACTTCCCAACTCTGGCTCCACCCTAGGCCTCTTATCAGGAGGGGGCAAAGAACCTCTAATCAGAGTAATCAAATCTTCTGCCATTTTAAGCATGTGCTTCTTAGGCACAGACCCTGCTGAACTAGGAGTGACACCAACAGAAACTAAAACTGGCCTGCCTCTGGGAGAAGCCTTGGAAACAGAAGGAGAAGGCCTAACCACCCTAGGAAGGGAGGGGAGTACAGTAACTTGAGAAGCCCCTTCAGCCTGACCTGCCTCCTGAGAGACCACCTCCTGCAAAATCAAAGTCTCCCCCTGAGACTCCAGAGAAGTCTCCGTCGGAACCACCGGTTCCACTGAAGCCTCTAAAGAACCGGCGTCCGGAACGGAAGACTCACCTTGCCTGGGTTTAACTGTTTTGTCTTTGCGCTTCTTCGCAGAAGCGGGCGCCGGAGAATCCGACGGCATATTATAATTGCACCGCTTCCCAAAGACCAGCCTAGCACAATCTAACCTTCGCTTAATAGTGCGTTTATTGAACCTAGCACAAAAGCGACACCCAACAACGTCGTGCTCAGGCCCCAAACAAGGAATACACAAAGAATGATAATCCCTATGCGGTATCTGTTTCTCACAAGAAATACAGTTATTCACTTTTTCTGACATCCGGTAAAACACTGAGGCAAGAAAAAAACAAAATATTCCCCAACGGGGTACTTAGCCAACTTGGATTCGGTCTGAAACTCCGAACTCGAAAAATTTCAGAACGCCGAACGGCACTTGCAACGCTGCTTCTGCATCGGACCATGCGGCAAAAAAGACTGAGGAAATGACGTCGGTCATGCGCTTTTGTACCCTGACGTCCTGATGTCAGTTTTAAGCGCCTTGACCGACGTCAGCCTAATACTTTGGTATTCGGGCCGACCGAGGACAGCGGACTACCCATATGTAAGGACTGCAGCAATGTGAGATGAAGAACATCCACATTTTCTGTAATACAGGTACCTGTAAGCCCTAAAAGTAAACCTCTCTTGGCTAAGGGGATGTACAAAATATAAATCTGTATTAATGTCCTTACAATATGTACAATTATAGCATGGTTTAGTACCTGATTTTATTAAAGGTCTCTTCATTATCTTGTTCTTATTTAAATCTTTATAGCACAGGTACTGCTTCAGGTTCTTTCCTCTCATAAATACAAAATGCGGTGTGCTCCCCACTATCTCACTAACTTCTTGATTAGACACTAACATAGTCCAAGTTCTCTTAATAATCAGTTGTAAAGACCTAGTGTGTCTATTAAATTCCATCAAATAATTGACCTTAGTAAGCTTCCTATTCCTTCTTTCTTGGGCTGGGCAGTTACACTATTAGCTGACAAATAAGGTATAGCAACATCCTCTCTTAGTCTAGTAACTAAATCTTTAGTCCGATCAACCATAACAGTATTATAGCCTCTATCCAAAAGGCCTTTTGCCGTTCCCTCCATTTCTATGTTAAACTTACCATCCTTAGTACTAAGCCTGCTAGCGCTCATAAACTGCCCTTTCACCACACCTTTAAAAATATATTGAGGGTGCATACTCTGGGAATGTACATATCTAACTGCCTGAACATTTTTCATATGTATTACAGAGTCAAAAGAAACATCATACCTAGATATTACTATATCCAAAATATTAATCTCCATACAGGAAGATTTTACATCAAATTTTAGAAAATTCATAGTGGAGTGAAGAAAATGAACACTGCTAACTCTTCTTCTGTGCCTTTCCACAAGAGGACGATATCATCCACGAATCTTTTAAAAAACAGTAGATGTTCATTCCTACAATGATTGCCTCCCTCAAGAAAATTTTATTTCTCCTTCCACCTAGCCAATACTAAATGTGTATAGGTGTTCGCAGCTGGTGTACCCATTGCTAATCCTAAGCGCTGATGGTAGTATTCATCATTAAATGTACATACATTGCTGCTTAAAATACAGTCTAAGATAGCACACAGAAGCCCCACTTTTGATGTATCAAAAATTGTATGCATAGTTAAAAATTCCCGTACAGATTAAATCCCATACTCATTAGGCATAACCATGAACAGGGACTTAATGTCCATGGTCACTAATAAGACCCCTTCACATACATAAGTTGTTGACCAATTATTCAGTGCTTGGAGAAAGTCATGGGTATCCTTGATATAACTATTGCAAGAGTTGAGTAAAGGGGAGAGCGGGTAATCTACATATTTAGAAATGGCTACAGTAGCCCATTTTTTACCTGAGAAAATCGGTCTCATAGCTGGTATTAAACATTTATGGATCTTAGGCAATCCATATATAAAGGGCACCACAGGATTGACTAGATATAAATAATTATAAATTTCAGGTGTTAACAAAGCATTCTTCAGTGAATCATACAAAAAGCTCTTGCCTTTCATTATAATATCCAATACAAACTTATCAACTTTAACAAAGGTTGAACCATCAAACAAACACCGACACATCCACTCATTATACTGAGACTTATTCATCACCACAATCATGCCTCCCTTATCTGCAGTCTTACCTATATCACTATTTAAGCAAACAGCAGACAGGGCATTCTTTTCTTCAATTAAGTTATAAAACTTTTCACCCTTCTGATTCTGAAAATATGACTGATAAAACTCTTGCTCGCACATATCAACAAAAGCCTTGACAGTGGGAGTACTAAAAGGCACAAATGTACTCACTCATTTTAATACAGGCACATCTGACTGCAAATTACCCTTATATAGCAATTTCAAGTCAACTGATCTAGCAAATATTCTTAATTCAGTTAACATCTCGGTTAACTTGCCAGCAGCCGAAGGGATAAAAGTGAGACTCTTACCTAAAAGTTGTATCTGTGCCGAGGTCAACAAGCAGTTTGATAAATTAAGCACAGAGTTATTCATGACAATCATGTTTTCACCTTTTTCATTCCCAAATCTCAGCCTACCTTACTGATTCTCTGTTGTCTGTGTTCGCCTTCTTCCTTGTTGTTCCTCATACATTTGTGACTGCTGCTCGGACCTCTCACTGTCTCCTTCACTGCTATTGACTGTTGTAAAACAAAACGGCTCTGTAAAAAACACTGAGGATCACTGTTCCTTTTGCCATCATTACAAAAGTTAACTAAATCAGATCCAGACGCCGTATCATGAGCAGAGTTGGAAGCATTTGTTTTATCCGTTGATGTTGGCTTATCTCTCACGGTGAAGCTGTCTAACTGAATTACAGCTTCACCACACTTCATAGGTTCAGTTTTAGTGGGCGTGGCCATATTCAAATGAAACGCTAATTGGTGGACTCCCTCAGCTGGCTTGTCTATCACGGTGAAGCTGTCTAACTGAGTTACAGCTTCACCACACTTTGTAGGTTCAGTTCTAATGGGCGTAGCCGTATTCAAATAAAGCACTAATTGGTGGACTCTCTCAGAAGGATGTTTATTCACTGGATGGTTCATTTTAGGCCAAGAGAAAATATTCTGGCTCTTAAAGTCATTAATATCTCTCAGAAGTTTACACTTTTTAGTAGCAATAAGTTTATCTTCAAAACTTCTGAGATACACAAACAAGAAGTTATGTACTCACCATAACGTTTGATGTATGTAGTCCATCCCGCCTCACATTCTTACCCGTCGGCTCGGAGCCGAACCTCAGCTCCAACTCGGCCATACTCTAGCTTGAAGTCTTCAATTGGCTCGTGGCTAAGAGGTATCCCATGCTGCACTGCTCCCTTTCCCCAGATCTTGTTTGCTGCAAGCTCAGGCAATCACACCCCACACACACAACACACAGAGAGGAAGAATCAGCCCAACAACAAAAGGAGTACTGAAACCAAAACTAACCTCTAGGCCCTCCAGGAAGGGGAAGGCGGAAGGGTAAGTAAGAATGTGAGGCGAGATGGACTACATACATCGAACGTTATGGTGAGTACATAACTTCTTGATATTATGTAGTCCAATCTTGCCTACATTCTTACCCATGGGACAGCGTCCCCAGCACCTGAAACTTGGGCGGCTCAGTGGAAAATACTCCTGAGCACTGTGGAACCAAAGGAAGATCTGCCTCTGGATACAAATCCAATTTGCAATGACTGATAAAGGTGTGAGGAGATGCCCATTGTAGCCGCAGCACAAATATTATCCATAGACATCCTGGCCTGAAATGCCGTAGAGGTAGACATTGATCGTGTAGAATGAGCCTTCACCTTAAAAGGTAATTCCTTACCGCTTGAGGCATAAATGAAGGAAATACAACTAGAGATCCATCTGGATAAGGTTACTTTAGGGACAGAAGACCCAAGTCTATTGTCTGAAAATGAGACAAATAGCTGATATGATTTCCTAAGATCCTTCATTCTATGTAAATAAAAATGCAATTTTCTATGAACATCTAGCTGGTGGAATTTGAATTCTGCCTTATTAGAAAATTCTGGGAAAAACACAGGCAGCTCAATAGAGTGGTTGAGGTTAATAACCGAAGCAACCTTTGGCATAAAGGAAGGATTTGGTCCGAGGGAAACCCTATCCTTGTGAAATACCAAGAAAGGAGGTCTAACTGACAAAGCTTGGAGCTCAGAGACTCGCCTAGCTGAAGTGATGGCTACCAAAAAGATGGTCTTCCATGACAAATATTTCAAGTCACAAGTAGCTGTAGGCTCAAGGGAGACGAAGTGAGACACTGTAGCACAAAATTGAGGTCCCAGGGCATTACGGGATCAAAGACTGGGGGCCGAAGCATCATAGTGCCCTTTAGAAATGCCTTACAAAGTCTATGCGCCATTAGACTGGGTTCATTAGCGACATGAAAGGTGGAGATAGCCGCTAACTGAACTTTAATGGTTGCAGCAGCTGACCCCTGACTGAAAAGCATGGAGAGAAATTCCAGAACTGATGAAACTGGCACAGTGTAAGGATCAATCTGCCTTTCATGAGCCCAGATGGAGAATCTTTTCCATTTACTGGAATAAATCTTCCGAGTCGAAGGCTTATGGGAAGAAGACAGAATATGAACTACTTCCGGAGAAAAATGATGAAGCCTGACTAGTGATGGAACTGGAGTAGCCAAGCTGTCAACCGGAGGGTCTGAAGAGAGGGATGGAACTGCCCTGACATATGAGTCAATAGGTCTGGCTGTGGGGCCAGAATCCAGGGTTCATCTATGAGATAGTAATGGAGAAAGGGGAACCAAATTTGATGAGGCCAGCGTGGAGCAAACAGAATCATTCTGCTTCCCAAGAATTGTGCTTTCTGAATAACCTTTGCTATAAGAGGAACAGGTGGGAAGGCATAAAGTAGACCAGAGGGCCAATCGTGAGCTAGACCGTCCCTGGGCGTCTCCCTCTGAGAGGGGATAAGGGTGAAAGTAGCTGCTGCACTTGGTATTGAGAGGACTGTCAAATAGATCGCAGCAAGGCTGTCCCCATCTGCGGAAAATTTGCTCCGCAATCTGCTTGTTCAGGGACCACTCGTGACGCATCAGAATAGCTCTGCTCAACCTGTTGGCAATCACATTGGACTTCCCTGGAATGTGCATTTCCACAAGAAAGCATTGGGAAGACACTGCCCACTGCCACACTTGAATAGCCTCTCTGCAAAGGGGATATGACTTGGTCTCCCCCCCCCGTTTGTTCAGATACCACACCACCGATATGTTGTCCGAGTGGATTGCAATCGTCCCGAGAGGAAGAAAGCTCTGGAGTGCTTGCAACGCTAATAGCACTGCTCTCATTTTCAAGATATTGATATACAAATGTATCTCGTGCTCTTGCCACGTGCCTCGGACTGTCCTGCCGAGATAATGCCCCCCCCCACCCAATCTGGGAGGCATCCGTGGTCACCGTGACAACTGGAGGAGGTGGAACGAAGGGCTTTCCCACACTGAGATTGCTGGTCTGAAGCCACCAGCGTAGATCCTGCTTGCACTTGTCTGTAATCACAATAAGATGGGAAAGCGGAAGGTGTTGTAGAGAACCACTGAGCAAACAGCAGCCACTGAAGGAGCCTCATGTGTAGATGTGTAGTCTTGCAAGAGAGACTAGCATAATTGTGGCAGCCATTGTCCCTAACAATTTGAGAACCATTTTTGAATTTACCTTTTTCAGTGGAAGCAATGCGTAGACCTGTTGTTGCAAAACCTGAATTCTTTCTTGAGGTAAGAAAGCCCTCATGAGCACGGTGTCTAACTCGGCACCTATAAAGGTGACACGCTGCGAGGGCAACAAGGCAGACTTTTCCCAGTTTAGTGTGATACCCAGTCACTGACACAGTGCAATGGTGGCATCCCTGGTCTGTAGTAGCAGATGCCCGGTGGTGGCAGACAGGAGCCAGTCGTCCAGGTATGGAAACACTTGGAATCCCTGACGTCTCAAGTGAGCCGTCACCACTGCCATAGTTTTTGGTGAACACCCTGGGGGCTCTGGTGAGATGAAAGGGCAGGGCTCGAAACTGAAAATTACTGGCTCTCAGCCAGAAGCGTAAATGACTTCTGGATGCCATGTCCATCTTTATACGATAGTAAGCATCTGTGTGGTCGATGGAGCACATCCATACTTCTTTCCCTAAAAATGGGAGAATAGACTGTAAGGTGACCATTCGGAACTTGGACTTTTTTACATGGAGGTTCAAGCGGCTGAGATCCAAGATGGGTCTCAGGCCCCCTGTTCTTTTCAGCACCAAAAAGAATCTTGAGTAAGTCCCTAATTTGAGCTGGTCTGAGGGAACATGCTTGATGGCTTCTTTTGCTAGCAGCTTTTGAACTTCTGAAGCTGCGGAATCCCTTTGACTGGGTGGAACATCTGGGATTCTCTTGGTTGGCAGGGGATGAGAAGAGAAGGGAATATGATATCTTCCGGAAATTATCTTTAATACCCACTTGTCCTGGGTGATGCCTTGCCAGGATTCTGGGTATAGCGAAATGCAACCCGCGACTGGCTCTGGAGAAGCGTAGTCGGGCCTCCCATCAGGAGTGCTGGTAGGAGGAACCGCAAAAAGAATCGTGGTCTTCCTGGTTACGCGGGCCTCCTCTACCTCTAGAGCGGCGTCTACCCGAGTTGCCACCCCCTTCCCTGCCTCTGGAGGGGGAATCACTTTGTGCATCTTGAAAAAAACCTCTGCGGCTTTTTGAACCACATTTTCCCACTCTTCTGGCCCTTGGAATAAGGTCTAGAAGGCATGGAAAAACTGACTCCTACAGCAGACAGGGTTTTTCCTTCCTGCTCACACCTAGTGAGAGTATCCTTCACCTTGGTTCCGAACAACGATGAACCGTCAAATGTGGCATTGGTGAACGTAGACTTGAAGGCCTTCACGAACTTACACAGGAGCGCCTCCTAAGAGAGACTCCTGAATTCGCTGCCCTACTTGCTCCGTCGGCTGCATGCGAGATCAGCCTCATGGAGGAGTTAGTAATGGAATTTAGGGTAGACATCTGGGCATTGACCTGAGCCACTGCGTCAGAAACGTTACCCTGAAGAGACTCTCCAAGCTCTTTTAGAAGATCTCTTTGGAGCTGTGTAAAATGTGACAAATAGTTCAGCGACCGCAGAGTAAAGGCTGCTGAAGAAAACATACCCTTCCCATTCCGGTCCATGGTCCTTGATTCCTTGTTAGGGGGATGGACGGTAGATGAAGTCTCAGCTAGTTCCTTCTTGGTGGCCGCTGTCACCACCATGGCATCTACTGGAACGCCCTTTGTGAGAAATTACTTGCCAGCAGGGGCGGACAGAAACTTGTTGGGTCTCATGGGGACTGGTTCCACAGTGTCAGGGGTTTCCCACATTCTTCGACAAACAAGATCCAAGAGTTCATCGAACAGGGGAGAAACCCAAGAGGCGGAGGGTTGAGACCCAAAGGCCTTCAGGGAACACTGACTCCTCCTCAGAGGGAGATTTGGAGGGCCAGTCGTCTCTCTGCTTCAAGATCTCCAGGATATCTGAAAAAGAGATATCTTCAGTGGACGACTTGGGGGACCCCTCTGACTCCTCGAGGTTAGTGTTTGAAATGATCGACTCCCAGGATGAGTCTATGTGCTTCCTCTTGCACACTCTTTTTCTGGGGGGGGTCCTCAGTTAAACACTCTGGGGAGAACTCAGAAAGTTGGGGACAAGTCATGGAGGTATCCTGAGGCCTTGGGTCTCAGCTGTCCAAGGACAGAGGTTGATGAGAAACTGATACCGGTGCTGGAGGGGGTAGAGTGTCGGTGCCATCAGATGCAGCTGAGGACCTGGCTAGCATGCTCCGCATGACCTCGAAAGCTGATCCCCCCCCCCCAGCTCCTAAGAAAGACCAACCGTGGAAGCCCTTGGAGCCAAAGGGATAAAGTCCAAAGCCGAGACAGGGCCCAAGCTTACCCATGCCGAAGCACCGAACGGGAGGCTCGGAGCCAAAGAAGATCAACCTGAGACCTCTCCCTCGGGTCCGACCAAGGAACTATGAGCCCTGGACCCCACGGACGGAGCAGATGGGGTTGGAGCGGAGATCGGAACCGAGATGCCAGGATGGGCTACTGGAGCCGACGTAAAGGCATCAGAAGGAACCGACAACTCTGGCTCCGAAGGCCGAGGAAGGCTCGAAGGAGGAACATACGAGGATGGATGGGTGACAGGCTCCAGGGCCGATTGGGCTGGAGCCGAAAACAATTTGGCCAACACCGGTGATTGGAGCAGTCTCTGTACCACTCTATCCACATCATCATCAGAGAGCCCTGGAGAACCTAGAGGATAAGGTCAGAGATCTGGACCTCCTTACAGAAGGAGACTTGTGAGAAGGGGAGACTGGTCTAGAAACTGGAGACCGGCTCCGAACAAGTATCTCCATCACAGACTCCAAGAGACTGGGAGCCGATGTTGACTTGGTCAATCCACCCACTTCCTTCAGCCCAGAAGCCAATGGAGCCGAGGAAGCTAAAGTAGACTTGGCAACTTTCTCTGGTGGCTCCGATAAACTGACGGAGCCGGAGAGCATTTTTTTGATTTAGAGGTCTTGTCTGCTTTAGAGGGAGAGGACTTAGAACTGGAAGCCTTCTCCAAGTCTTCGAAGGAGGGTTTCAGTAATCCATTCAGAATCAGTTTGTTCTTCCTCTCTTGAAGAACGCGTGGGCTAAAGGCGTGATAGAACACACAGGATTCTTGGAGGTGGATAGCCCCCAAGCAATATACACACACACAGACACACACACACAGTGCCTGACAGTAATAGACATTTTATATCCACACATCACATTTTTTGAAGCCCGAAGGCTTGTGTTCTTTTGTAACCTTAGACATATTGGTATGACACTGCACACAATATCAGATGACAAACCCGACACCAACAATAGAAAAACGTGGGAACTATGCCTCTAAATAAAATGGTCATAGAACAATAAACGCCACAGGGAAGAAAGGACCTCTAACTTAAATGGCCCTGACAACAAAACAAGGGAGGACTAGGTCATCTAAGTTAAACGGCTCTAGTCCAAAGGGATGGGGCAGCACTGGAACAAGCACGCACAGGGAAACTGGGACACACACAACTAGAAGAGAGGACTAGGTCCTCTAACTGAAACGGGCCTAGCCCGTAAGAAGGGAAGAAACGCAAATGGGATACCAAGACAAAAAGTCAAACAGGCTACACAAACAGTTTTTTTTATCAAAACAGAGACTAGCTATGAAAACAGCTTTTGGAGCAACAAACTACTAAAAACTAGAAGAAAGTTATACTTCGCCACGGCCAAGAGCGAGACCATGTCTAAGCTGTACGAGCAGCAAATGAGATCTGGGGAAAGGGAGCAGTGCAGCATGGGATACCTCTTAGCCACGAGCCAATTGAAGACTTCGAGCTAGAGTATGGCCCAGTCGGAGCTGAGGTTCGGCTCCGCACCCATGGGTAAGAATGTAGGCAAGATTGGGCTACATAACATCAGATCATTATATATTCACCAGAAACAGCGGAAAACCGGGGTCTATATCAGAACACCAAAAGTTCATACTTTCGAATGTTCTTACATCGACCCCTATTCAGCTGAAAATAGTGAAATGGCAGATAACCAAATTTTTTCTTAGGGAAAGAATTTGGTTGTCCGTTTTTGTTGTTTCGCTATTTTCAGCGCTGTGGTGGAAAGTTACAGGTCGGGTTCAGGTAAGTGTGCGATTGGGCGTGGGTTAGGTGAGTTAGGTTTAGGGCGCGAGCGAGGTATGTGTGCGATTGTGTGGATGTGAGGGTTAGGGCATGGGTGAGGTGAGTGTGCGATAGCGACGGACCTTAGGGTTAGGGTTTGGGTTAAGGTAAGTGGATAATTAGTTTAGTGTTTATACAGTTTAGTGTAGGGTTAGCTGTAAGATTTTGGGTGTATGTGTGTGGATTGCTGTTTGTTTGGTGTGCTTGTGTTGGGTGTGTGTGTTTTGGAACAGCAAAGTTTTTCCTAGGAAATAATTGGGTGTGTGTGTTTTGGAACAGCGAAGTTTTTCCTAGAAAATAATTCGCTGTTATGAATGTTTGATGTTATTAGCGTTCGCTGATTAGGGGTTGATTTAAGAACATTCGATATTGTGAACTATCGGTGTTCTGATATAGACCCGAAAACCCAGAGGCATTCAATAACTGATTTTCCAAAGCCTCAATTTCCGCTATTAACTCCGTTTCATGTACGGAAAAAAAAGTAATTCATCAATTTCATGCAATCTGCTCCAAGCCGCAAATTCAGCTCTTGCCATTTCAGTAGCAGTCCTGATATTTACTCCCATATGTGGGCATTTTGATGACTCTGAGCCCCTGAGGTACAATGCCAAATGAGAGATTTGCATTAAAACTTAATCTCTGCCTCCGCAGTCTTTTGTACTGTTCAGTTTTAAATCGCAGGGTCTTCAAAATTTGCTGCAAATGTTCTATTTCAGTATCATCCTTGGCACTATTATTATCAGAGACATTATCTACAGAAGTAGTGCAAAAATCCAGCAGTGAATTATCATGAACTGTTAAACTTCTTAGCTTTTCCGTTGCACTCATAGTACCAGAGGCAGCATGTAGCATAGGTGCAACAGTCAAAGTACGTCCTGGCTGTCACTCCATAAAATAGAATAAAGTAGAACATACTGTAGAGATTCCCCAGCAACAGCTACAAAAATCCAAAAAAAGGAGGTCCCACCAGTTAAAGAACTTCTGGCAAAGCAAGCAAACATAACCGTTCTTAAGAAAGTGCACTTTAACAAAACAAATAAAATGCAGTAAAACAAAGCTTTCGAGTTAATACTCTTCCCTCAGCGTTACATAAAAACTAAATAAATGCACGTCTTACATACACCAAACACAGCCAATCATTAAAAAACACCCTTTATGGCAATTACTGATTTAAAGTACCCCATCATAAATACAAGTAACTCCCTAGACACATAGTGATGACTGTTTTTGTTTTACGTTTTCTTGGTTTACCTGAAGTTCTTTAACTGTTGGGACCTCCTCTTTTTACATTTTGTAGACAGCAAATGTTGGAGGTATGAAGGAGAAGGAGGATGTAATCAGGAACATATTTTCTGGGAGTACTGTGATTTGGCAGACTTTAAGGATTCCCTGTGGAATGCACTGTCAGAGATGCTGAGTGGGCAGATTGGTGTGATGAGAGAGATGATTTTTCTATGCTGTGATACAGAATCGAAATTGGCTAGATATGGTAAGGCCTTGTTGTGTCTAGTTATGCTGGCAGCCAAAAAAGCATTTACTAAAAAATGGAAATCAAAATCTAAATCAACCATAGTAGAAGTAGTGAATAAAGTAACAGAGATAAAACAACTGGAATTGAGATCTTTAGAAAAGGGTAGGTGCAAACTACATAAGAATAACTGGGAATTGCGGGAACAATACATACAGGGGAGGAATGAGGATTAAAAGAAGACAGGACTTCAATGAGCTATGCAATGTTTGACTGAAAATGATTGAGTAGACTATAAGTGATGTATAATGTTTGCCACTGAGTGTGTGTCAGTACTGCTTGTGATGTAAAATGCTTGCAACTAGGATTGTGTCGGTGTGGTTTGTTTTCATTTATATAAATGTATGACTGCTTATGTTGTAAGTGATGTTTTAATAAAGATGTTTTTTTTAAAAAAAAAATAAATAAAATAAAAAGGGCAGGAATTGAATAATTTATGTAATATTGCTTAGTTATATGACATATAGCAATATATGCGAAGTATAATGTTAGTAAACATGAACTTATTAATACAGTTTGATTACTTTTATATAAATGTAAACTTGCCTATGTCACAAGTTGCTAATTCAATCTTCTTCTTCTTCTTCTTTCGGCTTTTCCCGGTTAGGGGTCGCCACAGCGGATCACCTGTCCACTCATGATTGGCAGTGGAGTTTTACGGTGTCGAGTTGCCAGCCCGGCGCCCAACCTTCCACAGAAGGCACACACGCACATACTCACACCTAGGGCCAATTTGGAGTGTCCAATCCACCTGCAACATATCTTTGGGATGTGGGAGGAAACCGAAGCACTCGGAGGAAACTCACACGACCACAGGGAGGACATGCAGACTCTGCACAGAAGACACCCCAGCTGAGGATCGAACCAGAGAACCTCTTGCTGTGAGGCGGCAACACTAACCACTGCACCACCGTGGCCACCCCACAAGTTGCTAATTCAATAAAGGTGTTTAATAAAAAACAAACGTAGCAGCAGTATATACACTTTTTACCCAACCTTTCCATACTATACTACCCTTATCAGATGGCAGAAGCTTAGAATAAGGCAAAAAATTTGAAAGCTTATCGGTTGAAACTTGACACCTCAGAACGGTCAGGAAAAGAACATTTAAACAAGAAATTGCAGTCTTCAGGTACTTCGTAGAACCTATCAAGTTTCTTCGGGGCTGGGGGATGACAGTCAGGAGCTTCAGAAGTGACAGAGAAGGTGCCCAAAAGTACTGTCAACATAGGAACAACTCCAGATGACTTGGGAAACTCCATTTGTAGAAACTCATAGTATCTCTTTTGGAAGTCAGAGACCTGGAAGCAATTCCACTTAAAGTACTCCATCATAAGAGGATAATTCTATCAAGGGGTAGTCCAGGCTCAAAGAATCATCTTCCTCTGAGCCATAGTCTAGAGAAGAAGGAATCTGACAGGAGTATGCAAGGGATTCCTCTACAGAATGTAGGTCCTCAACTGAGGAATCCAGTTCTTTTATCCTTTTAACAGGCATGGAAGACCTCGTAGGAGCAGGGACTGACACTACTTGAGGAGGCTTCAAGGCCATCAAGGCATTAAGCTTGAGTAAAATCCTGCCATTCATGTTGGGGATCTTTAGCAATAGGGGTAAATATGTTTGGTCTTTTGCTTTCTCTTAAGTGGGACTTCCACCCTATCAACCCTCCACAGCTCAGTCCGGTGATGGAGTTCAATGACTGTAGTAGGAATCTCTTCCCAGACTAAGATTTGAGGAATTCAACCTCAGCCCTTCAGGAATTAACCTTGGTTCCCCCTCACCATCTGGTACAGACATTTGAAAAGCCTCCGAGGATGTGCAAGAATTCGGATCTATGAGGGCTTCCGACAAGGTTGCAGTAGAGGAATCCACTGCAAGCACCGGACATTCTTCAAGGCTTTCACTAACATGTCTGGTGAAAGCCAGCAGCAACACAGTCAGGCCTAGAATTTTTGGCCTTCTTCTCGGAAGATGGCTGTCCTTCATGTACGAAGCTTTCAACCACAACACCGTGAGCCAACAAATTAAGATGCTGTTTTTTAAGGTATAGGGAGAGGGAATATAAGTGACTACAGAGGGTCTTGGAGACAAATGCTTGACAGATAGAGCACTGCATATGGTCATGGGAAGCAGCTAGGCAAAATAGAGCACAGCATATTGTCATGGGAAGCACCTAGGCAAAATAAACACTGGTCGTGTTGGTCTTCATGGGGAATGTGCCTCCCACAGTGACATTTTCCCTTTTTGTATGACATGAACACAAGTAACAACAATATTGAGGAATAAAAGAAAAGAAACCTCAACGGGGAACTTACCTGAAGATGCCCCTGGTAAGCAGCACAGCAGACAGGCATTAAGACTGATGTTTGATAACGGCATTTGGATTGGCTGCAAAGAAGTTCTGAATATTTGTGTCTGAACGTCACCTTTATGACCTATGCTCTTGGGGATGTATGGCACCTAGAAAATCTAAAGGCTTTGATACACTTGCCAGACATTATGGCATTTTGTCAGGAGATCCCTTCAGTGAAGAAAACTGCAACAGTGATATGGGAGGAAATCTACCATTATAATGTTTCTTAATGGTTACTTAGAGGGAGACCACTGCCTGGTCTATAAGGCAATGCTCTATTTGCAAATCTATGCTTGGAATGTACCATTAGGGGAGCTAACACAAGATCAAGGAATCTAACTTTAAAAAAATAAATATCAATAACACAAAGACTGACAGATGCATTAAGCAACACTCTAAAGAGTAACTACAGTGAACAGGGACTATGTAGCTTGAATATGTTCCACATTTAGTCTTTTACACCTAAAAAAAAAAAAAAAAAGGAGTCTTAAATCTGATTGCCACCCAGGGTTATCATCTCTTGGGTTGTGTCACTGGCACAAAACACACCAAAGTATAAAAAACAGGTTCACAGATATAAGTCATGACTTTTTAACTGCAGTCTAGCCACAGTAACATGCAAAATATGCACTGTTACCATGGGTATGAGCTTACACTTTCAACACACACACAAAACATGCAACAACTGAGCACCCCACCAGAGTCGTTGGCCTACATCCACAGATCCCCATCTCAACACTTTATGTCTCTACATTTTAGTGTCTTCTGGTGCTCATCTGCTTAAAGTATCTGTACTGTGGATGAACTCGTAAATTCATTTTCTCACACACACAAATACACACACACACTTCAATGAAGGTGAGTGATATTGCTAAACATATAACCTTCTGTCGTGGCATGTTAGTAAACCTTCACCATCCCAAATTATCAGGCTGTTAATCTCCTAGTTAGTGTATCACTTTTATTAAGTAGTCACACAATAATAAACACAGATGGCAATGTGTGGTTGAAAAGTCTGGCCTATTAGCATAAATGCCATCAGTTTGTCACTATCAATTAATAAGAAAGTAAAAAGTCACTAGCTATAAACATTTTAAAAGTGAATAAAAACAAACATTTTATCTAGAAAAGAATTAACTAAGCAATACAGCTCTAACAGTCAAATATGTAGACAGCTATAGAATTTTACAATATCATCTTCTTCTTTCGGCTGTTCCCGTTAGGGGTCACCACAGCGGATCATCTGTTTCCATTTCTTCCTGTCCTCTGCATCCTGCTCTGTCACACCAACCACCTGCATGTCTTCTCTCACCACATCCACAAACCTCATCTTAGGCCTTCCTCTTTTCCTGTTACCTGGTAGCTTCCATCCTTAGCATCTTTTTTTCCCAATATACTCTGCATCCCTCCTCAGAACATGTCCAAACCAATGCAATCTTGTCTCTCTGGCTTTGTCTCCAAACCTTCCAACCTGGGCTGACCCTCTAATATACTTATTCCTAATCCTGTCCACCCTCGTCACACCCAGTGCAAATCTTAACATCTTTAACTCTGCTGCGTCCAGCTCTGACCCCTGCCTTTTTGTCAATGCCACTGTCTCAAACCCATATAACATAGCTGGTCTCACTACCCTCTTGTAGACCTTCCCTTTCACTCTTACTGGTACTCGTCTGTCACAAATCACTCCTGACACTCTTCTCCACCCACTCCATCCTGCCTGTACTCTCTTCTTCACCTCTCTTCCACACTCACCATTACTCTGAACTGTTGTTCCCAAGTATTTAAACTCATCCACCTTCGCCACCTCTACTCCCTGCATCCTCACCATTTCTCTATCCTCCCTCTCATTCACACACACATATTCTGTCTTAGTCCTGCTGACCTTCATTCCTCTTCTCTCTAGAGCATATCTCCACCTCTCCAAGGTCTCCTCCACCTGTTCCCTACTCTCACTACAGATCACAATGTCATATGCAAACATCATAGTCCACAAGGACTCGTGTCTGATCTTGTCTGTCAACCTGTCCAATACCATTGCAAATAAGAGCCGATCCTTGATGTAATCTCACCTCCACCTTAAACACATCCGTCACTCCCACCGTAGACCTCATCGCTGTCACACTACCCTCGTACATATCCTGTACCACTCTTACATACTTCTCTGACACTCCCAACTTCCTCATATAATACCACAACTCCTCTCTAGGCACCCTGTCATATGCTTTCTCTAAGTCCACAAAGACACAATGCAACTCCTTCTGACCTTTTCTGTACTTCTCCATCAAACACTCTCAGAGCAAACATCGCACCTGTAGTGCTCTTTCCTGGCATGAAACCATACTGCTGATCACTAATCATCACCTGCCTTCTTAACCTAGCTTCCACTACTCTTTCCCATACCTTCATGCTGTGACTGATCAAATTAATCCCTCTGTAGTTGGTACAGCTCTGCACATCACTCTTTTTCTTAAAAATCGATACCAAAAAGTACAGTTTTGTACCTACCATAAATGTAGATGTTCGAGGATCCACATTGCTGCAGTCCTAACTATTGGGTAGTCCGCTGTCCCAGTCGGCCCGAATACCAAAGTATATGGCTGACGTCGGTCAAGGCGCATTAGACTGACGTCAGTACGACAGGGTACTAATGCGCATGACCGACGTCATATCCTCAGTCTTTTCTTGCCCCAGATGTCAGAAGACCCTAAAAAGACAAGGCCAAAACCAAAAACTCCAAACATTCCTGCACCAAAAATATGTACAATATATACAAAATTACCAGAGTATAACCTCACCTACACAACCACCCCTAAACACAGAGGGAAGGAGGGAGGGTAAATTGGACTGCAGCAATGTGGATCCTCGAACATCTACATTTATGGTAGGTACAAAACTGTACTATGTTCTTCATTCCACATTGCTGCAGTCCTAACTATTGGGTAGAATCCCAAAGCAGAGGTAAGGGAGGCTGGCAAATCATAAGGAAGCAGGAGCTGACAACATGCCTTGCAAAATAGCTGTGGCAAAACCAGCCCTAGATTTAGAGTAGAGAGGAAGGTGATAATGCTTAGAGAAAGTATGCACTGAACTCCAAGTAGCTGCCTCCAAAATATCCTTAGTTGCCACCCCCCTTAGAAATGCTGTTGAAGTGGCAGTAGCCCTAGTGGAATGAGGCCTAATCCCAGCTGGTATCTCCTTGCCATGATGGGAATAACAAAATGCAATGCAAAACCCAATCCACGTAGAAATAGTTTGTTTTGACACAGGCTTGCCCTGAGAACTCAAAGCAAAAGAAACAAACAACTGCTGAGACTGCCTAAAATCCTTAGTCCTGCTTAAATAATAACGCAATTGCCTGTGTACATCTAAAGTGTGCAAAATCTTTTCCCCTTTATTTTGGGGATCTGCATAAAAAGTAGGCAAATGAATAGTTTGGTTTAAAGCCACACTAGAAACCACCTTAGGCATAAAGGAAGGATTAGTACGTAATGATACCCTATCCTTATGAAAAATCAAAAAAGGCTCTACCGCCATAAGGGCCTGCAATTCAGAAACCCTTCTTGCAGAAGTAATGGCCAACAAAAAAGCAGTCTTCCATGACAAGTATTTCAATTCAGCAGTAGCCGCAGGCTCAAAAGGTTGTAGAGTAAGTTTCTCCAACACAAAATTGAGATCCCAAGCAGGAGTAGGAGCTCTACGTGGGGGTCTTATATTCTTTGCCCCTCTAAGAAATTGCTTGAACAAAGAATGCGAAAACAATGGTGGGTCACAATCATAGTGTGCTGAAATTGCTGCAGCATGAATCTTAATGGAAGAGAAAGACAAACCTTTGTCCAATAACTCAGTAAGATATTGAAGAGCCACACTCAAATTAGGCTCAGAAATCTCCAAATTGTTTGCTGCACTCCAAAATAAAAATCTCTTCCATTTTTCTGCGTACACTTTCCTTGTACTAGGTCTTCTGGCTTCCAAAATCACATTTAAAACTTGTTGAGGAAGTTGAGACCTGCTGTGTTTCAAAACAGAATATGCCAGGCTGTTAGATGAAGAGAGTGAAGCTTGACATTGAGCAGGTGACCGTCCCTCTGAGACAACAGGTGTGGAATCAAAGGTAAAGGCCATGGAGGCTTCCTTACCAGATTCCTCAGTAATGGGTACCAGTGTTGCCGAGGCCAATCTGGAGCTATTAAAATCATCCTTGGCTTGTCTTGTCTGACCTTTAGGAGCACCTTTGGGAGAAGAGGCAGAGGTGGAAAGGCATACACATGAAGATTTTTCCAACTGAAAGACAGAGCATCCACTTTCCAAGCTGTGTGATGAAACCTCTTTGTGCAAAACTTTGGCAGCTGGTGGTTTAGTGGAGAAGCGAACAGATCTATGTCTGGAGTTCCCCATGACACTGTCAATTTTGAAATACATGAAGATCCAGTTTCCACTGTGGGGATCCATGATTTGTCTGCTTAACACATCTGCTAAGGAGTTCTGTGCTCGGTAGAAACCTTGCCTGAAGAGTTAGTTGCTAGCTGAGCCCAGTCTCCGACAACATCATTGCTTGCCTGTACAACGGGTAAGCATGTGTTCCGGCTTGTTTGTTGATGTACCACATGACAGTTGTGTTGTCTGTTAGAATCAACACCTGCCCTGGAAGAAGTAACTCCTTGAAAGCCATTAATGCAAACTGGACTGCTAACATCTCTTTCATGTTGATATGTAGATGCTGTAGTCTGGCAGGCCACTTGTCTTGTATCCACTTTCCATTTAGATGAGCTCCCCAAGCAATGTCTGAGGCATCTGTCGTTAGAATCTGACTCGCCTCTGGCCGGGTCACAGAGAGTCCCTTGTTTAGGTGACATTCCTGAGCCCACCACAAAAATTCCTTTTGAATGCAAGGTATTATTTGAATGACAGTGTCCAAATCCTGGCAGTGCTGTGTCCATACATTTTGAGATACCATTGCAGCTTCCTCATATGCAGTTTGGCATTGGGAAGCACCAGAATACAAGATGCCATGAACCCTAAGGCTTGAAGGACTGTCCTTGCAGTCAGCCCGGACTGAAGAGATAGTTGATGGAAGTAACTGGAAAGATTCTTTTGTTTGTCCGGGGTTAAAAGGCCATCTGGGCTGCTGTATTCAGTCTCACACCCAGAAAGCACATGTCTTGAGAGGGTACTAGACTGGACTTTATTTCGTTCACAGAATACCCTAGGCATCTTAGCACTGCTATCATATATTCCAAATGCTGTAAAAGGTCTTCCTTTTCTTGAGCCAGAATCAGGCAGTCGTCCAAGTAAGGATAGATTTGTATTCCTTTTAGCCTGAAGTAAGCTATCACTGGAGCCAGAACCTTTGTGAATACTCTGGGTGCAGTGGATAAGCCAAAGGGCAATGCAGAGAACTGATAATGAGAATCTCCAGCTCGAAAACGCAGATACTTCCTGCAACTTAGTCTGATAGGCACATGAAGGTAAGCTTCCTTGAGATCTAAAGTTACCATCCAGTGATCTTTGCCCAGCAGAGGTAAAAGCTGTTGTAACGTCAACATTTTGAACTTGGGAATGTCCAGATAAGTGTTGAGGATAGATAAATCCAAAATTGGTCTCCACGTGTTCCCCTTCTTGGTACTAGGAACAGGCGAGAGTAAAATCCTAGGCCCCTTTCTGGCACAGGAACTGGCTGAATGGCCCCTATTTGGAGCAACAGAGAAATTTGCTTGTGAGCCTCTTTTCTTTGTAGAGGAGGAATGTCTGGCATGCCTTTGAAAGGAGGCAAGGTATGGAAATAAAACCTGTAACCGTGGTGAATGATATCCAAAACCCATCTGTCTTGGGTAATTAAATCCCAATTTTCTTTGAAAAGAGCCAGCCTTCCTCCCAAAGGTGCTGCCAGGCGAGAATGTACTGGCAGCTGAAAAGGTAGGTCATTGGGTCTGTTTACGAAAGGACTGACCCCTGCCCTCACCAGAAGTCTGAGCAGGTGAACTCCCTGTTCTAGGCCTAAAAGAACCTTGAGCTCTGCCCCTACCACGTCTAGACCTACCTCTAGACTGGGAATCATAAGCAGGATATGTCCATCCCTTAGAAGGCCAATTTCTACTAAACTTGGAGGCTGCACCTGCAAAAAATCCTTAACAGTTTGCATAGACTTAGCCTTGTCCTCCATTTTCTTTAAAACTGCTTCCACAGGCGAACCAAACAACACATCAGACTGTAAAGGAGCATCCAAAATCCTTGTCTTAACATGCTCAGCTAAATTCTGATCCCTCAACCAGGCGTGCCTACGAAGAACAGAACCAGTGGCAGCCACCCTCGAGGAGGCCTGCACAGCATCAAAACCACACTGCAAGGAATGCTTACCCACCTGTTCAGACACATGAACTAAATCCTGCAACTCTTTACACTCAATACCTTCTGCCAGAGCATCCACCTTAGACTTCAATTGTGAAAGGAGATAATTCTGATATTTTAACATGTGAAACTGACAATTCAACGCCCTCATGGCTAAAGTGGAAGAAGTATACACTTTCTTTCCCCATCTATCCAAAGCCCTTGCCTCTTTATCAGGAGGAACAGGATTTTTAACAACAGAAGCCTTCACACCTTTAGGCCCCTGAGAGACAGTTTCGGGTCTGCCCTAGGACTCTTAAAAGATACTTATGAGCTTCAGGCACCCTATAGTACGTATCCGGTTAAACTGGGGCAGGAGGTAAAGATTCAGGATTCATGTACGCATCTGCAAAAACATCTTCCTCCACATTCAGAACAGTAGGTATAGCTAAAGGCCTATGCTGGGGTAAAACAAGAATTCCTAAGCCTCTTCCTGGAATCAGAGAAATCTTGACCTTCCCATTTAAAATGCTCCCTCATGGAATGCAGAGTCTCTGAAAATGAAAAATCCTCAGGAGGAGAAGCTGAAGGAGTAGAATCATCCACATCAGAATCAGAATAAGGAGGATACTCCTGCAAGTCTTCAGCCGAAGACTCAGAAGCCTCCGAACACTGCTCAAAACTCTCAGCTCAGGTTCCACCCTAGGGCTATTATCAGGAGAAGACATAGAACCTCTAATCATAGTAATCAAATCCTCTGCCATTTTAAGCATATGTTTCTTAGGCAAAGACCCTGAAGCACTAGGAGAAACCACCACTGAAGTTAAACTTGGCCTGCCTCTCAAAGAAGCCTTGGAAACAGAAGGGGAGGCTCTAACCACCTTAGGAAGAGAGGGAAGAACAGCCACCTGAGAAGCCCCTTCAGCCTGGCCTACTTCCTGAGAGGACACATCCTGTAACAGTAAAGTCTCTCCCTGAGACTCCAAAGAAACTCCTGGCAGAACCTCCGGCTCCACTGAGCCTTCTAAAGAACCGGCGTCCGGGACTGTCGGTTCTTCCACTCTAGGCTTTGCTGCTTTATCCTTGCGCTATTTGGCGAAGCGGGCGCCGGAGCATCCGACGGCATTTTATAATTACAACGCTTCCCAAAACTAACCTGGCACAGTCTAACCTTCTCTTAATAGTGCGTTTGTTAAATCTAGCACAAGAGCGGCATCCAACAACGGCGTGCTCAGGCCCTAAACAAGGTATACACAAAGTATGGTAATCCCTATGAGGTATCTGTTTCCCACAAGAAATACAGTTATTCACTTTTTCTGACATCCGGTTAAATACTGAGGCAAGAAAAACCAAAATATTCTAACGGGTACTTAGCCAACTTTGATTCAGTCTGAAACTCTGACTTCAGAAACTTTCAGAACGCCAACCTGCACTCGCAAAAACTGCTTCTGCATCGGACCATGCGGCAAAAAAGACTGAGGATATGACGTCGGTCATGCGCATTAGTACCCTGACGTACTGACGTCAGTCTAATGCGCCTTGACCGACGTCAGCCATACACTTTGGTATTCGGGCCGACTGGGACAGCGGACTACCCAATAGTTAGGACTGCAGCAATGTGGAATGAAGAACATCACTTTTTCTCCATTCCTTGGACATCCTCTCACTTTCCAAGACTTCATTAAACAATCTAGTTAAAACCTCCACTGCCATTTCACCTAAACACAGCCATGCTTCCACAGGTATGTCATCTGGACTAACAGCCTTTCCATTCTTCATCCACTTCATAGCTATCCTTACTTCCCCCTTGCTAATCCACTGCACTTCATGATTCACTATCCGCACATCATCAAACCTTCTCTCCCTCTTATTCTCTTCATTCATCAGCCCCTCAGAGTACTCTTTCCATCTGCTCAACACATTCTCCTCGCTTGTTAATACGTTTCCCTCATTATCCTTTATCACCCTTACCTGCTGCACACACCTTTACTAGCTTGGTCCCTCTGTCTAGCCAATCAGTACAGTCCTTTTCTCCCTCTTTAGTGTCCAACCTTTCATACAACTCTTCATATGCCTTATCCTTAGCCTTCTCTCTTTGCCATGCACCTCATCTCCTTATACTCTTGTCTACTTTCTTCATCTCTCTGACAACCCCACTTCTTCTTCGCCAACCTCTTTCTCTGTATACTCTCCTGTACTTCTTCATTCCACTACCAGGTCTCCTTGTCCTCCTTCCTCTTTCCAGATGTCACACCAAGCACCTTTCTAGCCATCCCCCTTACTAGCTCTGCTGTAGTTACCCAGCTATTCGGTAACTCTTCACTGCCACCCAGTGCCTGTCTTAACTCTTCCCTGAACTCCACCTCACAATTATCCTTTTTCAATTTCCACCATTTGATCCTTGGTACTGCCCACACACTCCTCCTCCTCTTCTTGATCACCAATGTCATCCTACAAACTAACATCCTATGCTGCCTAACTACACTTTCCCCTGCCACCACTTTACAGTCTCCAATCTCCTTCAGACTGGCCCTTCTACATAAGATATAATCTACCTGTGTGCATCTTTCTCCACTCTTGTATGTCACCCTATGCTCCTCTCTCTTGTTAAAATACGTATTCACCACAGCCATGTACATCCTTTTCGCAAAATCCACTAACATCTGACCTTCTGCATTCCTTTGTTTAACACTATACCTACCCATCACTTCCTCATCCCCTCTGTTCCCTTCACCAACATGCCCATTGAAATCTGCTCCAATCACCAGTCTCTCGCCCTTGGGTACAGTCATCACCACTTCGTCCAACTCACTCAAAAATTTTTCTTTCTCATCCATCGCACACCCAACCTGTGGAGCATATGCACTAACAACATTCATCATTACACCATCAATTTCCAGCTTCATAAACATCACTCTATCCGACCCTCTTTTCACCTCCAAAACACTCTTAGCATAACCCCTACACCATTTCTCCTCCCATCCACACCATGATAAAACAATTTGACCCCACCTCCAATACACCTAGCCTTGCTCCCCTTCCATCTGGTCTCTTGCACACACAATATGCCAACCTTCCTTCTGTCCATCGTATCAGTTAGCTCTCTCCCTATACCAGTCATACTGCCAACATTCAAAGCTCCGACCCTCACTATCACAGTCCTTGACCTTTACCTGCCTTCGGGCATGCCTTCCCCCTCTTCTCCTCCTTTGGCCAACAGTAGCCTAATTCCCACCAGAATCCTGTTGGCCAACAGCACTGGTGGTGGTCGTTGTTAACCCGGGCCTCGACTGAGCCGGTATGTATATCTGTACTGTTATCCACATGTATGATGTGGCAAAATTTTACGCCAGATGCCCTTCCTGACACAACCCTCTCCATTTATCGGGGCTTGGGACCGGTCCAAAGAAATGCACTGGCTTGTGCATCCCCAGTGGCTGGGTTATAGAATTTTGCACTACAATAAAAAATAATCAATTTGAGCTAACAGAATACAAGAAAGAAAACATATGTCTACACAGCTAGATTTTTTCTTAGGCAATTCTGAATTACAAGAATTATTGAATCCTGTGCAAAACTGTATGAATTCTCAACATATCACAGACACTCACAAGCCAAAGGCAGCAGGTTAGTTCTTTTTCTTCTCTTCTGACTCTGCTATTTTGTGTATGTTTTTTTTTCATGCAAACCACAAATGAAACTCAGCAAAGTTAAAGTCTACATTCATATCAGCCTTTTTACTTGCTGTTGGCCAGCTATTTCCATAAGGATTGACTTCAGAAGACTGAAAATTCACAATCTCGAAATTCATAAGACTGAAGACCAAAATCCTGAAAACTCAAAAATCCTGAATCCTAAAAGACTGAAAACACACAGGATACATTTATTGACTTTAAACAACACAAACCATATTACTTTCCACCAAGTATAAGCAGGGGGGCAAGCCCTCCTGCACCCCCATGTGCCCCCACACCCCCTGATACTTAAATATATCAACTCCGAGATTGCACTTCATTACACTATCATGAGTTATGTTGTAGTATTGCAAGTTAAAAAGGAAACATTACTGAGGTCACAACAGGCAGTCATAAAACATGATGCTATGTTTGCCATTTTTTTCAGGAGAGTGCGATTTCAGAGTTGATATATTTAATTAGCAGGGGATGCAGGGGGGCTTGCCCCCCTGCTCAGACTTGGTGAAAACTGCTATGTTTTGTCTTGTATATGATGCTGTGTGTCCTTGTATTGGAATATTGTCATTATTTGTATACTATGTGTTTTCAAGTCTTTTGGGATTCAGAATTTTGAGGTTTCAGGATTTTGGGCTTCATTCTTATGAATTTCGAGATTGTGAATTTTCAGTCTTCTGAAGTGAATCCCTTTTTAAATAATCTACTAATTCTAGTATACAGTGTGTTAATTCCCTAGCCTAGGAAAAATCATAGATTTTGCAAACATTTTCACATCATATCCGTAACTGGCTTATTTCCCCAGTCTCCTCAGCAGAAGGACATTACCATCTTCAACTGCCAACTCCAAATACTTTTCTATGAATTTTGCAGAAAAGGGTCACAAGTTCACACCTTTTCTTGCCACAGAAAAGCAAACATATTGCAGGTACATAATGCACACAAAAAGGTCAAGAGTTCTCACATATTTTCCTGCTACTAAAAAAAACACACACATACTGAAAAAGTAGATGAGACATACGAAGATACATGTTCAAACATATTATACTGGACAAGTGCACCAGAATTCAGAAGGCAATTTGACAATATAACATATTCAACACACTGCAAACTATGGTTGAGTTCACTATAGAAACAGCTGATGCTTACAGTCCAAATGAATTATGCAATTGTATTTAATGATGTATAAGAGGTATGTTTAGAGAGAAATGCATTGCAAGATTTCTTGAAACAAATACAGTTGTGTACTTCTTAATTTCAGCAAAACATGAATTCCACTGTTGTGGATCTATAACTAAAAAGTAGTGGGTTAGGTAAGATTAGAATTTTAGATCATATACAAATTGGATCTAAGGATTCTAGTAGATGTTTTGAACTTCAATATGAACAGAACTACAGTGGTCCAAGTTTAGCACTTTGGAAATTAAGTTGCATATGAGTAGCTCAGCCCTTGGAAAAATGGAACCAATCTGTTTTAACAAGGGTAAGGCAGCAATGCTCTCTCTCTGAGGATCACTTGTTACAAAATGACAGATTATATTTTCTATTCTTTGCATGCTTGAGGTGCTGGCAAACACTGCTGAATAATATACTAATGGAGGAAGACAAACATCCTCAACTACTGTAGGCCTAGGATTTATTTTAATCAATCAAAGTGTTCTGTAGCAGGCTGCCAGACAAGTCTATCCTTTGACAACGGCAGTGGTAATGGTAATGTTAATCTGCACACTGAATGCTAAAAGTGAGTGAACCATTTTCCAAGATATTTAAGAGGTATTCACTCTTTCAGTAAATATCCTTCAGGACTTAATAATGTCCAATTATTTTTAAAAGTAATTATTTGTTCCAAATACCATAGTTTTGATTTTGGCAATCTTCACCTTCACACATAGGTCAGCCAATGATGGACTTAACTGAGACCGATAGTCAGTCACAAGGACATCATGTCTGGAACCTTATGAGATGCCCAAAACAGTAGGTCATCAACAGAGCAGATCCCATGTAGTTTGCTGAGTCTACTGTCACTACATGTTCGAAAAGACAGAGGAGGAGGGGACCAAGTACACAACCTTGTGGTACTTGTTTAATCACAGTGTGTAACAAAGAATATTCATGGTCAATAATGATCTGAGAGGTTCTAGTATTAAAATAATAACTAAACTGTTGAAGTTTCATGCTCTAAATGTCATAAATATGAATGCCACTGAGCAGTCAATGATGGTCTAAACAAACAAAATCCTTTCATGAAATCCAGAAAGACAACTCAAGTTATCTTATTTATACCAACAGATTTGTATAGATTACCTGCTAGAGATATTAGGGACATACAGAAATTATAGTGTGTCCTAAAAATGTTGCTGGTTACAGTAGCCTGTAGGACTTTAGGTAGGCATAGATGTGGAGGCTACATATATTTTCTATACCTTTTGATAAACCGGTTTCAAGGTCATTGCTACTTATGAATCATTGTTTTAACAAGGACATAAAATCTGCTATCTTTCAGAGATGGGGTTGGTGTGTTAGATTTGAGGGCAATATCATTAACGTCCTAGAGGTACTCTTATGTACTAAATACTTTAACGCATTTCAGGCACTGACCAGCAGATCTAAGTATTCTGTAATGTCATATTTCTCAAAAGTATGTTAATCTTACACAGTGGAAATTCAGATAACTGAATGCCATGTAGTAAAGCCAAATAACTGCTAAGCTGATGTGGCATTCTTACAAGTAAATGAATCTAGAAAATTACCTTTATGTTGATAAGCTAGATGACTGGCCCCATTCTCTGGATTTGCGCTTTGCTCAGCATCAAATATAATAACGAACCGTGTGCTGTGTTTGCCTGTACCAATTAAACTGTTAATTTTGGCCCAGAAACTTTGTATTAGACGGCAGAGTTGTTCTTAATTTCTTGGATTACTACAACCTTTCTATTTCTTCAGCACTTTTTTCTTGCTTATAAAAGCATTGTGAATTTCTGTACAAATTTACAGGACACATTTTACTTTACTTCTTTTGGTTCTCAAGGAGTAAAACTGGTGTTGGAGAGGTAAAAAAATATATAACATATATTCTAGTGTAATTTCAAAATTCACTTTCTGGGAAACTGTTACATTGTTCAGTATATCTGCTTGTGAAATGTACTGCTCTATGTTCTGGTTTCAAAGCTACACTGTTAAGACTACTGTGATGAACTTTACTGCAGTCCTTGTTTAAGTATTTCTGAAAGTATTTCACTGTTTGTATATTACTTTACTTGCTGTGTTTAATTTAGTGCACTATATTCTATAATACTAAGTCACATGTAACCTCCTCTCTACTTGAGCCTTAAATCTATTAATGTGAGCTGCACCTAGAAATAAGCATTGTGAAGCTAATTATCTAATTTGTATACACATGTAATAATAATCATTACAAATAAAAAATCACATCTTTAAGGTTAATATAGTTTAATTTTCAAAAGTTTAAATAAATAAATACATTGCATTAACAACATGACTGGAGGCACTCAAAAGTAAGAACAAAGAAGAAAACATAAGGTCTGACAATACTTTAAAAAATTTTTTTTGCACTTTTTATCCATGCTGCCTGATAATCATGAGCCCCTCTCAGCCAATGACCCACTTCTTCCTTCATCTTTCAGGGTGAGAGAGTAAGCCAATAAGGGCCATTGTTTAGTAAGGTATTAGGAGCGATTTCGGAGCTTTTCTTTTTTCCCTTCCTATACTTTGCACACACTCAGTTATGATTCATGGTTGGGGCATGTAATGGAAGTTAGTGATGCACTGCCCCTTACTTCTGCAAAAGCTGACCTCACCAGGACTGACCAACCCACAGGCAGCACTGCTTGGCTGATCTCCACTCTCTAACACAGAAATCAACTAGCATGAATATGCCCCAAGGACGTACGCCCTCCACTCCCCAGAATGGGCATACTTATCTACCCTGTCTAAGCCACCAAACATCCAGGCAGCAATTCAAACTTGGGTTGCCTGGGTCATAGCCATGGTGTATTCCTCTAAGCCACTGACACAATACTTGACAAAAAAAGAGGAAAATAAATTAAATTTTTGAAAAATGCAAATTATCAGAAATGTTAACTAACTAGGATTCATAAGTTTCAGAGAACACCTTTTGTTGTATCATGACAGGTAATTTAATCAGTTTAAGAAATAATGTGAAAGACTAACTATATAACTACTTTTAAATCTGATCAGCATTACAAATCTAAACAAGTAATTTGGATGTCCGTCCAAAATCTATGCAAACTTTTTGGCAACTTGCACAAAAAAATACACATGTGAAGGGTTCTGTATAAATATTTCCTCTTCTCTGAGGAAATCAGACTGAACAGTCAAAATGTCAGTAGCTTGCTCAACCAGATGAAGAAGCAATACAAAAACTTGAGACTACAAAAATAACAGTTTATTAAAAAGTAGCCAAAAATGGAATGTCAGGATAACATATATTCTTTAGATATACTTGTCAATTGCCACTTTAAAATAAATAAATGAATAAATAAATAAAGTCAGCATAAGACATTCCATATTTTATTAGCCTTGAAAATGATATGAGTGTTGCTGCCCCAAGAGTACTTGCCTCTCTGCTCATGCATGCTCTGTGAAGACTTTGTCTGTGCTCCCTATATCTGCAAGGGTTTTCACCAGGTGACACAGGTTCCAATGAAATGCATACCACAGGTGAAACGACAATCCTTCAAAATGTCATCAGATGTGTGTGTGTGTGTTATGAACATGTGTCTGTGTTCCTATAGCTGACTGCTATCCTGTCTGGGACTGATTTCTTTGCCTTGCACATGTGCTGGGATAGGCTCTAGCTCTTCTACTACCCTGAACCAGATAAAGTGGGTAATCAGACAACAACTGTCCTGCTTCCTGCATGGTACCAAGATAGTAACTTCTTATTTCAACAATGGAAATACATGCTCATTTTTTTATTACCTTGAGAAGGTAGGTGGGAATGTTGCTAAAATCCAGAGGCAATTTCAAAAGGAAGCGTGCTGAAAACTCGCCAGTCTGAAAAAACAAAGACAAGCTCAATACATGTGTAACATGAAACCTTAATACAACTTTGAGCAAAATCCAAAGAAAACAGAGGCTTGTAAGATAAACAGTTGCAATTTACCAAAACAATGCTGAAGTATGGAGCTACTTACATATATAAACTATGCTATCACATTAAACTTTCCACGTCACCTTCAAAGCACCCTTGTTTGTCCTTATGTAAGACATCAATAGTTCTCATGAAACAAGTGAATATTTTATCAGGCCAGGAACAGAAAAAAAAATGTTTAAGCATGCTCAGTGGTCACAAATAATAAGTAATAAACAGAATATACAGGTTGTGAATATATCTGTTCAGTGCAGTTTTAATTTTCATTGTTAAGACAACTGCTTCAGGTTTCAAGCCATTATACTTACAATCATCCAAAAACAGTACTAGTAAATATGTACAGATTCAGTACCCCCTCCTAAGTCATCAATGCATCTGCTGTGTTGCATCATCTTTCTTTGTTCTTGCGATGAAATTCAGTTTCTACTCTCTGCAAATCCTCCTCTGTTTTCCCCTTTCCAATTAACTGCAGTGGCCAGCTATGAAATTCAGTTTCTACTCTCTGGAAATCCTCCTCTGGTTTCCCGCTTCCAATTAACTGCAGTGGTCATAAATATAGATTTTAAAATCTCATGCATCGATATAAAGGCACTTCTGATGCCCTACACTATTAACTAAAATTAGAAGTTATGTACCTACCATAACGTTCCATGTTAGTTGTCTTCTCTCGCCTTCTTTCTTGCTGGATGGGTTCGGAGCCGATCCTCGGCTCCGACTCGGCACTTGCTAAGCTCGAGAGTCACTTTTACCAGCTCGAGGCAGCCCCATATCCCATGATGCAAGGCGGTAAATATCCAGATCTCGTTTGGTACCTAGAGGGACAACTGCCTAGCATAAAAAAACTTTCCACTAAGGAAAGAAGAGCAACTAGCCTAAAGGGCTGTAAGGGGAAACCAGATAAAACTAGAACTAACTGGTGTCCAAAAATCTTCCAGAGACAAGGGAGATCAAGGTCTGTCCGGGCAAGGGGGACAGGAGGGAGGGTCGCAAGAAAGAAGGCGAGAGAAGACAACTAACATGGAACGTTATGGTAGGTACATAACTTCTAAATGTTAAGTTGTCAATCTCGCCTTCATTCTTGCTGGATGGGACCGCGTCCCTAGCACCTCTATCCTGGGTGGCTCAATGGAACAGACTCTTGAGAACCGTGGAACCAAAACTGGCCCTACTCCTGGAGGCCAAATCCAATTTGTAATGAGAAACAAAGGTATGAGGAGTGGCCCAAGTGGCTGCTGCACAAATAGTATCTAAGGGTAGCCTAGCCTGAAAAGCTGTAGAAGTGGCTAGGCCTCTAGTGGAATGTGCCTTTGGTTTCGAGCACAGTTGTTTGCCCCTAAGTTGATAAATGTCAGAAATGGTGGAAGATAGCCATCTAGATAAGGTCACTTTGGAAACAGGGTGGCCTTTCTTATTTTCAGCATAAGAAAGAAAAAGCTGATCAGACTTCCTGAAGTGCTTTGTTCTGTCCAAATAACATCTGAGTTGTCTGTGAACATCTAGATAATGCAATTTTTGTTCTGATCTGTTGGAATAATTAGGAAAAAATACAGGGAGATCAATGGATTGGTTTAAATTGGTTTTTGAAGCAACCTTGGGCAAAAAGGATGGATTAGCTCTCAAGGATACTCTGTCCTTGTGGAAGACCAAATATGGGGGATGAACAGAGAGGGCATAAAGTTCTGACACTCTCCTAGCTGAGGTAATAGCGACAAGGAAGAGTGTCTTCCACGAAAGAAACTTTAATGAATATGAAGCAGCTGGCTCGAAAGGAGGAAGAATTAAGGATGTCAGCACTAGATTTAAGTCCCATTGTGGAGGAGGAATCCTGACAGGTCTCAGGAGAAAAATTCCTTTCAAAAAAGCTTTACAAAGCTTGTGGGACATAATGTTGTGATCTGCAAATCCGACATGAAAGTTCGAGATTGCAGCCAACTGAACTTTGACCGTGGAAGATGAAGAACCCGAGTGAAAGATTTCCACTAGAAAATCCAAAACTGCATGAACAGGGGCAGTAAAGGGATCTATGTTCCTCGATTTCATCCAAAGGGAGAAACGTTTCCACTTGCTAGTGTAAATCCTGCTAGTAGAGGATTTAAGGGAAGCTACTATGATATCTCTAACGGGGATAGAGATCATAGGAAGCCTGGCTAAGGAAGGAAGTGGAGCAACCAAGCTGTGAGGTTGAGAGAAGGGATGGACCGATGCAGCTGACCCGATTGGTGTATCAGAAGATCTGGCACTGGGTCCAGATGCCACGGCTGCACCAAAAGATGACGAAGAACGGAAACCAAATTTGTCGAGGCCAATGCGGGGCAATAAGAATCATTTTGGCTCTCAAAACGGTAGCTTTCTGGAGTACTTGAGGTATCAATGGAAAAGGAGGAAAGGCATAAAGAAGTCCCTGGGGCCAATCTTGGGTAAGAGCGTCTCTGGGGGGATGGCCCGGAAGTGGGCAGAGAGAGAAGAAGACTGGGCATTTGCTGTTTTGGGGTGTAGCAAAAAGATCGCAACATGGGCGGCCCCACTTCTGAAAAATCTCCTCCACTATAGATTGCTTGAGAGACCACTCGTGAGGCATGAGTATAGCTCTGCTCAATCTGTCCGCTAAAATGTTGTTTTTCCCAGGGATATGCATTGCTACCAGAAACCGATGAGAGGAGATCGCCCATTGCCAAAGTCTGAGAGCCTCTCGACACAAGGGATAGGACTTGGTTCCGCCCTGCTTGTTGATGTACCATACTACGGACATATTGTCCGTGTGAACTGCAATCGTTCCTAAGGGAAGAAAGTCGTTGAGGGCTTGCAACGTTAAAAGCACTGCTCTCATCTCTAGAACGTTTATGTGCAGGTGGTATTCGAACGGTTGCCACGTCCCATGAACCATCCTGCCCTGATAATGACCCCCCCCCACGTCCCATGAACCATCCTGCCCTGATAATGACCCCCCCACCCGATCAGGGAGGCATCTGTAGTGACTGTGGCTACCGGGGCCGGGAAAACAAAGGGTCTGCCCTGATGGACTTGGGGAGAAGAAATCCACCAGGATAGATGGTTTTTGCAAGTTTGTGTCACCAGGATCTGGTGACGCATGGGAAGTTGTTGGTAGGACCATTGTGTGAACAACATCCGTTGAAGGAGACGCATGTAAAAACGGGCCAAAGGAAGAAGAGTAATGGCAGCTGCCATGAGGCCCAATACTTTCAGGACCAGCCTGGCTTGCACCTTTTTGTTGGCAAGGATGATCCACACATGGTTTTGGATATCTAGGATTCTCTGGCTTGTGAGGTTTGCTGACATCCGAACAGTGTCTAAATTTGCGCCTATAAAAGTAATAGATTGGCAGGGCAATAAGGTGAATTTTTCGTAGTTGACCGAAATTCCTAAATGAGTGCAGAGATTTAGGGTGTAATCTCTGGCTTGGAGAAGTTGATGCCTGGTGGTGGCTGAGAGGAGCCAGTCGTCGAGATACGGAAACACCTGGAATCCTTGATGTCTCAGGTGAGCCGTGACCACTGCCATGCATTTGGTGAACACTCTGGGGGCTGTAGTGAGACCAAAGGGCAGAGCTCTGAATTGAAAATGACTGGACCCCAGCCGAAAGCGGAGAAACCTTCTGGAGCGTCTGTGGATTTTTATGTGATAGTACGCATCCTGAAGGTCTACTGAGCGCATCCAGTTGTCTTTGCCTAAGAAGGGCAAAATCGATTGAAGTGTGACCATTCGATATCTTGTCTTCTTCACAGACATGTTGAGTCTGCTGAGGTCCAATATTGGTCTCCAATCTCACGTCTTTTTGGGAACCAAAAAGAACCTTGAGTAGATTCCGGGCTCTGAATGGTCTGTTGGAACTGGCTGAATGGCCCTTTTTTGTAGAAGCTTTGATACTTCTAATTTTGCGATTTCCCTTAGACCGGGTGGAACATCTGGAAGGGAATTTTTGTGAGGGAAGGGACTTTCCTCGAAAGGAATCTTGTAACCCTCGGATATGATCGACTGTACCCATTTGTCTTGCGAAAGGGAAAGCCAGGCTTCTGGGTACAGCGATAATCTTCCCCCGACTGCCTCCAAGGATGGACAGTCGGGCAACACCTCAGGGATGCTGGAAGGGCTTGTCAGATAGAGGCTCTCTGCTGCCCTGGTTCTGCGGACCCACTCTGCCCCTAGGGTGGCATCTATTATTATTACCCCCTCTGCCTCTAGGGGTAAACTGACCAAGTGTGTCCGGCGTGACTCCCTGAGATTTTCAGAACCACATCTTTCCCCCCTTCTGTCCTTTAGGGTAAGGCCTAGAAGGGGTGGAAAAACGGACTCCTACGGCAGAAAGAGTCTTGCCGTCTTGCTCACACCTGGTCAAAGTATCCTTCACCTGAGGACCAAACAATGTTGACCCATCGAATGGAGAGTTTGTGAAGGACGCCTTAAAGGGATCTGCAAAATTACAGAGCCGCATCCAGGACTGATGTCTAAGAGCCACTCCTGTCCCTGCAGCTCTACTCGCTCCATCTGCTGCATAAGAAATCAGCTGCATGGAGGAGTTGGTAATGGAGTTAAGGATTCCTAGCTGAGAAGCAATCTTATCCTGAGCCCCTACAGCTGAAGGATCCTGTACTACTTCACCTAATTCTTTAAGGATGTCCCTTTGAAGTCTGGTGAAGTGACATAAATAATTCAGCGAACGCATGGCAAAGGTCGCTGAGGAAAACATCCGCTTACCATACCTGTCCATGGTCCTAGAATTCTTGTTAGGAGGATGGACTGGTACGGAAGGATCTGCAAGTTCCTTCTTGGTGGCGGCCGCCACCACCATAGCATCAACGGGGACACCTTTTGTAAGAAATTGTTTCTCGGAAGGGGCTGTAATAAATTTAGAAGGCCTCCTGGGAACTGGTTCCACGGAATCAGGAGATGCCCACGCCTTCCGAGCTATCACCTCCATGAGGGGGTCGAAAGGCGGAGACACCCAGGAGGTGGAGGGTCAAGATCCAAACGCCTCTAGGTATACCGACTCATCCTCGGAGGGATTAATGGAGGGCCAGTTTCCCCTCTGTTTTAGGAGTTCTAGGATGTCTGAAAAAGAGACATCCTCAGAGGGGGATCTTGGGGACCCCTCCGACTCATCTGTCGGTATCTGAAGTTGTAGACTCAGGGGAGTCTAGGTGCTTCCTCTTACAGGTCCTCTTACGCGGAGGATCTCCTGACGGATCAGGAGAATCCTCGGAAGAGGGGGTTCTTCCCAGTGGGGAAACCTGAGGCGGTGGATCTCTCAGTCCGGGAGCAAGAGAGTGGGAAGAGACATCTACAGGCACCATAGAGGGAGGAGCTAAGGGGATAGACTGCTGACTGAGCCGGGGCCAGCACACTCTCATCACCTCAAGGCTCCCTCCCAGGGAGATCCGAGAGACCCGCTCCAAGAAACAGGGCTCCGGCCCACCGAAAGGGAAGGCTCCGAGGCAGATGTCGGAGCCGAGCTCACCAAGGCGAAGCCCCAAGGGAAGAGCAGGGTCGGACAAGGGTCCGATGCCACTCACCCTCGGAGCAGACCGGGAAGCCCGACCACCGGGTCCCTCCAAGGAAGGTCTTGTGGAGGAGATAAGAGTAGAAGCTGAAGGAGCAGAAAGGGGTGGTATCTGCCCCGCAGCCGTAGCAGTGACTACTCCAATAGACTCCGGCCCGAGCTCTGGAGGAGAGTCGAAGGAGGAACTTGAAGAGGGTGTGGACTAGTAGTCGTCTGTTGAGATGGACTATGAAGCATTTGGGCTAGTGCCTGTGATTTTAACAATCTGCTTACCACTCTCTCCAAATCATGGTCTGAGAGCCTGGAAGACCTAGATGATCGGCTCCGATGGCTCCGCTCCGAAAGAAGAGGAGAGGTCGGAGCCGACAGTATCGGCTCCAAAGAGGGAGACCTGGACCGCTTCCTCAACGGAACCATCGGAGCCGAAGAACCCTCGGTTCCAGACGGAGCCGACAACTTATCGGCTCCAAGCCTGGTCAAAAATGTATCAGCTCCAGCTGGAGCCGACACAGGCAAGGAAATAATGGTATCGGAGGTGGCCGGCGCTGAAACCGAATTCTTCGACACATGGTGGTCGGAGCCGGTCGGAGCCGACACCAATGTGGCAATTAAAGTATCGGCACCGATAGCCATCGGTGCCGAAGATTTAGTCAAAATAAGATCGGCTCCAGCCGGAGCCGATCTCGACTCCAAAGGAGTCGGAGCCAGGGCCGAAGGCTTAGTAGCAGAAGCCTGGGCCTTGGAGGTCTTAGAGGGCTTACCCGAAGCAGATTTGGCCGGGGAGCCCTCCGGTTTAAGTAGTCCTCTTAAAATTAATTTATTTCTCCTTTCCTGCAGGACTCTCTGGCTGAAAGAGTGACAAATAGCACAGGAGTCCTGCAGGTGGAGAGGTCCCAGGCAATAGATACAAGAAGTGTGACCGTCTGTCAGAGACATCTTCTGACAGCACGAGTCACACTTCTTGAAGCCTGAGACCCTCTGTTCTTTGGACATAGTGAGCACACACACAAAACACACTACTCACCCAGTCCCAGATTCAGAAAATTTAACTTAAAATGGGGAAAAATAAACTCACACACACGCCCTGACAGGAAGGGATGGGAGAGGATTGAAGGCCCGACTAAGTAAAACTACAAGGGAAACAGTAAACTAGAAGCTAGAGACCCTAAAACAATCTAAAAGTGACAAATACACTAATATATGAGAGAAAAAGGAGGAATGGGGTGACTAAAATTTGAATAACAAATTACTTACCAAGAGCTGGTAAAAGGAGTACCTCATCAGCGAAGCGGCAAACGAGATCTGGGTATTTACCACCTTGCATCATGGGATATGGGGCTGCCTCGAGCTGGTAAAAGTGACTCTCGAGCTTGGCAAGTGCTGAGTCGGAGCCGAGGATCGGCTCCGAACCCATCCAGCAAGAATGAAGGCGAGATTGACAACTTAACATCTTTTGTTAACCATTCTGCGCTAAGTATGGAGAAGTCAGTGAGTAGTGATACCTTTCACAACAACTGGAAACATATTTTCAGAACAGCTCTAGCACTTGCAGGCCACAGTACTTTTTGACTTTTGTCTACCTCTTGCCTAGTTTCTAAAAACACACTGCCATCCATGAAATATGTGGCAATGGCAAACTTTAAAGATTGTTTAAAATGACAAACCAAACTTTTAGTTTTACATAAAAATTGTTTGTGTGCATCCTTGTGCATGCGAACACTCTTATGTAAAAAAAAAAAAAAAAAAACAAAAACAAAATAAAAAAAAAAGTTATGTATTCACCATTATGTTCCATCTGTGTTGTCCATTTTCATTTTCTTGACTGATGGGTTCGGATCAGAGACTCTGATGTGACGCGCCCACTTGTACTAGATGCTTGGATCCAAAATTCTCAAGCTCCTCCCTTTATCCATAATGCTTCACCAACCTAACATACCTTAGATAGAGTCTGCTATGCCTAGATATTGAAGAAGTTAATAAAGATAGAAAAGAAAAGAAAGCTGGAGCTCAAACAGGAAACAAAGGATCCTGAGAAAGCTATTAGGTCTTTTCAGAAGCAAAGGGAATGGGGGGACGGGAAGGAAGTTGAGGAAGTATGAAAATGGACAATACAAATGGGACATTATGGTGAGTACATAACATTTTTATCTGAGGTCATCCTTTTCATTCATTCCTCAACTGATAGGACAGAGTCCCCAGCTTCTCAAACCTTGGGTGGACCTCATGGAAGGGTATTTCACAGTACTGCAGAGCCAAAGGCAGCTGTGTTCCTGGAAAGCAAATCCAATTAGTAATGAGCAATAAAAAGTGCGAGCATTAGTCAATCAGTTAACCATTTAGCCAGTGTAACTTTGGAAAATGGTTTGCCCAATTTGTTAGGAGAGAAAGAGAGAGACAAACAACTGGTTAGTCTTCAGATCCTTGGTTGTATGGAGATAAAAGCTGGATTATCTATGGACATCTAAAAGATGGAGCATGTATTCTCTCTTATATGAGAACTTTGGAAAGAAACCTGGGAGGTTAATGACCTGGTTAATGTTAGACTCAGAAGATCCTTAGGCAAAAAAGATGGGTTGGTCCACCAGGACACCCTGTCTTTGTGGAAAACTAGGTACAGAGGTTTGGAAGATAGAGCTTGGAGCTTAGATACTTGTCTACCTGATGTGACAGCGACCTGAAAAATGGTTTTCCAAGACATAATTTTATATCTGCTCTGGCTGATGTTTCAAAGGGTGTTTGGTTCAACACCTGAAACACAACAGTTAAATCCCAAGGAGGAGTTGGATCCTTTAATGAAGGTCTAAGTAAAAAGGCCCATTTGAGAAAGGCTTTACATAATTTAGAAAAAGCTAAGGAAGAGTTATGTTTGCCTAGGTAGAAGTTTGAAATGGCAGTCAACTGGACCTTAACAGTAGAAAAGCTAGCTCCTTCATTAAAAATTGAAATATCAACAGTACAGGGGCAGAAAGAGGATACATATCCCTGCTAAAGGCCCAGAAATTAAACTTCTTACATTTACTTCTGTAAATCCTTCTAGTAGAAGCTTTTTGTGAAGATAAAATATGATGGACTGGGGAAGAGAGCTTGAGCTATCTAGCGATCAATGGAATTGGAGAAATCATGTGGTCAGTTTGAGGCCTATTATATCTGGATGAGTCATCTCTGCTGGGTGAGAAAGGAGGCCTGGAGTTGGATCCAGTATCCAAGGTGGATGTAGAAAGTGAGGCCAGAAGAAGGGAAACCAAACCTGATGAGGCCAAAAGGGGGTCAATGTGGACAACTGTGCTCTTCAAATAAAATTATTTCTGTAGAAATTTGGGAATGAGAGTTAAATGGTGGGTAAGCATAAAGGACACCGGAGGGCCAGTAGTGAATTAGAGCATCTCTTGCTGACTCCCCTGTTGGAGGGATCAGGGTAAAGAACCTGTTGCACTTGTTGATGGGAGATTCAAAAAGGTTGCAGCATGGCTGGTCCCATGAACGGAAAAGTCTCTCTGCTACTTTGACATTGAGAGACCACTTGTGAGGCATCAGAATGGACCTGATTAGTTAGTCCTCAATCATGTTGTTTTTTACTGGGATGTGTGTGGCTATTAGACAGCAACCGGAAGAGATCGACCATTGCCACACTCTCACTGCTTCTTGACAAAGTGGATAAGACCTAGTTCCTCCCTATTTGTTGATGTACCAGACCACTGACATATTGTCCATCTGAACAGCAATTGCCCCACATGGGAAAATGTTTTGAAACACCTGCAATGCTAGAAAAACTGCTTTCATTGCATCCTGGCCTCTTCAGGGGACCATCTATCTTGGAATGTTCTTCCCAAGTAGTGCCTCGAGAGGCTGTGAGCCATCCGTGGTCACCATGGCCATGGGCAGGAGGAGGACAAATAGACAGCCTTTGGAGATTTTGTTTAAATGAATCCACCAAAGGATTTTGACTGGAGTTAAAGGATGCTGAAGAATGTGCCATTGAGTTGACAGTGTCCACTGAAGTATTCGCATGTGAAACCTGGCCAGAGGAATGAGTGTGATAGTAGCAGCCATGGAGCCCAAGGATAGTAAAATCAGTCATGCTGGATGAGAAAAATTTTGTATTACTTTCCTGACCTGGGATTCGTGCATGAGAAAGAGAGACCATCTGACTGACTGTGTCAAGAAGAGCACCTATGAACTCCAGACTCCGTGTCAGTGTGAGTTTTGATTTGCTGTAACTAACTGTGATGCCTAGATGGAGGCACAATTGCATCAAGTAGTCCCTTGCTTATAGGATTCAATGCCTGGTTGGGCCAGTTAGGGCCCAGTCATCTAAGTATGGAAACACTCATAATCCCAGCAGTCTCAAGTGAGCTGCTACCACTGCCATGCATTTGGTGAACACCCTGGGGGCTGTGGTGAGACCAAAGGACAGTGCTTTGAACTACTAATGACTGGCTCCCAGCCGGAAGTGCAGACATCTTCTGGAAAGCCTGTTCATTTTAATGTGACAGTACGCATCCCGAAGTTCTATCGAGCACATCCAATCATTCTCTCGAAGCAGAGGCAAAATGGGCAGAACCATGACCATCTGGAACCTTGAATATTGCATAAACTGATTTAGCTTGCTGATATCCAGAATCGGTCTCAAGTCTGCTGTGTTTTTTGGCACCAAGAAGAATTGTGAATAGGTCCCGGATCCTCCCTGGTCTGGGGCAACCTTATAGATGATGTTTTCTAGCAGCTTTTCTACTTCTAGGGCAGCTGCTTCCCTCTGATTGGGTGGAACACCAGGGATTCTTTTCATTTGTGTAGGAGGTATTTGGGAAAATGGTACGATATAACCTCTGGATATAATTATCTGAACCCAGGAATCTTTTGTTATAGCTAGCCAGGCTCTTTGGTGCAGAGACAAATGCCCCCAACTGCCTCCAGAGGGTAACAGTCGAGCTTCCCTTCAGGAGTGCTGATAGGACTTGTCCAAGAAGGAATCCTGGAAGCCCTGGTTCATTGGACCACTTCTGCCATGGGGACAGAGTCTTCCATTTGAGATTCCCCCAACTGGAAAAAAAACAGTAACGAAACTGACAATAAACGAAGGGAAGTAGGAGCTGTGAAAATAAGGTAAGGAATAGTCATGTTTAAGGCAAACTCAGAATTCTAATAACAAAATAACTCCCAAAGCTCAAGAGCAACAGGATCTGCATTGGTAGCTGAATGGTGGCAAACGAGATCTGAGGCATGTGGATAAGAGAGGAGCTTAAGAGTTCTAGATCACAGGATCTGGTAGAAGCAGCCAAGATGGTTCAGTCTCTCTGATCTGAACCCATTAGTTGAAGACAAGGACAACATCAAATTTAAACGTTCATTTCCAGCTAGTTTCTCAGAAAATTAAAAATTAAAAAGCTTCAGAGCACAGAAATGTAAACTAGTTATACTATATTTACTGGCACTAATATTAAAATGCTGGTAGAAAGTGTGTACATCACTTTGGGGACTAGGTCTAATCAGAATGGACTGGCATGATTAAATGCTTGTGAAATAATTATTTAATTGACAACCTGTTAAATTAACAGTTTGACAAAAAGCTTACTTTAAAGCAAAAAAAAAAATAGTGAGTTAAATGAATGTAGAAAATGAAAATGGTTAGAAATGGATGTCTCTTATTCCTCTTTTTACGTTTATCTTCCAATACTTCATCACCAGTAAATGGAAGCATGTCATTTCTACATGTCTGGAATGCACCTTATTTTTTTTTCTTTAATTTGAAGGTGAATTTTTTCAAACAGGCTTGTGGTGTGGTGACGGGTGTTCAGCATCCATTTTCTCCAATCTTGTTTTTGTTCAATGGGAAAAGCAACTGTTGCTGAAGTCTGAATTTTGGTTTGTTGCATACTTGCATTACCTAGACAAAATTTTAATGGACTGGAAGGGTGAGCCAAACTTTCAGGTGGGAAGTGGGAGAATTTCCTTGCATACTTTGAACTTGGTCTGCAAATATGGTTAAAAGCTACCATATCCCCTACATGTCCATCAGTTCAGTATTTACACTGTTTGCTGCTAGGGTCAAATAAATTTATATACTGGCAATTTTATTTATTTACTTTCTGGCAAATCAGTGAGGAATGAATTCATTAAATAATGGCAGTCATTTTAGTTCATAGGTTGGTACTAGGCTATCAGCCCTAGGGCCTATACAAGCCTAGCCATAACAATTCCCTGGATATTTCTTCCCACAATATTTACTTCCCTGGACCCCTGTCTAGCAGGGTGACTGACGTGATCCCTGGGGTGAATTTCCTATCTCCCATCCAATCATCAAGGTTCCTTTTGAAGAGGGCCAAGGAGGTGTTCTGCTTGACATGTATGGGAAGTCTATTTCAGAGTATGGGGAGACTGGCTAAGGTGTTTGCTTTACAAACACAAGGTGCAGGGTTTGAGTCTCACAAGGGATCATTGGCTAGGCTTAAAATGGCTTGCAAGGGCAGTTAGCTTAGTACTAAACGATGAACGATGACGATGAACTTTGGGTCATTAACTTATCCCTCCAGCATGTTTTGTTCATTGTGATAACAAGGTTTAGATCCCCAGAGCGTGTGGCTCTGAGGGATTGGGATTTATTTAAGTGGACCATGTCCAACAGCTCAGGGTTTGACATGGCCTTGTATGTTAAGCAGAGATCGCCTCTGAGTAGACGATATACCACAGAGTATAGCTGGAGTTTTTGATACTTGCGTATTATCGCAACCAGATTTTTGTGGTTGCGAATTTAGAATACTTCTGTACAAATGAGGCCACAAACCACTGTAAGGTGGTATTTAGGGTCTGTTTTATTTGTTGTGGACTAGCTTTGCATTACAGGGTCTGTGAAGGGGAAGACAAACATTTGAGGAAACCTGCTTCCTGTTTTCAGAGTGCCTTACACACGCACGCTTGAATTATAATGCCTGCTGTTGTTCTGACGAACGGAATCTTTTGACTGTGAGGAAGGAAGCCTTCAGAGAAGGCAAAGGCAGACCCTGTAATGATGGTTTTGGTCACTTTTTTTTGGGGAGGGGGGAGTACTATTTGTAAAGACATCTTCAGGTCAAAATTTAAAAAAACTGCTAACAGCCACAAAGTACAGGAAGAAGCGCATTGTCCGGCAATAAGATGTTTTGGGAAGTGTTCTTACTACGTGTAATCATGAAGTGATTTTGAGTTTATCTGTATTTGTAAAGTATGGCCATGGGGACACTTTGTTAGCACCCTAACTGAAATTATTGACTGGAGTTTGTGTAACTCAGCACTTTACCTAACCTAAGAAAAGCAGCAATCCTCGCCCTTGACATATTTACAATCTCCTATTGTCGCAGAGTGTATTTGGTGACTCGCTTTTCCAGTAGCTGACATCGTCTTGACAAATGCAGGCACTGCAAAGCGGAGCACCACTGTGTAGTTTCAGGATCAAAGAGGTACAAACTCGCACCCTTTCTCCTCTTCGTGGCTCATACCCACACTGACAGAGTAATGTTTTCTTCTTCACAGTCCCCTTTATAGATTAAGCAACCTGTTTCTGCACACACATACCAAATTATGGCAGTGCGGAAATCTGGTTGCGATAATACGTAAGTACTGCGTTTTGTTTAGATGGTCAAAACATAGGGCATCTGCTTTAGGCTTGTGATACTGCAGCCTTTCCAGCTGTTGCAGATGTCTTGTGAGGTACATACCAAATGGGGCGTTGTACTCTATAAGGGGTCTAAAGAGGGATGAGTACAGTGGGAAAAAGACCTCCTTTTTTCTGGATGAAAAGCCCTTAGTGATGAGGTGTGCCACATATAAGGATTTCCTGACTGTTGTGGTGATGTGGTTATCGAAGCTGAGACCACTGTCCACCTGTATCCCTACATCTCTCATCACACTTTCGGTGTTTAGTGTACTGCCACCTATGTGGTAATTCATGGGTACATGGTTTTTCCCAAAGGGGATAACTATAAATTTCTTAGCATTAAGCTTGAGCCCATGGCTCTGGCACCAAGCATCTGTTTCTGTAAGGCCCTTTTGTAGAATATCCATATAATTTGGGGATTCAATAATGGCTCCCAGTTTGCAGTCATCTGCGAATGTTGTTAGCCAGAGTCCCTTAGTGTTGGCCTGTACTTCAGAGAAGTAGATGTCAAACAAGAGCGGTCCCAGGACTGAACCCTGAGGTACTCCACTTGTCACTTGTCTTGAGCTGGATTTGGAGTCAGCTACTTTTACAGTCCAGGTTCTGTCAGTAAACCATTTGACAACCCATCGAGTGACGCAGGGATTTATGCCCAGCTTAGCAAGTTTATCTATGATTCCAGAGTGAGGGATGGTGTTGAAGGCCTTGGCGAGGTCCAGATGGGCTGTGTGGACCACCTTACCCTCGTCCACAGCTCTTGTGACTGATTCGAGGAAGTCAATCAGGTTCAGGAGACAAGATCGTCCCTTCAAAACCGAAACTGGGTGGGGTCCAGTGTTTTAAGGTTGCCAATGTCTTTGTTTATAAGTTCCATGATAATGCATTCCATGCCCTTGCAGATCAGGCTCGTCAGACTGATGGGACGGTAGTTCCCAGAATTCAAGGTGGATCCCCCTTGTGGAGTGGGATAACTGTAGCTGTGTGCCACTCAGTGGGCACAAAGCCTGAGGTGAGGCTATGATTAAACATGACACTTAGGTGAGGTGCCAGCTCATTTTGTAGTTCATGTAGTACACAGCCCGGGATGTCATCTGGTCCCATGGATGCTGTATTCTTAGCTTTGGAGAGAACAGTTTCTACCTGTGTGGTCGTGATTACCGGAATTTGGCAATCTTTTGGTACTGAGATGGGCCCTTTAGGGGGTGAGAGGGGGCACTAAATCGATCTGCCAAGATATTGGCAATATCCTTGGGATCAGTATATTTAATGCCATTCTGTTGTAGCTCAGAGCATGTCTGAGCATTACCAATTAGATTCTTAACATAACTATAGAATGCCTTGTGGTTGTCTTTGAAATCTTTGTCAATTTTATTTTCGTAATGAGCTTTGCAGGATTTTGTGAGGGATTTCAGCTTCTTACTGAGGCTGGTAAGGGAGTTTTTTGCATCCTGGGATTTTCCTCTTTTCTGCAACAGTTTTAGACTTCATATCATTCAGAAAATGCATGGTAACACAAGACCTTTTTATTCCAGCAATGTTCTAAGTTTATAAGAGCAACATTTAAAAGTTGTCCCTATCTTTGAAGCTTTGCCCCCCCCCCCCCCATTATTTTTGGCTTTGTCCATATTTTTAGTGCTAAGAGGTTTGAGCTATGAACTAAATTAACCACTAAGTCTCCTTTGTCTTCAGTCAAACTAAACAACTGTCATAAACCTTCACAGTTTTGCTATAAAAGTCCAGGACAACCAGGTCTCTAATGGTACAGTAAGTGAGACAGATATCTTTTCTCAAAAGTGCATAACACAAAGAATAAAGTGATTGTGCTTTCAGTCTCACTTGACAGCTGATAGAATTCAGGTCTGTAATCTTTCTGGTTAGAAAGCTCTAGGGTCTTTCTAATTTGTTAATATGTTTAGTGAGATATATCCCAAAGTAAGCATTATACACAGTAACTGGTTTGATTAATGCTCTCTATAAGGGAGTGCTTACCTTTTTAGACCGTGAAAATATTCCTTTGGCAATGAGCTGTGCCACATAAAATGATGGTCTGACAACCTTCAGAACATGATGATGAAAAGAAAGGGAGAAAGTTATTGACCCAAGTGCCTAGGTCCCAGATTACACTTTCATTTTCACCTATATAATATGATGATGAGAGGGGCTTGTCTACCAAAACTGGTAATGCTACACTTTTTAGCATTTAATTTGAGCCCATTTTCAGTACACAAGAGTTTACTACAGAGAATTTACTATGGACAGTTTGGCTGTCAGAGTAACAAGACAACAACACCCATTCTGCAGTAATTTACACTTTTTAACCAGAGGACAGCAAAGTCTTTAGCCAGTATGCAGAAGCTAAAGATGTAGAATAGCAAGCTGGTCTTTTGTGCATCTCATCCCTTTTCTGTTTGGAGATATGAAAAGTAAATACCAAAAAGAAGACACCTCAGCACCAAGCACTGAGGGACACCTCTGGTCACTTTTATTCACTAAATTTGTTTGCATGGCTATCAGCAATGTCATATTGGAAAGGAGGAGTCATTATCAACAAATTCAGAGCAACAATTTCTTAGTTTCATAGTTAATGATGAAGGGGGCAAGACCGAAGCAATATAATGGCAACATTGAACGTTTTTTGCCGCTACCCATACAAACAAGGTTTCGAGCACAGAGCAGATCAAACAGCAGAGGAAGAAGAAAAAGGAAGTTTTCTGGAACGAACTACGGACCAAGACATCGAGCATGAGAGTGAACGGTATAGTTTTCAACTATTTGAGTTATGAATTGTCCGAATTTGATTTGTCTCTCCTAAATAGAGGCTTAACATTTATACCATCTCAAAGCAGCTGTTTGAGTGAACGTTTGGTAGATCTGAGAATGTTTGGACGTTCAGTGACTTTGAACTCAATGTTTATGAATGCTACCAGTGAATATAAAATAGGTAATAAGTATATGTTTAAGCGAAAAAGTTCTTTTGTGCCAGTATTTTCAAATGTTTTAGATAACTTTATAAAATTATGTGAAAGAGATTTTTATGAGTATTTTAAGAAACACAAATGCGGTTTCTTTAATATTACTCAACATGAAAAGAGCTTCTTATTTAGTTTATCAAATAATTTGAATATAACTATAAAACCTGCAGATAAAGGGGGTGTGATAGTAATATTAGATACCAGTGAGTACAATGAGCTGATGTTGACAATGCTTTCAGATGCTGTTACCTACTGTGAAATTGATCAAAGTATGCTAAGAAAATGAATTTATAAAATTCATGATGACCTGTATGATCTTTTGATGTGCAGACAAATTACATATGAATTGTATGAGTTTTTTCTTGTTGAACATCCTTTGGTACCATATATAAAAGGTTTGCCTAAAGTGCATAAGGACATTCTACCGCTACCCATGCACCCAATAGTAGCAGGAGAGAGATGGGCGATGGTGACAGTTTCAGTTTATATAGAAAAATCACTTAGTCCATTGATTGATAGTATACCTACAATTTTAAAAGATACATATCAATTAATTAATGTTATTAATACTATGTCACATAAATCTATACCCACTACTTGTCTATTAGTTACCCTAGATGTCAAGAGCCTATTTACCTCAATACCCAACGAGTATGAGCTAGAAGCTATAAGGGAGCTACTAAATCATTCGTTTAATTTTGATCCTGAGAAACAGACTCTAATATGTGCTTTACTTGACATTATTTTGAATAATAATGTCTTTATGTTTAACAATCAGTTATATTTACAAAAATGGGGTGTCGCGATGGGCACCCCGTGTGCCAATACTTATGCTAACCTTGTAGTATACTATTGGGAATTGAACAACCTATTTAATAGTGTATTTTTTGAAAAAGTTATACTATATAAAAGGTTTGTGGATTATATACTCTTATTTTGGAATGGTACAATAATGGAATTGATGGAATTTGTGAAGTTTTTGGAAACCACGACTAGTTTCTTAAGGTTTACGATGGAACATTCTGAGTATATTATTGATTTCTTAGATGTTACTATAACAAAAGATTCTCATGGTTCTTTATCCACAAACCTTTTTAGGAAACAATGTTGGAAGAATCAATACTGGATTATAGTAGTATGCACCCCCGCCATATATTCCCGAATGTGATAAAAAGCCAGTTTACAAGAATAAGTAGATTATGCAAAGAACCTATTCAGCTTAAAGAACAAGCTGATATTCTGCAAGATCTTTTTATAGATAGGGGATATAAGACTACCATTGTAAAAAATATTAGGGAGAAGGTGTTAAAAGAATTGAATATGATATCTAGTGATACTACAGCTAACAATTTACATGTTGCTTGTAAGTATGACGGGTGCTATAATTTTAAAAATAGGACTACTTCTAGAAATGGAGCCACTTTTATAACTAGATACACTAATGACAATGGCATCATAATAGGAATCATACATAAGCATTGGCACATATTTGACCTTGATTCAAATATTAGTAAAATTGTGGGCACACAACCAAGATTCATTTATAGGAATAGTAAAAATTTAAAGAGACTACTTTGTATTGATCACAGCACATCAGCTGAACATGCGTATTCTTTGAGAGCAGGAAGGTCTTTTGGAACTTTTCCATGTGGTTCTTGTAACACTTGTCATCTGATTAGTGAAAATAAAGATTTTCAACATCCAAACATGAATTTTAGTTTTAAACCCAGATTTTATGCTTCCTGTAATGATTCGAATCTCATTTATTTAGCAAGCTGTAAACAATGTCAAGCCTTTTACATAGGCATGACATCACGAAGGTTAAGAGACAGGATTTATAATCATATTTAGGATATCAGGAAGCATAATCAGTTGAATGCCCTGGCAAAACATGCTACTATGCATAAGGGACATTCGTTTGTTTTTAGAGTGTTACAACTAGTTAATAAAACTGAGAGAGGAGGCAATATTTTAAATAGGTTAGAAACCATAGAATTACAATGGATCTTTAGAATGCAAGCACATCAACCTCCAGGTCTTAATCAGTACATAAGTATTAAACCAGTGCTTGATTCACGCCCCTTGAAATAAAGCTGCACGTATATATATGCATAACTATCTATTTATTTCGCCTTGGCTAACAAAGTTTAATATTATATGATGAAAGGTTTTTATTCATGTCTTAGCGACAGTTTTAAATTAATATATGTTCATTGTTATAGTGTTTTGTTAAGTATTAAATTGTAAGTGCTTTTTATAAACATAATATTGATCAGTTAGGTTGGTTCAGTAGAATGTATTGTTTTAAATCTTTATAGCCTAGTAAGAAATGTGAGTTAACATTTGATTAATTAATTGAATAATTGATTGACTAATGGTTTTGATTGAATTTATGTATACTATTTAAGATGAGAGGTTTTTGCTGTATTTTGAGATCTGAAGAAGTGTACCCAGTGTGTACGTGAAAGCACTTATCAACTTTTACTGGATTAAAAGTTTATTATTTTATCGTGGTGGTCCAGTTTTGCGTTTTTTCTAAATTTCATAGTTAATATTATAATTATATTTTTGCATCAGAAGCTGACAACTTCATAGGCTCCTTTAGTGAACCTGATATCACTCTTCAGTTTTTCTGTACTGCTTTTGATATTATCCTCAAGAAGCAGGGATATGGATCTACTAAACATTTTAAGACGCTTCTTTATTTTGTTATATAATTTATTTATGGCAGTGTACCATCATGGTGGTTTGGTTTTGAATTTTCAGTCATACTTTGCTCTGGCAGGGAATGCTAACTCAGTGCATTTTTTTTCTAAATGGGTGTAGAATTTCTTTTGAAGTTTGCTGCTGTATCAAGTTTAGGGGAAGTGAAAACATAAGTGAATTATGACATTTTGTCATAGTAGGTTGAGACAGGTGCATTTGTAGTCCTTAAATTCAGTGGGGTTTGCTGTAGGGGCTTTTGGGAGTTTAAAAGAGAAGATCATGTGTTTTGGTCAGATTTCACTAGAGAATGAAATACCAGAGCATTAGTGCAAGAGACAGCTATATTTGTAAAAATCGGGTCAAGAATACTGTGTCCTCTAGTAAGTTTATTTACCAACTGCTCAAGAGAAGTTTTGTTTATTAACTCTAGGAATTTTTGGGCACATCCAACATTGGAGGTATATGTGACCTAGTTTAGTGAAGACTAAAGTCATCCAAAATAATGGATTTTTTTTAGATAAGGAGATAATTCAGAACACTGAGGAATCTTATGTGGCTATTAGGGGACAAAGAAGGTGTTCTTTAACAAGCAATTTAAGCAATAACTAATGACGTCGGTTTGGTATACTGAAGATTTACCCACGGTTGGGTGTGGCCAACCGTGGGTAAATCTCCAATATATCACACCACAGAGCTGGTTACTGCTATTATACAATGACATTATTTGAGAAAAAAATATTTACTTTTCTTAAATAATGTCTTTGTATAATGCCTTTGTGGTGCCCTTCCATGTTTTTCCGATATCCTGGGGTTTTGTCCGATGTACTATGCATGCGTGTGGGACTTGTGTTCCCATGCTTATGCAGTACATCTCTGCTGTGCAAAGGAAGCAACGGAGAAAAGAAGGTCCCCTTTGCTCCTTTTTTCTATTCTTTTTTTTAATTAAAAAAAAAAGTTTTGGACAGTTTAGGGGCAGGAGAGAGACAAAATGGAGGAAATACAAGGAAAATCAAGTACGTATTTTGAATAACATACCTGATTTTCCTAATATTTTCTCCTTCCTGTCACTCTGGTATGTCTAGAGTCCGGATTTCAGATTTTATTTATTTTTGTTAAAAAAAAATAAAACTAAAAGTTACAGTACATACCAATGTAAAAACAGTCCGGGTGAACAGACCTTTGTTTCATTGGTATATGCTCAGATTTACAACAGACACGCTGATTGGGATGACCAATCAGCATACTCGTTTTCATATATTAATGGCCAGTCATTTTATACTAGTTGATAACCAATCCTATCTAGAGGGATATCTAGTTCAGTGAGCTCAGTATGTGGGTCCCTAGAGATCTGCTTGGAGGGTAATACACTCCTTGACAAATAAGGAGACTCTACCACAGTTGCCACTGAGCCTAAAGACATGAGAAGCACAAAACCCTAGTAAATAGGAAGTCTTCTCTTTACATTTAAACAAATCTAACTAACAACACAGATGTGGATGTCATCCAAATGGATGAGTGCTTCAAGATCAGGCAAATTATTGTTTTGACTTCTGGCACTGAGGGGACCCACCTTATATGATTTTGGGAATGATATGTTAGTTATGTTGGAATATCCATCAAATGGGTCCTGCTTTAGCCAGCACACACAGAAGCCTTGAAATAAGAAGTGCTGGTTGAATTTAGCAAAGCATCTCATGCTAATACATACCAGATCTCCCTGGAATGACACCAGCTATTTAACCAATTATAGAAACCAGCTATGTCTTCTTTGCATCAAAATATCAGTCAAGGTGAAGGAAAGGTTCCATTCAGAACTAGTGTCCTACCTACAAGTTGCAACATGCACACACATGGAGAGTTCAAACATGTTTCTCTCCATGGGCCTCAGGGATTTACTTCTCAAGTCATTCACTCCCACATATACCACTCCTATGTCATAGTCATATACATGCACACTCGCAGACACACACACTTTTAAATAATGCTGATTGTTCAACAGATATCAGAGAGCTTAACATGCTGAAAGATCCATGTGGTGGAGATAATATATTGCAGTGCTGGAAAGAAGACATTAAGCTTCAAAAACTGGGGGGAAAAGACAAGATCATTGAGCATCCTTAATCTCTGTTAAGACCAGATCTTGCACTAGGGATTACAAGCAGACAGAGCCAACTGGTGAAGAGCAGCAACACAAGGTAAAGCAGCTTTAAAGGCTGTTGGATATTTTACTCGGCCCCACTTATAAATAAGTAGTACAGCAGAACAAATGGTCTTACAGCTTTCAAAGCCATTCATTCTGTTGAGGCAAACTTTGTTTCAGCCTAATGTCTGTTTGGTAGCATTAAGTGTTTTACCAGCCTTTAAAGGCTTTGAAAGCTGGTAATACACTTCACAAATATACACTTTTCCTGTAACTGTTAGTACATGAAGCAGACAAAGCTCTACACACTAGAAACCATCATGATCAGGTCTCACAGATCATAACCCTTATTATGTGTTCCTGACATGGATCTAGAGTACATAGTAATTTGGTTATGATCAGAGACATGATCACACTCCACTGTACAGTGATTACATGTTAAATTCTACACCTCTGTGTTAAAATGTGTATTTGAACTTTTAACTTGTGCTAACTGCCTGAAGAAATATAACATGGATCTTTTCTTCCAGGGCTTCTGCTGAAAAATCAGTATACATAGTAATTTCTTTAATTACACTTTAGGTTTAGCTGCTTCACTGTAGTAACCTCAGTGTACGTGTGTGTCTGCAGTTTCAGAAAGAGCTTACAAGTTGCTAAGTGCATTAACGCACAGACAAAACATCTGTGTGTGTATACTTAAAAACTTTCAGAATGTTCAGTTTGTGGTTCATTCAAAGTGGGAATTATTTTAACTGCTAAGTGCAATAGCAGCAAGTAAAGAAACCGGACACCATTGATGGCTGACAACATATGCTAATGCAAATCAGTTTATAATTACTGCAACAAAAAATTGCATCCAGCATAAAAGAGGAGAGCAGATGCAAGTGGAGTAGTGTACCTAAACTGTTAAGGGCATCTATTATCATTTTTTTATAATGCAATATATTGGTTAGCTAGAAAAATGGGAGTAAGTTTATATTCCAGACATTCCCAGTGAAGAGCTCAAAATTGAGACTATATTTTTATTAAAATGTATAACTCTCTACTGCATTAGGTATTAAGCTTCTTTCTGAAACTAGAAAGTTGAAAACTTTTGAGATTTCCAACATCAGTAAGGTACTCCTGCCTGACTGCTTCATAGCCCCATAGATACTTTTTATAAATGGTTAAAACACCACAGTGTAACACGTCAACCTTCTTACCTAGGCTAGTGATTTCCAAAACTTCAGCCATTTGGGTTAACACCTTTGTACCACTTAGAGTACTACTGACTAATCATATTTGCAGCAAATCATTTCAGGCAGTTTAGCACAAAATATCAAGTTTACTAGATATTACCGAGCTTCAAACAACAGTCTGGTTTTGATTCTTTCAGTCTCCATTTGCAAGTGTGCAACTCAAGGTTATATTTGAAAAGGGCACTGGCAATGTGCTACTAGACATCCTCTCCTTAGCATAGTCTAGTTTAAGACATATCTAGGAAGATTTCAGATGTGAAGTCTGCATGACCCTTGTCTGCCTCTCATGGCCAGCATTACACATTAGCAAACTAGGCAGTTGCTAATGCCTGGCTTTATGAATAGTCATAATGTTCAGTAATTTATCAAAAAATAGGAGAGAACAAAAATATAAAGATAAAATCAGGTACATTCTGCAGAATTCTGGACAGTTCAAGAATGTCACACTGTGATTGAAAACGGTATGGAAAAGTCTTATTTTTTACAATGGTGCTGGCAGTGATCAGACAGACATTTTTGGTAATAGTTCTGGTGGTGTGATTTGTGTGGAGCAACTTGGAATATTTTAATGTGTGGTAACTTGTTTTGAGACTAAATAATATTATACAACCATCAGATGTTGTTGCTATAACTTCTGGTGAGGGTTGAGTTGGCTGGATGAAATTAACTGACCCTCTTGTCATTTGCTCAATCACTGCCTGGTGATGCAGGACTAGTGTGTATTTGTGAGAAGCAAGATGGACTATTTAACTGGAAACTTAGTATATAAAAGGAAAGAGTAGGTGTAATTACTGGGGCTGTTTGTGGAGGAAAATGACTAGCTGCCTGGTGCTTTTTGCTTATTATTCTGGCTTTGCATGACTAATGTGATTTATGTGAAGCAATGTGCAATATTTTAATGTGTGTCAACTGTTTATTTGGAAAAAAGATGAAATACGTTGCATGGCTATTCTCATTTAACACAGTCAAATGTCTGAGTTGTACATAGGAGTGGCTATAACACCTGGTGGAGGTTGTGTGGATGAAAATAAATGACTCTCATGTCACTATCAGTTTAACAGTCATCTCAAAATATAAGAGATAAAATACATCACAGAATACCCAGACCCTCAGAGCAATCTGGGGGTTGGTGGCTCCCATGGGTCTATATTACACTGTTGAAAGGCATTTTCATCTAACACCTTTTCACTGACACGTAAACATCGAACTACCAAAACTCAGAATGGTTACTTCCGCAAATTTTTTTCCCCAGGGGAAAAAAAATCGCTTGGCCGTTGTCAGGAATTTGCCCTTTCCTCCACTGTAGTGCGATCTCAGAGTTAGTATACTTAGTTAGGGTTCGTAGGGTCTGACAGTTTGTTTTGTTTTAGGATGTCCAAGCGATTTTTTTCCCCTGGGAAAAAATTCAATGTGGCCGTTCAGAGTTTTGGTAGTTCGATGTTTACGTGTCGATGAAAAGGTAGTTCGATGTTTACATGTCGATGAAAACACCTTTCAACAATGTAATTTAGACCAGGCTCCCACACACCAAGGCTGTACAAGTGGATTCTGATACGGGCTTAGTAGTTGTCTATGCCCTGAATCCCACCTAGTCTAAAACTGGCCCCTGCTCACAGATGTACAAGAAGGCCACTGTACTTGTTTGGAAGGATGAAGATGATGCCATTACTTCCAAATCATTCCTCCCAAACCTCACAGGTCATTACAGCAAGTGATGGGCTGGGGACAGTGTGTTCATTATTTATTAGGTTTTCCTCAAACTTCAGAGAGGTGCACATGGGGCACTATAGCGGCTATATACTGGCTAGAAATAATGCGTTAGAATTGTAATCTTTTTATTTTTCATTTTCCTCGCTATCAAACATATGATGTATATACATGTGGCTATCTTTTGGGAAAGGAAGAAGCATGTTGTTTACATTCATGCAGCAGCAAACATGTTATATTCTATTTGTCTTTTTTTTCAAAGTCTGACATCAGAAGTGTACACAGAAAGTGAGTGTCTTTAGGTGATTAGGCTGAGGAGGTATGCTGTGTGTGTGTGTGTGTGTGTGTGTGTGTGTGTGTGTGTGTGTGTGTGTGTGTATATATCTACACACACACACACACACACACACACACAAAGACTGTGTGAATATGTGCCTTAATTTTCATCCCAATTTACATCATAGGGGGTACAGAAAGTGCCTACTTATTTCGGTTGGGGGGTAGGATACTATTCCTAGATACAATTTATGTATACTCACAATAATTTGTCTTTTCGCTTTATTGTTAGCTGACATTTGGCCAGTTTTGAGAATTAAGCCCTGCATGCAACTTATATCTTCCTTGAAAAAAAAAAAAAAAAAAAAAAAAAAAGATTGCATTTCTTTTCCTTATGTGTGATTTTTGTCAAGCCATCACTAGATCAAAAGATTGGGGAAAAAGCTCTAAAATGCACCTCAGAGCCTCTTTAACCACATGGCATCTGGGTAGCTAGCAGCCCCCAGACACCCCCAGCTTACTTTAGCTATTACAGTGTCATCTTGATCAGTTAGGGTGTAGTGAAAGGAAACAGGACAAAACAAAGGTGAACAGGAAAACTAAATTTCTCTACTTAATCTTTGTTTCTTCCCAGCCATCGTTGGATGAAAAGCTTGTTTAAAAACAATTCTAAAATGCACCTCAGAGTGTTTAAAACCTCATGTCTGGCTCCAGAGACCCACAGCTTAATACAGTTATTCCCACTGCATTTCCTACAGTATGGCATTGGTCAGTAAGTGTGTGCTAAAAGGATGCAGGAAAAACAAAGTTGAAGAGAAAGACTAAATGCCTTTCCTGGACCATGGTTTTCATTCAGTCCATCACTGGATAAATAGGTTGTTTAAAACAAAAAAAAAATGAAATGCACTTCAGAGCATCTAGAACCCCATGGCTTCTGGAAGCCTTGTGTCTCCCCAGACCCCTGGCTTAATGCAGTTGTTTTCTCAATTATGAAAGTAAAGTTGCCTAGACAGAACATGTTGAACGAATGAACAACTTCATTAAAAACTGAACAGTATGACAAACTGCAACAGAAAAGACAAAAAGTGATCTAGATGGTGTGGGTAAGTCAGAATTGGGGAATGGGCTGGAGACACTAAGTAATGTACATGGAGGTGGAGGTGGAGGCTGCAGAGAGTAGGGGCCATTAAGCCCTTCACTTAGTGTGCCAGCTGACCTAAGGCAAGGCCGGCTGCCTCTTCAAAAATAAAAACTATGAAACACAGAAAATGTCATGGTTTTACTATACACACTTTCCATTACAGCCATCACTTTTTTCATTTGTAAGGGGATTAACTAATCTCACATTTCTGCCACCCTTTCAAAAACCCAAAAGGAGCAGGGATCAAAAGGGTGATTCCTTCTAACTATATTTAAGGCTACAATTTTTTTTTCAAACAACTGAACACACAGCTTGCAATGTTGTATGTTCTGTGAGTTTAGCAGATCAGTTTTACACAAGTCAGAGTGCTCAGAACAAGTTTAAGGGGGTAAGTATATTAAACTTTGACAATACCCTTGTGCCTAACAGGTTTGTCTGCTTCATAAAACGAAAAGCATCACTTGCTATGCAATGAGATATGCAGTGCAGCAAACCTTGTAATCACCAAGTTGATAATGGTTAAGTATAAAATGCACATTGCTCTCAATGTCACTTACTCAAGTCACAGATGATATTAAAAAGAAGAATTTTTTTTTCATTTCCTAAATATATCAGAAAGGGAACACATTCTCAACTCCTCTTCTCAATAAGGTTGGATAAAGAGAATTGAGACCAAGCCAAAAATGACAACAGTTATCTTGTTCCAAAACAACTGTTGCTTCACAAAGCTTACAAGATCTCCAATACTCTTCTGAATGTGAAAGGTTACACCTTATATCTTCAAAGCTGATGGAAAAGGGGGTTCCTTATTCACTCACAGCTTTCATCCTTCACTTTGTCTTGTTTAACAAATACATGTGTAAGATGACCCAAGATACATTTAGGTTGTTCAAATGAACAAATGTATCTGCAACATATGATGTGACTGACATTTCAACAGCTTCATTAAATACTTCTGTTATGTGCTCCAAATATCTCAAGGAGCAAGGTCTTCCCTGGGTACAACAGTTAAGGGTTGGCATAATGGTTAAGGTCATTACCTCAGAGATACAAGGGACAGGGTTTTATTCTGACCTGTTATTTCCTAGGCTTGTAACAGTCTGCAGACTGATAGCCTAGCATTTACTTATGAACCTGTAACAGTTGCATCAAGCATATTGTCACTTATGTACTGTGAATCTGCTAAAGAGGTTGGGAGTTGGCCTAACAGTTAAGATGTTTACCTTACAAGCACAAGGTACAAAGTTTGATTCTCACAATTAAAGGAAAATATGGCTTAAAATGCTTTGCAAGAGCAGTTAGCCTAGCATTTGTCTTTGAACCTACAAATACTTTCTACTCCTGGTGCAAAAGATTAAAACAAGTAGATCCAGTTCTCTTAACGAGCAAATCCTGACTTTAAGCACTATCTTGGCTTATCCCAATAAACTAAACTCAGCCAGTGCTGTTACATGTCATGATCATATGTGGCAAACATCAAAATGTTTGCTGACTATACAATACTGATAAATTCATCAGTTTGTGGTTAGCAGCAACACTGTCATACCAGGGATAATAAATAAATGCATATTTACATTTCAGCTGTATCTGTAATTCTGAAATTGTCTGATTGATCCAACTTATAAAACAGTCTGCAAGCACTGTCCCCCCTCCCTAAGCATTATTATTATCATTTCATTGTCTGCACATTTTTCTTTCTTTTATGTTATCAATCCTTGGAAGATCATTAAGTCTTCCTCAGCTTGACCAGTCAGCCTCCACCCCGCCCCAAGATTAAAGTTAACTGGTCTCTGAGCCACTGAGTTATTTGTCTTTATTGTTCGCATGCAGAGTTCTATAACTCATTCATCCATTTCTCCTTAGGGGAAAGTAGTGGGAACTGGACCATCATCCATCTTCAGAGAACCAAACGTTTTTGTTTTTTGCTATTAGCTTTAACTAGTCTTCTGTGTACAACTGGTATGTCACAAGGGGTGGCATATAATGAATGCGAGGGGCATTTCCTGCTTTTGGGAGTGGAACCTCCACAACAGTTCTATCCCTTGAAGACAAAGTATCTCTGGTAAGCTATTAGTCATGACAGAGTCCATAACCCTGTCATAGGTTCATAGGTGTGTACTAGGCTAATGGCCCTGGAGCCTTTACAAGCCTAGCCCATAGGATTACCCTGGCATCGTGCCACCAGACCTTAGTTCCCAGTGCCTCTGTCGAGTAAAGCCACTGGAGTGATCCCTGGGGTGAATTTTCTATTTCCCATCCACTCATCAAGACTTCTCTTGAAGAGGGCCAGTGAGGTGCTCTGCTTGTATGGGAAGTCTATTCTATAGCATGGACAGTCTCTGTATTATGAACCTGTCCTTCCAGCATGTTTTGTTGATTGTGGTAATGTGGTTGAGGTCTCTGGAGTGTGTGGTGCAGAGGGATTGGGATTTCTTTAGATGTAGCATTTCTAAAAGAGCTGGGTCAGATATGGCTTTGTAAGTCAAACAGAGATCGCCTCTAAGTAGGTGGTATGAGACAGAGTATAGTTGGGAGTCTTTTTAAGTCTCTCCATATAGGACAAATGTTTAAGGCCTAGAGTCCTCTTTGTGAGGTACTTTTGAGGCCTCTCCAGTTGTTGCAGATGTTTAGTGAGGTAAATGCCAAATGGGGCATTGTACTCAATGACTGGCCTAACGATGGAAGAGTAGAGGGAGACAATGACCTCTTTCTTCCTGGATGCAAAACCCTTAGTAATGAGATGTGCCACATAGAAGGACTTTCTGACCACAGTGGCAATGTGGTGGTCAAAAGAGAGGTTGCTGTCAACCTGTGTTCCCAGATCTCATATAACGCCTCCTGTGTTCAGCGGACTACCATCAATGTGGCAATTCATGGGAACCCGTTTTTTTCCCAAATGGGATGACAACACTTTTTGGCACTGAGCTTAAAGCCATGGTTCTGACACCAGCCATTGGTCTCAGCGAGGCCTTTCTGCAGGATGTCAACATCACTTGGGGAGTTAATAATAGCTCCTAACTTGCAATTGTCTGCAAACTTTGTCAGCCAGAGTCCCTTCGTGTTGGCCTGGACTTCAGAGAAGTAGATACAAAACAGGAGAGGATCAAGGACCGAACCCTGTGGGACTCCACTTGTGACTGGTTGGCAGTCTGACTTAGAGTCAGCTACTTTTACACTGTGGATTCTACCTGTGAGCCAGTTTGCAACCTACCTAGTGACATAGGAGTTGATGCCTAGCTTAGTGAGTTTTTCTAAGATTCGTGAGTGAGGAATGGTATCAAAGGCCTGGACCAGATCAAGGTAGGCTGTATGAACCACACCTTGCCTTCATCCACAGCTCTGGTGACTGACTCAAAGAAGTTGACCAAGTTGAGCAGTCATGATTTGCCCTTCATAAAACCAAACTGTGTGGGATCCAGAGTTTGGAGATTCCCTATATCCTTGTTTATTAGGTCCATGATGATGCGTTCCATAGCTTTGCATATCAGACTCATCAGGCTAATGGGGCAATAGTTCCCAGGGTCTGTAGTCGCTCCTCCTTTGTGGAGGGGGATGACTGTAGCAGTCCGCCATTTGGTAGGGACAAAGCCTGAGGTGAGGCTGTGAATGAACAGGGCACACAGAAGAGTGCCAGTTCACTTTGTAGTTCATGTAGAACACAGCCAAGGATATTGTCAGGTCCCATAGAAGCTGTACTCTTGGCCTTAGACAGTGCTGTTTTAAACTGTGCAGCTGTAATACTGGGTGCCTGGCAATCTACTGGTATTGTGACTGGTCCTTTGGAGAGAGAGAGGGGTAATGTTGGCACTGAATCTATCAGCCAGTATTTTGGCAATATCTATTGGCTTGGTATAGGAGGTACCGTGGTGCAGTAGCTCAGATCTGGGTAGTGCCATGGAGATTCTTTACATAATTATAGGTCTTGTGGTTGTCTTTACTATCTGTTGCAATTCTGTTTTCATAGCTAATTTTAGGGGATTTGATGAGGGATCTCAACTTTTTGTTGAGGCTGATAAGGGAGTTTTTCTAGTCTTGTGACTTCACCTTTTTCCACATCAGATTCCTCCTTCTGTTGTAGAGTTTGTTTATGGCAGGGGACCACCAGATTGGCTTACTTTTTTTGGAGGAGAGCATTTTGGTTCTATTGGGTATGGCGAGATCCATGTATTTGTGTACGTGTTCATACAGTGCATTGGTGTATGATTTGGTGGTCATGCAACTATTCTCCATTTGCATGGATGCCGTGAAGTTAGCCACCGCTGTTTTTAAGAGCCCAAAGTTAACTTTGGAGAAGTTTTTCATGGTGGCTGCCTTTGCAGGGGGTAGGGTGGGGTGGGAGAGATGTGGGGGTGGGGTGGGAGAGATGTGGATTTCCAAAGTGATTAGTTTGTGGTCGGATCTAACCAGGGAGGAGTTGACTATTGGTGTAGAGCAATGGTCGCCCATGTTAGTAATAACCAGGTCAAGAATGTTGCTACCTGTAGTGGGGGTAAGAATGAGCTGGTCCAGAACATTGGAATTAATGAATTCCAGGAAACATGGAAACATTGGGCAAGTGTATTGGTACATGAGTAGTTTTTGCAGTTAATGGAGGGCTAGTTGAAGTCACCCAGTATGAGAGTGTTAGGTTGCTTAGGTTAGGTGCTTAGGAATGTGGAGTGTGAGTGTTGGGACATGGCTGGGGACCTATAGCAGGCTATGACCTGAATCTCTGTTTTACCCAATGTTAGCTGCATCTGAAGTATCTCAGATGCGCTATGCTGGGCTACCAGTCTGGAGGTGTGCGCATCCTTTATGAATATGGCAACACCACCGCCTTTGGAGCTTCGGTCCAAGTTCTGGGGCCAAAAGATGTGGAATGAGTTATAGCCTGGTAGTGCTGGGGTTCTTTCTGCTGTCTTGAACCAGGTCTCTGTTACTGCACAAATGTTGATGTTCTCCATTTTAAGGAGTGCTTCGAGTGAGTGCATTTTGAGATTTAGACTTCTACCATTTAGCAGCATGACCTTCAGATTGCATCTGTTTGTAGCTGTTATGGTGGTAATTTGGTCTTTGGAACACTGCCTAAAAAAGGCACTATAGGGGTGGCAAGAGCCTTGGCCAGTATCCGGAAGCCCAGGGATGATGGATGCAGGCCATCTCTAGCAAAGCATCGAGGTCTGCCAATAATGTCATCCCAGGCAGACAGATACTGAATCCCCTTAGAATGACACTAGAAATTTAGCCAATTGTTGAAATCAATCATTTTCTGCTTGTACTGCGGTATCATTGTGGGTGATGGTAGGATGCTGCTCAGGGCTACCCGCCTGGGCTACATAATCCGAGAGCTTCTTCATGTCTCCTATCATGTAGCCCAGGGAGGTACGTCTCAAGTCATTCACACCCACATGTACAATGACAGAGTCATATTTGTACCTGCTGCTGAAGGGCCTGAATGCGTGCATTATGTGGTGGATCCTGGCACCTGACAGGCAGCTGACTGTTAGTTTCTGCTCCCCTTAACTCTCCTCCCAAAAAAGGCAGACAGGTTTTGCTGTGTAATTCTCTCTTCCCCAGTCACTTGCCCATCACTTAATATACAAAACAAACTTGGTTCATATTCAGGGTTTTGTCACTTCACACCATATGATAAGTGTATGGCAAATTACTTCAGCAACTCTGGCTTTTTGCTGTCAAGTACAGCACCATAAATAAAGCTTTGTGGCTTGTGCATTTTCATCTGTATGTATTGTTTTCTGTTATGTTTGAATGTTCATCCCCTATGCCCTGAAAACCCCAAATAATTCAACAGGCTATGCAGTTTTTTTTCTATTATTATTACTCAGTTAGATGATGTTTCTGGACAGATTGTTTCATGGTAGAATTTGTTAACTTCTCCAAACAAAAGACACTGATGTTCACTGTCTTCACCAGTCCATAAAAATACAAATATCAAGCAGTTGTCATCACCTTAATGTAATTTTTCAGTTTTCTTTGCTGCTTGTATTTAATATGGTTGCCAAAGTTCTCAGCAAACATATAACTTTCTTAATCAAAATCCTTGCAAGTGCTCATGATTCCATTACAACCATCAGTTCAGTTCTTTAAAACACTTTCATCGAATGATCTCTGATGGCTACACACAATCCCAGTATGCTTTTCTCAGTTAACATGATACATCAAGTAGAAATGCACAGCTTCCGTGCATTACCTAGTCACAAAGTATGTTGCTCTGGAACCAAAAATGATATAAAATATATAATTGTACTAAAATGTACATAAAAAAAGATCCATGTTGCTCTGCATACTACTTAAAATTACGATGTATACTATACCAGTAAACCTGCTCCAGGCAATAGACAGGTCAGCAGAGATGAAACATTCAGTGTTAAGTATACAGTAAACATTCACTGCTGCAGTTAGGCTGGTGTATTAAACAGTGCTGTTGCCCTAGAATCTACAGGGACACCAACTAAAAGGAGTCACAAGATGAACACATGGAAGATAAAAAGGAATGAAGGAAGAAGCAGCCTATTTAATGTACTCTCCTTTGCTGATACTTACAGGAGGCCAAAGCTTTGTTTTCTATAATAATGCTCTCCACTCTGCATACAGATTAAAAAAACTGATAGCTCAGTGGTTCAAAAATCAACTAAATGCAATCAGCAAACAGTAAGGCTTTCCATATGCATGTTTTGGGACTAAAGCATTTATTAACATAACAAAGAAAGTTATCATCTCCTTCTAAAATGTATGTAAATGTTGTAAATTGCAACTGTTTACTTATAACTCACCTACCTACCAAACAACCTTGTAACTCGCACAATTAACATATTAATAGTTAAGATTACATTACTTGCTTTTAGCAGTCCACCCCCAACTACTGCATAAAAGCTGGGGTTCATAGACGAGTAGCACAGTACAAATTAGAGTAGGTAGTAGCAATTTATAGGGTGTGGGTCATTCAGACAGAGCAGTCTCACAAGTGGCAAAATAGCAAGGTAAGCAGCACATGCTAGTGACTGACAGACGTGCTCGTGCAAATAAACAACCCCATGCAAATGAGCCAGATGGTGTATGCAAAGAATGACACTCCAAAATACCAAACTGATTCAAACATACAGAAAATGGGGGTGTTGTGCCCTATCACATGCCCATCTTTTTATATATAGAATCATGGTGTACATAACAGGGGTAATGCTTTGATCAGTAGCAGCTATAGCTCAACAACATATGTTAATGGCTGCCACTGGAGCCAGTGCAGTCAGTGCTGTCTGTAATTACCATTCTGGACTAGAGAGGAGGTGAAACATCACCTGATATACCACCAGCTAGTGACCAGCAGATTGTTGACTGTTTCAATGTGGACAGAGAGAGTACTAGCGACAGTCTTGAATTGTATCATCCATGGGTGGAATCAAGAGGGCTGTGCGGTATGACCATTCATGTGGATACTAAGGTATACTGCAGTTTTAACCATATTAAACACTGGGAACTTTCAGCAACCTGCTGGTCATATTATGGCAAGTGCATGAAACAGTATATGCAGGGGAACATAAATGGTTCTCCAGGACTGCACAGGGCAAAACCAGGATTATGAGAGTAATTTACAGCACTGCTCATTTCCCTGAGGTCCTGGAAGCCACTGACTGCAAACAGATGGTCATCAAGGATCCACATGGTCCAGCTGGACTGAGATGCATCAATAAGAAGAGCATTTGCTCCTTTCAACTGCCAGGTGGTCTGTAATGTGCATGGTATTACTTATAATATGACACTGCGACAGTGCACCACCTGGGCAGTTCCCATGATTCCCACATTTGACACACAATTCAACCAATACCACAAGTTGTTGCCAAGGTATTTTCCACAGTGTCATCCATTTTGTAGGTATGTACAAAGGGTCAGACAGTGAAGTCTTTACACAGAAGTATCGTGCAACCAGAGAGCAGGACAAAGTATCTCTCTGTTGCGTGTGGAAGGTAATGCAGACATGCTTTACTGCACTAGTTGAGGACCCTATCCTCAGAATCAGACCATGCAGGAAATACCCTACAATACAGTACCATGCAAGAACATTTAATGTGGTGAAGCAAATGTTTGGGCTATTAAAGAAATGCTTTCAATGCCTAGATACATCAAGAGGGATACTGCAACATAGCCCTGAAATTTGCAGCATGACTTTTATTGTGCGAACATAACATAACATGGCATTCCACAAGCAGCCAAGAGTAGCAGGAGAAAGTACATAATCATCATCAACAGCCCCCCTTTTTCCCATTTTTCTACATGGGGTCAGTATATCGTGTTAACTGTCACCAACTCTCTCGATTCGGTGCCACACTCCTGCCTTCTTCAACACTCATGCCTGACTGTCGCAGATCTTCTTTCACACAATCCATCCACCTCATTGCTGGATATCCTCGCTTCCTCTTACCTTCTTCCTGTCTGTCCCAAATCTTCCTCACCAGATTGTCTTCTGCTTTTCCTACACATCTGCCCAAGCCATCATAACCTGTTCTCTTTGATCTTTTCTGCAATTGGAGCTACTTTGGCTTCTGCTCTTATGTCCTCATTTCTTCGTCTGTCCCACAGTGTGTATCCTATCACCTTTCTCAGGCACTTCATTTCAATCACCTCTAGCTTCAACTGTTCTGCTTTTACTGCCCAGGTTTCTGCACCATACAGTAGTACTGGTCACACCACTGTCTTGTACACCTTACTCTTCAACTTCTTTGGCATCCTTCTGTCATAGACTATACCTAATACTCTATGCCAGTTGGCTGCAGCCCCTCTGATTCTAGCTTTGACCTCTTCATTCAGACTACCCTTCTCCTCAACTACTCCTCCCAGATACTTGAATCCGTTTACCTGTTCCACTATCTTCCTTTCTATCTTTATCCCCAGCTTCTTCTGATTTCCCCAATTTGCTGCCATTACTATCTTATATGTGCTTAGTTTCATCCCATGGGCCTTCAGATTTGCATTATATTCTCCTATCCTTTGCTGAAGTTCTAGCTAAGAGTCTGCCTGTACTGCCACATTGTCTGCAGACAGCAGCTTTGTTGACCCATCCCCTCCAACCTGTTTGCTAATGTAGTCCATCACAAGTATGAACAGCAGTGGGCTGAGAGCTGAACCCTGATGTACACCCACACCCACTGGGAACCCCTCTGTGAGACCAAACACTGTCCGTACTTGAGTCATTGGGTCCTTGTACATAGCCTGCACTAATTCTACCAATGTTTCTGGGATTTCAAAACACAGCAGTACTGCCCAGATCAGCTTTCTTGGGACCTTGTCACATGCTTTCTCCAAGTCTAAGAATGCCCATTTGGACTCTCTCCTCATCTCTAGCTTCTTCTCAAGTATCTGTCTCAATGCAAACATCAGGTCAGTTGTGCTGCATCCAGATCTGAATCCAAACTGCTCATCTCCCATCTTACATTCTACTACTCTGTGTATCCGTTTATCAATCACCCTCTCCAGAAGTTTCATGCAATGTGATAGGAGTTTGATGCAACTGTACTGCCCACAGTTGTGGATGTCCCCTTTGTTCTTGTACACTGGCAAAAGTATGCTTATTCTCCAGTCATCTGGGATACACCTTTCTCTCCACACTGCTATTAGTACCCTCAGAAGCCATTTCTCCCCTATCTCACCCAGCATCTTTATCATATCTGCTGTGACCTCATCTGGGCCTGCTGTTTTCCCTGACTTCATCTTCCTTGGTGGTGTTCTTACTTCTTCCTGGGTGATTTCCTCTTCTTCTCTCATCGTAGGCTGTTTCTGGGGTAGTACAGCTTCTGTGGACGTTTTGTCTTTCAGAAACTGCTGGAAATACTCCTTCCATCTGCCTTTGATGTCCTCTGGGCTGCTGAGCAAGTTGTTGCTGGCATCCCTTATGAAGGGTGTCTATCTTCTTTAGCTTTCTGTCTTTGCCTTGCAAAGTGATATAGTTTCTTTGTTCCCATTACTGAGTCACTTTCCAGAAGTTGGTACATTGTTTCCGATGCCCTATTCTTTGCTATTGCAACTTCTTTCTTAGCAGGAGAAAGTACAGTAGTTCAAGAACTTAGCATAACACTAGATGCCCAATTGACCACTGCTGCAGTACAACTTCCCAATGGGATATTTGGACAAGGATAACTGTATGTCCATCCAGCATAGCCAAGCCTACGAGTCTTCCTCTCACGTTGTATGTTGAACATTATACCAAAGAACACAAAGTCTAGGTGGTACATAAGGGATGTACGGACACAAAGTACAATAGGATTTTCTTAACCCAGTCTAGAAACAGAAGAGTTGAAGCAAAATATATGCAAATAAGAACACAAGTGGAAGAAGGGGAAAGGAATGTGAAGACTACCTCAGTAGAAAAAGAAAATGAAGAAATGGGATAATGGAGAGTGGGATGTAATACTGCAGTGATCAGTCACACATCTACTGTTATGGCAAGTTCTTACACAAGTGTACTATGTCCCTCCTTTGATCCCTGTTGTAGTATTACTACTGAATGGGAAGATTCTCAAAGCTTTTTAGATGTTGAATGAGATGGACAGAGAAGCTGAACTGAGTCAGCAAATCTATTTCTAAACCCTAGAGAAAGCATTACTCTTACAGTGCTAAGTAAATGTATATATGGAAGACCAAGAGGCTGTTCCTGAAATGGATTTGGAATTTAGACCTTTGGAAAAAGCTCCAGAAGAGGCAACAGTCCTGGGAGAATGGACCCTAAATAAACTGGATGCTCTCTTCCATGGAAGGAATAGCAAAAACAAATGGTAGAAGAAATTGCTTGTTTAGTTGGAAGATCCATCTTTTTGCCTTTGGAAAGAAATGAAAAGTTGATCTGACTTCCTGCCAGACTTAGTTTTGCCAAGGTAGAATCTGAGCTGCCTGTAGACATCCAAGGAATGCAAGTTTCTCTCACTCTTGTTTTTGGCATGGGTGGGAAAAAAAGTAAGAAGGTTGATGGACTATTTCAGGAAGCGCACATTACCAACTGACAAGAGACTAGCCAGGCATACCCTTCTACTTTAATGAGTACATATTTTTCTGAGCATCATATCAATATGGCCTTTTTTAGTCATATTATGTCTACAACTGTCTAAAGGAATGCCTCCAAGAACAGGTGCAACATTGCTAATCTAAAAGCAATATCGTTAATAGGAGAACAACTGAAATGTTACCTGCATTTATTAAGTCCTTGGTGGGGAGCATTTTGAGAGATGTTTCCATTTTTAAGTGATAGGTGTCTGGGGGGGTAGCACTAACAGCTTGTGAAGAAAATGAAGTTTGCTTGCTACACACCCTATGGGTTAAGTTTTGACGGTAACCCTAACCTTATGGCTTTCTCTTCCATTTCTAATTTTTTCAAACTCTCTTCATTGAAAGTAAGAGCTGAAATAAGGGGTGATTTCCAAAAAAAGAAGAGAAGAGTAGGGAGCAGGCTCAGATAAAACTGGCACAGGCTGTACAGCTGACAAACTGAAAATGATACGCATGTTCACTGTTTAAGCTAGTGGCTAAAAAGTTACTCAGTACTGCTCAATCATACTTATTTTCTGCACCTCCTAGCCTTGGCATGCTCTGGTTATATTTCAAATGTATGGAGTGAGAGGAAAATGTTTAGGCTTTGGTGTGCAGCTCTGACATATGACTGTCCTTGGCATGATGTCCCATTCATTAGTAATACTGCAACAGTAATTAAAGGAAGGACATTACCATGGCAGGACCTTCTACACCAGCAGCACCAGCTATGGAATACAACAGAGTGGAAAGTCAGCTCCTCATGAATATGGAACAGAAGTACTACAACTGAGGATGAGGCAGGCACAGTACACTGCAACACTGTCAAAGAGGAGGCATCTAGCCCACAATATGGGTCACGAAAGATACAACCAAAGAATAAAAGGTTGCATGTGTTACCACACCCAGGCTATGGGGGCAATGCATAACTGACCACACTGTGCGTCAGACATCACCATACCCCCCAAAACACATACACACCCACATTAGGAGTGAACAGGGTACAGTCATCATCACTTGCTCAGACTTGGGGGGACTGCAAGATGATGACATGGGATCATGGGAGGAAATCATGGGAGTCATGCACTCTGGAGTTTGTAGGGAGTCATGGATCACATCCTCCAGGGTTGGTGTCAAGCTGCAACAATATGACCGTGGGTGTTGACCACAGTCTAACTGCTGTGTCACGGCTTTATGCAGTCTTTGACAAGGAAAAGGTACAACTATAGGATTGTCACTCCTCTGGAGTAAACTACGAATTCATGTACAACAGAGCTCCTCAATGACCTTATTTAAGCATAACTTAGACAACTGGATGGGAGACCTTAAATTTACGCCAGGGGTGTCACCTATGTCCCTCTTGTATGAGGGCAGTCAGTGCTAATCATAGACCCGTAATGCAAGTACAGACCATACAACTTGGTCAATAAGGGAACAAGGGTATAACATGGCTAGGCTTATAAAAGCCCTAAGGCCAACAGCCTAGTAAACTCCTATGAACCCTATAAGGATCATAAATTTTCACCCTGACTGGGGTCAGTGTATGTTGATCCTGACGAGTGTCACTGCTCACAAAGTAGTTTTCAACCACATGTGGGGTGGCAGGCTATGTGCACAGGTGATAGGAAAGTGGCACAACTATGGAAATGTGTGTAAGCAGCATCATGACGTATACCATGTGCTAAGCTGCTGGGCCACCACCGGGACAATGCTCAAAATTTGGTTGGCAGGCTGTGTCCTCCTTGCTAATGCAAGCTGTGTCCAAACTTCCCATATCCTGACCATCCCAGAGGCATGGAAGGCATGGACTCTGGAGGCTGACCAGATAGCGGTTGCAATGTGCCTCATCAAAGCAGGGGAGGAGGCAACATTTGCAACAGTGACTCTAAAAAGTGTTGCTTGCTTTTTGTCCCTCCTCTCCATGGGGTTGGGAGTTGACTTAATGGATAAGGTGTTTACCTCACAGACAGGAGGTACTGGGTTTAACTCTCATCTTTATAGCCTAAGCATTGAGCAGCATTATACCATGTCCAAGGATGATGAGACCATATGAACAGAAGATGACTGACTTTTAGTTTCTGTTGTCATTCAAAGGGGGTGCAATAATAGTCAGAGTGAAATGAGATGATCTACACTGCTTTGCCAGGGATGGTCTGCACCTCTACCCTCTAGGCTTTTGAATATTAGCTAAAATACTGTTCTCCCCACAGTACTTTTGTAGGCAATGATAAACCGAAAATATTTCAACATAGTAAATCAAAACCAAAAAATTCTAAAGGTGTAAGTACTCAGTGCTTGGAGTCTAAATAGGAAACTCCACCCCCTACAAGCTTTCCTCAACCCTAGAGAAAGCTGACGTTTGTGGATCAAATAGCCATGGATATGCACTTCCTGACTCTCTCTCCATGGCAAAACTGGTTGAGATGCGTAATGTTAAGCATTGTAGCTCATGTACACTGACAACTCACTTATTCTTAATAAAACAAATAAAGTATGAGAAAGGTGCAAATATAGTTTTAACGCTGGAAACAAAACTCTCTCATACAACCAAAACTAATCATGTAGTGGTTGTCAGTGACACTTGCAACATGTCTACTGCATAGCGTAAAGACCCTACTCATAAAGCTACTTATGCTGAGGCACTTACAAATAACCTGCCTAAAAGAAAAAAGACCTCCTGCACAGCAAAATCAAAAAGGGTGCTCAGCTATTATGTAAACACTTTGCTAAAACAACACCCACAGCTACACACAGTAACACTGTATCCAATGTCACTACTGCTAAGCCCTTAAGGAAAACCAGCACACAGCTAAATTTCCTGGTCAATGATGATTTTAAAGTGATGCACATCAATGCCCACCTCACTAGACTGAGTAAGGAGAGAGTCACGATTAGCTACCTTTCCAGGACTAGAATCCATCAGGTCACACAGGTCACTGAACCACAAGTACCAGTATGACTCTGTCAAAGTCCATGTGGATATTAATGACTGTATACATACCTCCCTTGACTATGAAATAAGATATGGTTGAACTTGCTGACTGTGTGGCTCAGTCAAGTATGAACCTAGCACTCAGCAGCATGCTACCTTCTCTAAGGACGATGCCATGTTGCCAACACAAAATGACTGATATTAATAAATGGCTTCGCTTCCTAGGGGGTATAATATTTGATGGCCTGGGAGGACATGGTTGATAGACTAAGCTGCTTTGCCAGGGAAGGTCTGCACTGATCCCCTTTAGGCTTTCAGATATTGGCAAAGACCTCTTCCATCCCCATAGTGCCCTTTTCAGGCAATGCCAAACTGATAAACCTCCTGACTTAATTGAACCTTTGAATGAACATCTGATGGTTCTACTGCTCAATGCTACAAGTCTTAAGAAACTCCACTCACTGCAAGCCTTCCTCTGTCTGGAGAGTGTCGACATCTGTGTAGTAACAGAGATGTGGTTTAAAATCGCAGAGAGTATCCCGGCTGTGCAAGGTTATAATGCCTTTCAAATCTTTAGACCATCTACTGCAAAGCAGGGAACTAAAGGTGGAGAAGTCTTAGTCTGTATTAAAAACAACCTCACATCCAGACTAGTTAAAGTGCATGACCCACTAGAACTCATACATGTGCAATTCACCAAAACAGGGTGTCATGCCATATCCTTGCAACCTATAGGTACCCCTCCATGTCCCAGAAAACCCATACTACCTATCTTAATATACTAGAGTCCCCCACTTTTCAACCTAATACAGTCTTCATCGGGTATCTCAACTACTCCTCTATAGATTGGGAATCCTACACTCCTTGCAATGCACAAGCACAGCGAGTCCTAAACTTCATTAATACTAACATCCTGGAACACTTGGTCCATTATGCTACCAGGGGTACAAACATCCTTGTCTTTGTACTCACAAACATGAGGAACTGATGTTCTTCACCCAATGTAAGGTTTTTACTCATCAGGTCTGCCCACAAGGCAATAATGCTTGATACAAAAATTAAATCTGATGGCTCAGTGAAACCAAAAACTTTTAGGAACTATTCCAAGGCTAACCTCTCTCTCTCTGCTAAGCTACACCTTGGCTAAATTCCAAGCACCCCCCCCCCCCCACAAATCCATTAAACACCATAGCATATGCTGAGCTATTTACAATACTGATAGCTGTATGGAGAGAGTTGTGCACAATCATATTAAGAATAAGACAAACTCAAAAGACAAGCCACTTTGTTGGAATCACAATATCAATTGATTATACAACAAAAGAAAAAAAACATCTTGGCGAAGCATAGGAGGAAGAAAGCCTGACACACTAAAAACCACCTGATCAATCTAAACAGGCAGCTAAGCAGGTTAATTAATACTTCAAAGGCAAAATTTGAAGAAAAAATAACTTTTCAAAAGGATTGCCACAAAGTTTTCTACAGCTATGTCCAGGTTATGGGTACAAACATCCTTGTCCTTGTACTCACAAACATGAGGGACTGATGTTCTTCAAGAAGGCCTATCTGTGACCCAGGAGGTCAAGGGAAATACACAACAATGTGCAGAACTTACTGTAAATGGCATTACCCACACTGAACCAGAGGCCACTGCCAACCTTTTGGCTGACAGGTTCAGCTCAAATTTCATCCCCCACCCCCAAAAGTCCAAAGGAGATACTGCATACCACAAACTAACCAGCCATTACTTGGGAACAGGTCATCAATGCACTTTCCAAGGCCAAAAACACTGCATTGATGGGCCCTAATAACATCCCGGGATGCTTAGTAAAATAGCATGAAACATGACTTCTCTGGTCCACTTGAATCACATTTCAGCTGCAGCCTACAGTCAGGTTTTGTGCCCAAGTAATGGAAGATGGCTACAGTCATTTCCCTTCACAAAGGGGGTCCAACCACTGATCCAGGTAACTACAGGCCAATAAGTCTGACCAGCCTCATATGTAAAGCCATGGAAAGAACCACCATGAGCATGATAAATGAAGATATACCCATCACAGTTCAGCTTTGTTAAAGGAAGGTCATACCTATTGAATCTGGTGGACTTCTTTGAGAGGGTCACCAAAGCAATGGATGAGGGCAAGACTGTGCACACAGCTTACCTCGACCTGACCAAGGCTTTTGATACAACACTCCACTCAGCCATTATGGACAAGCTCACTAAATTCAGTATAAACCCTTTTATCACCTGCTGGAGAGCCAACAGGCTGACAGGACCCAGGAGGTCAAAATAGGCGAGGCCATCTGCTAGCGGAGTCCACCAGGGCTCAGTATGGGGCTCACCCCTTTTTGGCATCTATTTCTCTAAAATGGAAGCAAATGCTGAAAGTTTACTGCCAACTAAGTTTGCAGATGATTGCAAGCTGGGAGTTATCATCGACTCCCTGCAGACACCAGCATTCTTCAAGAAGGCCTATCTCTGACTACCATATGTTGCCAAAGATATCTTAAACTCAATGCTAAGAAATGCATAACTGTACCATTTGGAAAGTCAACCACCCCAGCTAGTTACTAAGTTGATAATACACCCCTAAGAGTCGACCCATTGGTCAGGGATCTGGGTATGCATGTAGACAGCAGCCTTGCCTTCAACCACCGCAAAGCCACAGTGGTGAGGAAATCCTTTTTATGTTGCTCAAATTATAAGTAAGAGCAAGGCATCTAGGTCCAAAGAGGTCATTATCCCACTGTACTCTGCCCTTACTAGACAAATCATAGAGTACAATGCTCTCTCTTCAGTATGTACCTGAACAGATATATGCATCAACTAGACTGACCTCAAAGGTTTCTTACAAAAAGCATACAAGGCCTAACAGAACTACTTTACGCACAGCACCATAAAGCCCTTTCCCTCTACTTAGTCTCCTATTCCTGAGGGGTGGATCCATGCCTGGCTTACAAGGCATCCTCAAACCCCACACTTATGAACTGCTTCATATTAGTAAGACAAATAATACCAGAAACAGAAGGTCTAGAGACCTGCATTTTGTCTGTGACCAAAACAGAATATAGTGGAGAGACAGATGTGTGCCCCAAATACATTGCCTCCTATGGAACTTCCCATGTGAAGATGAGTTCGTCTATTACCCAAGTTAAGTGCAACCTAGACCACTGGATGGGGAATAGGCAATTTACACCAGGCAGGCACCCATGTCCCTTATGGGGAGAGGTAGCATATAAATGCTTTGCCCTCAAAGCCCTATTTGGATATAGGATGTAGGAAATTTACACCAGGCCTGGCACCCATGTCCTGTATGGGAAGAGGTAGCTTATAAATGCCTTGCCCTCGATGCCCTATTTGGATACAGGATGTAATTTTTCTTTCGGGAAACCTTGGTTAGGCTAAGAAAAGCCTCCTGGGTCATTAGCCTAATAATAATCTACGAATTTATGAATCTATGAAAATTTGTATACATTAATAAGGCATTAATAAGGCAGTAGGCATTTAAGTAAATACCTACAGTAAACAATCAGCATCTCTTAAAAAAAGACCTAGTTAATGAGGAATCTAGGAAAGTCATTGCCTTTATAGTAAAGTCCATCTGCCACTGCTACTTGCTCATTTCCCTCTAGCACATCTATGTCCTTCCCAGTCTACCTTTCCCACTTGCTCTACTTTGTTATACAACAAGAGACTTTTCCCTTCAAAAAATAAAAATGACTCTTCTTTCCTTTACCTTTCACACATTATGGTTGCTCTTGTGTATTTCCCTCTACTTGCTGCTGTCCCTTTTCCTACCTTATCAATTCCAGTTCCACCCAATTTCTTTTATGAACGTGATTGGTACTTTGCTGTGCATACCCACAATATTCAGAGGGCCAGTATGCAGACCTTCTTGTGCTTGGCATATGAAAGATGCAGCTCACACCACACCGCACATGAAAGTGCTCAATGACTTGAACCGTGCTAGCATGTCTTCTTAACATTATGCTTCTCTTTGTTTCTTATGGCTAGTCAGCACTACTTAATTCCTAATTTATTTTCTTTACACATTTTTCACCCTGCTTCAGAAACTATCAAGCTGTCTTCCCTCCCTCTGTGCCACTGTAGCCTATTTGTTCCTATTCTAGAGGCAGAAGCCAAACAATGGATGCTAGAGACATCACACTTCTCAGGCCAAAGGGTATTGCCTTAAGGTACTAACCCCACAGCTCACACCCAGTAACATGTAGAGGATTTGCATACAACTGGCATCGGTGATTGATTGTGTGTGTGTGTGTGTGTGTGTGTGTGTGTGTGTGTGTGTGTGTGTGTGTGAGTGTGTGTGAGTGTGTGTGAGTGTGTGTGAGTGTGTGTGAGTGTGTGTGAGTGTGTGTGAGTGTGTCACATGCTTCCATAAATAATGTAAACATCAAAACAGTCTTGTCCTTCCTTTGAAGCCAGTGCTCTTGTGGGGTTTCCAGTCACCACCAGGGATTCGACCACATAAACTGATGACATGGGCATGTGCTCCCACTCCCTCCCCAGAAGAGAGGTATCCAGCAAAGTTGCATCACTCCTTTCCACTCCTCCCTCATAATAGTGCCAAAAGGTGTCTAATCAGACAAATGAACTCAGATTCACTGAGTAGTGGTCAGGGTTTTATCCGTCTATACAGATGAAACTAGGATTCAATGAGTAACACGTTTAATTAGCTGTGTGTTTTTTAATGAGGCAATTCCTGAAAATTTACTGAAGTGCGCAGTGCTTATCTAAGAATCCCAGCTGTAGTGTAAGTAATGCATATATGTACATTTATCAGATTTGTGTTCTTGGTTCACTGATAACCTATTTCAGATTGCTATTTTTACATATATATATTACACTATTTGTTAAGATATTATGATGACCATTTTCCTTCATATTACATTTTATTTATTTATTTTTTTTTACTATTATATGCAGAGATTTCCTCCTTTGGCCTCTACTAAAAATGTACTACAACCTAGTAATAAACACATGTTTACCTACAGACATAAATAAACATCCTGGCAGATAGATTCAGTGCAAACTTCACCCCTCCCTCACCCCCAAAAGAGCCCACAACAATACCAGAAAAGTGTAGTGTCCTGGAAATCACAGACGCACAGGTGAAAACAGCCCTTTCAAAAGCCAAAAACACAGTGTCAATGGGGCCAGATGGTGTCCCAGACTGCGTCTTGCAAGAACTACAGAACGAACTAACCCCCCACCTAAACACGCTGTTCAACCTCAGCCTCTACACAGGCTACATGCCCATAGAATGGCACACAGCAAAGGTTATTCCTCTCCACAAAGGACGGGCCACAACTGACCCTGGTAACTATCGCCCTATAAGCCTGACTAGCCTGGTCTGCAAGGCTGTAGAGCGCATCATCATGGAACTCATTAACAAAGACATTGGGAAACTCCAAACACTTGACCCGACCCAGTTTGGCTTTGTTAAGGGCAGATCATGCCTACTAAACCTGGTTGACTTCTTCGAGATGGTCACTAAGGCCATAGACGAGGGAAAGGTGGTTCACACAGCCTACCTTGACATCGGCACCATTCCCCACTCGAGTATTACAGAAAAACTCACCAGCCTGAATATAACCCCCTACGTCACAAGATGGGTTGCCAACTGGCTTACAGACAGAACTCACATGGTAAGAATAGCAAACTCCAGGTCCAACTCTAAACCAGTCACAAGTGGTGTCCCGCAAGGCTAGGTCCTGGGACCCCTACTGTTCAGCATATAATTCTCAGAAGTACAGACAAATACAGGAGGACTATGGCTAACCAAGTTTGCTGATGACTGCAAACTGGGAGCCATAATTGACTCTCCAGCTGACATGGACATCCTCCAAAAGGGCCTTACTGAGACGGACACCTGGTGTCAAAGTCATGGCCTCAAGCTAAATGCCAAAAAATGCATAGTCATCCCATTTGGGGAAAAACAAAACACCCACAAATTACCACATAGGTGGCAGCCTCCTTAATACAGAAGAGGTAATAAGAGATCTGGGGACCCAGGTAGATAGTAATCTCTCCTTTGACAATCATATTCCCAAAGTAGTTAGGAAATCCTTCTATGTCGCCCATCTAATTACTAAAGGTTTTGCATCTAGAAATAAAGAGGGTATAGTGCCCCTCTACTCATCACGCATCAGACCCATCATAGAGTACAATGCCCCATTTGGGATGTACATCACAAGACACTTCCAACAGCTGGAAAGACCACAAAAGTTCCTCACCAAGAGGTTTACTGGCCTCAAACATATGTCATATGCAGCCCGACTAAAAAAACTCTGGCTGTACTCACTGGCATATTGCTTACTCAGAGGTGATCTCTGCCTGACTTACAAAGCCATGTCCAACTCAGAATTGATGGATATGCTCCACCTAAAGAAATTCAAGTCACTGTGAGCCACGCACTCTAGTGAGCTAAACCTCGCCAAAACAATAAATAGAACATGTTGGAGGGATAGATTGCTGTCACAGAGACTCTCCATGCTTTGGAACAAAATTCCAAACTACATTAAGCAGAGCCCCTCACCAACACTCTAAGAGAAACCTTGACGAGTGGATGGGTAACAGAAAATAAACCCCTGGGATCACTTCATTGGCTCTGCTTGGCAGAGGATCAGTTAATTAATCAATGGGGTGACGAAAGCCGACACACTCTGGCTAGGCTTATAAATGCCCTCAGGCATATAGCCTAGTACCTACCTATGAACACATAAAGGAACAAGGAGATCAGTGAGTAAATGAATGAATGAATAATATACAGCACATTCTCCTGTGGTACATCCACTAAATTTTTCACAGGTACATGAAATGCATCACTTCTCATATTATGCAAATAATTAAAAAGTAGAGCATTTCTGCAGACAATCTTAAAACAGAACACAGAAAATACTAGTTTTGTTATAAAATTCAAGAAAATTAGATTGTTTACTGAATGGGTTGGCAAAAATGTTTTCAGTAATTCATGAGGAGCTCGTTTGAAAACATAAGAGGTCTTCCATACTATAAACATTTTTATTTAAACACTGATACCAATGGAAAAAGCTGATTAACTGAAACAAATAATTACAAAGGTATGGAGGAATATGCAAGTGGAAACTGGATAGGAAGCAAGTTTGTCTGAATAGGACCAATAATGGAAACCCGAGGGACACCACTGTGAACTGGTCTAGCATCTGAGGCATTGCCTATGGATAGTAACAACTGCCATTTTTAAACTCTGAATTTGACTGGCTAAGACCTACCTACAATCAACTGGATGTATAAGTGAATTTAAGTAAATCATTATCTGTACTTTTTTCAAATAATACAGCATTTAAACTGATTTATTTGTGTTGCATTGAATACTATCTAGCTGGAAGTTGTGGCTCTGTTTTTTCAGTTAATTGTTTGTTAGAATTTAGTGCTAATTAGAATTCCTGCATAGCCAGTGATAAGTGGGGGAAGTTTCACTTCATTGATAATCGGTTTCTGCTTTATATAAGGGCTACATTTTGGATTATTTTCTGCTTAAACTCTGAGCTTTGGCCGGCTAAGACCTACCTGCAATAAACTAGACGTATAAGTGATTATAAGTAAATCTTTATCTGCACTTTTTTCAAATAATACAGCATTTAAATTGATTTATTTGTGTTGCATTGAATACTATCTAGCTGGAAGTTGTAACTCTGTTTTTTCAGTTAATGCTCGTTAGAATTTAGTGCTAGTTACAATTCCTGCAAAGCCAGTCATAAGTGGGGGAAGTTTCACTTCACTGATATTCGGTTTCTGCCTTATATAAGTAGTACATACTGGATTATTTTCTGCTTAAACTCTGAGCTTTGGCCAGCTAAGACCTACCTGCAATCAACTGGATGTATAAGTGAAATTAAGTAAATCTTTATCTGCATTTTTTTCAATTAATAAACTGTCTTTCGGCTTTTCCCGGTTAGGGGTCGCCACAGCAGAACTCCGGTCCACTAATGATTGGTAGTACATTTTTACGTGCTGGCTTGCCGGGCCTAACGCACAACCTTCAGCGAAGGAACACCCATTCACGCATGTCGACACACAGAAGACGCTCTGAGAATCGAACGTACAACATCTAACTGTGAGGCAACAACTCTACCGCAGCACCAATTTGTGTTGCACTGAATACTATTTAGCTGGAAGTTGTGGCTCTGTTTTTTTCAGTTAATGCTTGTTAGAATTCCTGCATAGCCAGTGATAAGTGGGGGAGGTTTCACTTCACTGATATTCAGTTTCTGCCCAATATAAGTGGCACATTTTGGATTATTTTCTGCTTAAACTCTGAGCTTTGGCCGACTAAGAACTACCTGCAATCAACTGGACGTATAAGTGGATTTAAGTAAATCTTTATCTGCACTTTTTTCAAATAATACAGCATTTAAATTGATTTATTTGTGTTGCATTGAATACTATCTAGCTGGAAGTTGTGGATCTGTTTTTCAGTTTACTGTTGTTCCTTCGGCTTTTCCCGGTTAGGGGTCGCCACAGTGGAACTCCAGTCTGCTAATGATTGGCAGTATATTTTCACGGTGCCAAGAGGCCAGCTTGACAACAAACTTTCAATGAAGGCACACCCATTCACGCATGTCTTTCAAACGCTACTCGACCACAGGCAGGACATGCAGAATCCACAGAAGGTGCTCCAGCCAAGAATCGAATGGGAGAACCGCTTGCTGTGAGGCGGCAATGCTACCGCTGTATCACTGCGGCTGTTCTTCTGCTTTTTTTACTATCTAGCTGGAAGTTCTGGCTCTGTTTTTTCAGTTAATGCTTGTTAAGATTTAGTGCTAGTTAGAATTCCTGCACAGCCAGTGATAAGTGGGGGAAGTTTCACTTCATTGATACTCGGTTTCTGCCTTATATAAGTGGTACATTTTGGATTATTTTCTGCTTAGCTTTGAGCTTTGGGCAGCTAAGACCTACCTGCAATCAACTGGATGTATAAGTGAATTTAAGTAAATCTTTATCTGCATTTTTTTTCAAATAATACAGCATTTAAATTGATTTATTTCTGTTGCATTGAATACTGAATAGCTGGAAGTTGTGGCTTTGCTTTCTCAGTTAACTGCTATTCCTTTGGCTTTTCCCGATTAGGGGTTTCCACAGCGGAACTCCGGTCCGCTTATGATTGGCAGTATATTTTCAAGGTGCCGAGGTGCCAGCTCGATGCCCAACTTCAACGAAGGCACACCCATTCACGCATGTCTTTTGAATGCCACTTGACCACAGGGTGGACATGCAGACTCCACACAAAAGACGCTCCAGACGACAATCGAATGGGAGAACCTCTTGCGGTGAACGGCAACGCTACCGCTGCACCACCGCATCTGTTATTCTGTTTTTTTACTATCTAGCTGGAAGTTCTGGCTATGTTTTTTCAGTTAATGCTGGTTAGAATTTAGTACAAGTTAGAATTCCTGCATAGCCAGTGATAAGTGGGGGAAGTTTCACTTCACTGATACTCGGTTTCTGCCTTAAATAAGTGGTACATTTTGGATTATTTTCCGCTTAAACTCTGAGCTTTGGCCGGCTAAAACCTACCTGCAATCAACTGGATGTATAAGTGAAGTTAAGTAAATCTTTATCTGTACTTTTTTCAAATAATACAGAATTTAAATTGATTTGTGTTGCATTGAATACTATCCAGCTGGAAGTTGTGGCTCTGTTTTTTCAGTTAATGCTTGTTAGAATTTACTGCTAGTTAGAATTCCTGCATAGCCAGTGATAAGTGGGGGCAGTTTCACTTCATTGATATTCAGTTTCTGCCTTATGTAAGTTGTACATTTTGGAATATTTTCTGCATAAACTCTGACCTTTGGCTGGCTAAGAACCTACCAGCAATCAATTGGACATATACGTGAATTTAAGTAAATCTTTATCTGTACTTTTACAAATAATTCAGCATTTAAATTGATTTATTTGTGTTGCATTGAATACTATCTGGCTGGAAGTTGTGGCTCTGTTTTCTCAGTTAATGCTTGTTAGAATGTAATGCTAGTTAGAATTCCTGCAAAGCCAGTGATAAGAGAGGGAAGTTTCGCTTCACTGATATTCTGTTTCTGCCTTATTGCCTTATATAAGTGGTACATTTTGCTTGTTAGAATTAAGTGCTAGTTAGAATTCCTGCATAGCCAGTGATAAGTGGAGGAAGTTTTACTTCATTGATATTTGGTTTCTGCCTTATATAAGTGCTACATTTTGGATTATTTTCTGTTTAAACTCTGAGCTTTGGCTGGCTAAGACTTACCTGCAATCAACTGGACATATAAGTGAATATAAGTACATCTTTATCTGCACTTTTTTCAAATACAGCATTTAAATTGATTTATTTGTGTTGCATTGAATACTATCTAGCTGGAAGTTGTGGCTCTGTTTTTTTCAGTTAATGCTTGGTAGACTTTAGTGCTAGTTAGAATCCATACATAGCCAGTGATAAGTGGGGGAGTTTCCCTTCATTGATATTCGTTTTTTGCCTTATATAAGTGGTACATTTTGGATAATTTTCTGTTTAAACTCTGAACTTTGACCGGTTTAGACCTACCTGCAATCAACTGGACATATAAGTGAATTTAAGTAAATCTTTATCTGCACTTTTTTCAAATAACACATCATTTAAATTGATTTATTTGTGTTGCATTGAATACTATCTAGATGGAAGTTGTGGCTCTGTTTTTTCAGTTAATGCTTGACAGAATTAAGCGCTAGTTAGAATTCCTGCATAGCCAGTGATATTTGGAGGAAGTTTCACTTAATCGATATTCAGTTTCTGCCTTATATAAGTGGTATATTTTGGATTATTTTCTGCTTAAACCCTGAGCTTTGGACAGCTAAGACCTACCTGCAATCAACTGGATGTATAACTGAATTTAAGTAAATCTTTATCTGCACTTTTTTTCAAATAATATAGCATTTAAATTGATTTATTTGTGTTGCATTGAATACTATCTAGCGGGAAGTTGTGGCTCTGATTTTTCAGTTAATGCTTATTAGAATTTAGTGCCAGTCAGAATTCCTGCATAGCCAGTGATAAGTGGGGGAAGTTTCACTTCATCGATATTTGGTTTCTGCCTTAAATAAGTGGTATATTTTGGATTATTTTCTGCTTAAGCTCTGAGCTTTGGCCGGCCAAGACCTACCTGAAATCAATTGGACGTATAAGTGAATTTAAGTAAATCTTTATCTGCACTTTTTTCAAATAATACAGCATTTAAATTGATTTATTTGTGTTGCATTGAATAGTATCTAGCAGGAAGTTGTGGCTCTGTTTTTTCAGTTAATGCTTGTTAGAATTTCGTGCTAGTTAGAATTCTTGCATAGCCATTGATAAGTGGGGGTAGTTTACCTTCATTAATATTCAGTTTCTGCCTTATATAAGTTGTACATTTCGGATTATTTGCTGCTTAAACTCTGAGCTTTGGCCGGCTAAGACCTACCTGCAATCAACTGGACGTATAAGTGAATTTAAGTAAATCGTTACCTGCACTTTTTTCAAATAATACAGCACTTAAATTTATTTCTTTGTGTGGCATTGAATACTATCTAACGGGAAGTTGTTGCTCTGTTTTTTTCAGTTAATGCTTGTTAGAATTTAGTGCTAGTTCAAATTCCTGCATAGCCAGTGAAAAGTGGGGAGAGTTTCACTTCACTGATATTTGTTTTTTTGCCTTATATAAGTGGTAAATTTTGGATAATTTTCTGTTAAAACTCTGAGCTTTGTCCGGCGAAGACCTACCTGCAATCAACTGGACATATAAGTGAATTTAAGTAAATGTTTATCTGCACTTTTTAAAAATAATACAGCATTTAAATTGATTTGTTTGTGTTGCATTGAGTAGAATACTATCTAGCTGAAAATTGTGGCTCTGTTTTTTCAGTTAATGCTTTTTCCAATTTAGTGCTAGTTAGAATTCCTGCATAGCCAGTGATAAGTGGGGAAAGTTTCACTTCATTGATATTCGATTTCTGTCTTATATAAGTGGTAGATTTTGGATTATTTTCTGCTTAAACTCTGAGCTTTGGCCGGCTAAGACCTACCTGCAATCAACTGGACATATAAGTGAATTTAAGTAAATCTTTATCGGCACTTTTTTTCAAATAATACAGCATTTAAATTGATTTATGTTGCATTGAATACTATCTAGCTGGAAGTTATGGCTATGTTTTTTCAGTTAATACTTGTTAGAATTTAGTGCTAGTTAGAATTCCTGTACAGCCACTGATAAGTGGGGGAAGTTTCACTTCACTGATATTCAGTTTCCGCCTTATTGCCTTATATAAGTGGTACATTTTTGATTATTTTCTGCATAAACTCTGACCTTTGGCTGGCTAAGAACCTACAGGCAATCAATTGGACGTATACGTTAATTTAAGTAAATCTTTATCTGTACTTCTACAAATAATACGGCATTTAAATTGATTTATTTGTGTTGCATTGAATGCCATCTAGCTGGACGTTGTGGCTCTGTTTCTTGAGTTAATGCTTGTTAGAATTTAGTGCTAGTTACAATCCCTGCATAGAAAGTGATAAGTTGGGGAAGATTCACTTCATTGATATTCGTTTTTTGCCTTAAATAAGTGGTACATTTTGGATTATTTTCCACTTAAACTCTGAGCATCGACGGCTAAGACCTACCTGCAATCAAATGGACGTAGAAGGGAATTTAAGTAAATCTTTATCTGCACTTTTTTCAAATAAAACAGCATTTAAATTGATTTATTTGTGTTGCATTGAATACTATCTAGATTGAAGTTGTGGCTCTGTTTTTACAGTTAATGCTTGTTAGAATTTAGTGCTAGTTAGAATTCCTGCATAGCCAGTGATAAGTGGGGAAGTTTCACTTCATTGATATTCAGTTTCTGCCTTATATAAGTGGTACATTTTGGATTATTTTCTGCTTAAACTCTGAGCTTTGGCTGGCTAAGATCTACCTGCAATCAACTGGATGTATAAGTGAATTTAAGTAAATCTTTATCTGCACTTTTTTCAAATAATACAGCATTTAAATTGATTTATTTGTGTTGCATTGAATACTATCTAGCTGGAAGTTGTGGCTCTGTTTTTCAGTTAATGCTTGTTAGAATTTAGTGCTAGTTAGAATTCCTGCATAGCCAGTGATAAGTGGGGGAAGTTTCACTTCATTGATATTCGATTTCTGCCTTATATAAGTGGTACATTTTGGATTATTTTCTGCTTAAACTCTGAGCTTTGGCCGGCTAAGACCTACCTGCAATCAACTGGATGTATAAGTGAATTTAAGTAAATCTTTATCTGCACTTTTTCAAATAATACAGCATTTAAATTGATTTATTTGTGTTGCATTGAATACTATCTAGCTGGAAGTTGTGGCTCTGTCTTTTCAGTTAATGCTTGTTAGAATTTAGTGCTAGTTAGAATTCCTGCATAGCCAGTGATAAGTGGGGAAGTTCCACTTCATTGATATTCAGTTTCTGCCTTATGTAAGTGGTACATTTTGGATTATTTTCTGCTTAAACTCTGAGCTTTGGCCAGCTAAGACCTACCTGCAATCAACTGGATGTATAAGTGAATTTAAGTAAATCTTTATCTGCACTTTTTTCAAATAATACAGCATTTAAATTGATTTATTTGTGTTGCATTGAATACTATCTAGCTGGAAGTTGTGGCTCTGTTTTTTCAGTTAATGCTTGTTAGAATTTAGTGCTAGTTAGAATTCCTGCATAGCCACTGATAAGTGGGGAAGTTTCACTTCATTGATATTCGATTTCTGCCTTATATAAGTGGTACATTTTGGATTATTTTCTGCTTAAACTCTGAGCTTTGGCAGTCTAAGACCTACCTGCAATCAACTGGATGTATAAGTGAATTTAAGTAAATCTTTATCTGCACTTTTTTCAAATAATACAGCATTTAAATTGATTTATTTGTGTTGCATTGAATACTATCTAGCTGGAAGCTGTGGATCTTTTTTCAGTTAATGCTTGTTAGAATTTAGTGCCTGTTAGAATTCCTGCATAGCCAGTGATAAGTGGGGAAGTTTCACTTCACTGATATTCGGTTTCTGCCTTATATAAGTGGTACGTTTTGGATTATTTTCTGCTTAAACTCTGAGTTTGGTGGGCTAAGACCTACCTGCAATCAACTGGACATATAAGTGAATTTAAGTAAATCTTTATCTGCACTTTTTTCATATAATACAGCATTTAAATTGATTTATTTGTGTTGCATTGAATACTATCTAGCTGGAAGTTGTGGCTCTGTTTTTCAGTTAATGCTTGTTAGAATTTAGTGCTAGTTAGAATTCCTGCATAGCCAGTGATAAGTGGGGAAGTTTCACTTCATTGATATTTGGTTTCTGCCTTATATAAGTGGTACATTTTGGATTATTTTCTGCTTAAACTCTGAGCTTTGGCGGCTAAGACCTACCTGCAATCAACTGGATGTATAAGTGAATTTAAGTAAATCTTTATCTGCACTTTTTCAAATAATACAGCATTTAAGTTGATTTATTTGTGTTGCATTGAATACTATCTAGCTGGAAGTTGTGGCTCTGTTTTTCAGTTAATGCTTGTTAGAATTTAGTGCTAGTTAGAATTCCTGCATAGCCAGTGATAAGTGGGGAAGTTTCACTTCATTGATATTCGGTTTCTGCCTTATATAAGTGGTACATTTTGGATTATTTTCTGCTTAAACTCTGAGCTTTGGCTGGCTAAGACCTACCTGCAATCAACTGGATGTATAAGTGAATTTAAGTAAATCTTTATCTGCACTTTTTTCAAATAATACAGCATTTAAATTGATTTATTTGTGTTGCATTGAATACTATCTAGCTGGAAGTTGTGGCTCTGTTTTTTCAGTTAATGCTTGTTAGAATTTAGTGCTATTTAGAATTCCTGCATAGCCAGTGATAAGTGGGGAAATTTCACTTCACTGATATTTGTTTTCTGCCTTATATAAGTGGTACATTTTGGATTATTTTCTTTTTAAACTCTGAGCTTTGTCCAGCTAAGACCTACCTGCATTCAAATGGACGTATAAGTGAATTTAAGTAAATCTTTATCTGCACTTTTTTCAAATAATACAGCATTTAAATTGATTTGTTTGTGTTGCATTGAATACTATCTAGCTGGAAGTTGTGGCTCTGTTTTTTCAGTTAATGCTTGTTAGAATTTAGTGCTAGTTAGAATTCCTGCATAGCCAGTGATAAGTGGGGGAAGTTTCACTTCATTGATATTCGGTTTCTGTCTTATATAAGTGGTACATTTTGGATTATTTTCTGCTTAAACTCTGAGCTTTGGCCGGCTAAGACCTACCTGCAATCAACTGGACATATAAGTGAATTTAAGTAAATCTTTATCTGCACTTTTTCAAATAATACAGCATTTAAATTGATTTATGTTGCACTGAATACTATCTCCCTGGAAGTTATGGCTATGTTTTTTCAGTTAATACTTGTTAGACTTTAGTGCTAGTTAGAATCCATACATAGCCAGTGATAAGTGGGGGAGTTTCCCTTCATTGATATTCGTTTTTTGCCTTATATAAGTGGTACATTTTGGATAATTTTCTGTTTAAACTCTGAACTTTGACCGGTTTAGACCTACCTGCAATCAACTGGACATATAAGTGAATTTAAGTAAATCTTTATCTGCACTTTTTTCAAATAACACATCATTTAAATTGATTTATTTGTGTTGCATTGAATACTATCTAGATGGAAGTTGTGGCTCTGTTTTTTCAGTTAATGCTTGACAGAATTAAGCGCTAGGTAGAATTCCTGCATAGCCAGTGATATTTGGAGGAAGTTTCACTTAATCGATATTCAGTTTCTGCCTTATATAAGTGGTATATTTTGGATTATTTTCTGCTTAAACCCTGAGCTTTGGCCAGCTAAGACCTACCTGCAATCAACTGGATGTATAACTGAATTTAAGTAAATCTTTATCTGCACTTTTTTTCAAATAATATAGCATTTAAATTGATTTATTTGTGTTGCATTGAATACTATCTAGCGGGAAGTTGTGGCTCTGATTTTTCAGTTAATGCTTATTAGAATTTAGTGCCAGTCAGAATTCCTGCATAGCCAGTGGTAAGTGGGGGAAGTTTCACTTCATTGATATTCACTTTCTGACTTATATAAGTGGTACATTTTGGATTATTTTCTGCTTAAACTCTGAGCTTTGGCCGGCTAAGACCTACCTGCAATCAACTGGACGTATAAGTGAATTTACGTAAATCGTTATCTGCACTTATTTCAAATAATACAGCATTTAAATTGATTTATTTGTGTTGCATTGAATACAATCTAGCTGGAAGTTGTGGCTCTATTTTTTAAGTTAATGCTTGTTAGACTTTAGTGCTAGTTAGAATTCCTGCATAGCCAGTGATAAGTGGGGGAAGTTTCACTTCATCGATATTTGGTTTCTGCCTTAAATAAGTGGTATATTTTGGATTATTTTCTGCTTAAACTCTGAGCTTTGGCCGGCCAAGACCTACCTGAAATCAATTGGACGTATAAGTGAATTTAAGTAAATCTTTATCTGCACTTTTTTCAAATAATACAGCATTTAAATTGATTTATTTGTGTTGCATTGAATAGTATCTAGCAGGAAGTTGTGGCTCTGTTTTTTCAGTTAATGCTTGTTAGAATTTCGTGCTAGTTAGAATTCTTGCATAGCCATTGATAAGTGGGGGTAGTTTACCTTCATTAATATTCAGTTTCTGCCTTATATAAGTTGTACATTTCGGATTATTTGCTGCTTAAACTCTGAGCTTTGGCCGGCTAAGATCTACCTGCAATCAACTGGACGTATAAGTGAATTTAAGTAAATCTTTACCTGCACTTTTTTCAAATAATACAGCACTTAAATTTATTTCTTTGTGTGGCATTGAATACTATCTAACGTGAAGTTGTTGCTCTGTTTTTTTCAGTTAATGCTTGTTAGAATTTAGTGCTAGTTCAAATTCCTGCATAGCCAGTGAAAAGTGGGGAGAGTTTCACTTCACTGATATTTGTTTTTTTGCCTTATATAAGTGGTAAATTTTGGATAATTTTCTGTTAAAACTCTGAGCTTTGTCCGGCGAAGACCTACCTGCAATCAACTGGACATATAAGTGAATTTAAGTAAATGTTTATCTGCACTTTTTAAAAATAATACAGCATTTAAATTGATTTGTTTGTGTTGCATTGAGTAGAATACTATCTAGCTGAAAATTGTGGCTCTGTTTTTTCAGTTAATGCTTTTTCCAATTTAGTGCTAGTTAGAATTCCTGCATAGCCAGTGATAAGTGGGGAAAGTTTCACTTCATTGATATTCGATTTCTGTCTTATATAAGTGGTAGATTTTGGATTATTTTCTGCTTAAACTCTGAGCTTTGGCCGGCTAAGACCTACCTGCAATCAACTGGACATATAAGTGAATTTAAGTAAATCTTTATCGGCACTTTTTTTCAAATAATACAGCATTTAAATTGATTTATGTTGCATTGAATACTATCTAGCTGGAAGTTATGGCTATGTTTTTTCAGTTAATACTTGTTAGAATTTAGTGCTAGTTAGAATTCCTGTACAGCCACTGATAAGTGGGGGAAGTTTCACTTCACTGATATTCAGTTTCCGCCTTATTGCCTTATATAAGTGGTACATTTTTGATTATTTTCTGCATAAACTCTGACCTTTGGCTGGCTAAGAACCTACAGGCAATCAATTGGACGTATACGTTAATTTAAGTAAATCTTTATCTGTACTTCTACAAATAATACAGGGTTTAAATTGATTTATTTGTGTTGCATTGAATACTATCTAGCTGGAAGTTGAGGCTCTGTTTTTTTCAGTTAATGCTTGTTAGAATTTAGTGCTAGTTAGAATCCCTACATAGCCAGTGATAAGTGGGGGAGTTTCACTTCATTGATATTCGTTTTTTGCCTTATATAAATGGTACATTTTGGATAATTTTCTGTTTAAACTCTGAGCTGTGGCTGCTTTAGACCTACCTGCAATCAACTGGACATACAAGTGAATTTAAGTAAATCTTTATCTGCACTTTTTTTCAAATAACACAGCATTTAAATTGATTTATTTGTGTTGCATTGAATACTATCTAGATGGAAGTTGTGGCTCTGTTTTTTCAGTTAAAGCTTGACAGAATTAAGCGCTAGTTAGAATTCCTGCATAGCCAGTGATATATGAGAAGTTTCACTTCATCGATATTCAGTTTCTGCCTTATATAAGTGGTATATTTTGGATTATTTTCTGCTTAAACCCTGAGCTTTGGCCAGCTAAGACCTACCTGCAATCAACTGGATGTATAACTGAATTTAAGTAAATCTTTATCTGCACTTTTTTTCAAATAATATAGCATTTTAATTGATTTATTTGTGTTACATTGAATACTACCTAGTGGGAAGTTGTGGCTCTGATTTTTCAGTTAATGCTTGTTAGAATTCAGTGCCAGTTAGAATTCCTGCATAGCCAGTTTTAAGTGGGGGAAGTTTCACTTCATTGATATTCACTTTCTGCCTTATATAAGTGGTACATTTTGGATTATTTTCTGCTTAAACTCTGAGCTTTGACCGCCTAAGGCCTACCTGCAATCAACTAGATGTATAAGTGAATTTAAGTAAACCTTTCTCTGCACTTTTTTCAAATAATACAGCATTTGCATTGATTTATTTGTGTTACATTGAATACTATCGAGCTGGAAGTCGTGGCTCTGTTTTTTCCGTTAATGCTTGTTAGAATTTAGTGCTAGTTAGAATCCCTGTATAGTAAATGATAAGTGGGGGAAGTTTACTTCATTCATATTCGATTTTTGCCTTATATAAGTGGTACATTTTGGATTATTTTCTGTTTTAACCATGAGCTTTGGCCGGCTAAGACCTACCTGCAATCAACTTGACGTATACGTGAATTTAAGTAAATCTTTATCTGAACTTTTTTCAAATAATACAGCATTTAAGTTGAATTGTTTGTGTTGCATTGAATACTATCTAGCTGGAAGTTGTAGCTCTGTTTTTTCAGTTAATGCTTGTTAGAATTTAGTGCTAGTTAGAATTCCTGCATAGGCACTGATAAGTGGGGGAAGTTTCACTTCATTGATATTCGGTTTCTGCCTTATATAAGTGGTACATTTTGGGTTATTTTCTGCTTAAACTCTGAGCTTTGGCCGGCTAAGACCTACCTGCAACCAACTGGACGTATAAGTGAATTTAAGAAAATCTTTAGCTGCATTTTTTTCAAATAATACACCATTTAAATTGATTTATTTGTGTTGCATTGAATACTATCTAGCCGGAAGTTGTGGCTCTGTTTTTTAAGTTAATGCTTGTTAGAATTTAGTGCTAGTTAGAATTCCTACATAGCCAGTGATAAGTGGGGGAAGTTTCACTTCACTGACACTCGGTTTCTGCCTTATATAAGTGGTACATTTTGGATTATTTTTTGCTTAACCTCTGAGCTCTGGCCGGCTAAGACCTACCTGCAATCAACTGGACGTATAAGTGAATTTACGTAAATCGTTATCTGCACGTTTTTCAAATAATACAGCATTTAAATTGATTTATTTGTGTTGCATTGAATACAATCTAGCTGGAAGTTGTGGCTCTATTTTTTAAGTTAATGCTTGTTAGACATTAGTGCTAGTTAGAATTCCTGCATAGCCAGTGAAAAGTGGGGAGAGTTTCACTTCACTGATATTTGTTTTTTGCCTTATATAAGTGGTAAATTTTGGATAATTTTCTGTTTAAACTCTGAGCTTTGTCCGGCGAAGACCTACCTGCAATCAACTGGACATATAAGTGAATTTAAGTAAATGTTTATCTGCACTTCTTAAAAATAATGCAGCATTTAAATTGATTTGTTTGTGTTGCATTGAGTAGAATACTATCTAGCTGAAAATTGTGGCTCTGTTTTTTCAGTTAATGCTTTTTCCAATTTAGTGCTAGTTAGAATTCCTGCATAGCCAGTGATAAGTGGGGAAAGTTTCACTTCATTGATATTCGATTTCTGTCTTATATAAGTGGTAGATTTTGGATTATTTTCTGCTTAAACTCTGAGCTTTGGTCGGCTAAGACCTACCTGCAATCAACTGGACATATAAGTGAATTTAAGTAAATCTTTATCAGCACTTTTTTCAAATAATACAGCATTTAAATTGATTTATGTTGCATTGAATACTATCTACCTGGAAGTTATGGCTATGTTTTTTCAGTTAAAGTTTGACAGAATTAAGCGCTAGTTAGAATTCCTGCATAGCCAGTGGTAAGTAGGGGAAGTTTCACTTCACTGACACTCAGTTTCTGCCTTATATAAGTGGTACATTTTGGATTATTTTTTGCTTAAACTCTGAGCTTTGGCCGGCTAAGACCTACCTGCAATCAACTGGATGTATAAGTGAATTTAAGTAAATCTTTATATGCACTTTTTTCAAATAATACAGAATTTAAGTTGATTTATTTGTGTTGCATTGAATACTTTCTAGCTGGAAGTTGTGGCTCTGTTTTTTCAGTTAATGCTTGTTAGAATTTATTGCTGGTTAGAATTCCTGCATAGTCACTGATAAGTGGTGGAAGTTTCACTTCATTGATAATCGGTTTCTGCCTTATATAAGAGGTACATTTTGGATTATTTTCTGCTTAAACTCTGAGCATTGGCCGGCTAAGACCTACCTGCAATCAACTGGATGTATAAGTGAATTTAAGTAAATCTTTTTCTGCACATTTTTCAAATAATACAGCATTTAAATTGATTTATTTGTGTTGCATTGAATACTACCTAGCTGGACGTTGTGGCTCTCTTTGTTCCGTTAATGCTTGTTAGAATTTAGTGCTAGGTAGAATTCCTGCGTAGCCAGTGATAAGTGGGGGAAGTTTCACTTCACTGATATTCGGTTTCTGCCCTACTGCCTTATATAAGTGGTACATTTTGGATTATTTTCTGCATAAACTCTGAGCTTTGGCCGGCTAAGACCTACCTGCACTCAACTGGACGTATAAGTGAATTTACATAAATCGTTATCTGCACTTTTTTCAAATAATACAGCATTTAAATTGATTTATTTGTTTTGCATTGAATACAATCTAGCTGGAAGTTGTGGCTCTATTTTTTAAGTTAATGCTTGTTAGACTTTAGTGCTAGTTAGAATTCCTGCATAGCCAGTGATAATTGGGGGAAGTTTCACTTCATCGATATTTGGTTTCTGCCTTAAATAAGTGGTATATTTTGGATTATTTTCTGCTTAAACTCTGAGCTTTGGCCGGCCAAGGCCTACCTGCAATCAATTGGACGTACAAGTGAATTTAACTAAATCTTTATCTGCACTTTTTTCAAATAATACAGCATTTAAATTGATTTATTTGTGTTGCATTGAATAGTATCTAGCAGGAAGTTGTGGCTCTGTTTTTTCAGTTAATGCTTGTTAGAATTTCGTGCTAGTTAGAATTCTTGCATAGCCATTGATAAGTGGGGGAAGTTTCCTTTCATTAATATTCGGTTTCTGCCTTATATAAGTTGTACATTTTGCATTATTTGCTGCTTAAACTCTGAGCTTTGGCTGGCTAAGACCTACCTGCAACCAACTGGACGTATAAGTGAATTCAAGTAAATCTTTAGCTGCACTTTTTTCAAATAATACAGCATTTAAATTTATTTCTTTGTGTGGCATTGAATACTATCTAACGGGAAGTTGTTGCTCTGTTTTTTCAGTTAATGCTTGTTAGAATTTAGTGCTAGTTAGAATCCCTGCATAGCCAGTGAAAAGTGGGGAGAGTTTCACTTCACTGATATTTGTTTTTTGCCTTATATAAGTGGTAAAATTTGGATAATTTTCTGTTTAAACTCTGAGCTTTGTCCAGCGAAGACCTACCTGCAATCAACTGGACATATAAGTGAATTTAAGTAAATGTTTATCTGCACTTTTTAAAAATAATACAGCATTTAAATTGATTTGTTTGTGTTGCATTGAGTAGAATACTATCTAGCTGAAATTGTGGCTCTGTTTTTTCAGTTAATGCTTTTTCCAATTTAGTGCTAGTTAGAATTCCTGCATAGCCAGGGATGAGTGGGGAAAGTTTCACTTCATTGATATTCGATTTCTGTCTTATATAAGTGGTATTTTTTGGATTATTTTCTGCTTAAACTCTGAGCTTTAGCCGGCTAAGACCTACCTGCAATCAACTGGACATATAAGTGAATTTAAGTAAATCTTTATCGGCACTTTTTTCAAATGATATAGCATTTAAATTGATTTATTTGTTTTGCATTGAAAACTATCTGGCGGGAAGTTGTGGCTCTGTTTTTTCAGCTAATGATTGTTAGAATTTAGTGCTAGTTAGAATTCCTGCATAGCCAGTGATAAGTGGGGGAAGTTTCACTTCATTGATATTCGGTTTCTGCCTTATATAAGTGGTACATTTTTGATTATTTTCTGCTTAAACTCTGAGCTTTGGCCGGCTAAGACCTACCTGCAATCAACTTGATGTATAAGTGAAATTAAGTAAATCTTTCTCTGCACTTTTTCAAATAATACAGCATTTAAATTGATTTATTTGTGTTGCATTGACTACTATCGAGCTGCAAGTTGTGGCTCTGTTTCTTCAGTTAATGCTCGTTAGAATTTAGTGCTAGTTAGAATCCCTGCATAGCCAGTGATAAGTGGGTGAAGTTTCACTTCATTGATATTCAGTTTTTGCCTTATATAAGTAGTACATTTTGGATTATTTACTGCTTAAACCATGAGCTTTGGCCAGCTAAGACCTACCTGCAATCAACTGGAAGTATAAGTGAATTTAAGTAAATCTTTATCTGCACTTTTTTCAAATAATACAGCATTTAAATTGATTTGTGTTGCATTGAATACTACCTAGCTGGAAGTTGTGGTTCTGTTTGTTCCGTTAATGCTTGTTAGAATTTAGTGCTAGTTAGAGTTCCTGCATAGCCAGTGATAAGTGGGGGAAGTTTCACTTCTATGATATAAGGTTTCTGCCTTATATAAGTGGCACATTTTGGATTATTTTCTGCTTAAACTCTGAGTTTTGGCCAGCTAAGACCTACCTGCAATCAACTGGACGTGTAAGTGAATTTAAGTAAATCTTTATTTGCACTTTTTTTAAAATAATACAACATTTAAACTGATTTATTTGTGTTGCATTGAATACTATCTAGCTGGAAGTTGTGGCTCTTTTTTCAGTTAATGCTCGTTAGAATTTAGTGCTAGTTAGAATTCCTGCATAGCCAGCGATAAGTGGGGGAAGTTTCACCTCAATGATATTCGGTTTCTGCCTTATATATGTGGTACATTTTGGATTATTTTCTGCTTAAACTCTGAGCTTTGGCTGGCCCTACCTGCAATCAACTGGACGTATAAGTGAATTTAAGTAAATCTTTATCTGCACTTTTTTCAAATAATACAGCATTTAAATTTTTTTCTTTGTGTGGCTGAATACTATCTAGCTGGAAGCTGTGGCTCTGTTTTTTCAGTTAGTTCCCCACCCACCCTCCCTGCTTTTGTTTTCGTGTTAATCTTGTTTCCATTGAAACTGCCCGCCCCTTTTGAAAATTTGCATTTGGATATGCCTCCTGGGCCCATCTCATTTGCTCACTCAAAAAAAATGCACTTTATTTATCTGCTTTCACTGCATTGGTGTTTTTTCATATTTTATTACTTTATTTTGCTTTTGCGTCATCTTAAAAGTACTCAATTGTATTTATTACTGCTTGGTGTAACTATCATTCTAAGCCTTTTGGTTTAAGCACTTGGGCTTCAGACCAGTTGTTTTACATTAAGAAGGTTTGTGGTCTGCACTTTTGTGGCAGGACAGGTAGCTTACATCCTTCTAATTTGGGAACTGCTGATTGAGGGCTTAGTGTCTGTTATTCTAAAAGTGTATTAGTTCTGGTTTAAGCACTTGGGCTTCATGCCAGTTACTTTACATTAAAAAGGTTTGTGGTCTGCACTCTTGTGGGAAGAGAGGATGGGCTCTGCCCTTCTGAGCTGGGAATTTCTGGTTAAAGGCTTATAGTGCCTGTATATTTGAACTGTTTCTTACTGAAATTGGTGTGCCTTGTTTGCTGTTGCATAAACTAGATCCAGGCCTGCTGAATCTAGCTTTGTTTGTATAACTTGAGCATTAATCCAGGCCTTTTTTTTAGAGAGGGTTCCACCCCAGTGGCAGAAGTGTGCAGTTAGAACTTATCTGACTGAAGACTATAAGAACGGGGCTCAGTTTTGAGATGTTTTTACTGGTTAATTGGGTAATTTGTTTAAAAGCCATTTCTGATTGCTTTTAGTCATCTAATGCTGTTTTAAGTGTACTTTTTACTGTTTGTAGTCATTTAAAGCTGTTTTAAGTGTATTTTTTAATATTTTTGCCTTATTTTATTTATTTATTTTTATTTATTTTACATTTGTTAACCAGGCTAGTCTAGCTGGATACATATCCGTTTTCAGTAGAGGCCCGAGGAGAAAAGCTCCAAACAAACAAAATGGTCAGTACATGTTTAAATTAGATTCAAAATAGAGTTACAAAAAAAGAGAATACAAATAACATTTACAAGATGAAAAAAATTACATATAAGTTATATAAGACAACGAACATACTGGAGGTAATACACAGCATTAATTTCACATAGTAATGGAATATAGACTGGATCAAGTATAATCCTCATTACTATTAGGAATGAGAGATTTTAGAGATCTGGATAAGGGAAATGGGCTAGGAAGATGTGGGACTCAGAGGGTATGAGATATGTAGTTAGTCAGGTGCACGACATGGGCATAACCACTGTGTTGTGAGATATTCTTTAAGGTTGTTTTTGAATTGAGTGTGTGAGGTTGCAAGTCTTAGGTAGTTTGGCAGGGAGTTCCACGGCTTTCCAATGGAGATGGCGTAGAGGGCATCCCCACCTGAGTTCTTAGCTTTAATGGTTAGGATCTGGGTACTGTTAGATGATCGAAGACTATTGAGGTTAGTGTATGGAGTCAGAATGCTGCACAGTGAGGGAGTTTTATCAGGATGGTTGATTATTTTGTAAGCTTCGGTGAGTTGGTTAAGTTTGAGGAGATTAGGCAGTTCCAGCCAGCCAAGGTTCCTCAAGTTAAGACAATGGTGGGTTTGATAAGTGGAACCTGTTATAAATCTAGCAATGTGGTTGTAGGCAAGAGAGAGAGCATGTTAAGTTCACGTTTATTGAGGAAAGAGAGGACCGGGGAAGCGTAGAGGAGGGAAGAGAGGAGATGGGTACGGGCAATAGTTAATTTGGTAGAAGGAGTTAAGAAATTTTTAATTATGTACATGGATCCTAGTTTTTTGTTAACAGACTTTACGGTTTGAGTAATGTGTATGTCGAATTTGAGCTTATGATCAATGGTAACTCCTAGTAATTTGGTACTGGTGACAGGGGTTATGAGGGTCCCATTGTTGGATTTAACATGGAAGGTTATATTGTTAGAGTTTGCCTTTTTTCCCACCTTTCTAAGCTAGTGTAGTCCAGTTTTCAGGCTAGTGCTAAATTCAGGGCTGTGTTACAAGTTTATGAGTTGTCCATACCTTATTTGGATAGAGGGAGGTTTCTCTGTTCACCTGTGAGAGAGGGAGCTTTGAGCAGCCATATGTCCCTGGATGAGTGGTTCCAGCCGAGAAGTTAGTAGTTTATAGGCCATTTTGGGCTAATTTCTCTCTCTTTCATTTCCCTGATGTAAAGGCCGCGTTTGCACGGTTTTGCACGTCCGGGCAGCGCCGGTTAGCTAGGGTTAAATTATTCCCGGCTCCACCATGTCTCCTCTTCAGTTTTTCCCTTGAAAGTAGTCTAACTCTCAACCTAAGCACTTAAAAAGCATCCTATAAGACCAACAATTGCTCAGACCTAATAGCAAGCACTAATATACCCCGACACTTGATTGCCCAGCAGGGCAAGGCTCATTATTCACCCCTCACCAACCAAGCGACTAAGCAGCTCACCCTACTATTCAGGCATGACCAAAGGGCAATTTCAGGTATACTCTCCAGTCCAGCTGGTGAACCAGGGTATCCTGAGGCAAAGTTACAATTTTCAAAAAAGATTATTAAATATGGAATCAGATTTTACTATTAATTTCAATACTTTGTATCCAAAAGGAATGAATTTAGAAATGTAAAAAGATAGATAGTTTATATATGATGTGTATTAAGATATTTGTTACAAACTGTGAATTTAATGTTAAAGTGATGTTTCATATGGCTTTAAATTTTGGGAAAAATTAATCGTTGTTAATCATTGATATGATGGGTGGTGTATATAAACTGTTTTTTGAGACTGCAAGTTATTCCATTTGAAGGCGAAGGCCGAGGTACCAGAATTGAAGTAAAGATATTTAAAATCCAGTCTGGGCTGCTATTTTCATTTTTGGTGAAAGTTTTTTTGTTTAACAAGCTGGTCGCAGTTAGTAGTGTGTTTTTTGATAACTGCCTCATGTACACAGACAACCCTCTCCTCCTACCACAAAACATTAACATATGCGAGAGATGCAATTATATAACTAAATTGGAGGCTAAGCTCTCTCCACCCAAGACTGAAACAGGCAGTCATGAGGAGTAGGTTAACACTTGCACCACACCTCCAGCCTCACACAGAAATACTAAACCAGCACTGGCAATAAATGCACATAAATACACAGAATCATACTCAAAGGCTCTAAATAAAAACCTGCAAAAGCATCAGAGACCTCCAAAGCACACACCCAAAAAACTTGCACCTCCTGTCACAAACCAGGCAACACATAAAACACAAAATCAGTGTGCCGCACAATCACAGCCCTTAAGGCGAAATAACATACCTAACACACTAGTAAATAGGCGACTCTATAGTCAGGCATACTGACGTCCCACTCATTAGCCCGGACAAGGAGAAGGTTACTGCTAGCTGCCTGTCGGGAGCCAAAATCTGCCACATAACAACAAGCACTCAGGTCACTCTAGAACAAGTACAGATATGACTCTGTCATTGTTCATGTTTGTGCGAATGATCTGAGACGTACCTCCCTGAACTACATGAAAAGAGACATGGAAGAGCTCTCTGATCATGTAGCCCAGGTGGGTATGACCCTGACCCTGAGTAGCATCCTGCCCTCACCAAGAATTATACCGCAGTAGAAAGAAAAAATTATCCATTTCAACAATTGGCTAAGCTTCTGGTGTCATTCAAAGGGGATCAAGTGTCTGTCAGCCTGGGATGACATGCTCGACAAGCCACGTTGCTTCACAAGAGACGGCTTGCACCTGTCACTGCTAGGCTTTCGAATACTAGCCAAGGCTCTTGTTGCCCCCACAGTGCTATTTTTAGGCAAGGCTCAAAAGTCAAACCCACCCCCGTAAACAGCACAAATAAAAAAATGAGGGTTATGCTACTCAACGCCAGAAGTTTAAATCTCAAAATGCACGCACTCGAAGCACTTCTTAGTATGGAGAACGGCGACATCTGTGCAATAACTGAAACCTGGTTCAAGGCTCCACAGAGCACCCCAGCACTACCGGGCTACAACTCATACCACACATTTCGGCCACAGAACATGGACCGAAACACAAAAGGAGGGGGTGTATCCATATTCATCAAGGATACCTACACCTCCAGGTTACTGGCACAGCATGACACCACTGAGATCATCCATGTGCAACTAACATCGGGCAAATCTGCAATGCAAATTGTGGCCTGCTACAGAACACCCTCCATGACCCAGGACTACCACTCCGTCTTTCTGGAGACAATGGAAAACATGAACATCCTACCGAACACTCTGATATTGGGTGATTTCAATTACCCTACCGTTAACTGGGAAAACTACTCAAGTACAAACTCCCAGGTCCAGCGTTTACTGGAATTTATCAACTTAAATGACCTGGATTAGCTGGTAAACTTCCCTTCCACAGGTGAAAACATATAGGACCTGGTCATCACCAACATGGGCGACAGGTGTTCCACACCAGAGGTCAACCCGTCACTGGTTACATCAGACCATAAACTAATCACTCTGGATGTCCACACCACACCACCACCCCCAACCAAGGAAACCACAGTGAAAAACTTTTCTATAGCAAACTTCACCTTACTTAAGACAGAGGTGGTAAGTTTCACAGCCCCCACGCTAAAGAATAACTGTCCAAGATGCAGAAACCTTTACAAATGCATTCTATGAGCACCTACAAGGAAGCATGGATCGTGCCATCCCTAGCAAAACCAAGACTCACTTCCCTAAGAGAAGGAAACCAGTCTGGTGGACCCCCTGCCATAAACAGGCTATACAATAGAAGGAGGAAACTAGTTCAGAAAAAAAAGCAAATCCCAAGAAGGAAAGACATCCCTGATCAGTATCAGTAAGAAACTAAGGTCCCTCATAAAATCATCTAAGGCTAACTTCGAAAGAAAAATAGCCAAGGATTCGAAAGATAACCACAAAGCCTTCTTTAGCTACATCAAGAATCTAAGTGGCAACCCGCAGATATGCCCTGAGCTAGTGCAAAACAGCACAAAATATACTGAACCTACTGATATTGCCAACATCCTGGCAGATAGATTCAGTGCAAACTTCACCCCCCTCTCACCCCCAAAAGGGCCCACAACAATACCGGAAAAGTGTAGTGTCCTGGAAATCACAGACACACAGGTGAAAACAGCCCTTTCAAAAGCACAGCGTCAATAGGGCCAGATGGCGTCCCAGGCTGCGTCTTGCACAAACTACAGAATGAACTAACCCCCCACCTAAACACACTGTTCAACCTCAGCCTCTCCACAGGCTACGTGCCCATAGAATGGCTCACAGCAATGGTTAATCCACTCCACAAAGGAGGGGCCACAACTGAAACTGGTAACTATTGCCCCATAAGCCTGACTAGCCTGGTCTGCAAGGCTATGGAGCGCATCATCATGGAACTCATTAATAAAGACATTGGGAACCTCCAGTTCGGCTTTAAGGGCAGATAATGCCTACTAAACCTGGTTGACTTCTTCGAGACAGTCACCAAGGCCATAGATGAGGGGGAGGTGATTCACACAGACTACCTTGACCTTGCCAAGGCTTTTAACACCATTCCCCAGTCGGGAATTATAGAAAAACTCACCAGCCTGAACATAAACCCCTACGTCACGAGATGGGTTGCCAACTGGCTTACAGACAGAGCTCACACGGTAAGAATAGCGGGCTCCAGGTCCGACTCTAAACCAGTCACAAGTGGTATCCCACAAGGTTCAGTCCTGGGACCCCTACTGTTCGGCATATACTTCTCAGAAGTACAGGCAAACACAGGAGGACTATGGCTAACCAAGTTCACCGATGACTGCAAACTGGGAGCTATAAATAACTCTCTTGCTGACACGGACATTCTCCAAAAGGGCCTTACTGAGACGGACACCTGGTGTCACAGTAATGCTTTTAAGCTAAATGCCAAAAAATGCATAGTCATCCTACTTGGGAAAAACAAAACACCCATGAATTACCACATAGGTGGCAGCCCCCTTAATACAGTAGAGGTAATTAGAGATCTGGGGACCCAGGTAGATAGTAATATCTCGTTTGACAATCATATTGCCAAAGTAGTTAGGAAATCCTTCTATGTAGCCCATCTAATTACTAAAGGGTTCGCATCTAGAAATAAAGAGGTTATAGTGCCCCCCTCTACTCGTCACTCATCAGACCCATCATAGAGTACAATGCCCTATTTGGGATGTACCTCACAAGACAATTCCAACAGCTGGAAAGATCACAAAAGTACCTCACCAAGAGGATTACTGGCCTCAAACATATGTCCTATGCAGCCCGACTGGAAAAACTCCGGCTGTACTTCGTGGCATATTGCTTACTCAGAGGTGATCTCTGCCTGACTTACAAAGCCATGTCCAACTCAGAATTGATGGACATGCTCCACCTAAAGAAATCCAAGTCACTGCGAGCCACTCGCTCTAGTGAGCTAAACCCTGCCACAACAATAAATAGAACATGCTGGAGGGATAGATTCCTGTCACAGAGACTTCCCATGCTTTAGAACAAAATTCCTAACTACATTAGGCAGTGCCCCTCACTAACACTCTTCAAGAGAAACCTTGACGAGTGAATGGTTAACAGAAAATACACCTCTGGGATCACTTCATTGGCTCTTCTTGACAGAGGCTCAGTTAATTAATCAATGAGGCAGTGAAAGTTAACACACACTGGCTAGGCTTATAAATGCCCTTGGGCAGATAGCCTAGTACCTACCTATGAACTTATTAGTATAATATGAAATACTAAACATATCAGTCCTTGGATACTCATGAGCAAAAGTGGTGAGAATACGTTCCTTTATCTACAGTTAAAATGTAAACCAAATAAGCTTTTTAGAATTATAACATACCCAGTTATTCTTCTTTCCAGCGTAAATTTCCATGTTTTCACTATACTGTGGCTCCTCAAGCAAAGTCTGATACTCGAACATGAGGCGGGAACTCTCTCGTAGCCGACTGCACTGGTACTGATGATACTGCTGTACTAATTCCTTTATAATCTTCAAGAGACACTCAGGATCATCAGGATTCCAGCAAGCTAAATGCTGCTTAGTCAAAGAAAACAAAGAAAATTAATGAAAGGTCAATGGCATGAACTTATTCCACAAACACTGAGATATGACAGGTCTAAAACTAATTTGATTACTTATTAAAGATGTATAAAACTATACATATTTTACATACACAGTACTTAAAATGACTTTATTTAAAGTGTACACTAAACCTGCATTTAGAAGACTACTGGAAAAAATACATGGCAAAGCAATGCACACAGCAGCACAATGTTTCCACAACATTAGCAACATTTAGAAAAATATTTTTTAAAGTACTTTGTTTTTGTAAATCACAGCAGTGGCTCAGAAAAATCACCATCAATTTAAGTGTCCGACAAATAACAAATAAGTGTTGATTCAAGGACCTAAATTATATAATGATTTTGCGTCATCTATATTTGTTTAATTATTAATGAAAATCACGAAATTAAGAAAATGCATTTCAAAAAGCAGTAAATGGCTTACAAATATGGATAACGTACAAAAGTATTACCTCTAATTATGCAAGAAACTATAAGCAACTATCCTTAGCTATCAAAAGGGAACAACAAGAAAGCTAGACTTATGGAAGAAGAAAAAAGTGACAGACTTTGCAGGAAGTTTTGAAGGAAATTAGTGTTATGAATTGAAAAAAAATGAATAAAAAAAGAAAAAATTTAAAACAGCCCTAAACTCTCCACAGTATATTTGTACGCCCCATTCTCAGTTTTTGAGATGAAGATATTAGCTATTGTTGATGTCGCACTGTTACTGCTCTGAATGTTTTAATTAAGGCTCCAAAAACGTATGTTCCATAGAATATTTCACAAAGCCCTAAGACACAGGTCCTTTTTCAGCAGAGGCTCGGGGAGAAAAGCTCCAAGAGTAACAAATATATACACAAGAGAAAAAAATACAGCCAAGTGAGAGGCAAATACATACAATATAGTGGTTTCAGACACAATAAGTAGCCCAACAGTAATTTACATAAACAATGGTTATTTACATTTAGTGGATATATCCAAATGATTATGTACAGTTAAAGTGAAACTACCATTAGTGGTAGATCATGCTAGTAGAATAAGAGTAATGATAATAGAGTGAAAAGGAGGAATAGTTATCCAGGGGAGTGTTACTAAGGTGTGTTTTTAGAAGTTTTTTTTTAATTCAAGTGTTGAGGAGTTAGTTACTAGTGAGTTAGGTAGATTATTCCAGTGTTTGGAGATGTAACTGGAAAAAAAAAAAGTGATTCACCTGCTGAATTGTTAGTGTTGGTGGTGCGTAGAAGTAGTTTGTTGCTGGAGCGAATGGGTCTTGAAGGAAGAATATGACTGAATGAGATCTTTGAGCACAGGGGGGTTTTTTGGTACAATATTTTGTGGGCGAAGGTAAGTTGATTAGAGAGAAGAAGTTGAGGGAGTTCAAGCCACTTGAGCTGCTTAAGTGATGGGCAGTGATATGACTTGTATGAGGCATTAGTGGCAAACCTAGAGATTCTATTCTAAAGGGGTTCGAGTTTGGCTAGATCTATCTTGCGGAGGTTGGCTAAGATTGGGGAGGCATACAGGAGAGTTGAGAGGAGGTGGGTTCTAGCAATGGTGACTTTTGTGCTACTTGTCAGAAATTGATTGTTTCTATATAGGAAACCTAGTTTTTTGTTAACTTTTTTAATGGATTGGGCAATGTGAATATCAAATTTTAGGTTATTGTCAATTTCTACTCCTAGAAATTTGGTATGGCTTGTTGGGGTGATAATAGTTTTATTTTTAGAGAGGATAAGGAAGGTTGTGGATGGGGAAGTGTATCTGGTTGGGTGGAAGAGACGAAGTTTTGTTTTGTTGGGATTTAGGACAAGTTGGGAGCTAGTGAACCATGATTCAGCGGATAAGAAGGAATCTTAAGTAATGGCATAGAGGTCTTTGAGGGAGGAAGCTGAGCAAATCAGGGTAGTGTCATCAGTGTACTGAACCACTGAGGCCTGGTGTGTAGCCAAGTGGAGCTGGTTGGTAAAAACAGAAAAAAAAAAAAGAGGACCAAGGATGGAGCCATGGGGAACCCATAAGGTGACAGGGCGATGGGGCGAGAGATCTTGTTGCCTGCAGACAGCTTGTTGACGTTCTGCTGGGTAAATTTGGAACCAGGTGATTATGGGATGACTAAGGCTAAGGGAGGAGAGAATGTAGATGAGTTTGGACTGGTTAACCATGTCAATGGCCTTGGACAGGTCCAGGAATACGGCTGATACAAAATGACCATTGTTTTCTATGCTGGTTAACTGTGTTAGTAAAGGACAGTACAGTTGTGGTGGTGGTGGTGGTGGTGCTGTGAGAGGTGGGAAAACCATGCTGGTTATTAGATTGGAGCTTGTGTGTAAGGAGATGCTCCATAAGTTGGGTGTGTACGACCCTTTCCAGACATTTTGAGAGAGGGAACAGAATTGCAATTGGGCGACAATTTGTTATTTCGGTGGAGTTGCCTTCTTTGTGTAAGGGTAAGATGTGGGAAATTTTTCAGATGGTGGGGATGTAAGCATCATAATAATAATAATAATGACCTGTTTATAAGTATGGATACAGGGTATGCAATTGCTTCTGCTATAACTTGTAGGAATTCAGCAGGAGGATTGTCGGCAGCTAAGGTAGTGGGCTTTAGTGTTTTTAGTAGTTTTTTGATGATGTTAGTGGAGACTGGGTTTAATGCAAACTGGCTGTTGCTTTTGGGTGAATGTAAACTGTTGTGGTTTGGGGTAGGAGAGCTGTGGTTGGGGGTGATCTGGATCAGTGCAAGTTGTTGAACTGATTCTGTAAAGTCAGTATTAAATTGAGTGGCTAAGTTCATGGAGTTGTTGGAGTGGGAGTGGTTGATTTTCCAGGATGCAATATATTGTTAACTGCTGCCCAGAATGTTTCAGGGTTATTTTGATGTTTATTCTGTACGGTGTAATAGTAGTTGCTTTTGTCTAATTTTACTATTTTTTTTTTTTTTTTTGCTTTATTTCGGAGTTCTAGGAAGGTTTGTTTAGTTATATAGGATTTGGTTTTATGATATTGTTCCCAGACTTTATCTCGGTTCCGAGAAGAGATCTGGATTCTTTACTTAGACAGGGTATGCATTTTGAGTTCACTCTAATGGTTCTAGAGAAGGCATGATAGTTGAGTATATTTAGGAAGGTGGAGTTAAAGGAGAGAACAGCTTCTTCTAGAGGCAGATGCTTGAGAGATTCCCAACTGTAGCTTTTTAGGGCAGAGATAAACCTGTTTGGATCAAAGTTTTTTTTGTTTCCGATTAGACGGATGGAGGGCTGGCAATTTTAATGAATGCGGTTTCTTAGGAGAAAGGTTGGGTTGTGGTCACTAAGACAATAAGGGAGGCAGCCTGAGTGGGATGAGAGATTGGGGTTGCTAAGCAAAAAACAATCGAGGATGGACTGATGCTTAAAAGTTTTATCAGTCCTAGTGGGAGACGTGATTAGTTGGGTGAAGCTGTAAAGGTTTACATGAGCTGTAGGGTTTGGACAGGAACAAAAGAGCCAATCAATATTAAAGTCACCCATTAGTACAGTTTCTTGTGGGAGAGATATGGAGGTCCATTGTAGTATACTTTCAAGAGTGGCTATATTGTTGCCTGGTGGAATATATCCAGCTATGATATTTAGGTGTTTTTTGGGGTTGTTACCTTAGCAAATATTAATTCTGCATCATCAAATTTAGGTATGGATAGGTCCAGATGGTCTAGTATAAAGTGATCTTTGAATAAGATTGCAACACCCTCTCCTTTTTTTTTGTATTTCCTATCTTTATGTAGGATGCTGTAATCGAGTGCAGTAATTTCATTGTTACTGATATCTGATTTAAGCCATGTTTCGATTAGTGTTACAATGTCAGGGGAGTAAAGGGATAGCAGGGCATGTAGGTCATGGATTTTGTTTCCTATAATTCTTACATTCATATTAAGGATAAGAAGGGAGGATTCACATCTATTGTGGAGCACAGCAAGTGTTGATGGTGGAGGGCTGGCTAATGAACTGCATTTGGGGGTGGGACCAGGATTAGGGTGAATGTCTCTTGAGCACCTTAAATGCATAATTATGTGTAAAAGGAGCTTGGAGAGTTTGTGTTGAAGTTTTGAATATTTCAGAGCTTAGAAAATAAAAATAAGTCTGCTCAACAGATGTCTTCAGACACTTTAATGTTAAATGTTGAAAAAAAAAACACATAAAAACATATAAGAAATATATAAAAATCAAAAGTAATACAGGAGAGATGAGTACTTTCGCATCACCAAAGGATGCTTCATCAGATCTAAAGACTGCAGCACAACAGCTCTATTTAATCAACTCAAATTAAAGCCTAGGATCACGTAACTTCAGGGCAGGTTTCAGAGGAACATTTTCATTTAACTCTTTACCAACAGTTGCATGCAGTAAAATAATCTATTTGGTTTCCAAATTCTCAGTACTTGTTCTCACATCACCACCCCTAATGTTACGCGTAAAAACTTCAAGCACCAAAAAGTTAAAAATATGATTAGAGCCTTCATTTTTCACACGTTTACCAAGTGCATTTCTATCATCGCATCTATTCATACTGTAAACATGCTCTCTAATCCGATCTCTAAAATTATGATTTGCTTTTCCAACACAGTAACATTTACATATAATACACTCAGCAAAATAAAACAACATTCTGTATATTACTGTCAGCATAAAAGTTGCAGTAAAATCTGCGGCCAGTAACTGGGTGTAAGAAGCAGTCACATTCAGTGACAGATTAACAAACATTGCAACCATCACATCTGAACGTCCCTTTCACTATCAAATTTGACTCTGTTCTCATCCCAATGGGTTTATAACACAACATTCTCTTAATCAATTTGTAGTTTTTAAAGGTAAATTTAGGCTCATAGCCTACCACTTCTTTAAGCTTGGGATCTTTCATAAGTATACTCCAGTGCTTCTTAACGGTGTTGCAAACATTCTATACATTATTAGAGTAGCTCAATGATAGCCTTATAGTGTCAGCTCTTATTTCCTTAGGTGTCTGCATATTATTTGAGGCATCACCAAAATATGATTGTGCTATATCATGTCTATGCATCAACACTTCATCTTGTATCTGATGTACCTTTAATTGGCTATATCCTCTCTGGCAGAAGTCCTTAGCTAAAGTATCAAAGGAAGAATACACATCACTGTCTTTATTGTGCAACCTCGCATGTCTAAAGAACTGACCTCTCATTACATTTCTTTTCAGACACTTTGGGGGCATACTTTGTGCATGCAACAGATTGTTCTTCTTCCATGCCTTCTTGTAAATGGTAGTATTTATCACACCAACATCCTTCCTAATATATGCAGCTAGGAAGTTCATGCCCACATAAGAAAAATGTATATGTAAATTTCAAAATCGTAGAAGTCCCATGTAAATATTGCACAAACTCTTGTAGAGTTCCTGTCGTACCCGTCCAAATTAAAAAGACATAATCAACAAAACGGGAGTAGTGCATTAAAAAAGGGAGATAAATATTCTTCTCACTGAATACAAATTCAGACTCCCATTGAGCCATTATCATATTGTCATATGTGTTTGCGCACATAGTGCCCATTGCTACACCCACCTTTTGAGCAAAATACCCATCATCAAACAGAAAGGGGCACTAAGAATCTTATTGGGCTGCTTAGGGATTGGTTCCATTGCATTCGGCTCCTTCCACACCCTGCGCAAAACAAAACCAATAAGGAGGTCCACAGGAGAGATATCCAAGAAGTACATGGGCCTGACCCAAAAGCTTCCAGAAATGCGGATTCCTCTGGGTTAGAGTTTTGGGAAGACCAAGCACCCTTTTGGTGTAGGATCTCCATGATGTCTCCAAAAGAGACATTCTTGGGTGGTGATCTGGGGGACCTTTCCCCTTCATTGAGATTGGTGTCCTCTGTCAGGGACTCCAAAGGGGAATCCAAGTGCCTCCTTTTGCACGGGTGTGTCTGAGGAACCTCCTTGGTGGGAGGTATCACAAGACTCCGGGTGTTACAAAAGGGAAGCAGCCTGGAAGTCTTTCTGGGCAGTCTGTCCTAGAGGAGACAGGGTAAATAGCTCAGGCACAAAAGTTGCTGGAGGGGGGGGCCGGACTCCAAAGCAGGTAGAGTCGAGGCTCTTCTGGGTGCAGAGAAAACCCTCTCCACCACCTCAAATGCCAAAGAAGATCAAGACACTGAGGGCACTTCCGCCAAAGCTGTCGAAGGGGAAGCCCCATGAATCCCCACTGCCCTCGGATCCAAGTGAAGAGTTGGAGCCGGTGATAGTCGATCAAGCTCCAAGGCCCAGAGTGAAAGAGACAGCTCTGAAAACTTTGTGGCTGATGCCAACCCTTTGGAACTGATGTTGGGATTCGATAAGGAGAGATAGGAGTAAAGGCTGGAATATTGCTCGCGGATCCAGGGGGAGATGGAGCAGGGAAGATCCCCAGCTGGATTTGTGCCTTGAGAAACTTAACCTTCATGCTGTCAACCTCAGCTTTGGAAAGGCTGCAAGAAGACCTAATGGAGGAAGCAACAAAAGCAGGCCTGGAACCCAGTCTGGGTTGTTGCAGGAGAGAGGACTTAGGCCGGGATGTCACCAGCTCTGGGGAGAAACTTTGGCCCCGATGTTGGGGGGAGGCCTGGATGACTATGGGAGCCAAGGTAGACATCTACGAAGATCTAGATGCCTTGGCAGGACATACCCCCCAACTGACAGGACCTACTGGGGGATCTCTTGTGGTCCTTATGGTTTTTGGTGGGGGGTTGAGCCCCTGAAGTGGATGGTGTGGCAGAAGAAGCTGAACTAGGCAGAAGATCTTTTAATATCAATTTATTTCTTCTGCCAATGACAGCACGTTGATAGAACCCCACACATATGGTGCACTACGAGTCCAAGTGGGCAGTACCAAAGCAAACTCCACACTCAGAATGGGCATCTGAGAGTGGAATTTTGTGCCCACATCACACACTCTTCTTAAAACTCATGGGTTTGAAAAAAAAAACACAGCACACACACACACACACACACACACACACACACACACACACACACACACACATGCACATTAACAAGGAAATCCAAAACACTAAAGTAATTACTCTAGATTTAAAGAAAAATCTAAAAAAGGGAAGGGAAAGGAAAAGTCACGAGGAGGACTACAAAATCTACAAAGTCCTAAGACAAGACAGAAAAAGCAGGGAAGACTATAAGATAAGTGCTAATTAATAATGAAGTATATATAAAGGTAGTACAAAAAATAACTGATTAAACTCACAGGAAAACCCCGAGGAGCTCAGACAATGAGATACTCGATGCAATATAAAGCATGGCAAATGAGATTTGATGGATTTGGAGGAGAGATGCATTATGGGTAGGGGAGTAGCTCAGATGTCGGAGCCTGGAGCTTTGATATACGGTTGAGTTGGATCCGATTGTCGGATCTAAGCCCACAGGTTGAAAAGAAAATGAAGGTAACAACATCAGATCATATTTCTGGAAGCATATATATTTTTAAAAAAACAGATGAATATCAATTATACAGCTGCAGGTAATATAACAAGTAAAATGAGTGCAAAATGCATAATAAAAAGGCAATCCCTGGGATTCAGGGAATTCTTCTCTGCTTGCGCTAATTCCTCAAGACATGTCAGTCATTTAGCATATCAGACTAAAATTTATCTTTAGAGGCATGGTAAAACCACAGTGAGAATTGGTGTCTCATTACCATGTTTCTGAATCAAACATGGTGCTGTAGGACCTGTGCATGCAAGTGTCCTCCCTAGCAGCTCATGTACCAAGTTAGCAAAAGCACCCCCCCCTTACACATGTGCAAACATACACACACATCAGCTCATCTACAAACAAGCCCACTCACACTCACTCACAATCACAGAAACATATATCCACACTTACTCTCAATACCTCACCTATATCCTCCACTGTGAATATTCAAGCACACACACACACACACACACACACACACACACATTCTTTCAGCATCACTCATGCCATGACAGATACATGCACGCACACACACACACAATGACCTATCCCCACAGCTCCATTTCACTTAACTGCATCACAAGTATTCCCCATAGGAGTGAACGGGTGTACACTGTCTTGATAGGAGGCTGTGGCAGAGTGTAGGTCAGCATTAGGTTACAGGGACATTTTGGATATACGGAAGAAGCAGGAGTTAAGAGTAGTTAGCTAGGTTCAAACTTTTAAGGTTGACATACTTGTTAGAGTTGTTACTTCTGTCATTCACTTTTTCATCTTAAAGTAAACTTTTACTCAGCCAAACTATTATCTGAACCATTAACATTTCTGGGGGAGAGCACATAGTTAGTTAGCATTAGTCACGCCCCTGAAATACTGTATTAGCATATGGCTTCCACAACAAGACTGCTTTCCGCAGTATGACCCCCTTGAGAGGAAAATCTCAGCGGTAGAGTGGTCTAAGAATCAGAAAAGCATACCATAATCAGACACCTTCTGTAACGAGGCTTCTTCATCATGGCAAGCCATTTTGAATCCCAGGGAATTTATTTTGCTAGTGTGTTAATATGCAACTATTTTTAGAGAAAGTTATTTAAAGACAAAGTATAAATTCACATCTGTAATACATTTTCTACACTTAAGGATACAAAGTTGTTCTTAAAAGTATCCAGTTTTAATATCTTCAGTACTACTGCAGAAAAAAGAAGCCAGGAGCTCAGTTCCTGTTATAAAAGTAGTACAGAAGTTGTTAATTTGCTATTTGGTTGAATTAAGCTACTACATTTTCCTCAATAATGTTTACAAACAGAAATGTGACAAGATTAATTGAAGCTTAACTGAAAGCCATATTAGTGATTACGCTACCTGCTTATTTACAACCACTAAAAAGTACACATGGATATTAGCAGATTCTGCTGCCAGAAAATGACCACTCTAACAAGTATGCCAAGTTTGAAAGTAGAACCTAGCTAGCTACTATTACCTATTGTTTCTTCAGTATATCCAAAATGTTCCCGAGCCCTAATGTTGACCTACATGCTGCCATGACCGCCTATCAATGAGCTCTAGTGTCAGACAAAGTCATCCCCTAAGGCATCCTCTTTCAGCTACTTCTCATATTTTCTTGTTTTCTAGTGTTATTTGTATCAATTCCCCACTGCTCCTGTTCTTTTTTCCTATGAGTGTATGGGTATATGTGTGGATATGTTAAACTATCATAACCTTTTCACATTCGGTAACCCACAAACATTTTGGTAAAAATGCTCTAAACTTTCTACCAGCATAATCCTTATTTAGCCACAGAGCCACCAGAAAGAACCACACTCCAGCCACAGTCATAACAGTGGGCTACAAAGAAGAAGAATAACCTTATTATTCTTAAGGTTTTGCAGCAATATACTCAACCATTCTGCTTGCCTTCATCCCTCAGCTTAAAAGTGATCATTCTACCCATGTAATTTCCCTTGCTGTCCTTCATACAGCCAGCAATTTTTTGGAGTTTATGTTTTCTCTGATGGAAGCCACCTATCCAAGAAAGAAGGAAGAAAATGTGGAATCTATCCAATGGACATGAACAGTAATCACTGCCATCCCAAAGCACTAGGACACTCAGACAGTGGAGCTACCAGGAATGGATATGTCTTTGGAAACATTTCCAAACTAATGGGCCAGGGCATCGTAACAGGCACACCTATCAAACCAAATTAAATTTTTTCGGACAAACAAGAGGCAGTCTACATCAAGCAGTGTTGCCTAAGTGTTGATGCTGTATTTGCATCCTGCCCACTCACACCTGACACAAAAGAAGAACCCCACTTAAACTGGATAGGAGTCGCAGCCTGAGACACTGTCAACCAGCAGATGTAAGAAGCTCCTAAAATTAAAATAGCAAGGGGTAGTAGAATTTGCTCCCCTGGAGTACTGCTCATACTTAAACACAAGTGGATGTCATTCAGCAAGGCAAAACAACTTCTACCAGAACCGGCAAGTCTGGCAGACAAGAAAATAAAGGGATAGCAGGTCTTTCACCAGAAAGAATAATCATAATTTGGCCATGGAGTGACTTCCTGGCAAACCAGAGAAGTATAAACCACCTTTTTCTTATTTAACATTTGTTTACCGGGAAAGTCCGACTTGAAACAAAGCCAATTTTCAGTGAAGGCCTGGGGAGAAACACTCCAGGTGCATGGCTTTGTAGTGACCTTGGTCCATGTGAAGCCAACAGTGTCTCACTTAAGACTATGAAGAAGCCCTAAGTTTGAAACAGCATGAATAACAATCCTCATCAAAGAGAGTTGCAAACCACTCTCAAGGGGAAGGGGATCTAATAATGCCCAAGGCCAAAGGAAAAATCACCTGAATGACAGACCGAAGGTTACCAATCCCCCTAAAATAGGAGGGAAGGATGCCCATCCTGGACAGTGGTTGGCCACAGATTGCCATCCACCTAAATGAGAACTGCATCTGAGGTCCCCCAATCCTTAGACATGAAAGGCTCATAAGAAGGAAAGATATTGACCAGAGAATGGGAAAGACACCCCATCAAGACTAAAATGGACCCTCTCACAATGAAGGAGAGAAGACCAACTTAGAAGATACCACAATGTGAAGAGATTCAGAGCAAAGCCAAGAATCTTACAGTAGATGAGCTGTGCAAAGTAGCAGCTACCTCTACATCAGATGTCACCCCAAAAAAAAGGGGATGTGGACAGAAGTGTCTCAAAAGAAAAACATGCCCCAGCTCATTCATCTGACAGGGCCAAAGCTAAATGCCGCTCTACAGCCAAACGTGACAGATGACCTGATATCACAGCAGGCACCCCTCCTTTCACCAAATCTTCCATCATCTAACTAAGCACGGAGTTTAGTACAGAGAATTAAGGCTATGTGATATTATTGAATTTCATCCTGTAATCCAGGGATTTAGTTCCTCAGCCTTCATCTGTCTGTTGTATGACTCTGACCTAGTGACATAACCAGAAGTATTCTTAGGGCACTCATGAAAACAAACTTGGTCCTGGCAGCTTTAACCAGTTAACAAATGAAATAAAGATGACATACACACAGAAGGGAGCATTGCACTCTATTCATAGGTTCATAGGTTCATACTAGGCTATCTGCCCTAGGGCATTTATAAGCCTAGCCAGAGTGTGTTTGGCTTTCACCACCCATTTTAAATGAATTTTGCTATGCCCTTTTTCAAAGTTAGTATACTGTGCCTCTGTCTAACAGTGACACAGAAGTGATACCCGGGGTAAACCTACTATCACCCATCCACTCATCAAGATTCCTCTTGAAGAGAGTCAATGAGGGACTCTGTCTAACCTGGACTGGGATTTTATTCCAGAGTGAAGGGAGCCTCTGGGTTATGAATCTGTCTCTCCAGCATGGCCAATTTATTTCAGTGCTGAGGTTCAAGTCTCTCGAGCGAGTAGCTCAATGGGATTTGGATTTTTCTGAGGTGCGGCATGTCCATTAATTCCGGGTTGGACATGGCTTTATACGTCAGGCACAGATCGCCTCTGAGCAGGCGGTATGCCACTGAGTAGAGCTGGAGTTTCTTTAACTGGGCAGCATATGGCATCTGTTTGAGCCCTTTGATCCTCTTGGTGAGGTACTTTTGGGGTCTTTCCAGTTGCTGCAGGTGTCTGGTAAGGTACATCCCAAAAGGGGCATTGTACTCAATTATGGGCCTGATGAGGGATGAGTAAAGAGGCACGATGACCTCCCCTGATCTAGATGTGACTCCCTTCATGATTAGGTGGGCTATATAAAATGTTTTTCTAACCACTTTGGCCACATGGTTGTCAAATGAGAGATTGCTATCAACTTGGGTCCCCAGGTCCCTAATTACTTCTTCCGTACTTAATGGATTACCACCTATGTGGTAATTTGTGGGCAATTTGTTTTTGCCAAAGGGGATGACTATACACTTTTTGGCGTTTAGCTTGAGGCCATGGCTCTGGCACCGGCTGTCTGTTTCTATGAGGCCCTTTTGTAGGATGCTTGTGTCCACTGGAGAGTCGATTATGGCGCCCAGTTTGCAGTCATCTGCGAACTTGGTCAGCCACAGTCCTTCCGTGTTAGCCTGTACCTCAGAGAAATATATACCGAACAAGAGAGGTCCCAGGACTGAGCCTTGTGGGACACCACTTGTAACTGGTTTGGAGTCTGACATAGCTCCAGCAATTCTAACCATGTATGTTCTGTCCTTGAGCCAGTTTGCAACCCATCTAATGGCATAGGGGTTTATATTTAAGCTGGTGAGCTTATCTATAATGCCCGAGTGGGGTACTGTATCGAAGGCTTTTGCAAGGTCCAGGTAGGCTGTGTGGACCACCTTCCCCTCGTCAATGGCCTTGGTGACTGTTTCAAAGAAATCAACCAGGTTTAAGAGGCAGGATCTGTTATTAACAAAGCTCAACTGGGTAGGATCCAGTGTCTGTAGGTCCCCAATATCTTTACTTATGAGGTCCATGATGATCTTTTCCATAGCTTTGCAGACCAAGCTAGTCAAGCTTATAATGTGATAGTTTCCAGGATCCGTTGAGGCACCACCTTTGTGGAGAGGGACCACTGTTGCTGTATGCCATTCTTTGGGTACATATCCTGTAATAAGGCTGAGATTGAACAGCAGTTTTATGTTTGGGTTTAGTTCTTCTTGGAGTTCATGTAAGACGCAGCCCGGGACACCGTCTGGTCCCATTGATGCTGTGTTTTTTGCTTTGGAGAGGGCGGCTCTTACCTGAGCATCTGAGATGTCAGGGAGGCAGCACTCTGCTGGGATAGATATTTGCCCTTTTGGTGGGGAAGGGGGGGGGGGAAGTTTGCGCTGAACCTGTCAGCTAGGATGTTGGCAATTCTGTGGGTTCGGTGTATTTTTTGTCATTTTGGACTAATTCTGAGCATATCTGGGAATTCCCACACAGGTTCCTAACATAACTAAAGGAAGCCTTGTGATTATCCTTAGTGTCCTGTGCAATCTTTCTCTCGAAGCTGGCCTTAGACGATTTTATGAGTGCCCGTAGTTTTTTGCTAATATTGATCAGAGATGCCTTCCCTTTTTGGGATTTTGCTCAATCATGTAGTAGCTTCCTCCTTCTACTGTATAGTTTGTTTATGGCTGGGGTCCACCAGACAGGACGCCTAACTTTGGAGGATTGGGTCTTGGTTTTATATGGGATTGCATGATCCATGCATTCCTGAAGGTGTTCATAGAATGCGTTTATAAAGGATTCTGCGGTCTGGGCCGTATTTTCCACAGGCCCGGGGGCTTTGAAGGATTCCACCTCGGTTTTGAGGAGTGTGAAATTTGCTTTAGAGAAGTTTTTCACTGTGGTTTTCTGGGCAGGGGCTGGGGTCGGGATGTGAATATCTAGTGAGATTAGTTTATGGTCTGATCTTACCAGTGAGGGATACACTTCTGGTCTGGAGCATAGAGTCCCCATGTTGGTGATGATCAGGTCCAGTATGTTTTCCCCTCTTGTGGGAGTGTCAACAAGTTGTTCCATAGCATTTGAGTTTATAAATTCTAGGAACCTTTGGGCTAGGGTGTTGGAGCTAGAGTAATCCTCCCAGTCTATGTTAGGGTAGTTGAAGTCGCCCAATATAATGGTGTTTGGAGAGACCTTCATATTTTTCAGTGTTCTCAGGAAGGCCGAGTGGGGTTCCTGGGTTTGGGAGGGTGGTCTGTAGCAGGCTATAAACTGGAAGGCAGTTTTACCCACTGTTAGTTGCACATGGATAGTCTCTGATGCTTCGTGCTGTGCCACCAATCTGGAGGTGTGGGTATCTTTGACGAATATCGATACTCCCCCTCCTTTTGTGGTTCGGTCCAAGTTTTGGGGCTGAAAAACATGGTATGAGGTATAACCTGGTAGTGCTGGGGTGCTCTCGGGATCCTTGAACCAGGTTTCTGTTACTGCACAGATATTGATATTCTCCATACTGAGGAGAGCCTTGAATGCATGCATCTTGAGGTTTAGACTTCTGGCGTTGAGCAGCATTACCTTTAGTTTCTTTTTCCTTGTGTTGTCTATGGAGGTGGGTTTGTCTTTTGTTACTGCACAGATATCGATGTTCTCCATGCTAAGGAGAGTTTCGAGTGTGTGCATCTTGAGGTTTAGACTTCTGGCACTGAGTAGCATTACTCTTAGTTTCTTATCCCTTGTGATACCTATGGAGGTGGGTTTGTCTTTTGAACCTTGCCTAAAAAAGGCACTATGGGGGTGACAAGAGCCTTTGCCAATATCCGAAAGCCCAGGGGTGACAGGTGCAAGCCGTCCCTAGCGAAGCATCGTGGCTTGTCGAGCATATCATCCCAGGCAGACAGGCATTGGATCCCCTTTGAATGACACCAATACTTAAGCCAATTGTTGAAATTGATCATCTTGTCTTCATATTGTGGCATCATTCTTGGTGAGGGTAAGATGCTACTGAAGGTCAGGGTCATACCGGCCTGGGCTACATGCTCAGAGAGCTGCTCTGTCTCTTTTCATGTAGTCCAGGGAGGTACGTCTCAGGTCATTCAAACCAGCATGGACAATGACTGAGTCATATTTGTACTTGCCTTGGAGTGACGTGAGTGCTTGTGTTATGTGGCGGATCCTAGCGCCCAACAGGCAGCTCACCGTGACCTTCTCCTTGTTCAGCCTGGTGAGCGGGACGTCAGTGTGCCTGATGATAGAGTCATCTATTACAAGTGTATCAGGTGTGTTGCTTAGCCTTAAGGGCTGTGACTGTTCGGCACACTGGCTTTGTGAGCTATGTGTTGCACGTGTTTTGTTTTGGGGTAGCGGTTGCTTGGGTGTCTGCTTTGGAGGTCTCTGCTGCTTAGGCAGATTTTTATTTAGAGCCTCCGAGTATGTTTCTGTGTGTTTATGTGTTTGGTTTCCTATTGTGGTAGGTCTATGTGAGACTGGAATTGTAGTGAGTGTGGTTTCCTTCTCCTCCTGACTGGTTACGCCAGTATTGAGTTGAGAGAGCTTAGCCTCCAGTTTGGCTATATGGTTGCATCTCTCACGTGTTGGAATTTGTTGGGAGGAGGAGAGGGTTGTCTGTGTACATGAGGCAGTTGTAACATTGCCTCAAGATTCCCAGATTCACCAGCTGGACCGGAGAGGAGATTGACAACTGACCTTTGGAAATGCTAGAATAGTATTGGGAATTCCTTTATAATTGAAAAAAAGGGCCAATGGGGAACAAAGTACTCAAGGGGAGATTGTGAGGGTGCAGTGCTGACTTATATAATTGCTTTAGTGAGCAAGTGCCAGGCTTTAGAGTGGGAATAGGGTGTTTATTATGGGAACTAGATCAGTTCTAAGGGAAAAAGTGAAGAGCAGACTTTGTGGAGCCGAGAATGGTTTCAACCCAATTAAGTGAAGCTGCCCGATGCTGCATTATGCGCAAAATCTAAAGCGGGTTTTATACAGGGGGACTTGAAAGAGCTAGAAATTGGCCCAAAATGGCCAATAGACTACCAGATTCTTGTGCTGGGAACACTCCTTCAGGGATAGATAGGCTGCTCCAAGCTCCCCACTGCCACTGGTGAACAAAGAAGCCTCCCTTTATCCAAGAAAGGAAATGGGCAACACAGGAACTTTCCAAAAGTCCAGAATACAGCAAAGCCTGTATTTGGACTATTCTAGGTCAGGAAAGATGGGAAACAAGGATATTTTTTTTTTCTTTTTTGCAACAAACAGCAGGAAATTGCAATAAATATGTAACACAGGCTAGCGCACTTGAGTGTGTTTTTTTTTTCCTATTAATAATCTGATTAGGGTCAAGTAAGACCATTAATAGAGTACACTGCTCTCTTCTGCAGGAATCTCACCAGATACCTGCAGCAACTGGAGAGACTACAGAGGTTTCTCACTAGGAAGATACAGGGCCTCCAAACCATGATCTACGTGGATAGAATGAAAGCCCTGTCACTGTACTCTGTATCATACAGGCTACTGAGAGACGACTTGTACCTGGTCTACAGGGCAGATTCTGCCCCCGACCTGGTGTAAATGCTGCACATCCACAAATCAAATGCTACTACAGTCACTTGCTCTATGGATCTCAACCTTGCCAGTGACATTAACAAAACATGCTGGAGAGACAGGTATGTCTCCCAGGGATTGTAGCTGTTCTGGAATAAACTTCCAATTCAAGAAGAAAACCAGACTAGAAGGCAGGAAATGTGAATACTCCAGTACCAGAAGGCAGAAAATGTGAATAATCCAGTATCAGAAGGAAGGAAATGTGAATACTTCCAATTCATGTGAAGCAGAGGTCTTCAATGACCCTTATACAAGGGCAACCTGAACAAATGGATGGGTGACCACAAATTCAGCCCAGGGGATGGCACTCATGTCCCTCGTGGACAGGGGTAGTCAGTGCTTATCTGTAAAGTATATCCATCTAACCAAGGACAGCTGGGGCAACCTGGGATTAACATGGCTAGGCTTATAAAGACTCCATGGTCGCTAGCCTAATAATCTCCTATGAACCTATAAGAAGGCCAGTACAAGGATCAGTCAGCTGAAGAACAAACCTAAAAGCAAATGCTCACCAACTGACTGCCACCAATGACTTCAGGGAAATCTCAAATGAACGCAACCCTCACTCTATGAGTCCAAATTCACAGAAGTCTGAACTCTCCTCCCTCAAAGAGGAGATGCTGAAGTCTTATCAATGCTGATGCATGCACTGGTTCAAAAGTGCAGCAAACAAGGAGAATGAGAGGCACAAGCCCAGTAAGCACCATAATGCTTAAAGTAGTCCTGGACCAATACTTAGGGTGGGGAAAGAGAAGGCCTAGGGAGAACTCTTTCACTCTCTCTCTCCTGCAGCAGAAGCAGCCTCCACCCCTCAGCATGGATCAGGATCTGAGATTGTTTCATGGTTCCCCAGCAGGACTTTGAGGAAGAGCAGCATGTCAACGCAGGAAGAGACCAGTTAAGGGAGTCTCTGCAATGCACTGTTCCAAGAGGTGGCTATTTTAGGAGAGCCACCTCTACCTCCCCATGTTGGAATAGGGGTAGATTAGGAGACTACAAGCTATATGGCAAACACTACTGAGGAGCACATTATCCTTGTAGCTACTGCACCTGCAGGGCTTCCTCTTCCACTTAGATTTGAGTGATTGAGCCAGTGTCTAAGCAAGACCACTGACAAGTCAGAGATCTGCCTTACAACAAGATGGATTCAAGCAGAGGTTGAAGGCACTGCCACAAAAGGCAAAGGACAAAACCTTTATCATGCTGCCCAGGACACTCCACAGAGGCAGAACACAGCAAAGCCAATACATTCTCATGTCCACTACTGCTAGTCAAGCTATCTACTGCTGGAAGCAAATGTCTAAAGAGGTATTGTGGGTGCAGGGATCAAGTATGCACTTTTCATGGGCATGGACTTATCCCTAAGCACAGTAATTTTAAAATAAAGATTCTGAATACTGACTGGCATTAACACAAATCCGCTCATAGGAGCATCAAGAAGGATTTTTAATATCAGATAATAACATTTTACATCAGGTCAATATCTAAGAAGCTCTATTCCTGGCAGATGGTCTCAACAATCTTATGAACAAGTCAAAGCTTAAGAAAGGGTAATAGATGCAATTCAACATAACTTTTAGTCCACATTATTTCCCTGAGAAGGTGGACCACCACCAGGATGATGTGGCATATGGAGGGCCTATATAATTATTAAAAGCAAGTCTGCAGTGTTTGTTCAGAAACTAGACTGCCTGACTGACATCAAAAGAGACTGCAAGATCAGTCCATATCAATGTGAGTGAACTTGTTGGAAAAAACAAAAACAAAAACACCCTTTCAGAGATATTATGCAACCCTAGAGTTCATTTATTTAAGCATGGATGAAGACTCATATTGGAAGGAGGGGGGTAGTGCAGTCCCCTCCTCTGCAATACAACAGGTTGTATCACTCTGCCTGAAGAGGAAAATGAACAGCCATAGAGGACAAGCTTGCTTCTCAGTCCCTAGTGGCATCTTGAGAAGTAGCAGTAGTGGGACTGAGGGAAACCAATGAGCAGTCTGTAGAACCCAATATGGCCACACCAGACTCACTCACCAGTGGCCGAGGCATAGAGGAAGCCGGAGTCAAGATCAAAGCTTCCTGTAAAATGTTTTCTTCTTGAGGACTGGGAAGGGAATGACCAGGGAGCCGGGACCTAGTTCCATGTCTCTACTGAAAAAAGTTACAAAAAAGCAGGCATCAAAGCCCAAGTATCATGGTCTACATACTGACTAAAAGGGTACAGTCTAAGGTAAATGTTTTTTAGAGATGACTACTAAAAAGGCAAGCTCTAAACTTTTCTCATAAAAAATGGTAAAAATGTAAGGCAGTCCCAATGCATACTTATCTGTATAGCTTTGAAGAAGTGCTAGACAACAGTCTATTCCTTGAAGCCACAGCAGAGAGTGTTCATAGGTTGATACCACGCTATCTGCCCTAGGGCATTTATAAGCCTAGCCAGAGTGTGTTTGACTTTCGCCACCCTTTTAGATTAGTTGACTGTGGTAGGTCACAGAAGATAGCCCTTTTAAGGTTAGTTTACTGTGCCTCTGTCTAGTAGGGACACAGAAGAGATCCCAGGGGTAAACCTACGATCTCCCATCCACTCGTCAAGATTTCTCTTGAAGAGGGTCATTGAGGGGCTCTGCCTAACATGGATTGGGATTTTGTTCCAGAGTGAGGGGAGACTCTGGGATATGAATCTGTCCCTCCAGCATGTCCTATTTATTTCTGTGCTGAGGTTTAAGTCCCTGGAGCGTGTAGCTCTAAGGGATTTGGATTTCCTGAGGTGGAGTATGTCCATTAATTCTGGGTTGGACATGGCTTTATACGTCAGGCGCAGATCGCCTTTGAGTAGGCGGTAAGCAACTGAGTAGAGCTGGAGTTTCTTTAGTCTAACTGCATAGGGCATCTGTTTGAGTCCCTTGATCCTCTTGGTGAGGTACTTTTGGGGTCTTTCCAGTTGCTGCAGGTGTCAGGTAAGGTGCATCTCAAATGGGGCATTGTATTCAATTATGGGCCTGATGAGTGATGAGTAGAGGGGCACAATGACCTCTCTTGATCCAGATGTGAACCCTTTCGTGATAAGGTGGGCTATATAGAAGGTCTTTCTAACCACTTTGGCCACGTGATTGCCAAAGGAGAGATCGCTATCTACTTGGGTCCCCAAATCCCTAATTACTTCTTCCGTACTTGATGGATTACCACCTGTGTGGTAATTTGTGGGCACTTTGTTTTTCCCAAAGGGGATGACTATGCACTTTTTGTCATTTAGCTTTAGGCCATGGCTCTGGCACCAGTTATCTGTCTCTGTGGGACCCTTTTGGAGGATGCTTGTGTCAGTCGGCGAGTCGATTATGGCACCCAGTTTGCAGTCATCTGCGAAGTTGGTCAGCCATAGTCTTCCCATGTTAGCCTGTACCTCAGAGAAATATATACCGAACAAGAGAAGTCCCAGGACTGAGCCTTGTAGGACGCCACTTGTAACTGGTTTAGAGTCTGACAATGCACCTGCAATTCTGACCATGTGGGTTCTATCCCTGAGCCAGTTTGCAACCCATCTTGTGACATAGGGGTTGATATTTAAGCTGGTGAGCTTATTTATGATGCCCGAGTGAGGTATTGTGTCGAAGGCTTTTGCGAAGTCCAGGTAGGTGTTTCAAAGAAGTCGACCAGTTTCAAGAGGCAAGATCTGCCCTTAACAAAGCCGAATTGGGTAGGATCCAGTGTTTGGAGGTTCCCAATGTCTTTGTTTATGAGTTCCATGATGATATGCTCCATAGCTTTGCAGACCAGGCTAGTCAGGCTTATAGGGCGACAGTTTCCGGGGTCCGTTGTGGCACCACCTTTGTGGAGTGGGACCACTGTTGCTGTACGCCATTGCTTGGGTACATGTCCTGTAGTAAGGCTGAGACTGAACAGTGACTTTATGTGAGGGTTCAGTTCTTCTTGGAGCTCGTGAAAGACGCAACCCAGGATACTGTCCGGTCCCACTGATGCTGTGTTTTTTGCTTTGGAGAGGGCAGCTTTCACCTGTGCATCTGTGATGTCAGGGAGGCTACACTCTGTTGGGATAGACATTTGCTCTTTTGGGGGGGAGGGGGGGGAGTTTGCACTGAACCTGCCAGGATGTTGGCAATGTCTGTGGTTCCAGTGTATTTTTTGTCATTTTGCACTAACTCAGAGTATATCTGGCAGTTGCCACTCAGGTTCCTGACAGAACTAAAGAAGGCCTTGTGATTATCTTTAGCGTCTTGTGGAATTTTTATTTCGAAGATGGCCTTAGATGATTTTATGAGGGATCGTAGTTTCTTGCTAGTACTGATCAGAGATGCCTTCCCTTTTTGGTATTTTGCTCTATCATGTAGTAGCTTCCTCCTTCTGTTGTATAGCTTATTTATGGCTGGGGTCAACCAGACAGGTCTCCTGCCTTTGGAGGAGTGAGTCTTGGTTTTATTTGGGATAGCACAATCCATGCATTCCTGTAGGTGTCCATAGAATGCGTTTGTAAAGGATTCTGCGGTTTGCGCCATATTTTCCATTGGCCTGGGGGCTTTGAAGGATTCCACCTCGGTTTTGAGAAGTATGAAGTTTGCTTTAGAGAAGATCTTCACCGTGGTTTCCTTGGCTGGGGGTGGGGATGGGATATGGATGTCCAGTGACATTAATTTATGGTCAGATCTTACCAATGAGGGGTATACCTCTGGTATGGAACATAGAGTCCCCATGTTGGTGATGATCAGGTCCAATATGCTTTCCCCTCTTGTGGCAGTGGTGACCAGTTGTTCCACAACATTTGAGTTTATAAATTCTAGGAACCGTTGGGCGAGGGTGTTGGGGTTTGAGTAGTGCTCCCAGTCTATGTTTGGGTAGCTGAAGTCACCCAATATAATGGTGTTTGGAGAGACCTTCATATTCTCCAGTGTTCTCAGGAAAGCCAAGTGGGGTTCCTGAGTTTGAGAGGGTGGTCTGTAGCAGGCTACAAACTGAAAGGCAGTTTTGCCCACTGTTAGTTGCACATGGATGGTCTCCGATGCTTCGTGCAGTGCCACTAACCTGGAGGTGTGGGTATCTTTGATGAATATGGATACTCCCTCTCCTTTTGTGGTTCGGTCCGAGTTTTGGGGCAGAAAAGCATGGCATGAGGTATAACCTGGTAGTGCTGGGGTGCTCTCGGGAGCCTTGAACCAGGTTTCTGTTACTGCACAGATATCGATATTCTCCATACTGAGGAGAGCCTTGAGTGCATGCATCTTGAGGTTTAGACTGCTGGCGTTGAGCAGCATTACCCTTAGTTTCTTTTTCCTTGTGCTGTCTATGAAGGTGGGTTTGTCTTTTGAGCCTTGCCTAAAAAAGGCACTATGGGGGTGGCAAGAGCCTTAGCCAGTATTCGAAAGTCCAGGGGTGACAGGTGCAAGCCGTCCCTAGCGAAGCAATGTTGCTTGTCGAGCATGTCATCCCAGGCTGACAGACACTGGATCCCCTTTGAATGACACCAATAATTTAGTCAATTGTTAAAATTGATCATTTTGTCTTCATACTGTGGCATCATTCTTGGTGAGGGTAAGATGCTACTCAAGGTCAGGGTCATACCGGCCTGGGCTACATGATCAGAGAGCTCCTCTACGTCTCTTTTCATGTAGTCCAAGGAGGTACATCTCAGGTCATTCACACCAGCATGGACAATGACGGAGTCATATTTGTACTTGCTTTGGAGTGACCTGAGTGCTTGTGTCATGTGGCGGATCCTGCCACCCAACAGGCAGCTTACAGTGACCTTCTCCTTATTCAGCTTGGTGAGTGGGACGTCAGTGCGTCTGACAACAGAGCCAAGTGTATTAGGTGTGCTGTTTAGCCTTAAGGGCTGCGACTGTGTGGCACACTGACTTTGTGAACTATGTGATACGTGGGTATTGCTGTGGGGTAGCGGTTGCTTGGATGTCTGCTTTGGAGGTCTCTGCTGCTTGGGCAGATTTTTATTTAGAGCCTCCGAGTATGTTTTTGTGTGTTTATGTGTTTGGTTTGCTGTTGTGATAGGTCTATGTCAGACTGGATTTGTGGTTTGTGTGGTTACCTTCTCCTCCTGACTGACTGCACCAGTACTGGGTTGAGAGAGCTCAGCCTCCAATTTGGCTATATAGTTGCATCTCTCACATATATTTGAGCTTGTTGGGAGGAGGAGAGGGTGGTCTGTGTACATAAGGCAGTTGCAACATTGCCTCAAGATTCCCATATTCACCAGCTGGATTGGAGAGTAAACCCAAAATTGACATTAGTATAAGGAACTACTTTTTGACTGATCAAAAAGGACCTATAGAGAGCCAAGTACTTAAAGGGAGTATAAGAGGGTGTAGTGCTTTAGTTTATTAGTGCTTACTTATAAGATTACTTATACGAGCAACTGCAGGGCTTTAGAATGAAAATAGAGTGCTTACTTTGAGACTTAGAACAGTTCTAAGGAAAAAAGTGAAGAGCAGACTTTGTGGAGCCGGGAATAGTTTAAACCCATTTAAGCGGTGCTGCCCGATGCTGCGCTATGTGCAAAATCGTGCAAAACCACGCAAATGCGGGTTTTAAAGCAGGGAAACTGAAGAGATAGGATTTTACCCAAAACGGCCAATACGCTACTAGTTTCAGGGCTGAGACCACTCCTCCAGGGACAGATAGGCTGCTCAAAGCTCCCCACTCTCACTGGTGAACAGAGAAGCTTCCTCCTATCCAAGTAAGGATATGGGCAACACAGGAAAAGTATAGTTGTTTACCTACCATAAATGTAGATGTTCAAGTGTATTCACTGTTGCAGTCATTACACTTGGGTTATCCTGCTGGCAGGCAACCCACAGTCGGCCTGAATTCCAAAGTCCTGGTCCAGCATCGGTTGCTGTCGCCTCTTCCCTGACGTCAGTGCGCCAGGGGTATAAAAGATGCAGCTGATGCCATTTTCTTCAGTTTTTCTCGCCCCAAATGTCAGGTGCCCCCAAAAGGGTAGGCTGTAAAAATTATGATCATAAAAACGCATGCACATAACCTTCATCTACAAGCAAATACACCACATAGGTTGTATAGAATAGATAGGTACAGATAAGTGCTAGCAAAGAAAAAGGGGGATGATGAGAGGGTAAACTGGACTGTAACAGTGAATATACTCGAACATCTACATTTATGGTAGGTACACAACTGTACTATGTTCATCGTGTTTCACTGTTGCAGTCATTACACTTGGGTTGAATCCCAAAGCTGAGGTTGGGCGGCTGGGCCTAAATAGAGTTTGGAGTGGCTATGAGGCCCTGCAGAACTGCAGTGGCAAAGCCTGCTCTGGATTTAGAGTAGATAGGTAAATGGTAGTGCTTTGTAAAAGTGTGCACTGAAGTTCATGTTGCAGCCTTCAAAATATCCTTGGTTGGTACTCCTCCGAGGAAGGCTGCTGAAGTGGCTGCTGCTCTGGTAGAATGTGGCCTAATGCCCTTGGGCACTGATTTGCCATGTTGTGAATAGCAGAAACGAATGCAGTGGCCTATCCATTTTGAAATAGTCTGCTTTGAAATGACTTTTGTTTGGGAACCTGCAGCATATGCCACTAAGAGTTGTTCAGTCTTTCTGAAGGCTTTAGTCTTGTCCAAGTAAAAGCGTGGCTGTCTGTGTATGTCCAAAGTATGCAGAAGTCTCTCTCCCTTATCCTGTGGGTTTGGATAAAAGGTAGGCAAATGTATGGTTTGGTTAAGAGCCACACTGGACACTACCTTTGGCATAAATGGGTTTGTCCTTAGAGAAACCCTGTCCTGATGGAAAATAATAAAAGGTTCCACAGCCATTAGTGCCTGTAACTCTGAGACTCTTCTTGCTGAAGTTATTGCTAGGAGAAGAGCAGTTTTCCATGACAAGTATTTTATCTCTGCTGTACTGGCTGGCTCAAAAGGAGACAGTGTGAGTTTTTCCAAGACAAAATTGAGGTCCCACGTAGGTACTGGAGCTCTCCTTGGAGGTCTTATGTTTTTGGCCCCTCTGAGAAACTGTCTTAGCAGTGGATGAGAAAAAATAGGTGGGTCCGTATTGTAATCAGCTGAAATGGCAGAGGCATGGATCTTAATTGATGAGAAGGATAGGCCTTTGTCCAGCATCTCAGTTAGGTATTGTAAAATCTGAGGAATATTTGGTTTAAGCGAATCAATTCCCTGCGCTTGGTTTCAAGCACAGAATCTCTTCCATTTTTCTGCATAAGATCTTCTGGTGCTGGGCCTCCTGGCTTCCAAAATAACATCCTTAACTACTTTAGAGAAAGGTGCGTTCTGAATGATTACATTATCCGCCATGCAGCCAGATTTAGGGTTCTGAGTTGGCTGTGCAGGATCTGATTGTTCTGTTGGGTCAGCAAATGAGGTATTAGAGGCAATGTCCAAGTTGGGCCTTGAGACAAGCTCTTTAGGATTGGGTACCAGTGCTGGCCTGGCCAGTCTGGGGAAATCAGTATTATTTTTGGCTTCTCTTGTCTGACCTTTAGGAGTACCTTGGAGAGGAGAGGCGGAGGAGGGAAGGCTTTCCAGCTGAATGAAAGGGCGTCCACTTTTCATGTTTGCCTGTGATAAGTCCAAGTGCAGAATCTCTGTAGCTGGCAGTTGTGAGGGGAAGTGAATAGATCTATGTCTGGGCATCCCCATTTTCCTGTTATCATGTTGAAGATTTGTGGATCCAGTTTCCACTCGTGAGGATCCATGAGGTTTCTGCTTAGTTCGTCTGCCAAAGTATTTGCCTTTCCTGGCAGGAATTGTGCTTGGAGATGTACTTGATAAGTCAATGCTATGTTCCACAAAGTCATGGCTTGCCTGCAGAGGGGGTAGGAATGTGTGCCCCCTTGCTTGTTTATGTACCACATGACTGTAGTATTGTCTGTCTTTATCAGTAGATGTCCTGGATGAAGTAGGTCCTTGAAGGCTGTCAGGGCATTTTGTAAGCTAGCATCTCTTTTTGATTGATATGAAGATGCATTTGGTTTGTGGGCCATGTTGCCCTGAATACATTTTCCTGCCATGTGCACCCCCTAGGCATAATCTGATGCATCTGTTATTAGTGTCTGCCTGGCCGTGGGTAAGGTGAATGGCTGTCCCTTGTTGTGGTGACAGACCTGTGCCCACCCTTGAAATTCCTGTTGCAGGCAGGGAATGAGAGCAATTACTGTTTCCAGGCTGTGGCAATGTTGAGTCCAAACACTTTTTAGATACCATTGTAGTTTCCTCATATGCAGTCTTGCATATGGAATTAGTAAAATACAGGATGCCATGTAGCCCAGAGCCTGCAGGATTTTCCTTGCAGATAACTGGGTCTTTGTTGCCATGTCTTTGAAGTAAGAAGTCAGATGCCTTTGTTTGTCTGGCGTGAGATAAGCCATCTGGGTAGTTGTATTTAAGCTTGCACCCAGGAATATTATCTCTTGAGAGGGCACTAGTTTTGATTTCTTTTCGTTTACTGTGTACCCTAGGCAAATTAGTAATCTTTTTACAAATGCCAGATGCTGTAGTTGAATATCTTTGCCCTTTGCTTGAATAAGGCAGTCATCCAAGTAGGGGTATATGTGAATTCCTCTTTGTCTGCAAAATGCAATTACTGGTGCCAGGCATTTTGTGAAGACCCTGGGCGCAGTAGATAAGCCAAAGGGCAGTGCAGAGAATTGATAGTGCATTGAGCCAGCTATGAATCTGAGGTATCTTCTGCAAGATTGTCTGACTGGGACATGCAGGTATGCCTCTTTGAGGTGCAAAGTTACAAGCCAAGCCTTCTTATCCAGCATGGGCAGAAGCTGCTGTAGAGTCAACATTTTGAATTTTGGGATGTCCAGAAAAGTATTTAGTATAGACAGGTCCAGAATTGGTCTCCAGGCTTTGTTCTTTCTTGGTACTAAGAAAAGTCTTGAATAAAATCCTTGTCCCTGCTCTTGTTGTGACACTGGCTGAACAGCCCCCATGTCCATGAGAGATGAAACTTGTTTTTGTGCCTCTTGCCATTGATTGCATGGCAGGTCTGGCATACCTTTTGCCTTTGGAAGGGTGTGAAAGTGGAACTTGTAGCCCTGAGAGACTATATTTAAAACCCATTTGTCCTGGGTGATCTTGTGCCAGTTTTTTGAAAAAAGTGTTAGCTTTCCCCCTAAGGGTGCTACCAAAAAATAAGTGCTTGGCACTGGCAGAGGGAAGTCATTGTGACTGTTTTCTATAAGGCTGTGATTTGTCTTCTCCGCTTTTGGAGGTAGAAGCACCGCATTGTTTGGGCCTGTATGAGCCCTGAGGCTGTTGCCTGCCTCTAGGGCATCTGAATCTGCCTCTTTGTGGTCTGTCTGACAGTGGAAACGACCAATTCTTAGAGGGCCAGTTCCTGCTAAATCTGGGTGGTTGTACCTGTAAGAAATCCTTTACTGTCTGCATAGATTTTGCCTTATCCTCCATTTTCTTTAACACCTCCTCTGCCTTAACACCAAACAAAGTATCATGCTGTAATGGAGCATCCAATAATTTTGATTTAACATGATCAGGCAGATTCTGTTCCTTTAACCAAGCATGCCTTCTAATAACAGAACCTGTAACAGCGGCCCTGCACGAGGCCTCCAGTGAATCATAGCCACATTGCAAAGTATGTTTTCCCACTTTTTCAGCTGCATGCAATAAATCCTGCAAATCTTTGTTCTCAGAACATTCAAAATTTGTCAACATTTTTTGTTTTAACAAGGACATTAAGTATTGCTGATATTTGAGCATATGAAACTGACAATTTAAAGCCCTTATAGCCAAGGTAGCAGAAGTGTAAACTTTTTTCTCCCATCTGTCCAAAGCCCTGGAATCTCTGTCTGAGGGGACAGGGTTTTTGGCAGAAGCAGCCTTGACCCCTTTGGGAGCCTGTGAGATAGTTTCTGGGTCAGCAGCAGGACTTTTGTAAAGAAATTTATGGGTGTCTGGGACCCTGTAGTATCTGTCTGGCTTGACAGGGGCAGGAGGTAAAGAGTCTGGAGACAGGCCGGACTCTGAGAAAACATCATCTACTATGTCTAGAACAGGGGGAATTGCCAGAGGTCTGTGCTGAGGAAGTAAAAGAAAGTCTCTAAGTCTTTTCTTAGAATCGGTATAATCCTGGCTCTCCCAATGGAAATGCTCCCTCATGGTATGCAGGGTTTCTCCAAAAGAATAGAATCTTCAGCATCAGAATCCTCATAGGGATGAAGAGAATATCCCTTATCAGAAGAGGAATCAGAGGAAATGGAAACCTGATCAGAGGAATCATATTCAGTGTCTTGCCTAGGCCTCCTATCAGGAGGGGGATGGGAACCCCTGATCAAAGTAATTAGGTCTTCGGCCATTTTGAGCATCTGTTTCTTTGGCATAGAAGCCTGTCCTGGAGAATGCTAAACTGGTTTCCTTGTCTTTAAAACTGTTTTAGACTTTGTCTTGGATGCTGAAGTAGGCTTTATATAAAGTTGTGTAGGTCTGAAGAAACCCTCAGAAGCTGATGCCTGCTCAGCGGCTCCAGACCCATCTGAGGGAGTAATTTCCGAAGGGCCAATACCTTGAGTATCCAGAGGCCTAGCTGTCTCCATGTGGGAGGCGGCCTGTGGCTCTGAGGTAGCGGAAGTCAGGGGCTGCGAAAGCGCCTCACTGAGCACCGGCGAACCGGCGACTGGCTTAGAAGAGGCTTCGTTGCCGGTTTTGGACCTCGGATGTTTGTCCTTGTCTTTATCCTTGCGGTTTTTATGAATTCCGGTCATCGGTTGTTCCGACGGCATTATGTAGTTAAACCTTCTGCCAAAATAATGAAAAGCAAAATCGCACAGACGCTTAATAGTGCGTTGGTTAAATCTAGCACAAAACCGACAACTAGCAACGTCTTGGTCAGGGCCTAGGCAAGGAATACAGTAAGAGTGGAAATCCTTATGAGGTATTTGCTTCCCACAAGAAATACAATTGTTAACTTTTTCTGACATTGGTCTGGAGCAAGAAAAAAGTTTCCCCAACGGGTTACTTAGCTTTACTGAAGACTTCGGATCTGAAATTCGATTTCGAAAATCTCAGGAGTCGGCCGACGGGCACTTGTGAACTGCTTTTGCTTCGGGCACCGTGTGGCAAGAAAGACGGAAGAAAAATTGCATCGGCTGCATCTTTTATACCCCTGGCACACTGACATCAGGGAAGAGGCGACAGCAACCGACGCTGGACCAAGACTTTGGAATTCAGGCCGACTGCGGGTTGCCTGCCAGCAGGATAACCCAAGTGTAATGACTGCAACAGTGAAATATGATGAACATCTATACCACAGTCCGGAATTCGGCAAAACCTGAATCTATACCACAGTCCGGAATTTGGCAAAACCTGACATCTGGACTAATCTAGTTCAGCAAAGGTGGGGAAAGAGAATATTTTTTTTGTTTTTTTGTTTGTTTTTTTCAGGAAACAGCAGAAAAACACACAGAAAACACTGTAAATGCTATAAACCAGCTAGCACACTTTAGTGTGTAGCCTACAACAGTTATACAATACAAAAATGACTTAAATTGATATAAAACAAGTGCAAAAACTGTAAAAAGCAGAAAGCAAATGCAATTTTAATTTGGTAAAGCACAGATCAGTTGGAAATTCGCTTTTTAGGCAGGAAAAGGCAGTCGGAGCAAAAAAACAGAGAAAAAATACTTAAATCTGAAAAAGTCTCTCTATTGCCTGTATCACTCTGCAAGACACCACGAGGAGCTGTGCGGAGTTGTATACTGGCGCAAAACAGCACAAATGCGGGTTTTAAAGCAGGAAAACTGAAAGAGATAGGAAGACCCCAAACGGCCAATAAGCTACTAGTTTCAGGGCTCTTCAATGGCAAGAAAGTTCTGAAATCTAGTCACCTTAACCACTCAATTTTTATTGCACTCAGTGAGCTGTTCAGCAGTTACTGCATGTGGAAGGTGCCCTAAAGCTTTGCAAACCAGCTTTGGCAAGATATGTCCTACATCTTAGGCTACTGCAAAAGTGATCTAATGATTATCAATAATCAGCATCCAAATGCCCTACCCAATACACACAACACACATATTGTTTTGATCTTCAGGAGGGATTTTATGTCCACACTATTTACACTCCTTAAATCCAGACGCCTTGGCTTCCTTCGCCATATTGAACAACTAGACTCCTAGAACATTTTCAAACCAGACTGAAAAATTATCTAAAAATTACACAGCAGCAACTAAAATACTGTACCACTGACTGAGAAGTAAAAACCAACAGAGCTTGAAGGATGTTATTTTTTTTCCTCGAGACAAAGTATGAAGAAGGAATCGTAGGATAAAAGAAGAAACAAAGGGATGACTCAAGAAACCAAATTAGTGATCAGGGACCTGGCACAAATGCAACTAGGAATATGTTATGAAGGCTAGAAAAGAATATACTTATCTATGAAACGAAGCAAAAAGTCTTTTTTATGAAACTCAAGTGAAGCACAGAGACACAAACATGCAATGGTAGCAATGAGATCTACAGTTTCACAGGAAAACAAAAGCTTATAGGACAGAGGAGGAGCTTGAGCTAGCAAAGAGTGTTTTGCAGAAAGATAAGGTGACAAAAAGTACAGTTGTGTACCTACCATAAATGTAGATGTTCGAGTGTATTCACTGTTGCAGTCATTACTCTTGGGTTATCCGCCGGCAGGCTACCCTCAGTCAGCCAGAATTCCAAAGTCTGGTTCCGGCATCGGCTGCTGTCGCCTCTTCCCTGATGTCAGCGTGCCAGGGGTATAAAAGATGCAGCCGGCGCCATTTTCTTCAGTTTTTCTTGCCCCAGATGTCAGGTGCCCCCAAATGGTAGGCTGAAAAATATGCCAATAAAAAATGCATGCACAAAAATAACATTTCCTTCATCTACAAGCAAATACACCAAATAGGTTGCATAGGATAGAGAAGTGTAGAAAAGTCCCAGCAAAGACAAGGGGGATGGTGAGAGGGTAACCTAGGCTGCAACAGTGAATACACTCGAACATCTACTTTTATGGGAGGTACACAACTGTACTATGTTCATCTTGTTTCACTGTTGCAGTCATTACTCTTGGATAGAATTCCAAAGCTGAGGTAGGGTGGCTGGGCTAAATAGGATTAGGAGAGGCTATGAGGCCCTGCAGAACTGCAGTGGCAAAGCCTGCTCTGGACTTAGAGAGGTAAGTGGTAGTGCTTTGTGAAGGTGTGCACTGAGCTCCAAGTTGCAGCCTCCAAGATATCTTTGGTTGGTACTCCTCTGAGGAAGGCTGCTGAAGTGGCTGCTGCTCTGGTGGAATGAGGCCTAATGCCCTTAGGCACTGAGTTGCCATGTTGAAAATAGCAGAAACGGATGCAATGGCCTATCCATTTTGAAATAGTCTGTTTTGAGATAGCCTTTCCCCTGTGATCCTGCAGCATAAGATACCAAAAGTTGCTCAGTCTTTCTGAAAGCTTTAGTTCTGCCCAAGTAGAAGCATAACTGCCTGTGTATGTCCAAAGAATGGAGAATTTTCTCACCCTTGTTCTGTGGGTTTGGATAAAAGGTAAGCAGGTGAATGGTTTGGTTGTGTGCCACACTGGATACCACCTTAGGCATAAATGTAGGGTTTGTCCTCAGAGAAACCCTGTCTGGATGAAAGATGATGAAAGGTTCCACAGCCATGAGTGCCTGTAACTCCAAGACTCGCCTTACAGAGGTTATAGCTAGGAGCAGAGCTGTTTTCCAGGCTAAGAATTTTATATCTGCTGTTGATGCTGGCTTGAAAGGAGGCAGTGTGAGTTTTTCCAAACATAATTGAGGTCCCAGGCTGGAATTGGTGCTCTCCTTGGAGGCCTAATGTTTTTGGCCCCTCTGAGGTACTGCCTTATTAAAGGATGTGAAAAAATAGGTGGTTCCGTATTGTAATGGGCTGAAATGGCAGAGACGTGAATCTTAATTGATGAGAAAGAAAGGCCTTTGTCCAGCATCTCAGTTAGGTATTGTAAAATCTGAGGGATATTTGGTACACACGTGTCAATGCCTTGTTCCTGGTTCCAAGCACAAAATCTCTTCCATTTTTCTGCATAAGATTTTCTGGTACTGGGCCTCCTGGCCTCCAAGATGACATCTATAACAGCTTTTGAAAGAGGAGTGTTAAGAATGGCTACATTATCTGCCATGCTGCCAGATTTAAGGTCCTGAGTTGGCTGTGCAGGATCTGATTGTTTTGTTGGGTCAGCAAGTGAGAAGTTTGAGGTAAAATCCATGCTGGACCTTGAGACAAGCTCTTTAGGATTGGGTACCAGTGCTGGCGTGGCCAGTCTGGTGCAATCAGTATCATTTTTGGCTTCTCTTGTCTGACCTTTAGGAGTACTCTGGGAAGGAGAGGCAGAGGGGGAAAAGCGTATACTGTTACATTTTTCCAGCTGAATGATAGGGCGTCCACTTTCCATGCTTGCTTGTGATAAATCCTTGTGCAGAATCTCTGCAATTGGCAGTTGTGAGGAGAGGCAAATAGATCTATGTCTGGGCATCCCCATTTCCTTATTATCATGCTGAAGACTTGTGGATCCAGTTTCCATTTGTGGGATCCATGAGGTTTCTGCTTAGTTCGTCTGCCAGAGTATTTGTTTTTCCTGGCAGGAATTGTGCTTGCAGGTGAACTTGAAGAGTCAATGCTGTGTCCCACAAGGTCATTGCTTGTCTGCAGAACGGGTAGGAATGTGTGCTTCCCTGCTTGTTTATGTACCACATGACCGTAGTGTTGTCTGTCTTTATCAGTAACTGTCCTGGATGAAGTAGGTCCTTGAAAGCTGTCAGGGCATTTTGAACAGCTAGCATCTCTTTTTGATTGATGTGAAGATGCATCTGATTTGCAGGCCATGTGCCCTGAATACATTTTCCTGCCATATCGGCCCCCCCAGGCATAATCTGACGCATCCGTTGTCAGTGTCTGTCTGGCTGTGGGTAAACTGAATGGCAGACCCTTGTTGTGGTGACAGGCTTCTGCTCACCATCGAAACTCCTGTTGTAGGCAGGGAATGAGTGCAATTATTGTCTCCAGGCTGTGGCAATGCTGAGTCCAAACATTTTTTAGATACCATTGTAGTTTCCTCATATGCAGTCTGGCATATGGAATTAGTAGAATGCAGGATGTCATGAAACCCAAGGCCTGCAGGAATTTCCTTGCAGATAAGTGGGTTTCTGTTGCCAATTTCTTGAGATAAGTAATCAGTTGCTTTTGCTTGTCTGGTGTGAGATAAGCCATCTGGGCAGTTGTATTTAAGCTTGCACCCAGGAATATTATCTCTTGAGAGGGCACTAGTTTTGATTTCTTTTCGTTTACTGTGTACCCTAGGCCAATTAGTAATCTTTTTACAAACGCCAGATGCTTTAGAAGAGTGTCTTTGTTCTCTGCTTGAATTAAGCAGTCATCCAAGTAGGGATATATTTGAATTCCTTTTTGTCTGCAAAATGCAATTACTGGTGCCAGGCATTTTGTGAAGACCCTGGGCGCAGTAGATAAGCCAAAGGGCAGTGCAGAGAATTGGTAATGCATTGAGCTAGCTATGAATCTGAGGTATCTTCTGCAAGATTGCCTGATTGGGACATGGAGGTATGCCTCTTTTAGGTCCAAAGTTACGAGCCAAGCCTTTTTGCCCAGCATGGGCATTAGCTGCTGCAGAGTCAACATCTTGAATTTTGGAACTTCCAGAAACATATTTAGTATAGACAGGTCCAGTATTGGTCTCCGGGTTTTGTCCTTTCTGGGTACTAGGAATAGTCTGGAGTAAAATCTTTGCACCTGCTCTTGTGGTACTTGCTGAATGGCCCTCATGTCCATGAGGACTGTAATTTGATTTTGTGCCTCTGCCCGTTGATTGTGTGGCAGCTTTGGCATAACCTTTGACCTTGGTAGAGTGTGAAAATGGAACCTGTAGCCTTGGGACACTATGTTCAGGACCCATTTGTCTTGGGTAACAATTTGCCAATTTGATGAAAAAAGTGCTAGTTTTTCCCCTAAGGGGGCTGCTAAAAGAAAAGTGCTTGGATATGGTAGAAGAAAGTCATTGGGACTGTTTCCTGTAAGGTTGTGATTTGTCTTCTCCGCTTTTGGAGGTAGGAGTACCCCATTGTTTAGGCCTGTATGAGCCTTGGGGTTGAGATCTGCCTCTGGGACACCTGTATCTGCCTCTTTGAGGTCTGTCTGACACTGGAAAGGACCAATTTTTAGAAGGCCAGTTTCTGCTAAACCTGGGTGGCTGTGCCTGTAAGAAATCCTTGATTGTCTGCATGATTTAACTTTATCCTCCATTTTTTTCAACACCTCTTCTGCTTTAGTACCAAACAAAGTATCATGCTGTAATGGTGCATCTAATAATTTTGTTTTAACATGATCAGGCAGATTCTGTTCCTTTAACCAAGCATGCCTTCTAATAACAGAACCTTTAACAGCGGCCCAACAAGAGGCCTCCAGTGAATCATAACCACATTGCAAAGTATGCTTTCCCACTTGTTCAGCTGCATACAATAAATCCTGCAATTCTTTGTTCTCTGAACATTCAGTATTTATCAACAATTTCTGTTTAAGCAGAGACATTAAACATTGCTGATATTTAAGCATATGAAACTGACAATTTAAAGCCCTCAAAGCCAGGGTAGCAGAAGTGTAGACTTTTTTCCCCCATCTGTCTAGAGCCCTAGAATCCCTATCAGAGGGGACAGGGTTTTTTGCAGTGGAATAGCAAGGGGTCTGTGCTGAGGAAGTAGCAGAAAGTCCCTGAGTATTTTCTTAGATTCAGAGTAATCTTGGCTCTCCCAGTGGAAATGCTCCCTCATAGTATGCAGTATTTCCCCAAAAGAATAGTCCTCAGGAGGTTGAAGGAATGGATTTTTCAGAATCAGAATCCTCATAAGGAAGCATGGAGTAATCCTGTTCAGAAGACGAATCAGAGGAAATAGAAACCTGATCAGAAGAATCATACTCTGTCTCTTGCCTAGGCCTCTTATCAGGAGGGGGATGGGAACCCCTGATCAAAGTAATTAGGTCTTCGGCCATTTTGAGCATCTGTTTTTTAGGCATGAAGGTCTGAGTAGGAGAATGCTGTACTTGTTTCTTTGTCTTTAGAGCTGCTTTAGTCTTTGTCTTTGAAGCTGAGGATGGCTTAATATATAGTTGTGTAGGTCTGAAGACATCCACAGAAGCCGGTGCCTGCTCAGCGGCTCCGGACCCATCTGAGGGAATGGTTTCTGAGTGTCCAATATCTTGAGTATCCAGAGGCCCATGTCGGCTCCACGTGGGAGTCGGTAGTGGCCTGTGGCTCTGAGATAGTGGGTGCCAGGGGCTGCGAAAGGGCCTCACTGAGAACTGGCGAATCGGCAACTGGCCTAGAAGAGGCCTCGTCGTCGGTTTTGGACCTCGGATGCCTATCCTTTTCCTTGTCCTTGCGTTTTTTGTAAACTCTGGTTGTCGGCTGGTCTGACGGCATAATATAATTGAATCTTCGGCCAAAGTAATGAAATGCAAAATCAAGCAGACGCTTTACAGTGCGTTGGTTAAAACTAGCACAAAACCGACAGCTAGCTACGTTGTGATCAGGGCCTAGGCAAGTAATACAGTAAGAATGAAAATCCTTATGAGGTATTTGCTTCCCACAAGAAATACAACTGTTAACTTTTTCTGACATTGGTCTGGAGCATGAAAAAAGTTTCCCCAACAGGGTACTTAGCTTTAATGAAGACTTCGGTTCTGAAATTCGGATTCGAAAATCTCAGGAGTCGGCCGACCGGCACTTGCGAACTGCTTTTGCTTCGGGCACCGCGTGGCAAGAAAGACTGAAGAAAATGGTGCCAGCTGCATTTTTTATACCCCTGGTACGCTGACGTCAGGGAAGAGGCAACAGCAGACGACGCCGGACCCAGACTTTGGAATTCTGGCCAACTGAGGGTAGCCTGCCGGCGGATAACCCAACAGTAATGACTGCAACAGTGAAACACGATGAACATCACCTAGGCAACTAGTCAATGGGTTCCAGCGTCAGTAGAAGCAAGAGTAAATCATCTGGCAGGCTCAGTGGTGTGATAAATGAACAGGCTGCAACTCAAAACTGGTCAAAGTATTTGGTATACTGAATTTTGAGGTCAGGTTTTAGTTGTTCATTTCCAATGAAACAGTAGGGTCATGCAGGGTTCAATTTGTGACATTATTTCTTTTCAAAACATCTTCAGACTTTGTATAGTATAACCTGACATTGGAAACAGATAATTAATCTTGGGTTTTCTAATTAACGTTTGAGTTAGCCAGTGGGGTTATGTGAAGTTTTAAAAACTTGGCATGACATTGCTTTGGAAACTAGGAAGGGCTCCATCTCCTGTCCCTGGGCAAAATGGTATGGGATGGTAATTCAGTTTATCAAATGAGACAACAATTTTTTTTAGTCTTTATTCAGTGGTTTCACTGATGTCAGGTTGGCTAGGGACCTAGTTTCTAAACTTCCAGCATACAGGGTTGATATGGTGATAACATGCATAACATGACACAGTGCATCTGAATTAGAATCCACATCCCTCTACAGCTGCACTGATACAATATAAGATTGGTAATAATACTGTAATAAGGATTGGTAAGGAGATGGATGAATTGTCCACCAGGAATGTTCAGCGAGTGCAGAATCCACAAAAATAACTCAATGAAAGTTACTTTTGGAAAACCTTGATTTTTTTTTTTCTTCAAGGCACCCCAACTTACATATATCAACTCCACAGCTGCAGTCAGTGCTGGAGGTATAGAAGGACAAATCCCTGACTACAGCCCCTGATCAAAGTTCATTAGCAGTTTAGGCACTAGATGTTATAGACAGGGATGATGAAAGTACCTATCCAAGGGGGGAAAGGAAGCATGCTGGGCAAAGCTCTCGCAGAGTCCTGCTAAAGGCTGTAGCTCAGGCAAAAAAGATCACCAATCTGGGTCTGAATGTGTGGTAGGGCTGAGTAGGTGGGCTGCCTGAGGGTTTTGTGTGGGTATACCTTCAGGGCACTCATCATCATCCATGCAGCCTAACACTTGATGTCAGCATGCTGGAAGGGATTAGGACAAGCAAAAAGTTTCACTGCAAATCCACAGTATGACGGGTTCCCACCTATGCTATCCTGCTCTGCAGAGCCTGGTGGGACAACCCATATAGCCATCTGTGGCGCAAAGGCCTTCATTGGCAGGTGTTGACTCAGTGAAGGGACTATTTCAGAGTACATTACTTCAGGGAGTTACTGAGGTACTGGGAGTTGCAGGGTTAGCCATCACTGAGAAGCATAAAGTCAGCAACAGCAATGTGGTACCAAATCTAGATCAAGAGAGGTCATTGTGCCCCTATACTCTTCTCTTATCAGGCCAATGATTGAGTACAATGCCCCATTTGGGATGTATCTCACCCGACACCTGCAGCAGTTGGAAAGACCCCAAAAGTTCCTCACCAAGAGGATAAAGGGTCTTAAACATATGTCATATGCTGCCCGACTGAAAAAACTCCAGCTCTATTCAGTCGCATACCGCCTACTCAGAGGTGATCTGTGCCTGACGTGCAAGGCCATGTCCAATCCTGAATTAATGGACATGCTCCACCTCAGAAAATCCAAATCCATCAGAGCCACGAGAACAAGTGACATAAACCTCAACACAGAAATAAATAGAACGTGCTGGAGGGACAGATTCATAACCCAGAGGCTCCCTACACTCTGGAACAGAATCCCAGTCCATGTTAGGCAGAGCCCCTCACTGACTCTATTCAAGAGAAATCTCGACGAGTGGATGGGAGATCGTAGGTTTACCCCGGGGGGTCATCTCTGTGTCACTACTAGACAGAAGCATAGTAAACTAAACCCTAAAAGGGCGTAGTATTCTCATCCTAAGGGGTGGTGTAAGAAACATACACTCTGGCTAGGCTTATAAATGCCTTAGGGCAGATAGCCTAGTACGAACCTATGAACCTAAAAATACCTAAACCTCCATGGCTGCATAATAGTAGGACAAAGGGCAATTTTCCTTGGCGTTGGAAATAGCTTTCAGTAAAGTTAATCCGTGGCATGCCCTCACTGAAAGAATGCTTGAAAAGTCTGACATATACCCAGGCAGACACAATAGTAAATAAAAGCAATATGGTGTTAGTAGTGGTTTGTCAGTCTTGTATAATGCACAGAAATAAGAAATGACATAAAGGTCACCAAACATGCACATGAAAAAAGAGCAGCCTATACTGAAGTCCTGACAAGCTTACACCATGCAATGAATACTTGCTCTGCCTCTTGTACAGCATCAAAGTACTTAGTCGAAGTACAATTATTAGATCAGGAAAGTGTTTCCAGGATAATCTGAGTAAATGGATTTCTAAATAAGGACAAAGTATGCAATTTCTTACTGCACTTGTTATGAGAATAGACAAAAGAGTTGGTTCATTACATTGACAGACTCCATTTCATCACTTAGAAACCATGTCTACCCTTCTTGACCAAAACAAACCACTAATCATTTTTTTCTGAACTGTTTGGATCTTTCCAAATAAATATTCAATTGTCTGTGAATGTAGACTGCAAAGGTTTTCTCTTTTGTGCTGGTACTTAAAGGGAAAAAAAGCAGCTAGTTAACAGACCTGACTCAGAGAAAGCTCAGCTATTTCAGGCATAAAAAAGGCTTTCTTCTCAATAAAACACGTTCATTATGGACATTAGGATCTGTAGTTCTGAATTTCACTGTTTAAAAGGGACTGTTACCCATACCTCTCAAACACTTAAAAATCTGGACAAAGCCTAAAGTGATGAGGGGACAGATTTTAAATACTGCTCTTAGAAACTTAGAAAGTTGATAAAATAATAGGATTTGCATTAGCATTAATTTTCTGAAGGATTTGGAGTCTTAAACTCAAATGTTTGTCATTATTTAATGACTTCAATCCTCAGCTATTTGCCAGAAAAGTACAGATTTTAGGAGGAAAACACCAAAAATATGAGGCAAAAATCTGGACATTCTGCAAAAATCTGTACAGTTGAGAAGTATGCTGTCACTAGAAATAAGTCTTCTAGGAAACACATTTCAGATCAGCAGAATTTGCTTGCTAAAAAATTCTGGGGTTAACCGCTTGAGCATAAATCATAGGTCCCACACAGTAGAATAATGTAATAATCCTTTAAGAAAACATCTGACCATTGTCTAGTGCTAACAATGAAAGTTATGCTTCCAAAGTTAAAAAGGCTGGTAATGTTAATAATTAAACTTTGTACCAATTTATTAAACTTGATAACTAAATTAACTGGTACTAAACAACATTTTATGTATCTCACTGGATATACAATGTACAAATGTCTTATCACTACTAATATACGTTCATTTTGTCACTATATCAGTAGCAATAAATCATTTGTACATGAAAATACTGGGAAAATATTTAATTTGAATGTAATGGCAATGAGAAGGAAACCACGCACACCACAAACCCAGTTTCACATAGAACTATCACAACTGCAAAACAAACACATAAACACACAAAGACATACTCGGAGGCACTGATCAAAAATCTACCAAAACTACAGAGGCCTCCAAAGCAGACACCCAAGCAACTGCCACCTCAAGACATAAGACATGCAACACATAGTTCTCAAAGTCAGTGTGCTAAACAGTCACAGCCCTTAAGGCCAAACACAATGCCAGACACACTTGCTATAGGTGACTCCATAGTCAGACACACTGACGTCCCACTCACCAGACTGAACAAGGAAAAGATCACAGTAAGCTGCCTGTCAGGCGCTAGAATCCGCCACATAACACAAGCACTCAGGTCACTCCACAGCAAGTACAAGTATGACTCAGTCATTGTCCATGCCGGTGTGAACGACCTGAGACGTACCTCCCTGGACTACATGAAAAGAGACATAGAGGAGCTCTCAGATTATGTAGCCCAGGCCGGTATGACCCTGACCCTGAGCAGTATCCTACCCTCACCAAGAATGATGCCACAATACAAAAACAAAATGATCAGCTTTAATAATTGGCTTAATTACTGGTGTCATTCTAAGGGGATCCAATGTCTGTCTGCCTGGGATGACATGCTTGACAAGCCACGCTGCTTCGCAAGGGACGGCTTGCACCTGTCACCCCTGGGCTTCCGGATACTGGCAAAGGCTCTTGCCACCACCATAGTGCCTTTTTTAGGCAAGGCTCAAATGATAAACCTACCGCCCTAGAAAACAAAAATGGAGAAAAACTAAGGGTAATACTGCTCAATGTCAGAAGTCTAAACCTCAAGATGCACGCCCTCGAAGCCCTCCTCAGTATGGAGAACACTGATGTCAGTGCTGTGACTGAAACCTGGTTCAAGGCTCCTGAGAGCACCCCAGCACCATCAGGTTATACCTCATATCATGCGTTCCGGCCCCAAAATCCAGACCGAACCACAAAAGGAGGGGGAGTATCCATATTCATAAAGGATACCCACACCTCCAGGTTAGTGGCAACGCACGAAGCATCGGAGACCATCCAGGTGCAATTAACCATAGGTAAAACTGCCCTACAGTTTGTAACATGCTACAGACCACCTTCTCAAACTCAGGAAACCCACACAGCCTTCCTGAAGACACTGGACAGTATGAATGTCTCTCCAAACACCATCATATTGGGTGACTTCAACTACCCAAACATAGACTGGGAACATTACTCAAGCCCCAACACCCTAGCCCAAAGGTTCCTTGAGTTCATAAACTCAAATGCTATGGAACAACTAGTCACCATTCCCACAAGAGGAGAAAATATACTAGACCTGATCATCACAAACACGGGACAAAATGCTCCACACCGAAGTATATCCCTCATTGGTGAGATCAGACCATAAATTAATCTCACTGGAGATCCACATCCGCCCCACCCCAGCAGAAAAGACCACAGTGAAGAACTTCTCAAAAGCAAACTTCACACTTCTTAAGACTGGAGTGGTATCCTTCAAGGCCCCCGAGCCAGTGGAAACCACAACCCACGCTGCTGAAACCCTTACAAATGCCTTCTACGAGCACCTCCAGGAATGTATGGATCAAGCAATCCCTAATAAAATCAAGACCCTTTCCACCAAAGGCAGACGCCCAGTCTGGTGGACTCCAGCCATAAACAAACTCTACAACAAGAGGACAGTTGTCCTACATGACAGAGCAAAATCCCTAAATGGGAAGGCCACTCTGATCAATACTAGCAAAAAACTGCGATCACTCATAAAATCATCCAAGGCCAACTTTGAGAGAAAAATCGCTAATGACACAAAAGACAATCATAAAGCCTTCTTTAGCTATGTTAGAAACCTGAGTGGAAACTCCCAGATATGCTCAGAATTAGTCCAAAATGATAAAAAAATCACTGAACCCACAGACATTGCCAACATACTGGCAGACAGGTTCAGTGCAAATTTCTCCCCCCCCCCCCAAACGAGAAATATCTATCCCACCAGAGGCTCGCCTCCCAAACATCTCAGATGCCCAGGTGAGAGCTGCTCTCTCTAAAGCAAAAACACAGCATCAATGGGACCGGACGGTGTCCCCGGCTGTGTGCTACACGAACTCAATGAGGAACTAAACCCACACATAAGGCTGCTGTTTAATCTTAGCCTTACTACAGGATACGTACCCAAAGAATGGCGTATGGCAACTGTGGTCCCACTCCACAAAGGCGGTGCTTCTACGGACCCTGGAAATTACCGCCCCATAAGCTTGACGAGCCTTGTCTGCAAAGCTATGGAGAGGATCATAATGGAACTCATAAATAAAGACATTGGGGACCTACAGACACTGGATCCTACCCAATTTGGCTTTGTCAAGGGCAGATCCTGCCTCTTGAACTTGGTCGACTTTTTCGAAACAGTTACTAAGGCCATTGATGAGGGTAAGGCAGTTCACACAGCCTACCTTGACCTAGCAAAAGCGTTAGACACAATACCCCACTCAGGCATCATAGAAAAGCTCACCAGCTTAGATGTAAACCCATATGTCACAAGATGGGTTGCAAACTGGCTCAAGGACAGAACACACAGGGTTAGAGTTGCTGGTGCCATGTCAGACTCTAAGCCGGTCACGAGCAGTGTCCCACAGGGCTCAGTCCTGGGCCCCCTCTTGTTCGGCATTTATTTTTCTGAAGTGCAGGCAAACATAGGGGGGTTGTGGCTGACAAAATTTGCAGATGACTGCAAACTGGGCACCATAATTGACACTCCATCAGACACAGACATCCTCCAGAAAGGTCTCATAGATATGGATAACTGGTGCCAGAGCCATGGCCTTAAGCTAAATGCCAAAAAATGTATAGTCATACCCTTTGGGAAAAACAAGGTAACCCCTAATTACCACATAGGTGGTAATCCATTAAACACGGAAGAAGTTATCAGGGACCTGGGGACCCAAGTTGACAGTAACCTCTCTTTTGACACTCACATTGCCAAAGTGGTTAGGAAGACCTTCTACATTGCCCTCCTGATCATGAAGGGATTCACATCCAGATCAGGAGAGGTCATTGTACCCCTGTACTCTTCACTTATCAGACCAATGATTGAGTACAACGCCCATGCTGAATGTACCTTACCCGACACCTGCAGCAGTTGGAAAGACCCCAAAAGTTCCTCACCAAAAGGATAAAGGGGCTCAAACATATGTCATACGATGCCCGACTGAAGAAACTCCAGCTCTATTCAGTCGCATACTGTCTGCTCAGAGGTGATCTGTGCCTGACATACAAGGCCATGTCCAACCCGAAATTAATGGACATGCTCCACCTCAAAAAATCCAAATCCACCAGAGCCACGAGAGCAAGAGACTTAAACCTCAACACGGATATAAATAGGACGTGCTGGAGGGACAGATTCATCACCCAGAGACTCCCTACACTATGGAACAGAATCCCAGTCCATGTGAGGCAGAGCCCCTCACTGACTCTGTTCAAGAGAAATCTTGACGAGTGGATGGGAGATCGTAGGTTTACCCCGGTTACCCCGGGAATCACCTCTGTATCACTGCTGGACAGAGGCACAGCAAACTAATGGGTATAGTATTCTCATCCTAAGGGGTGGTGAAAGCCACACACACTCTGGCTAGGCTTATAAATGCCCTAGGGCAGATAGCCTAGTATGAACCTATGAACCTATGTGTGAAACAATGAATATTGTGCACGTAGTGATGTATAAAATACACCTCTTTTTATATCAATAAAAGCAATAGAAAACTGATGGATCATATTTGTGATCACTTGTCTGACATACATAGATATGTTGAAACAAATGCTTTATATTCATAGGTTGGTACTAGGCTATCAGCCCCAGGGCCTATACAAGCCTAGCCATAACAATTCCCTGGTTATTTTTTCCCACACTATTTACTTCCCTGGACCCCTGTCTAGCAGGGTGACTGACGTGATCCCCAGGGTGAATTTCCTTTCTCCCATCCAATCGTCAAGGTTCCTTTTGAAGAGGACCAAAGAGGCACTCTGCTTGACATGTATGGGCAATCTATTCCAGAGTCTGGGGAGTCTCTGGGTCAGGAACCTATCCCGCCAGCATGTTTTGTTTATTGTGATGACAAGGTTTAGATCCCCGGAGCGTGTGGCTCAGAGGGATTGTAATTCCTTTAAGTGTAGCATGTCCAACAGTTCTGGGTTTGACATGGCCTTGTATGTTAAGCAGAGATCAACTCGGAGTAGACGATATGTGACAGAGTATAGCTGGAGTTTTTTAAGGCGGTCAGCGTAGGGCATCTGCTTTAGGCCTGTGATTCTTTTAGTGAGGTATTTCTGTGGCCTTTCCAGTTGTTGCAGATGTCTTGAGAGGTACATACCAAATGGGGCGTTGTATTCTATAATGGGTCTAATGAGGGATGAGTACAGTGGGACAATGACCTCCTTTTTTCTGGATGAAAAGCCCTTAGTGATGAGGTGTGCCACATAGAAGGATTTCCTGACTGTTGTGGCGATGTGGTTATCGAAGGTGAGAACACTGTCCACCTGTGTCCGTAAGTCTCTTATCACACTTTCGGTGTTTAGTGTACTGCCACTTATATGGTAATTCACGGATACATATTTTTTCCCAAAGGGGATAACTATACATTTCTTGGCATTGAGCTTGAGCCCATGGCTCTGGCACCAAGCATCTGTTTCTGTAAGGCCCTTTTGTAGAGTATCCACATAATTTGGAGATTCAGTAATGGCTCCCAGTTTGCAGTCATCTGCGAACTTTGTTATCCAGAGTCCCTTAGTGCTGGCCTGTACTTCAGAGAAGTAGATGCCAAACAAGATCGGTCCCAGGACTGAACCCTGAGGTACTCCACTTGTCTGGAGCTGGATTTGGAGTCGGCTACTTTTACAGTATGGGTTCTATCAGTCAGCCAGTTAGCAACCCATTGGGTGACGTAGGGATTAATGCCCAGCTTAGTAAGTTTATCTATGATTCCAGAGTGGGGGATGGTGTTAAAGGCCATGGCAAGGTCTAGACAGGCTGTGTGGACCACCTTACCCTTGTCCATGGCTCTGGAGACTGATTCGAAGTAGTCAATCAGGTTCAGGAGAGAAGATCGGCCCTTCACGAACCCAAACTGGGTGGGGTCCAGTGTTTGAAGGTTACCAATGTCTTTGTTTATAAGTTCCATGACAATACGCTCCATGGCCTTGCAGATAAGGCTTGTAAGACTGATGGGACGGTAGTTGCCGGGATCCAAGGTGGATCCCCCCTTGTGGAGTGGGATAACTGTAGCTCTGCGCCACTCAGTGGGCACGAAACCTGAGGTGAGGCTATGATTAAACATGACACTTAGGTGACGTGCCAGTTCATATTACTATATATTACTGGTTGACACTAAACACATTTTTAAGTTTAAAGTTTTAGAGCTAGTGTCTGTTAATATAAGCAGTGTGAATGAATTTCTGTGGACAGAGTGAAATTTGCAGATTTCAAACTGATTGTCCTCAAGGATCGAATAGAACTTGCACTTAGGTTCACCGGTTCATAGGTTATTACTAGGCTAACTGCTCTTGTGGGCCATTTTAAGCCTAGCCAATTACTCCATTTGAGAATCAAACCCTGCATCTTGTGTCTGTAGGGTAAACACCTTAATCATTATGCCAACCTCCTAACCCACTCTGAAACTTGTTTTAAAATATAGATCCATTAAATGGATGCTTTATTGTTCAACCTGTATTTTTAAAAGTTTTTTTTAACAGTCTCCAAGATTTCTAAATGTGTTATGCAATTCAAGTTGCCACTGGCTGATTCTAGTCATGTGATGCCTACAGGGAATTTATTTAAAAGTTGCTGCTCTTACAAACACTTTTTAACTTATCTGAGGAAGTATTGTTGTGCAAAAGCTTATGTTTATTTAAAGAATTTCTTGTTCGTGGTGCTGTTGAGCAGTGAGTTGCTACACTGATTTCTTATGCTCAAGCTTGGCCTTTATCTGTTTTGAGCTACAGGTCTTTGTTGGATTTAGTAACTAAATGAACTGGTCCAATGAAGGTTCTCAGTTACAGCCTGAAACAAAGGCATACACTCAATAAACAGAGGATTACAGAATCTGCCATACAGTGAAATATGTTGCACACAATGTAGTCATTACTAGGATTTATCCCCAATCTTTCTATACTATTTGAAGACACACTTTTCTTGGTTAAGTGAGGCTGTCCCAGCAAAATTGTTAGAAGTGGGGATGTTAACATGAACTGTCTAAATCTACAAAACACTTGATTACTACCTCTCTCTACTCAATCAAACTTGACTTGTCAACTCCTCAGATACAACTAACCTGACTACTGTGAGCTGACCACTCCTTGATACAGTTTTAACCAACACTCTTTGGAAGTATATTGACTCGGCAGTTCAAACAACTCTCACTAAATGGAAACTACATTAGTAACACTCTACAGTCCTAAAAGTATCAAAAGTCCAAAATGATCTTCGATGAAAGGAGCCTTTTCCATACTGACCTAAAACTTAGCTCTTAGCCGCGGTGGTGCAGCAGTAGCATTGATGCCTCACAGCAAGAGGTTCTCCCGTTCAATTCTAGGCTGGAGTGCGGGGAGTGCCTTCTGTGTGGAGTCTGCATGTCCTCCCCGTGGTTGAGTGGGCGTTCGAAAGACATGCGTAAATGGGCGTGCCTTCGTTGAAGGTTGAACGTCGAACTGGCACCTTGGCGTTCGTCAAAATCTACTGCCAATTATTAGCGAACCGGAGTTCCGCTGTGGCGACCCCTAACCGGGAAAAGCCGAAAGACAACAACAACATTAAAGAACTCTAAACACAAGCATGATATATTATAAAACAAATCATATAGATAATTCATTTTACACTGTTGTTAACCCTATCAGCAAATGGTTCCTAAGCAGTTTCAGAAGATTTTAGGCAGACAACAGGCTTTGCTCACCCAGGATATTAAGAAACAAATGAACATCCAAAACCAAGCATGGCCCCTATAAAAAGTCACTGCAAAACTCATGATTACAAGCACTTCTTTTTCCTCAAATTATGCATGTATAATTAGTAGCAAACCCCATTATGACCTTCCACCATAAATTATTTTGTGAAGAACTGATAGCATCAAAACAGCAATAACATATTCAAAAACACACAATGCTACACTGGGAAATGTAATAACAGATTATTATCCACAAAGTACCCCCATCAAACCTGGTCTCTCCCCCCATTCCTCTAAGCATTAGGATACAACTCTTCAATATTTACTTTCCCCTAACAGCCAGGACTTCCTTCTTCCACTTTAAAACTGCCAAAGTTAACACATTAAGATGGCTTCTAGATAAAGTATACAACATGTGCAACCCAAAAGCTTCTACCCTACACCCGCGTTTTCTCATGACTGTGCCTCCTATCACTGCCAAACTCTGCACTATTTTTTTCAAAACACTCACAACAGATGAAGTCCCTTTCATAATTCAAACATACAGTTATAGCTCCACTACCTAGAATATCTTACCCATCAACCCCAAAGTTTATAAACCAACTGCTAACCTTTGCTACCTTGCAAAAATCTTTCAAAAACTTATTTATAAGCAATCGCCAAAACATGTCAGTAAATATGGTCTCCTTATTCAGACTTAGGGATTCTATATGTACTATAACACAACAGCTTCAATTGTAAAATTACAACTTGGATAAACAAGAAAAGGGATATGCTACCAGAGGTCTTTTTACAGATTTAAACATTTTAATCTACCCCAGTAAACAAATGTAAATAGTTAACTGATCACCCACTTCTACCATTAATAACTTAAAACTTTTTTTGCTGTTATTCCTGGGTGCATCATGACTTCTGGCCAGTTAAGTGCTGCATTTCTATCCTTATCATTCTTTATTGATTTGGGCCATTTTTAAATAAAAGAAAATGTTAACTTTCATTAAAATATTGTCCAAATAAATTAATTTTATCCCATGGGGCTATCACCTTATGGACAGCACAAGGAGTACCCACAGACTCTAATGGGCTAATCTCTACGCATACATGGTGGTGAATCCATTAGTTTACAGACCCACCTCACATCATCCTTATGTGGATGCCATAAAATGTTAAAGTTTATTATCTGTGGCATAACCATAAGGTGACAGACATTTTGCAAATTTTAAAGTAGGCCAAAAACATTCAACGTTGGGGAAAAAAATATGCATCACATGTCATGTTGCAAAGGTAGGAAATTAAACAATGACGAAACAATACCCAGGTTAATAGGATGGTCTGCAGACAACCCATCCAACAGAACATTTAACACCCCCCCCCCACACACCTTTACAAGGCTTCCTTTCATACTGGTATGCCACAGGAGTCAGTCTTGGGCCTAATGTCATCTTAATTTATGTATTACATCACCTTATTGCATTTTATCAGCCCTTCCTACCATAAAAGCAAATGATACTCAGAGCTGCCATTATTAATAAAGCAGTCAAAATGTCTACTTTTGCTTGTTTAAAGCAGACTTGAACAGCATCTAGAACTTCACGCAAGATTGAATAAGCCCATTTCCTACCAGACCACATAAAACACCCCCATCCAACATGTACAGCAATACCTAGGTGTTTGGCATGACACTCACTGAAATGTAAAAAGCAACCAAACACAGTACAGTTAAGGGTTTAACAAAGCTAAAAGTATATTATTCAGTCCCAAATGTGTTAATCCTTTTTTCTAGAAAAGCACTAGCAATTAATGTATTTATTCCAAAACTTGATTATGCATCCAGCATGCAGCTTTAAATTCTAGCTTAAATACCATATAACTACAATCAATAAAATATGCAGAATCATATTCCAGTCTAGAACATTTGAACACCACTGCCTATCTCTCTTTAAAAGGAACCTATCATACTGCTCGACTGTACAGATTTTCGCAGAATGTCTAGATTTTTGCCTCATATTTCTGGTCTGTTTTTCATAAAATTGCAGTTTTCTGGCAAATTAGTGATAAATCATTCAAGATGTAAGTTAGAAACCAATGACAGACATTTCAGTTTCAGACTTCATATCCTTCAGAAAATTCATGCTAATGCAAAACCTGTTACTCTATCAATGTTCTAAGTTTATAAGAGCAATATTTAAAAATTGTCCCTATTTTTGGGCCTTTGTACCACTTTTATTTATGGTTTTGTCTTGTGAGGTATGCCTATCATAATAGCATAGTCATCCTGTATTTTCAAGCTCCTCCATTTTTATTTATGAGTGTCTGTTAATAAGAGCAATGAAGTGATCCAAATGAACCCATATGAGCTACAACCAAGGGAAAAGAAATAATGAAACAACTGCAAACACCACTTAAGAGAACATAAAAATGAAAAAAGAAGCATATATAACCATAGTATACATTGTTAGAAAGTAAGAAGAAAGAGACCACAGACAACAGGCAAAATAGCTGCAATAGATTACATAAGATACAAACTATTTCTAAATGGTACATCTAACATCGACATAAAAAGCTAGTATGTAATGCATGCATAACAGCAAGAACAGTAAGCACAACTAATTATTAAATAACTAAATAACTAACAATTTTGCTGGGACAGCCTCACTTAACGAAGAAGTGTGTGTCTTCAAATAGTATAGAAAGATTGGGGATAAATCCTAGTAATGACTACATTGTGTGCAACATATTTCACTGTATGGCAGATTCTGTAATCCTCTGTTTATTGAGTGTATGCCTCAATCAGGAAAAGTGCTCAAATTGATTATAACTGCTGTAAAAGTAAATGGTTGATTCAAGTGAACTATGTGCATTTGTATACTGAGGAGTTGCTGGATATATTACATACAAAGTGTTAGTAAATAGACTAGAATAGATATTTAGATTATTTAAAAGGTTTACACGCAGGATGTTTCTTCTTCTGGATGTTGAACTTAGGGTAAGGTTATCAAGATTATGTCAGAAGCGGAGTTGTTATAACAGATCTTGTAAAGTAGGAAGAGGCTGTTTACCAGGAGATTGAGATTTTTTTTTCTTTTTCTTTTGAATCAGTTTATCTTGTGAATAAGAGCATCCCACAGTTTAGGGTGAAGACTGGAAGGTATTGTCAGTAGTTCATCCCCTCTTAACCAATATACCATAATTAAGGCCTAGTCATACTCTCACAGATTTCACAGTCAACTCTGACCTACCACCGGGGAAGAAAGTTTGAGAAAGAACGCCTTAGCCAGCTCAAACTTGCTACTAACAAGTGCATGTGAAGAATTCAACTACAGACTCTGTGAACTAAATTAATGAACACCTCATAAAGGTCATGAGTACCATTACTTTGAAGACAAGATAAAAACAGAAGTCACATACTGACCATAATTCTAGACCCTAGCTGTCCCTTCTCCATCCATCTCAACTCTTGGGTTATCCACCTTGAGGCAGATTTAAGCCAACAACACAATAACAGCTTCTGGAGTGTTTCACATCTCCCTCTCCAATAATGCTGTGCACTAAGACTATTCCCCAGATTGAGTTTACCCCTAAAATCAGGCAAAGTCCCATGGAAAAAGGAAACAAAAAGGACAGAAGGGCAGTAGGAAGGCTTCAGAAAAGGTCCATAATGATCCTCCAGGAGCAAAGATAAAGTGTCATGACATTTTGGAAGGAGGAAGAAGTGAAGTTTATCAAGATGGACAGAAGAGGACAACAAAGCTCTAGCATATGGTTAAGTATAATACTTTCATATACAAGAGTAATGTTTCTCACCATAATGAAGCATCTGATCTCTTTCCATCCTTCCTCAATAGACAGATTTTGGATCACACTTCATCTGTTTTCCAGACTTAGGATATACAGCTCAAGCTCACCTTACACAGTTTTATGCCAATCCCAACCATACCTCAGATCAAGTTTGCCTACAAAATATATATCCATTTATCTCTCTCTCTCTCTCTCTCTGTATATATATATATATATATATATATATATAGGGTGTCTACTTTGGAAGCTTGAAGTTTCAAAACTTCATATGGTCCATACAATTTACCATTCTCTTCACTGTAGTGCAATAATCTCGGAGTTGGTATATTTAATTAACTGGGGGTGCATTGGGGCTTGCCCCAGGATAAATGTAAAAAAAAAAAAAAAAAAATAATTGAAGTTTTAAAACTGCGATGGTATAGTCTCGACCATATAAAGTTTGAAGTTTTGAAAGTTTGCGCTTCCAAAGTAGATCTATATATAGATATATATATACACATAATATATGAACCTAACAATCTATGATCCTAAGATATGACAAAGAAGGAATTAATTTAGGTGGTCTCCTCTGGAGCTGCAATAGAAAGAATAACATTCTGTGGGTTCTACAGGATCTATCAGAAGTCTACCTTAAGATTTTCCATGATATGGAAGGGGGTTAGATGGGAGGCAGGTTGAGGAAGGACAGAAAGAGACAACACAGATACATTGTTAAGGTGAGTCCATAACATTCATATCCGAAGTTGTCTTTTCTGTCAATTCCTCAACCAATGGGATACGGTCCCCGGATGCTTAAATCCAAGGGTGGTCCTCATGGAAGGCTACTTCAGAGTATGGTGGAACCGAAAACTGTTCTACTCCTGGAAAAAACATAAAATTTGTAGTGAGCAATACATTTATGAACATTTGACTAGGTAAAAGCAGCACAAAGATTGTCAATGGATGTTCTAGACAGAAGCAGAAGAAATGGAAAGTGATCTTGCTGAATGTGCTTTTGGAGTTCGTGATTAAGTCCAAGCCTTCGGTTCAACAGATGTCAGAGATGCAGCTAGCAATAACGCCAATGTAACTTTTGGCACAGCCTTGCCCAATTCTGCTTTGAAAAAGGAGAATAATTGATCAGATTTTCTGAAAGGTTTTGCTCTGTGTATGGAGAACTGCAACTATGTACATCCAATAAATGAAGCATAAATTCTGTTTTGTTAAGGAAATTAGGGAGGAAGACCAGTAAATGACTGGACTGATTAAGTGCTGCTGTCTCAGATGCTGCCTTACATAGAAAGGAGGGATTGGTGTGCAAAGAAAACCTGTATTTATGGAAGATATGCGAAGGTTGACAAGATAATGTCTGGAGTTCAGATACTTGCCTACCTGATGTAATAGCTACCAAAAAGATAGTTATCCATGACAGGAACTTTGAATGGAGGCTGTGTTAGCACTTGCAACAAAGATCCCAAGTAGGAGTGGTGTCTTTAATAGGTGGTAAGAAAAAGAAAGTACCCCTGAGGAAGGCTTTACATAATTTAACAGAGGCCAGAGAGGAGTGATTCTCCCATGTGAAAACTGGAAATTGCAGCTAGCTGCACTTTGACTGTGGAGTAGCTGGCTTCATCATGAAAAACTGAAATAAAAAATGTTAACACTGCAGAAACACGAACTGAAAAAGGGTCCAAATGCCTCTCAGAAGCCCAAATAGAAAACCTTTTCCAATTACTTCTGCAGATCTTCCTAGATGAATCTTTCTGAGAGGATGTGAGAATATGTACTACTCCAGAACAAAGCCTGGATTGTCTAAGTATCCTTGGAAGTGAAGAAACCATGCAGTCAGCTATAGAGCCTTACTGTCCAGTGAGGCATCCAGGACGGGTGAGACAGAAGACTGGAATCTGGATCCAGTACCCAAGGAAGGTGCGTCAGATGAGGCCAAATAAAGGGGAACCACACTTGTTGAGGCCAGAATGGGCAATGAGGATGACTGTGCTCTTTTGCTGAGAAACTTTATGTAGAAATTTCAGAATGAGCAAGGTTAGTGAGTACAAGTAGAAAAGACCAGAGGGCCAGTCATGGATCAGAGCATCCCTTGGTGATTCTCCTCTGGAAGGATCTGGGCAAAGAACCTGGTGTATCTGCAATTGGTGGGAGAAGCAAAGAGATTGTAGCATGGCTGACTCCATTGCTAAAAATTTGCTTAGTCAGAGCTGAGTTGAAGGATCACTAATGAGGTAAGTAGGAATAGACCTACTCAACCTGTCCATTAAGACTTTGACCTCCCCGGAATGTGTGCTGCTGTTCGAAAGCAACCATAAGAAATCATCTACTGCCACACTCTCAACACTTCTCAACAACAGGGATAGAAGCATGTTCCCCCACTTGTTAAATGTACCAGATCACTGATTTATTGTCCATCTGAATAGGTGTCATCCCTAGAGGCAGGAGATCCTGGAAGGCCTGCAGTTGTAAGAGGACTGCCCTCATTTCTAAGATACTGATGTGAAGACTAAAATCTGAGGGGGACCATGTGCACTGTCTTTTCCATATAATGCCTCCTCACCTCAACTGGGGAGCATCCATGACCACTATGGCCCTTGGCAAAGAGGGTAAAAAGGGGCATCCCTGAGAAATCTCTAATGACTGAATCCACCATGTTACATGGTCTATGCAGATTTTGGTAAGACAATCTGGGAAGTTCAACGATTGGAGTCTGACTGAAAACTGGGCCACCAGCATCCAATGCAAAATTCTTGCATAGAACCTTGCCAGGGGACAAGAGTGATAGCAGCAGCCCTTGACACTAGAAGCTGTAATACCAGCCTGGCCATAGGGGTTTGACAGGAAAGCAGATGTAAAGGTTGATTCTCAGTGTAGACAACATGGCTTGTGGTAGCTTTGCTGTTTGGGAAGTAGTGCCTAAGTTTACTCCTATTAACTCCAGGACTTGTTTTGGGGATAATTGCAACTCATTGAAATTCGCTGTAATTCCTAGTCTGGAGCAAAGTTGAAGGAGAAAATCCCTGGTGGGGACTAGGATATGCTTGCTGGAAGCAGTGAGGAGCCAGTCATCCAGATGGGGGAATATCTGGAACCCTTGCAGTCTGAAATAAGCTGCTACCACTGCCATGCATTTGGTGAACACTCAGGGGGCTGTGGTGAAACCAAAGGGCAAGGCCCTGAATTAGAAATGACTGGCTCCCAGCCAGAAGTAAAGAAAATTTCTGGATCATCTGTCTATTTTGATCTGATAATACACATCCTGCAGGTCTAATGAGCACATGCAGTTGTTGGACTGTACCATGACAATGCAAAACTTTTGAGTATTTGACAAACAGAGTTAGGTAACTTAGGTCCATAACTGGCCTAAGGATCCTGTTCTTCTTTGGCACTAAAAGGAATCATGAGTTCCAAACCCTTTTGGCGTGACCTTTTGAATGAATATTTTTGACAGCAGCTTTTCTGTTTCCAATGCCACTGCTTTACTTTGGTGGGATGTAACACTGGGGAGCTCCTTCATTTTCAGAGGTGGATAAAGAAAGGAGATATGATAGCCTCTGGTGATGATTGACTGCACCCCCACATCTTTGGTGATGGACGTCCAGGATTCTGGGTACAGAGAGAAGTACCCCCTAACTGCTTTAAGCATGCAACAACTGAGCAACCCTTTAGGAGTGCTGATAAGGTTTTTTGGTGAATGGACATCCAAAGCCTTGGTTCTGCTGACCTCCTCTGCCAAGAGGGTGACATCTACTGTTAGAATTTCCCCTCTGCTTCAGGGGATCTATTTCCAGAAAAGTCTGGGGAAACCCCTGAGACTTAATGAACCACATTTTCCTACCTCCTTCTGGTTCCTAGAAAAGGTTCTTTGAGGAATTGAAAACTGCCTGCCTACAGAAGAAAGAGATTTCCCATCCTACTTGTTTCTGGAGAGAGTGTCCTTGATCTTAGGGCCAAAAAGGGTTGATCCATCAGAGGAAGCCTTGATGAAGAATGTCTTAAAGGGTTCAGGAAAATCACATGAGCACATCCTGGCATACGTCTGTACTGCAATGCCTCTGCATGCGGCTCTAGAAATACCATCCATTCTATTAGAGATGAAAAGCACTGAGGCATTAGAAAGGGATTGTAGGGTGGCAAGTTGTGAATCTACAGTTTTTTTGTCTTTCGCAGACATAAACCCAAAGACAGATATGGAAATTTCCTTAGTCAAGTCCCTCTGGAACCTCATCATATGTGCCAAGTAGTTCACTGATTGAAGAGCAAAAGTCGCTAGAGCAAAAACATGCTTCTCATATCTGTCCAGGCCCCAAGATATTCTAATAGGAGGGTAAACAGATGAGCTGTCCCATCAGGGAGCTCCTTTTTGGTGGCTGCCGCTACCACCATAGTATCCACAGCTGGGCCCTTGCTCCAATCACCATGGTCTTTGGGATCTACTAAGTACTAATCAGGTTTCTTCAAAATCAGTTCCACCACATTTGGTTCTTTCCAAGCCAGATGAGAATTGAGGTCAATCATCTCTTTAGCCAGGGGGCCACTCAGGAAGTAGCTGAGCCAGGACCAAAAGCCTAGAGGAAAACAGATTCCCCAGAGAAGGGGCTTCAGAAGACCAACCACCTTTCTGTATTAATAATTTGAGAATTTCTTTGAAGAGGATTTCAGAAAGGGACAACCTGGGGGACCCCTCTCCATCAAAATCCGTATCTTCTGTGAGAATCCTGTGGAGAGTCAATGTCCTTCTTCTTACATGTGTGCTCCCAAGGAGCTTCCACAGACAGACATCTCAGGGAAGACTCAGAAGTCTGAGGGAGTCCTGAACAAGAACGGTCTTGAAGCTATTGTGAACTGGCTGCCTTTATGGGACAGTATGTTTAAGATCACACACAAGGCAGTTGTGGAGGGTGTGGAGCCTAAGAAGGCAAAGATGTCCATTCTCTAGCCTCAAAGGTAAACACTAAAGCTAAACTCAAAACCACCTTGGTAAAGCTTCAGAGCCGGAATGGCCAAATGTGTCTCCTCTACCCTGCCTCGAGACTGAAGTCAGCATCAAGCTACCTAGCACTTAAGTTCCAAAAGGAAGGGATGGCTCTGAAAATCTCAGGGTCGAGCCCTTCCCTCAGATTTGCTGCAGAAGCTTTGGCTCCAAGATCTGTCAGGCCCCAATGAGATCGGAGCCAGCTAGATCAGAGAAGATGCTGGAGATGAAGAAGCCTACAACTTCAAATCCAACTATGGCAATCCTGGGAGTCTCAGATCTAAAGTTTCCAAAACCAGGGGACAGATTGGAGTAGGAGTAATAAAAGGGATGGGAGATCACCCACAGCTCATGGGTCCAATGGGAGATGAAGAAGGAAGAACTCCCAAATGTATCTGGGTCCCGAGACATTTCCTCATTATTCTGTCCACTTCAGACTCTGACAAACTTCTGGTAGATCTGAAGGACAAACTAATGGAAGGAGGTCTAGAAACCCTCTTGACTGGTGTCTCCTGTGAGAATGGAGAAAATAGCCTGGTAGTTATTGGCTCCAAAGAAAATCACAGTGCCCTATAAGAGTGAGTCCTGGATGAGGCAGGAGATGGATCCAATCGAATAGACAGACACCAAAGCCTTAGACATCTTGTCTGCCAAATTTGAAGTGGTAGCCAAGGCAGGAGAGTAGTCAGGGAATTGCTTCCTAGACTATTCTTTTCTTTTTGCTCATCTCCTATATGTGCTCCTATGAAAAAGCATTGGGAAGACACTGCCCCCTGTCACACACTCATGGCCTTTTGACATAACTGGTAAGAATGGGTCCACTCTCCTTTCTTTTTTGATGCAATGGACCATAGATGTGTAGACTGTCTGGACAGAAATCACACACTGAAAAGGAAAGTCCTGAAGTGCCTGCAATTGCAGGAGGATCATCCTCATCTCCAGAATGTCGATGGGTAGATGGGCCTCCAAGACTGACTCATGTTCCTTGAACCATCCTACCCTCATAATGCCCCCCACCCACACACCTCAAATTGGGAGACACCTGTGATAACTGTGGCCATGGGATGAGGAAGTACAAACAGGGGTTCTTGAGGAAACTGGGCAAAAATTCATCTACCAAGAAATAAGACAGTGATAAAGGGTAGACAATAAGTTTGGCTGGTGAAGACGGTGGGCTAATAGACACCACTGGACTGACAGCGCTCAATGCAGAACCCTGAAAGGATTTTGCACGAAGGACCATTGTTATTAAAAATATCATGGAGCCCAGTAACTGAAGTATGAGAGATGCTGGTGACGTAAGAGAACTGAGAATGTCATGTACTGCAAATGAGGAAGAGTCCAGTTATGAATGTGGCAACCTCTCAAGCACAGATACCGTATATAGACAGCAATGTATGAATCCCATATTTTGAGAGTGCAAACTTGACTTTTCATAGTTTACAGAACTGCTCAAGGACCAACACAAGAAGAGCAAATAGTCTCATGCTACAATTAGGGCTTATTTTGTGCTTGCAGTGAGAAGTCAAGTATTTAAGTACAGAAACATGCTGTGCTTTTTTTGAAATGTGCTGCGACTACCTCTATGCATTTGGTGGACACCCAGCGGGCTGTAGCAAGACCAAATAGCAGAGCCCAGAACAAGTAATGACCAGCTCCCAGCCAGATGTGGAAATACCTTCTGGACTGCCATGTCTTAACAAAGTAGTAGGGATCCCGAAGATCTGCTGGGCACATCCACCCCCCCCCCTTCCAAAGGAGAGGAAGAATGGATTACACCATAACCATCCAGAATTTGGCCCTCTTTAAAAATGTATTCAATTTGCTAAGGTTCAAAATCAGCCTTAGGTCTTTGCTCTTTTTGGGACTAAAAAGAACTTAGAGTAGACTCTGGATCCACAGTGTTCTGGTGAGACCATCTGGATGACTCTTTCTAGCAGCCAAGAAATTTCTCGGGTTGCAACCCTTCTGGAAACGTTTTGTAAGTTGGGGCTGATTTGAAAAGAAATGGAATTATGTAGCACCTGGAGAGGATTTTCTTCACCCAAGTATCTTGTGTGACAGTCATTCAGTTTCTGAGGTGATTTGATAAGCATTCCCCAACTGCCTCCAGAGGGGAGTAGGTGGGTATATTTTCAAGAATGTTGAAAAGGTTTGTCAGGGAAGGGACCTCTAAACCCTTGATTCTTAGGATGCTATCACCCCCTGGGGCACTGTTCACTGGTGTTCCCCCCTCTGCCACTGGGGTCTCTGTCGAAAGAGGAGTCAAAGGCAAATTTTTGAGATTTCTTAAACCATACGAGTTCTCCTCTCCTTTAATTCCTCAAGTATGTTTGTTGCAGGTTAGAAAAGTGAACTCCAATGGCAGAAAGCATTTTGCTCTCTTCCTTCACTCTTTCTCATTTCTCTGTGCCAAACAAAGACAACCCACCATAGGCATTCAAGAAGGATGCTTTAAAGTTGTTGATGAAATAACATAGCTTAAGCAAAATGCAGCAACGTATGGCAAGGCCAGTACCTGCTGCTCTTGATGCATTACTGGGTGCATTGGAAATGAGCCTCATGATAACAGTGATGATTAGTACCAGCCTTAGGCCAGTTAGACCAATTTGGCCTAATATAGCCCTGCTCTCTTAGGGGTACCCACACTAGGCTATGACGGGTTCATTATGCCTTAAATGAAGCAGAGATTTGTCTAACGGATACTACAGCAAACTCGAGAGATTTGTCCTGTTGGTAGCACTGTTCCCATAGTGGTTATAAGTCTCACTGGCAGAAGAGAAATTTCCTGTCATGCACTGTACTAGTGGCTTGTCCAGTATTATTAGTAACCACAGCTTCAAGCCGCTTGCATGTCCTATAGATCCACAGTACTCAGTTGCTTTTGCTGAGTGCACAACAGGGCTTTCAACACAAGAATAGTTGTTTTAACTATCTGGTTTTGCATACTGCTCCATTTACTGTCTCAAAACATAAGACTTCTCCTCACTAAGACTTGTGACAGAACTTTACCAGTTCAGCAGTACTGCAGAGAAAGGCCTGCTGCAGTCACAGATACGAGAAACAATCACAGATAAGCAAAACATGAGGTGTGTGCACTCATTGGTAGAAGGCAGAGGTGGACCAAAAAATGGTTCACTTGTTTGAAAGTGGAAAAATACTAACAGAAACAGTTTGACTCATACATATAATGAAGGGGTATCATAGTTTCAGAGTGACATACAAAATGGGGATGGGGGGGGCAACAGAAAAAGCTAAAAATTGGTTGGATTGGACTGGGGAGGAGTTTTGGATGGAAGTGTATTATAGAAAGCTGGATAAACATGTTTTTTCCATGTTCTCCTTATTGCCACATTTGCTTCATTATGGCATTCTGACTTCTTCCCACCTGATAAACCATGATGCTTACGGAGCAATCTAAAATATCCTTGTGTGTGATGCTTACTGTTGCCCTTCTGACCGGTGATATGGTTGGAAAAGAGCTACATGTATCAGACCACTTACCCAGTTTAACAAATAATTAAATAAATAAAATCAAACATGCTTATAAACGGGGTGATATGTGCGCAATGCTGTTTCTTAGTGGAGAAGCCTGAAATTATTATTATTATTGAGCATTCTGAGGAAATTCATAAGTTTTATGTGATTATGTCAAAACACATCGACTGTAAGAAGTAAATCAGTATGGAACTCCAACCACCTAGAACAAGTGGAGGAGATATTTGGAAACTCCTGAATGGAATGAAAGTGTAATATGAGATCAGAATGTATGGCGGAGGTTATAAAGTTTTCATGGTCTTTTGTACCCTTGAGTCTTTGGACCTTGATGACTCATTTGTCCAGTACTTCCTGACATATGAGAACATTAAGCATGGGAGGGGAGTGATAGATACTGCAATAAGTGAAAATATTTTTATTTATTTATATTTATTTTAACATTTGTTTACCGGGAAAGTCCGACTTGGAACAAAGCCAATTTTCAGTGGAGGCCTGGGGAGAAACACTCCAGACGCATGTCTTTGTAACATACTTTTACTAGGTTTCATGGAATAAAGCTCAACATGAGCCTGCTTCATAGCAGCAAAGTCTGCTTAGGGTTGTCTGCAGCACCTCCTAAAGATACTGGTGTGTGTAGAGTACTTAACTTACATAAACAGTTTTATTTGTTTAAAGTTTGCTAACCGAGAAAGAGCACTGATCCATCTAGACCATTTTCAGGTTCAGCACATTGGGAAACAATCCTAAAAAAATAAATAAATAATTTCCAGAGCAAACATTCAAAAGGGTTTAAGTCAAGATAAAATGTTGCATAAAAGAACACAATCATAAGCAGACATGATACAATAATTCAGTTAGTAAAATAGGCCAGGAGAGTATCTGTACACTGTCAATAATGTACATTTATCTATCTCTTGTCATGTGAATATCAGGAAAGTCCACCTTGGTAGGAGCCCATTTTCAGAGGAAACCCAGGGAGAAAAGCTCCAAGGAATTACAAAACATATTATGAACAATAATTTTACAATTTTTAAAAATAATACAAAAAACAAATACAGTTTAAATATTTATACCAAACGAAACAAAATATGAAAACATTGGTTAAGAATATATATGTTAAATGACAATGATTTAATGTTTACAGAAATGTTATCCAGTTTATAGAGAAATTAAAGGTAGATTAGTATAATGCAAACAGGAATGTCAAAATGAATTGAGAAAAGCAAGCTTATCGTACATTTAAAGACAAAGCCAGGACAGAGAAATTGATAGAAGTAAGGAACAGAAGATAGAGTAAATATAAGGTATTAATAGGTACTTGTTCACACTTAGGGATACAGTTTATTCTGGTATTTTACAGGAACAGAGTCAGCAATTGGCTAGAAAGTCTTTCAAAATGGTTTTGAAGGGTGGGAGGAAGGTCACTGATCTGATGGATACTGGTAAGGAGTTCCAAGCCTTAGCAACATAGTAAGAGTACAGACAATGCTAAGTAGATTTGATAGGTTTGTGAACAGATGGGAGTTTTTGGTCACTGGATTAAAATGACCAATTAGGAACACAGCTGTGTATAATGCTATTTAGTGCTAGACTAGCAGATGGATTCTGGATCATTCTTTAAGTGGTAAAAAGCTGTATATACATTAGTTTATGGGGTAGTTCTAACCAATCTATGCATTTTAGTGCTATACAGTGATTTTTTTTGCTACAAATTTAACAGCTTTGTTATAGCATTGTTCAAGTTTTGATTTTGTAATGCCTGAAAATTAGTAAGGAAGGGACAGCCATAAAAAGTGTGGGGAGGAGATAAGTAGTGGCAAATATAGTTTTAGTTGGGTTGGTAAGAAAGTTTTTGGTTCTATAAAGCATCCCTAATTTTTGATGAGTTTTTCTCATGCAATTTTTTTATATGCAGGTAGAATTTAAGATCACTAACCACTATCACCCCCCAATTATTTGCTATGAGAAGTGACTTCAATAGATGTATTATCGAGAGAGAGGAGTTTAAATTTTGTTTCTTCACGAAAGAGGGATTTGGAGGGAAAGTAGAAGTTTGTTTTTTAGGGTTGAGTATGACCTGTGAATTACAAAGCCATGTTTCAGTGGCTGTCAAAGCTTGCCGAGTAATTTTCTGGAGATGTGACATGTCAGATGTGCAAATAAGTGTGGAGTTATCTGTGTACTGCATTATGGAGGCAAAACACAAGCCTCTTAGCTTCCCCTTAAGGAGTCCTCTCGAACCTCTTGTAAGAACAAATCCAAAAACAAACAAAACAGAGTCCAAACTGGCCATAATCTTTTATTATAAAACGTAAGCGCTTTCAGGTTAAAAAACCCATCAGACAAATGTCACATAACCACAACAGTCTTTAAATATTAAAACATTTCTAAAAGCAACCAATTACTTTCTATACTTGACCCGCCTTTTCTTTAAGGCTGGTTTTAAAGGTACAGAACTATTTAAGCCAGGTGGGTTTGTCAGCAGCCAACTGTATGATCCATCTTAACTCTGTATACTCTGTATCATTGACAATGCCCCCTCCCTTTTTTTTTTTTTTTTTTTTTTTTTTTATCTGTGCAACATGCAGAACCATAAAAACAAACCTATGATCTGGAAAGCTAGAAACATGCTGATACAATGCATTATGTTCATCCTTTTGTCTAATAGATGACAAATGGTGCAATATTCTTGTTTTTAACTTACAATTAGTTTTTCCAACATGAAAGCTCAGACATGACTTGCAGCATGTCAAGTAAACCACATTCTCTGTATGGCAACCTGCATAAAACTCAAAATGTGTATTTTTTGTTTGTAACAGGATATATAAAATTTAAACCATTCACATTTGAACATGCTTTGCAGTGCCTACACGGAAAAGGCTCTGTTCTCATGTGTGCAGAGAAAACACTGTTAGCTTTCTTCTTATTTTTTAAACCAGGTTCTATGCAATAAAATGTCTTTTATGTTACTATTTCGCTTGAAGGTAAATCTAGGTTTCTCATCTAAAATATCCTTCAAGTAATTGTCACTTCTTAGTATCTTCCAGTTTTACTTAATGTAACATACGCATTGTTACTATAATGTAGCATTACCTTGGGTTTTTTATCATACTTATTAGATGGCTTCAACTTATCTCCTTGCTGTTCTTTATTATCAAAAAACCATGGTCTAGCCCTGGCTTCCCCATTAGATATTATACTGTTATTAGTTTTTTCTAAATTTTCCTTTGAATAGCCCTTTTCCTTAAGATGTTCATTTAACACATCTATTTCTTTATAAAACTCGTTATTGTCCGTGCACAGCCGAGAAACTCAGTATCCTTGCCCTTGCATAATATTATGAAAAGTATGCCTAGGATGCATACTGCATGCATTCAAACAGTGATTTCTCCAGCATTGTTTCCTATGCAAGGTGGTGTTTATCTTACCAGTTGCATTTTTATTTATTGCTGTGCTCTACTGAGAACTGAAGAAAATCTGTAGTTTTCTCCAGGTAATCAACAAACTAACAGTTCATCACTCCCCAGTGCCCACAACAAAAAAATATCAACAACAGATCTGGCATAAAAAATTGTTGAAGTCTTCCATAGATGTTCACATTTAAAAATATTTTTTATCCCCAGAAGGTTAATACTAAATTAGCATATGAGTTGGCACAGGGTGTGCCCATGGCAACACCCTGTACCTGCCTGTAATGTGGCCCATTACAAAGAAAGACATTATTTTCTAACACCAATGCTAGTGCTTCCAGAATTAAAATATTGGTATTCTCATCATACAGATTAACTGTATGCAGTACGTCTTTCACTGCTTTTAACCCAAATTCATTTGGGATGACCGTGAACAAACTGTTGATGTCCATGGGTACCATCAACACATTCTTCAAATCAAATGTTTGGCAAGCATCATACAATTTTGATTAGAACTGTGCAGTGTCTTTCAAAATCCTAGGAAAATAAGCAAACAGCTTTTTCAATTTTGCTTCTACCCACATAGATAAATGTTCAGTAACCCATCCGCTCCCTGAAACTATAGGTCTCATCGGTGGGGCTAGGATATTTTTATGCATTTTTGGTAGTGCTTTAAAAATAGGAATTACTGGATGTTCAATGCTTAAAAATACGTACAAATCATCATGTAATACTCCATTTGTTCTTAAAGCTTCTTACCAACATTATTCTATATTGCTTAACCATCAAAGGTGAGACATTTCTATAAGTACTGATATCACTAGTTAAGGCATCCAAGGATTGTATGTATGTATGCTGTAGTATCCAGAACTGCAACGGCCCCACCCTTATCAGCTGGTTTGACAGCCTGTCTGTCATCATTCATTAGATATAGCAGTGCTTGCCTTTCCAAATAAGTTAGTAAACCTGCATGTTGCATTGTCAAGATAAAGTTTTACTTCATCCTCACAAGTTTTTAAAAAAAGTATGAACTGTGGGGTGCATACCCGGTACAAAAGTACTCGGATGTTTCATAACATTAGTATAATGGCTGTTTCCCCTGAACATCTTATTCAGAATAACATTCCGCCCAAATATGTGCAAATCCAGTATAACTTCACTTAATACTGATGACCTACTGGGTACAAACGATAGTCCTTTACCTAAAACATTAATTTGTTCTTTAGTCAGTTGAACACTAGATATATTAAATACATTACAGTCATTAAAATCAGTCAGTTCATGACTCTCTGCTGTTTCACATATCCCTTTGTAGAGAGTGACCTTGCCTGTTTTCTGTTTTCTTCCGTACTGGTACTGGGAAAGTTGGAAAAGTCACAGAGCTGCTCCTTGCTGCAAAAAAAAAAGCAGATGAAGAAGATGGAAGCAAGGTTTTTGGCCTTGCTCCCATACTGACACTGGGCTGTTTAGTTCCCTGGGTGATGTCATCAGCTCGAGTCATAGTAGAGGTGTTGCTATTAGGATCCATGACAGCCATGGAACCTTCACTTGTCGTGGTTGTAGCCACAGAAGCACTGTTCACATTTTGTTGGACATTAACATTCTGAAAAACATCACTGCGCTCAGTAGACACATTATTGGTATGTAAGTTACTTGCTACTGCTGGATTAGGTTCAGTTCTAGCCTGCTCACGAGGTCTACTGAGCCGAGTGATGTTTTTCATCTAACTACTATTCTGAAAGTTATTACACTATAGTTTTTTTGTCTTCATAGGTAAGTACTACGCTATCGGTCCTGGGGCCTATACAAGCCCAGCCAAAAAGGTACACTGGCTTTTGCCACCCAAGAAAATTATTTTCCTGAGCCACTGTCGAGCAGAGCCACAGAGGTGATCCCCGGGGTGAATTTCCTATTTCCCATCCAATCATCAAGATTTTTCATGAAGAGTGCTAATGAGGAGCTTTGTTTGATATAGATAGGTGTGATGAGCAGAGGGGAACAATGACCTCTTTTTTTCTGGATGAGAAACCTTTTGAGATGAGGTGTGCCACGTAGAAGGATTTCCTGACTATTGTGGCGATGTGATTATCAAAGGAGAGACTACTGTCCACCTGTGTCCCAAGGTCTCTTATCACACTTTCAGTGTTAAGCATACTACCGCCTATGTTGTAGTTCATGGGTACAGAGTTTTTACCACAGGGGATGACAATGCACTTTTTGGCATTGAGCTTGAGGCCATGGCTTTGACACCAGGCATCTGTCTCAGTGAGGCCCTTTTGTAGGATGTCCACATCGTTAGGAGTTTCGATTATGGCTCCTAGTTTGCAGTCATCTGCGAACTTTGTTAGCCAAAGTCCTTCTGTATTAGCCTATACTTCAGAGAAGTAGATACCAAACAGGAGAGGACCCAGGACTGAACCCTGTGGTACTCCACTTGTCACTGGCCTGAAGTCGGATTTCACTGTGTGGGTTCTGTCAGTGAGCCAGTTGGCAACCCATCTTGTGACATAGGGATTTATACCTAGTTTAGTGAGTTTATCTATAATTCCAGAGTGGGGGATGGTGTCAAAAGCCTTGGCAAGATCTAGATAGGCTGTGTGAGCCACCTTACCCTTGTCTACGGCTTTGGTGACTGCTTCAAAGAAGTCTATCAGGTTTAGGAGACATGATCTGCCTTTTACAAACCCAAACTGGGTGGGATCCAGAGTTTGGAGATTACCAATATCTTTGTTTATAAGTTCCATGGTGATACATTCCATGGCCTTGCAGACCAGGCTCGTCAGGCTAATGGGGCGGTAGTTCCCGGGGTCCGTTGTGGCTCCCCCCCTTGTGGAGTGGGATAACCGTTGCTGTGCGCCACTCAGCAGGCACAAAGTCTGAGGTGAGGCTATGACTGAATATGGTACTTAGGTGGGGTGCCAGTTCGTGTAGAACGCAGCCTGAGATGTTGTCTGGTCCCATGGATGCTGTGTACTTGGCTTTGGAGAGTGTGGTTTTTACCTGTGCAGCCGTGATTACAGGAACTTTGCATTCTTCCGGTATAGAGATGGGCTCTTTAGGGGGTGAGAGGGGTGTAAAGTTAGCACTGAACCTATCTGCCAGGATGTTGGCAATATCAGTTGGGTCTGTATATTTAGTGCCATTGTGCTGTAACTCAAAAGAGATCTGAGTGTTGCCATTGAGATTCTTGACATAGCTATAGAATGCTTTGTGGTTGTCTTTAGAATCCGTGGCGATTTTGTTTTCGTAACTAGCTTTGGAGGATTTTATCAGGGATCGCAGCTTCTTACTGAGGCTGACCAGGGAGCTCCTCCACTCGTGGGATTTTACTCTCTTTTGCAAGAGTTTCTTCCTTCTGTTGTACAGTTTGTTTATGGCAGTGGACCACCAGATTGGCTTCCTTTTTTTGGAGGATAGCGTCTTGGTTCTGTTTGGGATAGCACGATCCATGCACTCATGTAAGTGCTTATAAAGTGCAATTGTGTAGGATTCAGTAGTCATAACTGTATTGTCCAACTGCATGGGTGTCATGAAGTTCACCACTCCTGTTTAAAGAAGCATGAAGTTGGCTTTGGAGAAAAATGTTACCATGGTTTCCTTAATGGGGGGGGGGGGTGGAGGCAGAATGTGGATATCTAGGGTAATTAGCTTATGGTTGGAGCGGACCAATGAGGCGTTGACTTCAGGTGTGGAACACCGGTCACTCATGTTGGTAATGGCTAGATCCAGGATATTGTTGCCCCTGGTGGGGGTGTGGATAAGTTGATCCAGAGCATTGGAGTTTGTGAATTCCAGAAAGCGTTGAGCGAAGGAGTTGGTACATGAGTAGTTTTCCCAGTTAATGGTCATTAGTCATTAGTTTGCTTTTTACTACAATTGTGAATCCTTCTGAAGTTTTAAAGATATTGTGGTGCTTTATATTTCTGCCATTCTTTCCATGCTTTTTTTTATCTATCCTGTATTAGCATTCTATTCTATTTGGATGGCCAAACTGCATTACTTGTTTTTAATCTCTTCCTTCTAGGAGGTGCAAGGCTATTTAGGATACTCACAGAAGTTGTATTTTTTTTTATTAAACAAGAAACATCTTTATTAAATTATCATTTATGACATAGTAAATCATACATTTATATAAATGAAAACAAAGCATGTTTACATCATTTTAGTTGCAAACATTATACAGCACTTATAATCTATCCAGTCACTGTCAGTCAAACATTACATAGCTCATTCAAATCCTGCCTTCTTTTAAACTTCATTCCTTGTCTGCATGTATTTTTCTCACAATTTAATTTTTTTTTCTTTGTAATTTGCTCCTACTCTTTTCTAAAGCTCCCATTTCCAGTTGTTTTATCCCTGTTACACTGACATTCAGGGAAGTTACACTGAATTAATTTACAGTATCATCTATGGGGAGGATTTGTAGGACATTACAGTTAATAGACGACAGGATAGTAATGAACATTTCTGGGTCAAACTTAGAAGGCTGTGTGTTGTTTTATAAACATGCTGTTTGAGTGGATGTTTAGATGTCTGGTTGTACAGATTGGGGAATGACCGCTGAAACAGTCAGACATTGTACATGTGGTGGTCTGTTTGCTAGCGTCTGATACTAAGATCCAGTCTAACAGGGAATTTGATGCCTTGCTATAATGTGTGAGGCTATTAAATAGTTGTATGAAACCAAATAAGTTAATTCTAGATGAAGGGGAGTTAAGAGTTTATGTCCAAAAAACTAGCATTCACATCAAGTAGTATTTTTTTCCTTGTGGAATTGATGGGTATCTTCCAGTATAGCTGCATTGTCACCAGGAGGGAAGTAAAAGGCAGTAATACCTATTTGTTTATAACTTTTTAATTTCAGGAAATTAATAAGAAGCTCTGCTGGACTAAATGTTGGAATTGGTTTGTTGTAAGGGGAAATGTGGTAGTTGTTGGAAATATTAAATCAATACCACCACCCTTCCTCTTTACACGGTCATTACAGATGATATTAAAGCTGAAATGTGCAATTTCGGACTCATTTATGTTGGGTTTAAGCCAAGTTTCAGTTACAGCGAGAATATCAGGCCTGTATTTTATAGTATGTTTATTTGGGGAGAATTATACAAAAAAAAAAAAAAACCTTTTACACAATGTGCAGTTGTTCGGCATGGGATGCGTTACAGACTAAGGCACAAGTCAAATTAAGGGAAGAAGGGGAAAGGGAGACCAAAAGAGAGAAAAAAGTATGAGGGGACAAAGGGAAAGTGTGCAACTACATCCTACCCAGGTTAAGGAAATTCAAGCAGAACTACAGCAGTTTGGGGACATGCTTACAGGTAAGCCAAGGAGTATCCACTTGATGAAGCACAACAGAGAGACAGATCTTAGTGGCCCATCAAATAAGGCACTTACAGTGTGTGTGATGGAGTTAAGCAGATCCTCAGAGAGGAAAGAATAGTTGTGTAAAATCTTACCATAACCACAGATGTCCTCTTCCATGTTGCAGTATTCATAATCTGTGGGTAAGTCCCCGCATAGCGACCCGAATGTCCGGCCAGTATACAAAAGATTTAGTCACTGCAAGGTACGTGGGACGTCTGATGTTGGCCATAGGGTGCGTGGGCCAGAAAAGTGACATCTGCATGTACCTTCCACAGAAATGAATGCCCCTATTGAACCCCAGTCCCAGGACAGGTGCACAAGTCCTGAATCTCCAGCAAAGCCCCCCCCCCCCTTTTTTTCAGGGGTTAGGAAGGTGAGGTAGAATACTGCAACATGGAAGAGAAGGACATCTATGATTATGGTAAGATTTTACACAACTATTCTATGTCCTTCTATTCTCATGTTGCAGAATTCATAACCTTTGGGTGAGTGCCATAGCTCAACGGGAAGAAGAGGGTGGTTTGAAACTATTTTCCAAAAATCCATGCATGATTGATATGGCAAAACCTGCTCCAGTTTGTAGTGTTTGGTGATGGTACAGACAGATGACCAGGTAAGCTGCTTCTAGAATACAGGCAGTGTCCAGCCCCTTGAAAAATGCTCCAGAGGAAGCCATATGGCACTAGTGGAATGGGCTTTTATGTTAGAGTCCAGGTGTTTGCCATGGTAGGTGTATTGCGAAAAGAGATGGCTTTGGAAATCCAGGTAGAAACATTCTGCTTTGTCACAGCTTTTCCCAGAACCCTAGAGTGAAAGAAGACAAACAGTCACTCTGATCTTCTAAGGGATTTAGTCTTGTCTAGACTGAATCTTAGGTGTCTGTGAACATCAAGCGAATGCAGGACTCTCTCACTGTCATTCTGGGACTGTGGAAAAAAGTGGGGAGGTGGATAGACTGGTTCAGTGATAACTCATTGCTCACCTTAAGCATAAAAGATGGGTTAGTCCGTAGGGTTACCCTACCCTTGTGGAAGATTAAAAAGGGTGGGTTGACCATGAGGGCCTGGAGCTCTGATACTCTCCTGGCTGATGTCAAGGCCACCAAAAGCACAGTTTTCCAAGTGCAGTACTTTAGAGAGGCTGTAGCTGTTGGCTCAAATGGGTCAAGGGTGAGCTTCTCTAACACATTTGTTCAGGTCCCAGGGTGGTGGAACTGACCTCCTGGGGGGCCTGAGGTGTAGCACTCCTTTCAGGAATAACTTCACCTGAAGTCTAGAAGCAAGTGGAGGGTCAAGAGGCAGACAGGCAGAAATAGCAGCAAGGTGGGCTTTAACAGAAGAATATGCCAACCCTGCCTGCAGCAATTCACACAGATAAGACAGCACCAAGGGGACATCTCTTTGAAATGGGTCTAGCTGTCTTGTTAGACACCAAATGGAAAATCTTTTCTATTTGGACAGATAAGATCTCCTAGTATTGGGTTTCCTGGCCTCCTGCAGGACATTTAGCACGTCCTCTTAGTAAAGGTGTCTGAAAGGGATCAAAACTGTCACCCACAGAGTTAGGTTCAGAGACTCCAAGTGGGGATGGATTAGGGATTGCTTGTCCTGTGTGAGTAGGTCCACTCTGTGAGGTAGGGTTACCACCTGTCCCACTTTGCGAGGGACAGTCCCTCTTTGGGCAGTTGTGTCCTGCAAAAAATGTGAATAAATGGTAAATGTCCTGAGATTTTAGGACAAAATTATTTTCTATATTTTATGTAATAGTTGCATAAAACAGTTATTCTGTATCTGAAATACCTAAATGTTATAAGAAACAGAATAAGGAACTAAAATGCTACAAGAATAAACTTTTATTCAGGCAAAAAACTGAAGTTCTATCCTTTGTACTGGCCGTGGGTATGTTTTACCCTGCAAAATCTGATGTTTGTAGCACAAATGTCCCACTTTGGCCATTTGGAAAGGTGGCGACCCTACTGTGAGGTAACGTGTGATGATTGCCCCTGGCTAAATGCAGGAGGAGGGGGAACTAGTGCTGCCTTGGCCAAAATGAAGTTACCAGCAAGATTTTTGGTTTGTCTTGCTAAATCTTCAGTAGGACTTTCTGTTAACAATGGGCGGGGGGAATGTGTAAAGATACATCCCTTTCCATGAGAGAGACAGGGCACCCATTGCCCTCGTTAGGGGGCTGGGTGCCGTGGTACAAAACTGTGGAAGTTGCCTGTTCAGAGGAAAGGCAAACAGGTCTTATTTGTGGCGTACCCCACACCTGTGGACTACATCCAGGAACACATCCCTATGTAGCATCCACTCATGGGATTGTGACATGGACCTGCTCAAGATGTTTGCCTAAGTGTTCTGAGCTGAAGGGATGTAGACTGCCTGCAGAATTACTCTATGCTGGACCGCTAATTCCCAGGCCTGGAATAAAAGTCTGCATAGCATAGCTTCTAGTGTCATTCCAGGGGGATTCAGTACCTGACAGCCTAGGAAGATATGACTGACAGACCACAATGCTTTGCTAGAGATGGCCTGCATCTGTCTCATTTGGGCTTCAGGCTTCTGGCACAGGCCCTTGCCTCCTCCATAGTGCCCTTTTTAGGAAAAATCATGAGGTCAATACTGCCAACATAAAAATTTCAACAAAAGCCAAATTAAAGGTCAAGCTGCTAAATGCTAGGAGTCTAAACATGAAACGCCACTCATTGCAAGCATTCTTAACCTTGGAAGATGCTAACATTTGTGCAGTCACAAAAACCTGGTTCAAAGCTGTGGACAGCAAACCCAGCCTTACCTACTTACTCATCCTATCATACATTCAGACCCCAAACTGTGGGTAGCAAAGCCAAAGGAGGTGGAGTTTCAATATATATTAAAGACACACACACCTCCAGGGTGGTCAAACAGTATGACGCACAGGAGACACTCCAGGTGCAGTTAACCATCATAGCTACAGGCCCCCAAACAAGATGTCCACTCCAACTATCTGGAGTTCTTCGAATATCTCAAGATTCAACCATTTACATTGATCATGGGTGACTTTAACTACCCAACCACAGACTGGAAAAACTACACATGCCAGAACACAAATGCCCAGAGATTCCTCAATTTTATGAATACAAATGCCTTGCAACAGCTAGTCGATACTCCCACAAGAGGTGATAAGATCTTGGACTTGGTATTAAGCAACAAGACTAACCACTGCAGCACCCCTACAGTATCATCCTCCCTGGTAAGATCCGACCATAAACAGGTCACTTTTGAAGTCACCATCTCTCCTGATCCCCCTCAAGCTACAGTTAAACAAAAAAACTTCTCCAAAGCTGATTACAGCCTCCTGATGAATGGTATAAACAGCTTCACAGCCCCCAGGAACTGGCACCAATGTCCAAATCTACACCAAAGTACTATACAAGCATTTATATAGATGCATGGAATCAGGAATACCCGACAGGACAAAATCATCCTCCGCAAGGAAGAGTAAACCTGTCTAGTGGACATCTGCAATAAATAAAACTATATAACAAAAGGAAAAAATTGCTGTCCAGGAGCAGGTGCCCAACTGTAAGCACTCTCTCCTTAGTCTGAACAAGCAAATAAGAGCACTAGTGAAATTCTCTAGAGCTTGCTTTGAGTCCCATTGGCCACATCTACTAGAGACAATCATAAGGCCTTCTTCACATATGTCTGCAATCTCAAAGGAAGCACTCAGATCTGTTCAGACCTGATGGTCACGGACACCCCATACACAAATGCTGTAGATATAGCCAACCTACTGGCTGACAGATTCAGTGAAAACTTCAACGCTCTATCACCACATCAGTAAATCAGGACATCCCCAGTACCCATCTCCCCTCTCTTTATCTCTAGGGAACAGGTCATCACTGCCCTCTCAAAGGCAAAAAATACAGCCTCCATGGGAGGCTGCATCCTACATGAACTTAGCCAGGAACTTGCAGCACCATTAAGCACCCTATTCAACCAAAGCCTGAGTACCGCATTTGTCCTAGCTGAGTGGAGGAGAGCCACTGTCATCCCTTTACACAAAGGTGGAGCGTCCACCAATCTGGGAAATTACAGACCCATCAACCTAACTAGCCTGATCTGCAAGGCCATAGAATGGATCATCATGGGCCTCATTAAAAGGACAATGGCAACTTCCAAACACTCGACTCCACACAGTTTGGCAATGTCAAGGGGTGGTCATGTCTGTTAAATCTGGTCGACTTCTTTAAGACAGTCACCAAAGCCATGGACGAGGGGAAGATGCTGCACACCACCTACCTTGACCTGGCCAAAGCCTTCAACACTATTCCCCACTCAGGCATAATAGATAAACTGTCTCAACTAGGCATCAATCCATATGTTACTAGATGAGTAGCAAACTGGCTCACTGATAGAACCCACCTAATCAAAACAGGGGAAGCCACCTTGAGCAGTAAACCCGTAATGAGTGGTGTACCCCAGGGATTGGTCTTGGGGCCTCTGTTATTCGGGATATACTTATCTCTCTGAGGTGCAGGCCAAAACCAGTGGGCTTTTGCTGGCCAAGTTTGCAGATGACTGCAAGCTGGGCATGGTCAATAATTCTGCAAGTGATGTGGACGTCCTCCAAGATGGTCTCACTCAAACAAATGACTGTTGTCAGATACCTGCCCTCAAGCTGAATGCCAAAAAATGCATCATTATCACCTTTGGGGAGAGTGATGTCCCCACATATTATCATATTAACAACTTCCTAATCACACAATCAGTTGTGAGGGATTTGGTCACCTAGGTTGATAGCAAGCTGGCTTTTGACCACCATGTTGCTTCCGTTGTACGGAAAGCTTTCTACATGGCCCACCTCATAAGTAAGGGTATCTCATCCAGGGACAAGGAGGTCCTAACATCCCTGTATTCTTCCCTTATAAGGCCAATTATTGAGTACAACTCCCCCTTCGAAATGTACCTCGCAAAACACATGGAGCAGCTGAAGAGACCACAAAGGATCCTCACCAGGAGAATCCAGGGCCTCAAACATCTACGTACCCTACACAGATGGGCTAAAAGCCCTGTCCCTCTACTCAATTTCATACAGACTCCTCAAAGGTGACCTCTGCTTGGCATATTAAGCAGTCTCAGGCCCCGCCTTGATGGTGCTGCTGCATATCTGCAAGTCAAACTCCACTCGAGTAACCCAAACGCATGACCTCAACCTGGTCTGCGACATCAATAGGACTGGTTGGTGGACAGATTTGTGCCCCAGAGACTCCCCATCTGTGGAGCAGACACCCTCTCCAAGTGAAGCAGAGTACCTCATTATCCCTTTTTAAGCGCAACCTGCATAACTGGATGGGAAACAGAAAATATACCCCTGGGATTCCACCTGTGTACTTGCTGGACAGGGGCTTTGGGTGCTGACTTGTCTAAACATGGGCTAAACTCTTGGCTAGGCTTATAAGGGCCTCAGGGTCAACAGCCTAGTAACTTCCTGTGATCTTGTCCCCTGTTTGCTCACATACCAAAGAATAGTATTGTTGTCTGTGAACAACTTTAGAGATCCATGCTTCAGAATATGTTGGAAGTCCCTCAGTGCAAATATAAGAGCCCTCATCTCTCTTATTTTGACGTGCTCCCTCTTGAACGGGCCTGTCCATGTGCCTTGCACCTTCAAGCTGCCCATAGCAGCTCCCCAGCCCAGGTCTGAAGCATCTGTGTACATTTCCTGGACTGGAGTTAGGGGAAATCCTGGGTTCAGACAGACTTGACCCACCCACCATAGGATCTCCTTCCTTAGGCATGGTAGGAAGGGAATGGTGTGGTCCAAAGGGTGGGAGTGTTGGGTCCATGTTGTCCTCAGGTACCGCTGAAGTTTCCTCATGTGGAGTCTTGCCAGTGACAACATGGGGAGTATAGAAGCCACATGCCCTAAGAGTCTGAGGTATTCTCTTGCTGTCATTGCAAGGGTGTGGATGACAGACAACAGGTATTCCTTCAGGCTTTCCACTTTTGGGGTGGGTGGAATGCCATCATAATGTCTGTCCTGATTCTGCAACCCAGGAAGACTTGGTCCTGGGAGGGGTTGAGGTTGGATTTGAGGAAGTTGATGGTAAAACCCAGAGACTGCAGAGCAGAAATGACTTTCTGGAGCTGGTTCTGTATGGTACTGTAACAGTTTGCCTGGATCAGAAGATCATCCAGGTATGGGAAAATCTGTATCCCTATGACCCTGCAATAGGCTACCACTGGAACCAGACACTTGGTGAATACCCTTGGAGCAGTAGATAGTCCAAAGGTTAAAGCAGAGAATTGAAAATGCGAGGAACCCATAGAGAAGCGCAAGTACTTCCTGTATTTTTGCCAGATGGGGATATGCAGGTAGGCATCTTTGATGTCCAAGGTGTTCAAAATATGCCTGAGGCATTAGCAGTGGACACAGTGTCTGAATAGTGAGCATGCGGAAGTTAGGTACTTGAAGAAAAGGGTTGAGGTGCGAGAGATCCAGGATGGGTCTCCATGGGCCGCCTTTTCTTGGGACCAGGAAAAGCCTGGAGTAAAAACCCTTTCCTTTTTCTGATGCAGGGACTGGATGGATAGTCCCTTGAGAGAGGAGGCTGTCCAAGGCTGGTTGGAATAAGGGCAGGTACAGTCTTTTGGTGGCTGTGGGATGCCTCTTAAGAGTGGAGGAATGGCCCAAATCATGAAAGAACCTTTTTCTATGATTAACAAGACCCACTTGTCTGATGTAATGCTTTTCCAGAAAGGGAGACAGTGAGACAGTCTCTGGGAAAGGGATATAGGATCTGGAGAAGTAGGAGACAGGTAGTCACAGACTATCTGCCTTGTCCTAAAATGAAGGTTTCTAGGCTGGTGTCTGGGCAGACCTGGAAGGTGGGTAATTCTTGTGGAATTTGAGTTGGTGACAGAAGCAAATGTTTCAAATCCTGTAATTCTTTCCCCTTCTGTTGAAGGGTTTTGAAAAGTTCTGCCACTTGGGCCCCAAAACAAGGGAGTAATGTCCAAGGCAGCATCTAGAAGTTTAGCCCTGATATAGTCAGGAAGGTGTTGGAGCCTCAACCAAGAGTACCTTCTGAGCATTGAGGCAGAGGCTGCAGACCTGGCTGAGGCTTCTGCAGCATCATAACTGCATTTGATTGAATGTCATCACTTGTGAGGACAAGGAGATCAGGTTAGAGATTTGTGACTATGTGGCCGAATCAGGGAAGTCATCCAAGAGCTCTGAAGCCTAAGTCTAAAGGGCCAGAAAGTACTTAGACATGTGTCTCTGGTAGTTGATGGCCCTAAATGCCAACGCGACACAGGTATACACCCTTCTTGCCAATTCCCTGCATAGATTTGCTGTCCTTATCAGAAAGGAGTACAGAGGTAGACGGAAGCAGTCTGGAGGGTTTGTCTGCAGAAACAGAAATGGTACCAGGGTCTGCAGCAGGGCATTTTATTAGACATTTTACTCCTTCTGGGACCTTATAAAATCTGTCAGGCCTTCTAGGAGCAGGAGGTTGGGATTCAGGATTTTTAGAAGCTGCAGAGAAGGCGTCTAAGAAGGCTGGTAGGACTGGTGGAATGGCAGAAGGTGAAGGGGGTATCCATTTGTAGGAGTTCATAATACCTCTTTTGGACTTCAGACATTTCTGTGGAGTCCCATTTGAAAAACTCTCTCATCCGAGAGATGGTTTCTCCAAGGGTAAGGTCCTCCCTAGGGGAATCCCCTTCAGCAGAGTCCTCCTCTGGGGAGGCATATCCCAGAGGGGAAGGCATTTGTGAAGCATAAGACAGAATCCTCAGAAGAGGAATATGAGGAGTCTTCGGCTTCTATTGGAAGAGGTTCTACAGTCTGGGGCCTACGGCTGATAACAGGAGGGCAGCCAGAGGAGAAGCAGCTATGGTAGGCCTAAATGCCATAAAGGCATTGAACAAACACTGAGTGAAAGCTTGCCAATCAGGCAAGCTCTCAGGAGGTGAAGTCACATGTTTGGTTTTCTGTTCTTTAAAAAAGAAACAGGCCTATAGGGCACAGGTCCTAAGGAGGGCCTAGGTTTAGAACCCTCACTAGCAGTGGAAGGACCTGTCTGGATGTCCGCAGTCATCGGCACCCAATGTCTGCATTTCCTCAACGGACGTGCTTTCAGATCTTGGGTTTGTGGCCTCTGAAACGGTACCCGCTACACCAGAGTCAGCTGATTCTGTATGTTCCTCCAGGCGTACCTCGGCCATTGGGGGAATGTCGGGTGGAAGAGGTGCAGCAGTAGTCTCAGGCCTGGTAACTTTGGTCTTCTTTTTCAGTGGCTCAGCGGTATGGCTGGATGTCCCTTCCTTCACAAGAGCAAGACGGTTGAGTCATTGGTTCTCTAGATAAATATTAAAGGAGAGCAGATGGCTGCGAAGAGTCTATGGGATGAAGGCATGACAAATCCCACAGGCCTTATGGTCGTGGTTGGGCCCTAGGCAGAATAGACAGAGGTTGTGGCCATCCTTACGAGGGATCTGATGTCCACATCTACACTTTCCTTTTCTGGATAACATGAACCTGGGCAGGCATGCAGTGACCAAGAAAAAAAGAAAAAAAAAAGGCCCCAACGGGGTACTTAACTTTAAATCACAGGATCTGACGGCAGAGACACCAGGATGAGCTGACGTTCTACTTGTTGCAGAGAAGTTCTGAGGAAGGTACATGCAGACATCAACTTTTATGGCCCACGCACCCTACAGCCAACATCAGATGTCCCATGTACCTCTACAGTGACTAAAACTTTTGTATACTAGCTGGATGTTCAGGTCACTAGGCGGGGGCCAACCTAAAGGTTATGAATACTGCAAAATGAGTAGAGAAGGCCATCTACAGGAGATGTTACCCTGGGGGGTCATCCAGGAGTACATGTTTTATGACAAAATAAAAAATAATTAATAAGCATATTGTTTTACTTTTCTTACATGGTTACAGCATTCCTAATATCTAATCTGAAAGTCTTAACTTCAAGAAAACAGCAAATGGAGGGAATGGTGGGTGGCAGCTGTGGGTCCCACCAAAACAGTTCAAATTGTGCCCTATAATTGCTAAGGCCTACCCTGTTGGCGATGGACAACATAGCAGTCAGTTGAGATTCCATGGTCTTCTTATTGCCAGCAACTGGAGCTTTCCTCATGGAATTTAGTACATTATTTAGTAGTTCCCTCTGGAACCTAATAATATATGAAATGTAATTCAATGCTCTGAGGAAAAAAAGTCCCTGAAGCATAAACACGCTTTCCAAAATGTTCCACCACTATCATCTCCCTGTAAGGCAGGTGGCTCATGGAGATTTCCTAGCTTATCTCCTTCTTAGTGGCTATTGCAATCACAACAGAATCAACAAGAGGTCCTTTATTCCAATGTGGCCGATCACTGGGAGAAACAAGCAACTTATCTGATTTATGAGGGATCGATTCCATCATCATCAGGATCCTGCCAAGTGTTCTGTTAAATGATGTTATTCAAGTGATCCACAGGTGGGAATACCCAGTAGGTAGACGGGCCAGCACTGAAAGCTTCCAAAAAACACTTTCATCCAGGGAAGGGGTGTGAGTCGGTCAGTTCCTCCTCATTCTCAATAATTCTATTGCCTAACCAAAATAGGTGTCCTCAGGGGGCACATCTAGGGGACTTTTCACCTTAATTGAGGCTGGTATCCTATGGAGAGTTCAAATGCATTCTTTTGTAATTGGACTTTCTGTGCTCTTCATGTGTGGGCAGAGTTGAAGAGTCAGATGAGTCCCTGGTCTCTTGAGGAAGGGAAGGATCAAGGCTATAAGAATAAGGCTTTCCTTGGAAAGAATGAGCAGTGCTGATGGCTACAGATACAATGGATAGTCTGGGGGAACTAAGGCTCGAGAAACATCCCTTTTCCATGTAGACTGATGGGTAAAAAATCTTTTCAAAAGCCTCAAAAACAGATGTTGGAGCCAAGGGTACAGGAGGAGACAATCTGTGACCCAGACCCAAATCCCAAGCAGAAGGATCAAAATCTCATTCCCTCAGCAGATGAATTGCCAAACCTGAGGATGAGACCAAAGCTGAGGAGACAATGGCTGAAGCACCTGGAGAGGACTGATCCAAACAAATGTGGGTTGACCAAAAACACAGGTGACCAGATTTGGGCTCAACTCCAGTACCCACGACTGTGAAGGCTTTGGAGTCAAATAGGTCAGAGGAACTGTTGACAATGAAGACTCCAATGCTATCAAAGTGACATGTGAACTATCAGTGGACATCTCGGCTGTGAATCGACTTGGCCAGAGTTCAGCATCAGGGGAGAAGCAAAAGTAAGGGGAACATATATAGGCCAGCCCTATCAGCCCTCAGAGTGGTGGGACAGGGAATGACTGCTATATCTATCTGAGCCTCCACAAAGACTCTCAACATGCTTTCCCAATCTATACTGATTAGACTTCTGGAAGAAGATGGACCTACCAAATGCTATGAAGAGTGGTCTGGAAGTCACAAATCTCAATAGCTTCCTTCTTGAGGATTGAGGGCCTGAAGAGGGAAGTTTTTTTTTAAGTGAAGTGTCCAAGATGATAACAGTTTTAGAGTCACTAGAAGAAGAAACTTGAGAAAAGGGCCAATACGGATCCAAAAAGGTCAAAGCTGAAGAGGGAGAAGACCCAGAGCACTTGGTTATCTTTGGAGCAGGAAAGGACAATGTTGGAGACTTCACAAGTCTTTCATTTTTTGACTCTTGTCTCTGCCACTATCCCGTACTTTTTTGCCCTCTTTCCTAGTTGATTTTGTAGCCTATGTCTCCACACATTTGGGCTGCAGTGATCAAAGCTTAAAAAGATGATCCAGACAAATGTCCCACTGAAATGGGAAGACAACCTCTAAGAATTATTTTTTTATTTCTATACAAAAGGGTCCATTGGTCAAGAACAAATATCACAAGAAATATTCAGGTGCTGAAGACCAAGACAAATAACACATTGTGAGCGAGTCCTAAGGAGTGATTGTGTGTCCCAACTTAAGAGATTTCTTGAAAAGTGAATTCTTATCCATATCAATAAACAATATAGATGATCATACACAAGTGAAAAAAGACTGGCCTGGGTAGGCCTCTTGGGGGGGTTTCAATGTAGTTCTGTGGTAAATTTCTTAAAAGAAAATTTGAAAATCCCACTAACAACAATGATAAGGAATCCAAGAAGCAAAAGAAAAAGAATACAGTACAACAATTCTTCACTTATCTGAAAATACATTGCTTGAATGGAGTGGTAGAGAATCACATCTGTCCAGCAAGAAAGACAAATGAAATCTGAATAGTCGTCTTTGTGCACAGCATCACGGCAGAGGGAGACAGCAAGCTCAAGCACTGGAGATGCTCTGAAAGTGTTGCCAGCTTGGATTTGCCTCAAAACTGATTACCCAACAGTCAAGACAGATGGAGAGGGACAACATAGGCTCTACTATATGCACGCTTAATGTCTCTACTTTTATAAAGCAATAGTAGATTCCTAACTAGGGTTGCCAGCTCTCCGGTTTTTGACCAGACTGTCCGGTTTTCAGAAAAATTGTCTGGTTAAAAAAATTCATCAAAACCGGACTTGTGAAGTCGTTTTTTTTTTTTTTTGTGCCGCCAGAGCGCGGAGAGGAGAAAGTAAATGCATCCAGCTCGAACTGGAGCATTTTTAGTGGAGAATGTATTATGACAGTACATGAATGATATACATTACATACTTAACGCACACAGTGCAATTACCGCTGCCTGTGTTCTCTCCCCTTTTTCTTTAAGTAAGTCATCAATCAACTCATCATGCATGCGTGCTTATTCCACTACTCAACAGCGTGGAATGGAAATAATCGCGTGGAAATTTTAAGCAGCACAGTTCCAGCGTGATTGAAGAGCAAGAGCCAAGAGTAGGGGGTGTGTCACCACCACGTACAGACAGTGTAAAAACTTTCAGACTATGGCAGAAATAATTAGATAGCCAGCCTAGGTCAGGTGAGAACTTAGCAGATAGCAGTATGTTATTCTCTCTTTTTTGTTTCTAATTCATAATCATCATAGCAGCCTTTTATGCATAACATCATTATTAGGCCAATGTCCTCCTGCTACTCTCTGAGGAAAGGGAAAGTCTCTGCTGTGTCAGTGCAGCAGAGGATGATGAAAGTAGTGAGTCTGACATATATATATATATATATATATATATATATACATATATACAGAGAAGTATGTATGTATATATTTTGTTAGCATATGCCTGCCTCTGTGTGATGGAGGGAAGGATCTGTGTAAGATTGTAACTGTGGCACACTTAGCAGGATCAAGGAGATGATGAGGGTTTAAGAGTCAGGGCCCAGGCCAGGCGTCAGTATAATTTTTGTATGGTATATATTGAGTATTAAGTGTGTGTGAGAGAGAAAGAGAGAGAGGGAAATAATAATAATAACAATAATGTAGGGCATCAGATTAGATTTTGGTGTTTAGGGCAACCAGCGCAACTACTCGCATTCTTCTTCTTCTTCTTTCAGCTGCTCCCATTAGGGGTCGCCACACAGCGGATCATCTGTTTCCATTCCTTCCTGTCCTCGGCATCCTGCTCTGTCACACCAACCACCTGCATGTCCTCTCTCACCACATCCATAAACCTTATCTTAGGCCTTTCTCTTTTCCTGTTACCTGGCAGCTTCATCCTTAGCATCTTTTTCCCAATATACTCTGCATCCCTCGTCAGCACATGTCCAAACCAACGTAATCTTGCCTCTCTGGCTTTGTCTCTAAACCTTCCAACCTGGCCTGACCCTCTAATATACTTATTCCTAATCCTGCCCACCCTCGTCTACTCTGCCACGTCCAGCTCGGACTCCTGCCTTTTTGTCAATGCCACTGTCTCCAACCCATATAACATACATAGCTAGTCTCACTACCCTCTTGTAGACCTTCCCTTTCACTCTTACTGATACCCTTCTGTTAAAAATCACTCCAGACACTCTTCTCCACCCACTCCATCCTGCCTGTACTATCTTCTTCACCTCTCTTCCACACTCATCATTACTATGAACTGTTGATCCCAAGTATTTAAACAAATCCACCTTCGCCAATTCTACTCCCTGCATCCTCACCATTCCTCTATCCTTCCTCTCATTCACACACATGTATTTTGTCTTAGTCCTGCTGACTTTCACTCCTCTTCTCTCCAGAGCATATCTCCACCTCTCCAGGTTCTCCTCCACCTGTTCCCTACTCTCACTACAGATCATAATGTCATCTGCAAATATCAGCAACTACTCACATTATGGTATGAAATAAACTATTATTAGTAAAAATAGAATAATTAATTTTACGACATCTCTAATAATTCATTTTATGACGAATCTCGTCAAAGCCCAATGGCTCTCCATGAAGCTAAGGAAAGTGTTAGAATCCCGTGACAATAAAAGCCAGTGACAATAAAAGTACCCACTGTCTGCAAACAAGAAGTTAAAATACTCCACAAAGACACCTCTTACGGCCTTCACCAAAAACTCGCACCTGAATCGCAGAAATTAGGTTTCTGAAACTAAAAGCACCTGGAGATAGGAAAAGAAAGTCTTTTAGAGAATGAGCCTGAACCTTCTAACCAACGAAGGTTAAAAACTAAAACAAAAATAGTATCACTTCACTAGTGTGGTTGTAGACCACAGACACAGATTACTGGTTAACTTTCAAAGGGTACCTTTAGGAAAGCAAACCTACCTTGAATATTATTAAGGTAAAGCAAATGAACCTTACAGGGGGCTAATCTAACAATATAAAATTTTATTTAATGTCTTAGCTATTAAGCTACACCATGGCTTAGTTCCAACTTCAGATAATTAGCAATCCTTAAACGAGGCAGCAATGCACAATTTACCTTTGAGTAGTTTGTATGAAACAGAATACAGTGACAATGATTTCAAACAATCCCCATAGGAGAGATGGTGAAGACCTTGAATGTTCCTTGTGGTTTCTTTAAACCTAGCTAAATTTCCCATTCCAAACTGAGTACCTTGTGTCTATGAGGTAAACATCTTAAACAGTATGCTAACCCCTAACTTTCCACTTCTTTTCAAGAGTTTTGGTAAAAGGCAAAAACAAAAGGATTGTTTATTAAATATAACTGTAATTCACTTAAAAAGTTAAAATAAAAGAAAGTTTGCATCAAAAGCATTTTTGAGCAAATAACAAGTATGACATTACAATGCCTATCATTGCTAATTGGGAAATCCACGATAATTTACCAGAAAGGTTATACAAGGAGTAGACAGAATATAAGGCAAAATCGGGGACATTCTACAAAATCAGGGAACTTGAGAAGTATGTTTGTCTTCATAGCATCAGTTACCTAATGTATGTTGGTTTTGTTAACAGAAATGGTCTGTCTGGAGAAAAGGTGGGGCATTAAACTTAAATAATGATAATAATTAGTGTTATGGACTTTATTTCAGAAAAAATATATTAATTCACATTAAAAAAAACTTTGCCAGGATCTCCTTGTGTTCTGACTGAGTGTGCTTCTCAAACAATCTGGAAATATAGAGCTGATAAATATTTTTTGGCACTTTTTACCTATTCAACATTGAATAAAATAATAATTGAATTCAGTTCAGAATACAGTTGGAATAAATTGCATTTATTTAAACTGTATTTGTTTTAATATTGCTACACTCAAGTGTGCTAGCTCACAATGCACATTGTGCACTTAAATTGTTTTTAGTGCTGTTTTAGTTGCTTTTCTGTAACTAGTCTAGTCCAGATAGATATTTGCTGTATCCAGGATTGTTTGTAAGCTTCTGAGCTCCCCAAGCCTTTCTGTGTTGGAGGGAAGCCTTCTAGCTTATCAGTGGGACAGCGTGGTGTGGGAATACCCGATGCTACTAGACAGTAGACTCTGCCAGTATAGCCTTGCACCAGTCCAGGGACGCACACACTAACAAGCAGATGTTCCTTTCGTAAGAAACAAATACTTCAGTGATGCAAAAGTAGTTGCACAGTATTTGTGTAGACTCTTTATTAACGCAGCTTTTTGTCTTTAAGTTTAACTTATTATATGTCTACTGTCACTGTCTGCAGGTACTTTACTTATTAATACTGTTATTATGAAAGACAGGAATAACGGTGTCCGTGTCAATGATAATAATGAGAGTTTTGGCAGCCGAACTACACGATCAGACAGGTCCTGCCCCACCAAAGAAGCGAAAACGAAACATCTGTTATTATAATGCAGAGTGGGAAAAGGAATTTTCATGGATACAAAAATGCACAGAAGATACAAAAGCTAGATGCAAGCTTTGTGCAACATCATTCACTGTTGCATATGATGGAAAAAAGAAGTTACAGCACACCAAAGCACCAAAAAGCATACTACATGTTCCCAAGCTAGTGCATCAACTCAACACTGAAGGCATTTTTCACATCGCCAAAGAGTATGGCATCTCACAAAGTATCCCTAGCGGAAATTGCTTAAGTGTATCATGGAATTAGACATCATATTTTGTATAATGCACAGGACTGTGGTATCAGAGTTATGAAGTCTGTACTTGATGACTCGGAAATCGTTAAAAAGATGACCTGCGGCCGAACAAAAGTTTCTGCCATAGTCAACAATGTTTTGTACCCATTTTCACTAGAAGTAGTCCTTGATAAGTTACATGCTGGTTTGCCATTTTCCATTGCTACTGATGCATCTAACAAAGGGAACCATAAATTCTATCCGGTTGGTGTTCAGTTCTTCACCCCGCAGAACGGAATTTCTTTCCGTGTTATTGACTTTTACGAGGATGCATTTGAAGACTCTAAGTCCGTTAAGAATCAACTCTGTCGTGTTTTAACAGAATGTAAATTGTCTTGGCAAACTGTTACCGCTTATGCCGCAGATAATGCATCGGTAAACTATGGCATAAACAACTCCATTTATCGGAAGTTAGTTTCAGAGGAGAATCCTAAAATTATTGCAGCACACTGCAATAACCACATTATGCATAACTGTGCGAAAAATGCATTAAAGGTCATGTCATTTGAAGTTGAAAATTTCGTCATGAAAGTGTTAGCTGAATTCAGTAACTCTGCATTGAGGTGAGCAGAATTGAAGAGCTGCTTTGATTTCTATGAGTCTGAATACCACGAGATAATCAGACATGTTCCAACCCGCTGAAGGAGAAGCTGATTGTCTGAAAGTGATATGGAAAATGTTGAAGGACCAGGAAAACGAACTGGCACCAGACAGCCCAACAAAGTCGGAGCTGTATCTATATTTTACACACTTCTTTATGTCATCCTTTCAAGAGACAATTTTAAAGCTTGAGAACAAATCAACAACAGCTTGTGAACTGTACGGTATAATGGAACAGTTTAAGCTGTCTCTGCAGCATAGGACTGATGACAAATTATTTTGGTATGAAGGTAGCATTTGCTCTGCGCAAAAGTTATCTACCACAGCAATTCATTGAGAAGTTCATAACTGAAGCTCTGAATGTGTACAAGCGAGCAATGACATATATGAACAAATGGTTTGCATTCGAACATTCCCCGTATCGTCACTTCAAGTCACTATCTTTGACCAGTGTCACAAGATCGCCTTCGCTTGATGAAGTGATTGACATTTGGATGCAAACGCCTCTATCCACCCACCATCCATCCGACAGTCTGAATGATGAAGTGCGAGCTCTTAGTGAAGTGTTCGACGTTATCCATAGCTGTGCAAGCACAGCTGAGACTTGGTGTAAGTTTTTCGAGCACGAGTCTGCACCAAATATGTTGAAACTTGTTCAGCACATTCTGTCTGTTCCAGTCTTGAATGCATCCGTTGAGCGTGTGTTTAGCGTTATGAATAACATTTGGACGGATGAACGAAAAAGACTTATGCCAGAATCAGTTAAAAGTGAACTGTCAGTTTTGTTTAACCTGCCATATTCCTGCACCAAGGTTAAGTCTGTTATTTCACAGAACAAGCGCCTAATCAGGGCTGCTCAGTCGGACTCCAAATACCACAAATGTGGAACTTAAACTGAACTATGCACTATTCCTAACAGACTCAAAAATGGACACTCCTACTGTGACCACATTCCAACTATGAATGTACAGTACAAGTGCATGCAAAGTATGGCTGTACAACTCCCTGACTATCACCACAGACCAGAGCTGCTCCACAAGAGTTCAGACAGAATGAAAGAATGGGTCTTTGAGAGCATAATCTGTTGTCCACGCTCTCAGTCCTTATAGGTGAGGGATGCTCTCAAGTCACAAAGTTTGAAAGTTATGATCAAAAAAATTCCACAGGCACAGTGGCACAGAGTGACAGAGGTTAAGACTGTTTCAAACCCTCAGGTCTACACAGTTCAGTCCCATCCACTGGTTACTGTATAAAGTTTGAATGTTCTGAGTGAGCTTTCTTTGTCTACTTCAGTCTGTTACTGCCTTCCAAAAATAAATTAGCTGATTGACTATCTTTGTCTACTTCAGTCTATTCCTGCCTTCCAAAAATAAATTAGCTGATCGACTATTTTAGAGTCTGTATATATTTAATTTTCCTTGCTCTTGTGGCCTGGGTCATGGCTGAAAATGGTCAAAGGACCAGTTCATTTACTTAGCAAATGAATAATGCACAGAAGTTAGCCTACTCCAACGCAAATATTAGGCTGCATAATTGACAGATTTCTAACAACATTTATTTACATCAGGAAGCAGCAAACACAGCAAAGCAGGCCATACTGAACTGAGTCTAATGATTTTGTTGTCAAGACTAGCTCTGAATAGGTTTCCCTACAAGTTTGCAAAGGATAACTGGTCATTTTATGAATGGCCAAATGTCTTTGCCCAACACGGTTCAGTTTCTGAATAAAAATTCGGCAAACTGAGCTGTGTGAAGGAAGGAGGAGGTGCAATGAGGAAGAAGTAGAAGGATGGAGGAGGTTACTAGGGAGCAAGAGGAGGACTTAAGGAGTGAGAGTGAAAAAAAAAGACATCTAACATGGCACTTAACCACCAGTGGAATCTGGGGAGATGCTTTAGACACTGATTAATGTGAATGAACAACTTATAAGAATCCAATGTTTGAGTTGCTTATTTACATTTTTTTATAGGACATTGCTCATGTACAAGGAACACTTTTTAAAATATTAGCGATGTTAACCTGAGAAGTTGACAGAATAACTGGATGTGTAAGCTGGATCTATCTCTTTGGCATGTACTTGACCAGACACATAAAACAGCGGGAATATATTTAAAGCTTCCTTACTAGAAGAATCCAGTGTCTAAACACATTGTCTTATACAGATCTCCTTAAAGCCCTATCACTATACCGGGTCTCCTACAGGTTACTGAGAAAGAATGTCTGGCATACAAGGCATCCCTGGATCCAGCACTGATTGATGGACCTTTTGGACATCCACAAAACGAAAAGTATCAGAACCATTAGATCCAAGGATTTAAATTTTGTTTGTGACATAAATAGGCCATGTGACATTGATGAGACACAAATGTGTCTCAGAGAGGGTTCTCATGCACTGGAACAAGCTTTCCATCCATGTGAAGCAGAGTCCATCCCTAGGCTAGCCCTGTTTAAGCATAATGTTGCGTCTTTGAACAATAGGTGGGAAATTGGAAATCACCCTGTTGCCACTGCCAATGCGCAATGCCACCTGTTTTTTTCTGGACTATCCACACAAACCAAATCAAGTCTCTGCTCTGGTAGTCAGGAAAACACTGTACAAACTCCATTTTTCTGTTTCACAAAAGGAAACAGACTATCAGTGTTTATTACAACTGGCTGATTTACTATGCTTTTTTTTACAGAAAAGCATAGTAAATCGGCTGAAAGCAGGCATCCAGAACAGAAAAAGAGGGTGTTCCCATCAGCTGATGCAACAGTGATGTCACAAAATGGGTGTGTCATGGATTGGAGAGTGGGTGGGAATGGGTGGAGTTATGGGTGATGTGAGGGGCATGACCTTAGTCCGGCTTTAGCCACAAAGAAACCTGGCAACCCTATTCCTAACGTCTCTTACTTTGTAAATGTTCAATTAGATCCACCCTTCCATATGTACACTATACATTACCAATTCATATATCACGTCTTAATTGCAATACAAAGAAAACCCATTTCCAAATAATAGAGAGACACTAAAGTGTTCCAAGCTAAATTTACTAGAAAGCAGTAATCCAAAATATTCACAAGAAAACACTGCATGACATCTGAGTCACTTTATACAGCTGACTTCGCTTGAACACTATAAGCCAAAGTTAGCAGCTACTTCTTAAACTGGATATTCAACAATTGCACAATGTATTTTTCTAGTTAGCTGCTAAAGGACTTTTCAATGTACTACCTTGACTGTTTGTAACCATTTCCTTTGACTCAGGTTGCAGCTGAAAAGGATTCATATACTAGCATACTCACTCGGCTAACAGGTAAATAAAAGGTAATATAACAAAAATACATATACAGCAGTTAAATGCATAAAAGAATGCACTAAAGTAAAGAAGTTATACATAAGTAAATGATGCATACAATTAGCAGCTTAAGGCAGTCAAAGAATGGTCATCTAGTTTGATTATAATAACACAAAGAGTTTGTTATGTCTGACCTTAAAAAACAAGTAAGGACTTGTCAGATCTAGCAAGATTTAACATTCCGAGTCATGCTACTGGCTACTGCCATAAAATTCCACTGTTCTAGCCTACAGAGAGAAAACGAGATCCAGCCTGAGCACAGAAAGTGCAATTGTGAGTAAACTGATCATAACAATAGATGTTCAAATGATCACTGCTGCAATAGCCAAAGCTATATGGATTCAACAGCTGGTCAGCTTCCAAAGCTTTATGGCACCTTCCACGCTTCCAAACCATTACTCAATTCAAGTTGAGCTGACCAAATGACAGGTTTGAGCACAAAGGCATTCTGAGTTTTCATTCGAACAGAGACAGGAGACGAAAGCCTTGAGAGGACAGTGCATGGAAAAATACATGTCCACACCCTGGCATAAAATTTATACAAAAAATAAGCATGGCTGGTCCATCTAATGCAGCAGTGATCATTTGAACATCTACTGTTACAGTTAAGTATACTTACACAGCTGTACTATGTTCATCATTATGATCACCACTGCAGTAGCCTAAGCTGTAGATTATCATAGTTTAGAAAGACTGGGAGCAGGAAGGAAGAGTATCCAGCAGCCCTTGGAGAAAGGTCCTGGAAAAACCAGAAGTATGCAGAGGACCAGACTGCTTCTGGTATACTTTGAATTCAACCCTTTTTCAAAGAGCCATAGTTGAAGCCAAAGCCATGATAGAGTGAGCACCATACCTCTCAACTGTATAGATTTTCACAGAATGTCCAGATTTTTCCCTCATAATTTTGGTCTATTTCTCATAAAATTTGTGGTTTTCTAGAAAATCATTGAAAACTGAAGTCACCAACAAACACAAAATAATGACAGACATTTGAGCTTTAGAGTTTATATCCTTCTGAAAATACACAATGTATTTATTTACTTACAGTTTGTTTTCCAGGGCAGTCCATTGGGCCGAAGGAGCCCATTTTCAATGGCATCCCAGGGACAAAAGCTCCAAGAAGGTTAAACAAATGAAATAAAGCAACACTACAGCAAACCAACAAAACATTTGTAGCATACATAGTAATAGAAGATATATTAATATCAGATTTAAGACAGAAAACAATATATAAAATGCTTCTACAGAGAAAGCAGAGTATGTACATATATTTACTGGATAGATTTCTGGTTTAAAATTCACAAAAGGAGTGATAGTGAAAGAAGGATGGAATAGAGCAATTAATAAGAGGATTTGGCTGTAATGTAATAGAAGGAAGTCAGGAGGAATGGTATAGGAGGAGATTAGGTTGGAGGGTTTACAGTGAAGAGATAAGATAAGAATTAGAGAAGAGGGGTAAGTGGGGTGTGAGGAAGTAGTGGATAGAGGAATAGAGAAGAGAGGTAGATAGGCTAAAGACAACTAGACGAGAGTCAGGAGGGATGGGAGCAGGAGCATTCCCAGAGGGATGAGAGGTGGGAGTGGAGCAAGGTATTGAAGCTGGAGTGGTTGTTGGTGGTACGAATATGAGGAGGGAGGGAGTTCCGGAGTCTGGATAGAGAGAAGGATAAAAGGAATTTGCCTGGAGTATGAGCTGGTCTATATACTTAGAGTATGCTCTGATTATTGGACCTGAGTAGTCTATCTGGCTGGTGAAGTTTGAGGGAGGTGTTAAGTGATGGGCAGAGAGAGGGTTTAAAGATAAGTTTATGTGCATAAGTAAGCTGGATGAAAGATAGGTGGTGGGGTAGTTCAAGCCAGTTTAATTTTTGAAGGTCATTACAGTGATGAGTGGAGGATTTGGCACCAGTGGCATATTTAGAAATTTTTGTTGTAACAGGAAGCTAGTTTTGACTTTAGACCGATTTGGAGATAAATAAGGAGAGGGGCACCATATAGCAGGGAGGGGATGAGGTAGGTGGTAGAAAGGACATGTTTAGTAGTGGGAGTAAGGTAGCAGTTATGGCGGTAGAGCAAGCCTAGTTTTTAGTGTGTTTTATTTACATTTGTTTGAAGATGTATGTCAAACTTAAATTGTGTGTCAATAGTGACACCTAGTAGTTTTGTATGGGGTACAACTTCTATAAGGGTATTGTTTTGGCTAGTTATGGAGAAAGAGTTCATGTCAATATTAGTGTTCTTTAAGGGGGGGTGAATATCATGATTTTGTACTTGGAGGAATTCAGGGCTAGGTGGTTGTTAAACACCCAGTTCTCTGAAGTTTTCTAGAGCATGGGGAGGGATTTAGGGGAGCAGATTATTGTACAGTTGTCTGCATATTGGACTGTAAACCCTCCAACCTAATCTCCTCCTATACCATTCCTCCTGACTTCCTTCTATTACATTACAGCCACAATCCTCTTATTAATTGCTCTATTCCATCCTTCTTTCACTATCACTCCTTTTGTGAATTTTAAACCAGAAATCTATCCAGTAAATATATGTACATACTCTGCTTTCTCTGTAGAAGCATTTTATATATTGTTTTCTCTCTTAAATCTGATATTAATATATCTTCTATTACTATGTATGCTACAAATGTTTTGTTGGTTTGCTGTAGTGTTGCTTTATTTCATTTGTTTAACCTTCTTGGAGCTTTTGTCCCTGGGATGCCATTGAAAATGGGCTCCTTCGGCCCAATGGACTGCCCTGGAAAACAAACTGTAAGTAAATAAATACATTGTGTATTTTCAGAAGGATATAAACTCTAAAGCTCAAATGTCTGTCATTATTTTGTGTTTGTTGGCATTAGAAAAACACTGGTGGAAGTAATTTATAAAAATATTAAATAGCAGAGGGCCTAACATGGACCCCTGTGGCACTCCTGTAAGAGTGTTGAGGAATGAGGAAGTAGAGTTTTTCCACTTGACTGATTGCTGCCTATTAGACAGGCAGCTGGAGATCCAGTTGATAGAGGAAGTGGATAGATTAAGATGAGAGAGTTTGGACAAGAGGAGGTTGTATGAAATTGTATCAAAAGCTTTAGATAGGTCAAGCAGTATGGTAGAAACAATATGGCCTGAGTCGCGGGCAGAGTTGACAGTTTCGAGGAAGGAGAGGAGAGCAGTACTGGTGCTATGTCCAGGCCTGAAGACGTGTTGAGTGGGGGTAAGCAGATGGTTATCAAGCAGGTAGGGTAGTAGTTGTAGGTGGATGCATTTTTCTAAGATTTTGGAGATACGGGAGAGAATGGCAATTAGCCGGAAGTTGGAAATTTCAGTATTGTTTCCCCCTTTATGAAGGAGTATGATATAGGCTTTCTTCCAGAGTGTGGGTACGTAGGATTCTTGGATTGACCGGTTTATTAGGATGGAGATGGGAAGGCTAAGTCATTGGCAGCAAGCTTAAGGAAGTTAGATGGAAGGTCATCTGGGGCATTTGAATATGGCTTCAAATTGAGCTTTTTTAATGGTAGAGATAGAAACAGGTTTGAGTGTAAAGGGATGGGGTTGAGAGGTTTTGTTGCTTGAGGAGTGTGTTTTGGGGGAGGTAGGTGAGTGTGGGTTAGGTGTAGTATAAGTAAAAGATGTAGTAAGTTTAGTGATAGAGTTAATTATGCAAAATCTGTTATTTTAACAACTTCCTAAGTTTATAGGAGCAATATTTAAATTCTGTCCCTATTTCTGGGCCTTTGCCCTCCCCCCATTTTTTCTGGCTTTCTCCAGATTTCTTACAGTGAGAGGTTGAGCGGTATGGTGAGCACTGACCCTGCCTGGAATAGTTTTCTGGAGGCAGGAATAACAAAACGTAATAGCCTAAAAAATGTAATAGCCTGAGACAACCATTTGGACACAGTATGTTTTTTTTTTTTTTTTTTTTTAATAAAAAACATCTATATTAAATTATCATGGATGATGTAGGCAATCTTACATTTATATAAATGAAAATAAACCATACCGACACAATCTCAGTTGCAAACATACATTACAAAGCACGCCATCACAACTGCACCAGCAATTATTATACATCGCTTATAATATATCCATTCATTGTCAGTCAAGTATTACATAGGTTATTCAATTCTTGCCTTTTTTAAATTTCTGGTTCCTCCTCTGCATGTATTTAGCTCACACTTCCCAATTTTCCTATGCAATTTGCTCCTACCCTTTTCTAAAGACCCTAATTCCAGTTGTTTTCTCTCCGTTACTATCTTTGCTACTTCTAGTAAAGTTGGTTTAGATTTTGATTTCCATTTTCCTGTAATTGCTTTTTTGGCAACTATCATAATTAGACTCAGCAAGGCTTTACTATGTCTAGAAATAAAAATAATGAAGCCGAACTGCCACGGTAAAAGGAAAACTACTTTAATAACAAACTAAAATAAATAAAAGTGAGCGCTTTTATGATCTGCCTGATCACTTCTTCAGACTGAGTAAAGAATCAACTTACACAACTTTTTATGTCTCAAGCAACCAGCCAACTTTTGTTGTTAATCAAGCATGCAAATTAGTTAAAAACAAATGATTAAAACATATTATACAACGACAACCCATTAATATTCCAAAACGTGCATGCTGACCAATCAGCATGCATGTTGTAAATCAGACTTACACTAATGGAAAAAGGTCCGGTCGCCCGGACATTTTCCATTAGTATAAGTCTTTTTTTACAGCAATGGAGAACGCAACATCTCCGTTACTGTTTAGACACTGTCTCGTTTCTCCATTGATTTTTTTTTTAAAGCTGTCTTGCTATGTTAAATCGGTTTAACATAGAGAGACAGCTTTAAAAAAAGCAACGGAGAATCTCCGTTGCTTTTTTTAAAGCTGTCTTGCTATGTTAAACTCCTTTAACATAGCAAGACAGTTTGTAAAAAGCAACGGAGATCTTGCTTTTTCCGTTGCTTCCACCCACAGCTCTGATGTACTGCATAAGCATACGCATGCGCAGTACATCAGAACTGCCACAGAATACCAGACAGCTGTGGAAGGGCAGTAAGGAAGCATTATACAATGCCATTATTTACGAAAAGTATTTTTTTCTTAAATAATGTCATTGTATAGTAGCAATAACCCACTTCTAGGTGTGGGTAATGCTGGATTTACCCAAGGTTGTCTGTTTGGCCACTCGGGCTTCGCCCTCGTGACCAAACCACACCAACCGTGGGTAAATCCAGCATTACCCACACCCAGGCGTTGGTTATTGCTATATTATTGTATCATCCATAAAACATAAAAACTGTTTACATTCTGCGTAAATAAATACATACAATAGCCAAGGGATTCAGTGCTTGAGTGCTCTTGCCCTTAAGAATGGTTTTAGGGATACAGTTTCATTAATGCCTGGGGGTTTTTCTGCATTCATTTGTAGAATCTATTTTTGTTCAGCCTCTTCTGTTCTGTTTTTAATATCTCCTCCCCTATGCTTTCTTGTATCACCTCAAGAACCATAAATCTAAAAACATGATGTATACCCTCTGTTTCTACATGTTTAGCAAGAGCACTACTTTCTTTCTTATTAACTATATACCTCATGTGTTCTAAAATACGTCCATTCAGCATTCTGTTGGTTCTGCCTATGTAAAATGCTTTGCAGTACTGACAGAAACTAAAATAAACCACATTTCTTGTCCTGCAGTCTGCATAAAAATCTATCTCTATTTTAAAATGTTGTTCAGGGTGCATAAAATTACCACCTGAACAAAAATTTACTTACAAGGCAGTACAATTCCTGCATGAAAAAGTCCCTATTCTATTTGATAGAGCCTTACGTTTAGGTCTTGACCTTTACAGCATAATTGTCTCTTTAATGATTTCTAATTTATAAAGGAAAAGTGAGGTATAGGATCAAACACTTCTAGCTCCTTAGTGGCTGTTATAATATTCCAGTTTTCTTAAAAATGTCACAGAATAAGTTGACATCACTAGCATATGTAATAGGGAATCAAAGTGTATTTTCATGGGATTTAACTCAGATATATCTTGTGTGACACATTCTGAAAAATATGGTCTACCCTTACCGTTTTGCACTTTATAGGCTTCTTTAATAGCAGCATCTATTTCTTGTTGATTATAACCTCTACTAAGAAAATCTTCTTTCAGTAACGGCAAGGCTTCCACTACTTCTTCTCTGTTGTGTAATCTCATCACTCTCAAGAACTGTCCCTTCATAACATTTTTACTGATATGCCTAGGATGCATGCTATTTCTGCGTAATAGAGAGTTTTTCCTACTAGGTTTTCTATATAAACCCGTGACTCTCCTCTAATTCAGATTTTTTTAACCAGCACATCTAAAAATTCTAGCTGTATATTAGAATATTTATAAGTAAATTTTAAAAAGGAGGTAGTCGTACGAAGGTATTCTATAAATTTCTCTAGCATTTGTACTGAACTCCCCCAGAGAAAAAACATGTCATCCACAAAAGTGCATACCATAGTGCATGTTCACAAAAATCATTACAATGCAGTAGGAATATACTTTCCCAATGTACTAAAGCCAGGTTGTCGTAGCTATTGGCACAAGCTGTGCCCATAGCCACACCAACCTTCTGTAAGCAAAAATCTTCCTTAAACACAAAGACATTATTTTCTAAAACAATTTTAAGTAGGTTGCACAGCAGGTTTACTTTATCATTTGAGAAAGTGCGTTTTGTACATAGTTTCTAATACTTTCAAATCCCCACTGGTTAGGTATTACGGTGAAAAGAGATGTTAAATCGAGTATCACAAGTAGATAATCTCTATTTAATAAAGCTACTTTATCATATAATGCTTGTAAAAAAGTTTTAGTATCTCTCAATACGGTTTCATATGTTTCTATTATCAGGTGTAAATTTTTCTCCACATAAATAGATATGGCTTCTGTAGCCCAACCTTTATTAGAGACTATAGGTCTCATAGGTGGGCATACTGCAGCTTTATGCACTTTGGGAAGCCCATAAACAACAGGGGTAGTGGAAGATTCAACAATAAAATATTTAAACAGCTCTTCTGGGTTTTTTAAACATCAGGTGGTAATTTTATACACCCTGAACAACATTTTAAAATAGAGATAGATTTTATGTGGACTGCAGGACAAGAAATGTGTTTTTTAATTTTAGTTTCTGTCAGTACTGCAAAGCATTTTACATAGGCAAAACCAACAGAATGCTGAAAGAATGTATTTTAGAACACATGAGGGATATAGTTAATAAGAAAGATAGTAGTGCTCTAGCTAAACATGTAGAAGTAGAGAGTATACATCATGTTTTTAGATTTATGATTCTTGAGGTGATACAAGAAAGCATTGGGGGGAGATATTAAAAACAGAACAGAAGAGGCTGAACAAAAATGGATTCTACAACTGAATGCAGATAAACCCTCAGGCATTAATGAAACTGTATCCTTAAAACCATTCTTAAGGACAAGAGCACTCAAGCACTGAATCCCTTTACTATTGTATTTATGCAGAATGTAAACAGTTTTTATGTTTTATTGAAGATATATGTTTTAATCATGTGTTTTTAACTGATTTGCACAATTGATTAACAACACAAGCTGACTGGTTGCTTGAGACATAAAAAGTTGTGTAAGTTGATTCTTTACTCAGTCTGAAGAAGTGATCAGGCAGATTGCGAAAGCACTGACTTTTATTTATTTTAGTTTGTTATTAAAGTGGTTTTCCTTCTACCATGGCAGTTCGGCTATTTCTTGTGTTTAAGCTTCGAGGTGAAAAATGAGCTTCTACCTGGTACATGAATTGTTATTCTTTTTTGGTTTACTATGTCTAGGCAATTCCAATTCTGTATCATAGCTGAAAAAAATCACTTCCTTACTTACACCAACTTCCTTACCAAGCATCTCTGACTGAGCAGTCTGTACGGAACCTTTAAAGTCTGCCAACTGATTACACTCCCAGAAAATATGTTCCCAGTTATCTCTTTTTTCTCCTGTCTACCACGTGAAAAAATTATTTGGAGTCTACTTGGGGGAAAAAATACCCATGTAAACACTTCCAAGCATAGATCCTAAATCTTCTAGACTTTGTTGCATATTTGGGAGATATACATATATCCCCTATTGTTTTTTTTTTTGGGAATTGCTTACTCAATCTCTCATAGGTTCATAGGTTGGTACTAGGCTATCGGCCCTAGGGTCTAACAATTCCCTGGATATTTCTTCCCGCAATATTTACTTCCCTGGACCTCTGTCTAGCAGGGCGACTTACATGATCCCCGTTGTGAATTTCCTATCTCCCATCCAATCATCAAGGTTCCTTTTGAAGAGGACCAAGGAGGTGCTCTGCTTGACATGTATGGGCAGTCTATTCCAGAGTATGGGGGGTCTCTGGGTCAGGAACCTATCCCTCCAACATGTTTTGTTCATTGTGATGACAAGGTTTAGATCCCTGGAGCATGTGGCTCTGAGGGATTGGGATTTCTTTAAGTGGAGCATGTCCAACAGCTCAGGGTTTGACATGGCCTTGTATGTTAAGCAGAGATCACCTCTGAGTAGACGATATGCCACAGAGTATAGCTGGAGTTTTTTTTAGAAGGCCAGCATATGGCATCTGCTTTAGGCCTGTGATTCTTTTAGTGAGGTATTTCTGTGGCCTTTCCAGCTGCTGCAGATGTCTTGTGAGGTACATACCAAATGGGGTGTTATACTCTATAATGGGTCTAATGAGGGATGAGTACAGTGGGACAATGACTCTCTCCTTCCCAATCCTTTGTAACCTCCTATGATTGATTCTTATAGTTATCATGCAATATTTTATATGCTGTACTAATTATTTCCTGCCTAATGGCAACTTCTGCTCTAGATTCTACGAAAAACTCTACCAGTGCTGGCCTTTTGTTCAGGACCCCCCTAATTATTTCTCTTTGCCTATACTCTGACAACAATTCTTGGTAGGGAAGGCAATCTCTAACCTGCAGTCCAAATAAGTTCTTGGCATTTCCCACCTTTCCCTATGTAGTTATTTGCTCCCAATACCTTGGTTCCTTTGCCAGTTTTCGCTAATAAATTCCAGCCCCCTCTTGGCTATTGTCTGTATCCCTAATTGTAGTCATCCCTATTGGCAGAATCTCCTTTCTCCATTCCCATGTTGGCTTAGTTCTTAGAATACTTTATGCTACTTTATGAATATAATATTTTATATGACTATTGTTATTCTCCTTAAAGGACTGCATCCAGAATCCCAGTCTCTCCTTGTTTCTTGAGCTTCCCCATTTCATCATCTCTTTCCACTTAGAATTATAGTTTTCTGCTTGTGATATGAATAGGAACCATAACTGTACAGCTCTGAAATACACCTTCAAATCGGGTTATCCCAATCCACCCTGTTCTATTGGAAGAATAAGCTTATCCCATTTGACTCTTGCAGTCATCCCCTCTCAGATAAAATCCTTCATGCTAAAATGCATGGTATAACCTGTGGTTCAATTAAGCGCTGTCTCGTTTTGTCTCATCTTTACAGCTCCCCCACCTGGGAAAATACTTGAATATTTTCAAAAAACATTTTCTCCAAGCCATTTCTCTTTACCAAAGTGTCTGCTTGAGACACGAGAACCAAACAAAACTGTTTACTAGAAAAAAAAGCCTTATAATATTCAATATTCTTCTTCATTTACTTGCTTTTATTAAAACATGTTACTAGATTAAGCTAATGGCCTTAATCCAGACATTCCCCTAGGCAAGAATGAAAAAAGCACACTATTTTTTCTTTTGTCATGTGCTTTTAACCAGATTTTTTTACACTGCATAGCCTACATTTCTTAGAATCAAACAAGGAGAAAGACAGAAAGGAGAAAGAATGAAAAAAAAAAACATGTGCACCTTTTTATATTAATATCCTCAATACACTAAAAATAACTGAAAGAACTTTACTTTAAAACATGCAAAGAAATTCATGTACTATTTAAATAGTACTATTAAGAAAAAAATGTTTTCCTTACAGTTAACTTTCTGCCTCCTCCTCCTCCCGTCTCCTGAGTATTTTTCTGAACATTAATGACATGAAGTAAGGAATATGCTTTAGAGTCCCCTACAAGTTTAACAAAAAAGTCCAATATTTCCAAATGTTCTTGTTTTACTCCTGTTCATCTTCTCCCAAACCTGTCTCTGCTTCATTTCCAATGTACTCTCAATTCTTCTAGTAAACTCTTGTGTTTTTTTCCCATCTCTCAACCATTTTCTGTTGAAACACTTGGAAAGGTTTCACTGGCACTGGCTCTCTGTGGTCTTTATTACCAGAGGAAGTTACTAGGCTATTGGCCCCGAGGCCCTTACAAGCCTAGCCATGAGTTTAGCCCATGTTCTGACAAGTCAGCACCCAATGCCCTTGTCCAGCAGAGACACAAGTAGAATCCCAGGGGTGTATTTTCTGTTCCCCATCCAGTTATCCAGGTTGCACTTAAAAAGGTATAATGAGGTACTCTGCTTGACATACAGGAAGAGTCTATTCTATAGATGGGGGAGTCTCTGGGCCACAAATCTGTCCCACCACAGAGTCCTATTGATGTCACAGACCAGGTTAAGCTCAGGCATGCAGGTTACTTGAGTTGAGTTTGACTTGCGGATATGCAGCAGTTCCATCAAGGTGGGGTCTGAGATTGCTTTGTATGCCAGACAGAGGTCATCTCTGAGGAGACTGTATAAGACTAAGAAGTGGGACAGGGCTTTTAGCCTATCTGTGTAGGGTAGATGTTTGAGGCCCTGGACTCTCCAGGTGAGGAACATCTGTGGGATCTTCAGGTGCTGCATGTGATTTGTAAGGTACACACCAAAAGGGGCATTGTACTCAATAATGGGTCTTGTAAGGGAAGAATACAGGTATGTTATGACCTCCTTGTCCCTGGATGAGATACACTTCCTGTTGAGGTGGGCCATGTAGAAAGCTTTATGCACAACAGAGGCAATATGGTGGTCAAAAGGCAGGTTGCTATCAACCTGGGTGCTCAAGTCCCTCATGACTAACTGCATGCTTAGGACCATGTTATTAATATGATAATTTGTGAGGACATCACTCTCCCCAAAGGGACCATGCAAGTATCTCATGTAATTCCTATAGCTTCTCAGGGTTACTGCCAGCTCCGTTTGGAAAATGCCAGAGCCTCAAACCCTTCAGGACACAGCATGACTGGATGGATTCAGTTAAATATACATTTTCAAGCTGCAGTTTTTTTGTACAAAAACAGCATTTTGTCATAAGAATGCAGCATTTCACTCAAAGTTTGTACTGGTTCATTAATCTTATGATGTACCTCAATATTGGAATTTATTTTGTACCAGTTCACCTTCCAGTCTTCTAACACTGGCATTCTATTCTGCAAGTGTATGTGAAAAAATGGGGGAAAAACAGTCATGGTATACAGAAAGGATAAGTCCCTTAAAAATGGTTAGAATGGGGCTACAGGGGTACTGAATTGAGTGTAATAAGTGATAACATAGGTAGAAAGAAATGTGGACGTTGTACCCAATGCCCCTACATTCTTAGTGGAAATGTAGTTATTAGCAACACTACTTATAGAATTGTGGGGCGATATAACTGTAATAGCAGTAATATAGTGTATCTTGCTCAATGTAAGCAGTGTTCAGCATTTTGTGTGGGAAAGACCTCGAGACGGTTAAAGAATTGTATTTATGAACTCTGCTTAGACATTAAAAACTGCAAGACTATGAATGCACTTTATAGACATTTAACAAGTTTTCCCAATCATTCATTCATTTTTTTTAGCAGTTAAAGTCATCAAGGATATACAGGGTAGAGTAGTGGATGAGCATTTGGATTTATGTGAATTAAAATGGCAAATTATTTATTTATTTTACATTTGTTGACCGGGAATGTCTAACTGAGCCGAAGCCCTTTTTCAGTAGAGTCCCGGGGAGAAAAGCTCCAGTATTTTGCAGATTACATTTAGTCATTATACAAATATTGTACAAGCAAAAAGTGGCAAAGCAGCTTGATGTCAACATCAGCATTTTTTTTAAGTAGCAGTAAATTTAAAAATCTTGGTAGAAGCTGCAACATTTGAGTAAGGTATAACTTTCACAATATGTTCATAGAGGATGACAGTAAAGTACTGGAGTGAAGAAAGGAAAACATTCACCTGCAGAGTGTAATCAAGGTGGGTTTGAGCAGTGGCTGATCCATTGCCCTTTGAGATATTCTTTTAAAGTTTTTTGAATTGTTTAGAATGTTTCGAGTGTTCGAATTTCAAGAGGAAGTTTGTTCCATTCAATAGAGGGATGGTAGCTATATAAGTTGCACCCTGCTTTAGACTTAGGCTTATAGATGTTTAATAGGTCTTGGAAAGAGCTGCGGTGGTTTCTTGAAGGGGCATAGTGGGAGATTACAGAGTGTAAGCCTGGACAGAAAGATAACTGGTACAGAATAGAGTGAATGGTTTGAAGCTGAGTGAAAAGGAGGAGGTTAGGCAGTTCAAGCCAGTTTAGATATTTAAGAGAGAGACAGTGGTGAGATCTACAGGATTGTTGAGTTGCAAATCTAGCTACTTTGTGGTATGGAGTCTCAAGTCTAGTAAGGAGAGAGGAGTTAAGGTTTGTAAGAATTTGTGGGCAATATGTTAAGCAGGGGAGAAGGTCGGCATGTGTGAGAGCAATTCTTGCTTCCTGAGTGACGCATTTTTTTATTCCTATATAATAGACCTAATTTAAGGTGAGTTTTCCTGATACAGTTATTTATATGGAGATCAAATTTTAGTTGATCATCAATAGTGATACCGAGGAGTCTTGAGCTAGAATCTGCTACAATAGGAGTATTGTTAAGTGACTGGATAGTAAAAGAAATCTTTATGTGGTTGGCTGTTTTAGGGAAGAAGAGTAGGAGTTTTGTTTTTTTAGGGTTGAGGATGAGTTGGTTGTTGGACAGCCATGTTTCCACTGAGTTAAAGGAAGACTGGGTAGCTGATAAGAGTTTGGAGGGAGAGTTTGCTATAGTTATGACTGTAGAGTCATCAGCATATTGGATAATAGAGGAAAGTGGACAGGAGGTATAGAGCAAGTTGGTGAAGATATTGAAGAGTAGTGGTCCTAAGATGGATCCTTGAGGGACATCCATTTTTATTGGAAGGGGAGTAGATAAGGCAGTGTCCCATCTTACTAATTGAAATCTATCTTTTAGATACCTTGAAAACCAAGCCACTGTGTTTGGGGAGAAGTTGAGGTCAGATAGTTTGTTTAACAGCAGAGAGTGGGAAACAGTATCAAAGGCCTTTGAGAGATCTAGGAAGAGACAGCAGATAAGATTATGGTCATCTCTGGCCAGGGAGATAGTACTGAGAAAGGATAGAAGAGCAGTATAGGTGCTGTGTTTTGGTCGAAAACCATGTTGTGTAGGAGTGAGTAGGTTTTCCTTAGAGAGCTGTTCCATGACTTGAGTATGTAATCATTTTTCTAGTATTTTTGACAGGGGAGAAAGGATGGCAATGGGTCTCAAATTAGAGATTTCAGTGGAGTTACCTCCTTTGTGGATAGGTAGGGTGTAGAAATGTTTCCAGATTGATGGTACTTTAGATTCAGAGATTGAGCGGTTTATAATGACGGAGATGGGGTAGGCTAGTGAGTGTGCAGCTATCTGGAGAAAGTATGATGGGATGTTATCAGTAGATACAGAGCATGCTTTACGTTTAGAGAGCAGGGTTCTGATGCAAGTTGTAGAGACAGGCTTAAGGGAGAAGACTTTAGGTGGGGTAGTTGAGGAGGAAACTGGGCCTTTTGGGTTCGTTGTATTGGAGGTATACTGATTCAACAAATTAAGTATTGAAAGAGTTGGCAGTTTCCGCTGGTGTTTTTTCTGGGCTAGGGTTGGGGGAGGTAGGGGTTCCAGAATGAAGTATTTGGTTAATAGCATTCCAAAATTTTTTGGGGGTCAGATTTTAGTGTTGTAGGAGGGTTATAACAGAATGCTTTTTTATCTTTAATGATAAGTTTTTTTGCCAGGTTTCTTTGTTCTTTATATCTCTGCAGGTCAGTTGGATCTTTAGTATGTATCCATTTTTTTCCAGGACCTATCTCTAGACTTTATGAGGGAGTGTGTCTTTTTTGTTAGCCAAGGGGATATTTTTGCTTTTGTCCTAATTTTATGGGGTGGGGCTAATGAGTTTATGATGTCAAGAAAAGTAGAGTTGAAGGCTATGACAGCTTCGTCTAGGGGGAGCTGGGAGAGGAAGTCCCAGCATACTCTGGAGATGAGGGTGTTAAATGTGTCTGTGTTGAAGTTAGAGAGATTATGTCTAGTAATGTATCTCTGTGGTTTAGGGAGGTGGTTTGTATATCTGAGTACCTTTATGGGTGAGTGGTCACTTAGGGAGTCAGGTAGGGTTTATGGATTGTGATATTTAGAGGGAGCTGATACTAGTATTCAATCAATGAGGGTATTTCTGGAGTGGGATTTATTTGAATGTGTTGGTTTGGTAATTAACTGAGTGAAATGAAGTGAAACTGAGGGAACAAAAGCGCTTAGCTCTTATTCGTGTTTTTGTTTTAGAATAAAAGTCAAAGTAGTTTCTGGTGTGTTATCCGAGCTGCATTGCTGATTTTTGTTTTGAGATACTCCATCAGTTTCATTTATTTTAACCAGGTCTGTGTGCAGTTGCCTTATACTTTCCTCTAGGTTACTGGAAGCCATGTCTGGAGCTTGCACTGCTTTTTGCTGAACAGCTGCAGTACTTTTCTCAGTCAGTGTTTTTTTTGTTGACTTTTGTAGCTCATTTTCCTTCAGGTCCTCTATACATCTTTTTTCTTGGCATCCAGGCAGTACACTTACTATTCAGTTATTGAAATGTATCCAGAAATCTAGGTACAATGGCTTTCGCTGCTAATTTTCTGTTTTCACACTGATACAGCCAGAATTAAGTAGTTACTCAATGTAAAGCCATCTTGGAAGTCCCTGGAAATTGTTTGCTTTGATACAGTTTGTTTTTTTTTTTTTTCTTACCTTCTCAAGAAATGAGCAACTGATCAGAAGTTCTGAAAGATTTTGTCCTGTCAAGAAGTATCATCTTTGCCTTTATTTTTAGGTTCTGGTTAGAAGACAGATAGATAGGGCTTAAAGTAAAGTTGGATACCACTTTATACATAAAAGAAGGATTAGTTCTCAAAGAAACCCTACATATGGAAAAAAAAAAAGAGAAGGTTGGCCCACCATAAGAGACTGCGACTCAGACACTGTTCTTGTAGACATCAGAGCAATGTTTACTATGTCATGAACCTAACCTTAGCCTGATGAGCTAGTTCAAATGGAGCAAGTGCTACTTTAGATCTCATGGAGGAGCCAATGGTTCTCTAGAAGTTTTTTTTTTTTTTTTTTACAGAACCCCTTCAAAAAACATTTCACGTGAGACTGTATTGAAAGAGTGAGATCCATAGCCAGATATGCTAAAATGAAAGACAAATGGAACATGGCTGAGGAGTGAGACAAGACACAGGATAGCAACTCACACAAATACTGTAAAACCAGAGAAATACTACCCCTGAGAGGGTGCTGGTTCTTTTGCTGGCACCAACCTAAAAACCTTTTCCATTTGCTAATATATGATTTTCTACTAGCAAACATTTTGCCTACATTGATACCTGCTGCGCACCCTCAGAAAAAAAGGTGCCTACAAACTATTAGAACTCTATCATCTAGGCAGTCAGCTTAAGTTGTCTGGGGTTGAAATGTACCAAACAGCCATAAACCTGCGTGACTAAATCCAGTCTGTGAGGAAGCTTGTGGTAATTGCCCCTGGTCATTTCCAAAAGAAGGGAGAACTACTGTTGCCTAGGTCAGAAAGGAGTCACCACAGTGATCTTTGGGGAGTCCTTCTGAGTCTTCAGTAGCACCCTGGAAATCACTGGAAAGGACAGAAAAGCATACTGCACATTCCTGTCCAAGAAAAAAAGGCATTTGTCTTTCAGGCCTTCAAGCATGGAGTCTCAGAACAGCATTTTGCCATTTGACTGTTTAGACAGGAAGCGGAAAGATCTACTTGAGCTGTTCCCCACCATACCTCTCAAGTGTATCTCATTATGAGGAATGCACCTCATTTGCAGTCTTCAAGTGTTCATGTTCCTCAAAGTTCCACACTGAAAGCATCTGTCACACATTTAGTGTTAGGATTTTTTTTAAGTGATATTCATGGTAAATAGAAATGAATCATATTAATTAATTAAAAGATCTTTTTAATAAGTAAAAGCAGCATATTTAACCATCCTGTGACCTTCCTGGTTGAAGCTGTTAGTAAGCCATGAGTTTGTGTTCCACATTTGTTCCACATTATGAAGGCTAGTGTTCCTCATTTTGAAGACGGAAGGTTGAAAACTATGTTCCCCACAGACAGATCAAATCTTGTAACACCTCTTGATTCAGTTTCCATTCCTGAGGTTATGTCCTGTTCAGCCTGTCTGACACACAATTTTGCTCTAAAAGGATGCAAGATGCCTGCAGAGTGATCGCGCTGGCAAGATGCATCTCATGCTAACATTAGTCTGCACAGGGGATAAAGATCTGCTTCCCCCTTGTTTGTTTATATACCGCATCACTCTGGTGTTATCTGTAACTACTTGAAAAGGTCTTGTGGACTGCAAGTAATTTGGAGACTTGTGAGTTTATGAGAGCTAACGTCTTTAATGTTTATACTGATGCACTTTGATCTGTGTTTTTTGTTCTAAAGACCTTGCACTTTTATGCTCATTGATACTGTTCCCAAAGCAAGGTCTGAAGCACTGGTTGTGACTGACAGTACCGGAGAAGAAGAGGCAAATTTGAGAATGGGATTCTGAGAAATCTGATATCTTCACCATATTATCTCCCTTTTCACAGATCCTAAAACTGGAATTTCAGAAGTCAAACTATGTTGATAGTGGAACCATCGATATTTCAGATACCTCTAAGTTTCTCATGTGGAGTCTTGCAAGCTGTATCATGAGAATTATAGAAGGCATGAAACCCAGAATCTTGAGGAATTCCCTTGCTAAAACTGAAGTCTGAGTGGAAAACCCTAGAAATGTATTTTTTTCCCCTGTAGTAGGAAAGCACTTTACACTGATTGTCCCAACAGGCAACCCAGAAAAAAAAAAAAAAAATCCCATGAGAAGGAGTCAGAAAAGATTTCTGAATATTTTCTTGGAATCTCAGCTTGTGTAGGAAATTCTTTACCCAACAGATAGCTTTCAGGCACTCTGAAAAAAACTTTTATTTATTTTACATTTGTTGACCGGGATAGTCCGACTGGATGTATGTCCATTTTCAGCGGAGGCCCGGGGAGAAAAGCTCCACATTAAGACCAAGTACAAGACAGACATCTTGACCATATACAATACAGATAATGTCAGACAGGTAAAACATTTCAAATACAGGAACATTTATATAGTACTGCTACAGTAACATACCCAACTAAATAAGTTAAACATTTTGAGTAAAAGGATTAATAAAACATTTTTTTGTTTTGTTTTTGAGGGTAGCATTGTTTATAAAGTTTATCAAGCCTTAGGAGGTGAGCTACTACAGTAGGAGTTAAGAGAGAATATCAAAGCACCTGAAATAGCATGTTAAAGATAGATAGTAAAGAATGGTCCTGCTAGGGGAGAAAGTGTCAGTCAGGATTTGTGCATGGGCAAAGCCATTGGACTTTAAGGAAGATTCTTAATTGTGTCTTGAAAAGTGGGGTAGAAGAAAGGGCTGTTAGTTCAGTTGGAAGACTGTTCCAAGAGTTACCAATAGAGTTTGAGAACAAGCTATCTCCAGATTTGTTGTTGGACTTTAGGGTAGCTACTAGTACCTTATTAGCTGATCGAAGGGTTGTTAGATTTTTATATGGGCAGATAAGGGTAGAGAGTTTGGGTGTATCTCTGGGATGGTGTAAAATCTTGTGTATAGTAGTAAGTTGCTGGAAAAGAATCTGGCTTTGCAATTCCAGCCATCCTAGCAATTTAAGATTTTGGCAGTGGTGAGTTCGAAAAGGGGCACAGTGACAAATTTAGCTATGTTATTATAGGCTGTTTCCAGCTTATGAAGATTATTTTTGGATAAGTTGGTACAGAATGGGGATGCATAGAGAAGGGTGGAGATTAAATGAGTTCGGGCAATAGCAGTCTGTAGAGGAAACCACGTTTTTTATTAACTGATTTAATGGTTAGGTTGATATGTGTGTCGAAGTTTAGATTATGATCAATTGTTAGACCTAAAAGTTTGGTGGTTGTGTCCGGAGTTATTACAGTACCATTATTAGATGTTCATAGGTTCATAGGTTCATAGGTTCATACTAGGCTATCTGCCCAAGGGCATTTATAAGCCTAGCCCATAGTTATGTGGCTTTCGCCACCCCTTTAGTTTGAATAAAAACTATGCCTATCATTTTGCTGTGCCTCTGTCAAGCAGTGACGCTGAAGTAATCCCTGGGGTATATCTGCAATCTCCCATCCATTGGTCAAGATTCCTCTTTAACAAGACCAGAGAGGTGCTCTGCCTCACATGTACCGGGATTTTGTTCCGCAGCATAGGGAGTCTCTGGGTGATGAATCTGTCCCTCCAGCACGTTCTATTTATAACCGTGTCAAGGTTTAAGTCTCCCGCCCTTGTGGTTCTGAGGGATCTAGATTTTTTGAGGTGAAGCATATTCATCAAATCTGGGTTTGACATGGCCTTATATGTCAGGCACAGGTCACCTCTGAGCAAGCGGTATGAGACTGAATAGAGCTGGAGTTCTTTCAGTCGGGCAGCATAAGACATATTTTTGAGACCCTTTATCCTTTTGGTGAGGAACTTTTGGGGCCTTTCAAGCTGCAGCAGGTGTCTGGTCAGATACATTCCGAACGGGGCATTGTACTCAATCATAGGTCTAATAAGTGATGAGTACAGGGGGACGATGACCTCCCTTGATCTAGATGTGAATCCCTTCATGATCAGGTGGGTGATATAGAAGGTTTTCCTAACTACTTTAGCAACATGAGTGTCAAACGAAAGGCTACTGTCAACCTGGGTCCCCAGATCTCTGATGACTTTTTCTGTGCTCAGTGGATTGCCACCTACATGGTAGCTAGGGGTAGCCTTGTTTTTCCCAAAGGGTATGACTATGCATTTTTTGGCGTTTAACTTCAGGCCATGTAATTGTGAAGTTGATAGTAGGACACTTCTGAGTGGGAGAGAATAGTACCAATTTAGTTTTTTGGGGGTTAAAAAGGAGACAGCATTGATGGAACCAGTTTTCAACTAAGGTAAATACTGCTTGAGTACTCAAATGAAGTCCAGCAGGCAAGGAGGTTGAACATATTCATGTTGAATCGTCGGCATATTGTATGCAGGTGGTTTGTGGAAGGGAAATTTTCAGATCATTTAAGAAAATAGTGAAGAGGAGGGGTCCCAGAATAGAGCCTTGTGGGACTCCAAAAGTTATAGGGAGAAGAATAGATAGTTTATTTTCCCAGAGGACTGCTTGTTGACTATTTCCCAGAAAGGACTTGAACCAATTAACTGTGTGGGTATCTAGTGAAAGTGATTTGAGTGAGTTTAACAGTAACTGATGATTAACCATATCAAATGCTTTTGAGAGGTCAATAAAGAGGGCCGAGGACAGTAAGCTGTTGTTACGATTTTTTATTAATGCAGTCAGAAAAGGATAGTAGAGCAGTTGTAGTACTATGGAAAGGCCTAAAACCATGCTGACAATCAACTAGCAGGTGGTTTTGGAGGAGATGATCAAGTAGCTGATGATGAATACATCTCTCCATAA